>NC_142063.1:35081631-35736631 GCF_059756535.1 Pantherophis guttatus
TTCAGAGGATGGATTGCTTCCTTTGTTCATAGCTTTGACGCTTATAACAGTCAATTATTTGGATGAGCGGCCATCAGGAACAAGCAAAAAGAATTACTCCTTTGCCCATTTCTTCCTGTTTCCTTTACCTAGAAGCCTCTTATTACAATAACCATAAAAGGCAACCGTATTGCTTTTGATTATTACAGAAGCATTATAGAAGATGAAACCTTGGCAATCTAATGGAATTTCCAATGAATTCAAGCGAAAACAAAACCCATTGTAGTTATGTTACTTAAGTGATTATTGTTGTTTGGATGAAATATCGGGCTAACAGCCTTTCAAGACTACATCCGGCAAAGAGAGGACTCATCATCACACTTTCTGTTGTAGATGAAGATTTATTAAGCCCTTTTCAGAAGCTGCGATCCTTGCCCTTGGCAAAGATGATATGAGGGAACATAGACAGAATTTTACTGGAGTTAACTGCTTTGAAGTCAGCATAACAAATGATAGACCAATATCCAGAGCTATGAGGAGCCCTGAGCATGTCTTTGTTCAATTTACATTTTGCCCTAGATGGCCTGTTTTATGACTTCTTTAGGACTACTGGGTACATGATGCTAAGCCCTGCTAATGATATTTCTATATTATTTAATTTATATTCGCAATTCAATTCATTTATAACCTTAATTTTCTAATTTTTGATTAGGAAGTAAAATATAATAGGATAAGGCAAGGTTATGAGGCATAGAATATAGGTTTTGGAACACTGACATTTTTATCAATTAAATAAATGTTGTGAGGTTTTTAATTATGTATTGCCAGAATGCATATATTTCTTTGCTGATATTGTGAAAATGTGATAGATTTCTGATTTGCGTTCTTTAAAGCCACATTCTCTCTATTCTTCAGAGATCTTTTTAGCCAACTGAGAATTTATTGTAAATTGCTAGCAAATTCTGAGATATCCATTTATCAATACTGGTGAAAAATGAGATACTTAAAGGCAGATGGTAATGAGAGATTGGATATTTTCTGAAGTAATATATCATAGAGTTTTTAAGATGTGCCTCAAAATGTATTCAACTTTAATTGGACATATAATTGTTTTACAGGCTTGATTTTTGTTTTATTAATGTAGTTGAGAGGTGTTTAATTCATGCTTTTTTTTTTTTGCACCATGTTCTCACTTCAAATAACTCAATCTTCTTTTTTTTGATGATTTTGTTTCTTTTTTCAAGAATTAAAATAATTTAGAAGAAAATATGATAAGAAAAATTAGGAAAAACCTCTCCTGCAGTTGCTTCCCTCTTCACACTGAAACTCCCAGTGACTATCAACTTACAGATAGTGTACTTTTTTTACCTTTTGATCATTTTAATAATTCAGTTGATGGAATTTTGATTGGAATTTTGATGGAATTAAGATAAATACAAATTAATGTAAAACTCCATATAGATGTAAGGGAGAGCATGTTGAATATTTCTGAGTGTTACAGGGAACTATTTTAGCTAATATTCACAAGAAAAATAAGTGAATATACATTTTATTGGCAATAATAATAGGAATAGCACTTAAACTTATATACTGCTTCATAGGGCTTTATAGTCCCTCTCTAAGTGTCAGCATATTGCCCCCAACAAACTGGGTCCTTATTTTACTGACCTCAGAAGGATGAAAGGCTGAGTCAACCTTGAGCCGGTGAGAATCGAACTGCTGGCAATCGGCAGAATTAGTCTGCATTCTAACAACTAATCACCACCATGGCTCAAAAACAGTAAAGCTTCTTTTGGAACCAAGTAACTGTACTATCATTTATAATCTTCTAGAATTCTTATGTCTTCCCTCCTATCATAGGCAATTATGGTGATTAAGTAAAGTTTGGCATAAAGAGATACAGGAATAATTAAGGAAAATAAATGCACACAGCCTGGGGGCTACCAAATCTAGACACTTGGGTTGCTTTTCCAAACACCCTTTTCTTTTAGATACTTAAGACTGCAGAAATAGTAATGTAGCTGACTGAAACCCCCAGGAGTTCAGTATGGGAAAAGTAGAAAATTAGGGAAATGTGCCAGAGATGAGAAGGAGAGATAAAGTTTCTTCTAATATAAGGTAATTTCCAGAAAGTAATTCGTGTTGCCACTTATATAGAGAAATTATAATTCTAATTTCTGACATTAGTCAAAGATCACTTGACCCATTTGACCACTTTATTGATTGTATTTTTATCCTCCTTTTTCTCTGCGAGTTCAGGGCAACTTACCTGGGGGGTCTCTCCCCTTATAGTATCTCTATACCAATACAGGTAGTCTTTGATTTACAACCATCACCTGATCACAGGGATGCTGCAACAGCTGCAACTATGAGGATGGGTCATAGGTCTCCTCATTCAGTGCCATTGTAATTTTGAATGGTTGCTGAACAAGTGATCATTAAATAAGGACTACCTGTACTTGTATTTTGGAGTACAGTTCCTTAGTTTCAAAACCCCCGTGCCCTTGAGCTTTATATAAAAGTTATTTAAATTGACATGTATCAGCCCTGGTGGCGGAGTGGTTAGAATGCAGTACTGCAGGCTTCTTCTGCTAACTGCCGGCTGCCTGCAATTTGGCAGTTCGAGTCTCACCAGCTCAAGGTTGACTCAGCCTTCCATCCTTCCGAGGTCGGTAAAATGAGGACCCAGATTGTTGGGGACAATATCCTGACACTGTAAACTGCTTAAAGAGGGCTGTAAAGCACTGTGAAGCGGTATATAAGTCTAAGTGCTATTGCTATTGAAGGAATAGGCTACAATCTGCCACGTTAGTCCAATCGGGTTGGCAGATGATAAAAAGCATCCACAAAAGAGACCTAAAACAAGATGGAGCAATGACATCAGCAAGTATTGTGGGCCCAACTGGCAAAGGAAAATTCAAAACCATATTGGTTGGAAACATGCAGAAGAGGCCTTCATCCTGCAGTAGATATACAATGGCTAGAATGATAATGAAATTTTATATCTATATAAAATATAGATATACACACTAGGAATATACAAGTTATATAACCAATTCCTTAGGCAAAGCAAGCAAAGACTGTAAATTCATTATATCATTTCCATTATAGTCTTTGTAGTTCAGCCTAAACTGTAATTTAAATATGGAGAGCTAGCATATTGCTGGCATATAATAGCTAATTTCTCATTCTTAGTTTGTTCTTTCTGCAGCTGTCTTCACACCCCCTTTCTTTTTACAGTGTTAACAATTGCTTGTCTGATTCAATCTCATGCTCTCTTAATGCAGTAGAATGTACTCTTGAAATGACTTCACTTAAATGAATAGTCTCAATTAGCTGGAATCTACCTATTTTGGCATTTTAAAATGTGACTTTTTACAGCTAGTATTTCAAGCATTTCCTTTTCTAAGAAGGCATTTAAGTTGTCAATTAACTTAAGATATTAAAGGAGAAATTCTGCATTGAAATGCAGATGTGCTGTGGACCCCGCCACCCAAATTTTTTGAATTTCCTCTGGCTGTGTCCAGAAAAAGAGCCTTTTCTGCTTTGGTCCCTGACCTCTGGAACTGTTGTGACCTAGCTCACTTAGTCATTACAGGACACAATTAGTCTCAAACAAAACTATTTTATTATAACAGCTGAGAATTAATTCATTCCCAGCTTGGTCCAAATTAATTCCAAAACAAGTCCTTCAGAAAAAGTCCTTCAGGCTTATCAAGCCTTTATCTTCTTTGACACCGTGCCAAAGGCCTTTCTTGGCAAAGCCCCACAAAGTTCAGAAGCAAGAGATGCCGACTGGAAAACAAATTTAGCAATGTTGCTTTCCTACAAAGAGCCCAAGAGCCTTTGCTGCTCTTTTAAGCCTTATGGGAGGGGCCAACCATCTCCTGGCCTTACTCCCGAGTTGTCCTTTTTGCTTTAGCTGCTATTGCCTTCTGGCAGCCTTGCGCATGCGTGCACTAGGAACAGCCTCCTCCTGTTCTTCTGCCTCTCTGCTGTCCAACTCTGGAAGCTCCGGAGTCCGCACATCACTCCCAGATGGCTCTGGCCCAGGGGTGAAATGTAAAATTTGTTATTACCGGTTCTGTGGGCGTGGCTTGGTGGTGGTGGGGTTAATATGACAGGGTGGGCGTGGCCAACTTTTTTAAAAAAACTTTTCAAAGCATTTTTTTCTAATGCTTTGAAAAGCCTCTGCCAATCAGGCAAGTCAGCTGGGATCGTCAGAGAGGCATTTAAAAAATACCTCTCTGCTGATCAGGCAAGTCAGCTGGGAGTTGCCAGAGACTTTTCAAAGCATTTTTTACCACCTCTTCAGCCAAGAGATTGCAGAAAAAAATGCTTTGAAAAGCCTCTGATGATCCCAGCTGAGCCGCGCGATCATCAGAGACTTTTTTTTTTTTACTTTTAAAAGCATTTTTTCTTCGGAAGAGGTTGTAGAAAAAATGCTTTTAAAAGTAAAAAAAAAGCCTCTGATGATCGTGCGGCTCAGCTGGGCATGGTGGTGGTGGGGGGGCTCAGGGATTTTTGCTACCAGTTCTCCACCCGCTGCCATCGCTACCAGATCGGGCGATCCGGTCTGAACTGGGAGCATTTCACCCCTGCTCTGGCCCCATCTCTGCCTGCAGAGCCCTCGTCCGGGCCTTCCCCAGATTCCAGGACTGGCCCATGGTCCTTCCCAGCCTCCTCATTCTCCAATTCCGCTGCTAGCTCTGCGGGCTGCTGGCGGAGCACAACAGAAACATCATGCTACTCCCCAGGGTGAGAACCTTACCCATTCTTTTGGCCTTTTGAAAGGACTTGAAGACATTTTTTCTGCCAATTGTCCCGGTGCCCCAATGGAGGTGTAGCATTTTGGAGGTGGCTAATAGAGTTGATACCCCACTGCCTCACAGTGCACACTTTGCTCCCTCTCTTTGCATATGGGTCAGTTTTATTTTAACCGAATTTTGAATTTAAGATCTTTATTTATTGTTTTAATGTTTTACAATGTATTTTAATCATATGTCTGTAAACTCGAAGCTAGAAGCTAAAATCGCCTGCAGTGAAATGGGTGGGCGAGCAGGCAGGGAGGCAGGTAGGCGTGGAAAAATGTATGTTATATATGCAGTTATATGTCATGCCTTCAGGATACATCTAACTCTCTTACTTTCATTTAAGCAAAATAACAATGGTGACACTAAGCAAGTATAGGGATTCTCAGATATTAAAACACATTTAATTTTCTAACTTCAGAACAACTATCTGTTAGTTATCCCAGTGAAATTACAAAAGAACAAAAATCTGCCCAAGTAGAAAATAGAAACCTATTCATTCAATTACAAATATACGGGGCAAGTGAATGAATTTATAGTCATGATGTCCATATGGTCAGTTATTTTTCACTGCTGGTAATTGTGAGTGAAGTTGAAGCTAGGAAAAGATTCAGATTCTGTAGCTGAAGCCAATGGTCTATTGTAAGTTAAGAAGAGTATGTTCTTGTAGCCTGATTTTAAAATTGCAATTGTGCTGATAATGAGGTCTCCATAGAATTATTAAGAAGGAAATGAGTTGATCAGAAAAAGGTCATTTACCACTGAGTTTAGCATTGCCTATATAGTAGCTATAGTAGCTTTGCTGTTGAATGGCAGTAATGAAAATAATAGTATTCCTGCATGGGTTTTACATGGAATTCTCACAATAATATTTAATACTCTTTAAAATTTAATATATGCACACCAGTACAACTAGACACAAGGACAGTTTTTCACTGCATGCCATCACTCTGCTAAACAACTAATTCCCACAACATTGTCAAACTAAAACTGTATTGCTATTTTTCTTCTCATCCTTCCTATTACCTATTGCCTCCTATTTAGGATTACCCTGTTTTCCCCAAAATAAGATATCCCCTGATAATAAGCCCAATAGGGCTTTTGAGCACATGGCAATAAGGCCAAGCGCTTAGTTCAGGGTTCAAAAAAATATAAGACAGAGTCTTATTTTCGGGGAAACACGGTATAACCTTGTTGTGTGTATCTTTACGATTTATATTGCTTTATTTAGTTTCCTAATATGATTTGATTGCTTATTTAGTATCCTATAAATATCACTAGTGTTGTATTTTATGATTCTTGATGAATGTATTTTTTATGTACACTAAGAGCTTATGCACCGAAGACAAATTCCTTGCGTGTCCAATCACACTTGGCCAATAAAGAATTGAATTCTGTTCTGTTCTGTTCTGTTCTGTTCTGTTCTGTTCTGTTCTATTCTATCATTAATATAGCATGAAATGCAACTGCTTTGGGGCTTCACTTCCCACAGAAGTGATTGTGATAGTCTTACATTCAACTCATAGAAGATTAACAAATAAGATGACCAAAAGGGAAAGAAATGGGTGAGCAGGAGATACTGTAAGACTTCTTAAAAATCGAAATAAATTGGTAGTAGATTCAGAGTCAGTGGAAGAAAACATTTTAATTCAAACCATAGTAAACAGAGACTTCAATCTTACATATAATTGCTTGGAAGTAAATCCAAAGGATTTTGCTGGAACTCATTTATAAACATGAATAGGGTTATATTATCAAGGGATTTCTTGTCAGAAAATTGTATTATATTCATTTGCTTTTATACAAGGATATCTTAAATTAAGGGAAATAGCAGTGGCTGTTAGTGTTGATAGCTACCAAATATCTAAAATTTGTATTTTTAATAATAATGTGCTGGGGTCAAAGATAAGCAAATACTAAACTTGTATTTTGTTTTAAATTTGGATTATCTAGCTAAAGATATATACTGGTTTTTTTATATCACTCTTAAGACATGATAATAGAGTTATGGATTGTTAAGCAAGCCATGATGGTCTATTACTCACATAATAAATTCACATATCATGCTATATAAAAGCATGCAGACCATATTATGGGTTATTATGGAGAACTGCTTCTTTCCATAACTGTGTTTAATTTTAAATGGGAAACAAGATGAAAAGTATTAAACATGCGATTGGAATACAATATTTAGCTACACTTAATTCTAATAATAACTGAATGTAGGTAAATAAATTGGAAACAAAGTTTAACTAATAATGTTTTAGGTACTGTGAAATGGCTACATATGTGCATAGAGCAGTGGAATAGAATAGAATAGAATAGAATAGAATAGAATAGAATAGAATAGAATAGAATAGAATAGAATTGGAAGGGACCTCAGAGGTCTTCTAGTCCAACCCTCTGCTTAGGCAGGATACCCTACACCACTTCAGGCATATGGTTGTCCATTCTCTTCTTAAAAACTTCCAGTGTTGGGGCATTCACAACTTCTGGAGGCAAGTTGTTCCACTGATTAATTGTTCTAACTCAGGAAATTTCTCCTTAGTTCTAGGTTGCTTCTCTCCTTGATTAGTTTCCACCCATTGCTTCTTGTCCTGCCCTCAGGTGCTTTGGAGAATAGCTTGAATCCCTCTTCTTTCAGCCCCTGAGATATTGGAATATTGCTATCATGCCACCCCTAGTCCTTCTTTTCATCAGACAGACAGAGACAGACTAGACAGTTCCAGCAACTGTTCTTTATATGTTTTAGCCTCCAGTTCCCTAATCATCTTTGTTGCTCTTCTCTGCACTCTTTCTAGAGTCTCCACATCTTTTTTACATCGTGGCGACCAAAACTGGATGCAGTATTCCAAGTGTGGCCTTACCAAGGCATTATAAGGTGGCATTAACACTTCATGTGATCTTGATTCTATCCCTCTGTTTATGCAGCCTAGAACTGTGTTGGCTTTTTTGGCAGCTGCTGCACATTGCTGGCTCATATTTAAGTGATTGGCCACTAAAGGACAGACTTGTATTTGAAATCATCCTCTATTGATTATGTATCAAATCTAAGTAAAATTTATTGATAAAAGGAAAACAGAATAATATTTTTGAAATTGCTCATTTGTGGTACTTGGACAACCAACTGAACAGATCTCAGGTTCTCTTATTACAATTTTCCCTACATTGTAATATTAATTAATTAATTAAAATAGTTAATATACAACTGTGCCTTGATTAGTATGCATACATTTATTCAAGCCCCTTTTTTCAGCAGGATTAAACAGCCACACATTTTGATCTAACTGGATCTTTCAGTTAAAGGAGAAGTAGAATTTGTGTACCATGGAGTCAAAGTCAGAAAGTGCAGAAATTACAGCCGTAGTGCCTAAATGTAATATTATTCATTCTATTAGTGTTCTACATTTTCAAACTCCATTATTAATATTGTTGCTGCTGCCACCAACAGATTCAGCTGTCTAGGCATGAGTATTTCCCTGTTTCTATGAAGAATGGTTTTCTTTTACATTGATCAAAATATTCTGCTACATTCTGCTGCATCCCAAATCAATGCAGCTATTAGTGGATGGGAGCAGCTGAGGCAATGCTGGAATAAGCTACCCCCCCCTTTTTTTTGCAGAGATGTTATATAGTATTTGAACATGCTACAGAATGCCCTACAGAATTTGATGACACAAATGCCATGGAGCAGAGCACAGTAACCCAAGCAACATAATCTCTGACTTAAATGGATTATTCTTTAATCAATCTCTGAGGTCATGGTTAAAGTTAGTATGGTGAAGGATAAAGATATGGAAGCAGAACACATGTGCAACTGTAATACTGTACTCTTGGAATAAAGCTTTTCTCCCAACTGCACCCACTCAGTTAATGTAACCAGCTTGTGCCATCCTGGCCATGCTCATCATTTTTTTCATAGCAAAGTCAGCTTTCTAGAAGTGATGTATTTCCAGAATGAAACCTGTCCTCAGCAGAGGTTCAGAGTTGTCCTTTTGTGGTCTTACAAATAGATGCTTGTAATGATTGTGTGCTTAGCAATATCAGACTCTTTTATTTATGGCTCCTCTATGTTTCCTACCTCTCTTTTCCTTCCCAAGCTTGGCTAGATACAAAGTTCTGGTTTGGTTGTAGAATCTTGTGCTTTGACTTAAGGTATTTTTGGAACAAATGCCAACATTTTTGAGTCATTAATTTCCTGGCTTTCTTTATTATCAGAGGTCAGTTGACTCAATCCTGTCTTAATTCTTCTATGCTTAAACGCATCACCATTGGAGATGCTTTTGTGACAGCTTTGGGGTTTTCTACAGAGATTTTTGAGGTCTGACAATATTTACTTCTCTTGGTCTGCCTGAATGTGCTGCATCTTTATGTCTGGAGGTCTGTACATCACAAAGGCTCAGAGTTGATTTCTACAGTAGAAGTACATATTTCTTTCCATTAAGCCAGGGGTCGGCAACTTTTTTAAAAAAGTTTTTTATTTTAAACACATTAAAAACAAAACATAGACATACAACATTTATAGAAAAAGAAAAAATTAAAAACAAAAAAGAGAAAATATCACTTTTCTTTTCAGCTGGATGCAGTGATCCTTTCTTTCTATATATCAATATTTACAGATATTTTAGTCTTAACTTATTTAACATTAATTTTCTATTTTCTTTCATTCATTCATTCAACTTATTTCCTTATTTTTCAACCATTCATACCATCTACTCCATATCTTATAATACTTTGATTCTTCTTTTCCCTTAATTTCTTTAGTTAGTTTATCTAATTCTGCGGGGTCGGCAACTTTAAACACTCAAAGAGCCATTTGACCCATTTCCCACAGAAAAGAAAACACCGGGAGCCACAAAGGTCCTAACCAGAAGCCCCCCGTTCAATTCTGGAGCTGACTGGAAGTCTGGTTTCCCCACCATAGAGTCTCCTCCTAGCGCAGCGTCCTTTTTCTTTTACCTGTCATAATTGAAAGCCCTATCAATTGTGGAGCTGACCAAAAAACCCACCCCTTGCCATAGAGTCTCCTGGTGCGCTGTGCTTCCCCACCCCCAAACTGGAAAGTCCTTTAAAAATTGTGGCACCAACCGGCGACAGGAAGCTGTAACAGAAGGATGAAAGAGCCACAAGTTGCTGACCCCTGCATTAAGCTGATGCTTTCCAAACCCGGGTAAATTATTCAAAATAGGGTAAAAGTAGTTTTTCTTTGTGTAACAATACACAAACCCATTACCCAATGACAACAGAGACATTTAAATCAACTTAAAATGTTACAATGGATGAAAAGGACTTTCTGATAAGTGGTAATGCAAAAATAAAGGGGGGGGGCAGAAAGTACTGCCTTAAGCCATCCTGGCACCAGGGAAGTAATAAAATCTTTTCTTTCTTTTTATGCATTTGAAGATTTTAAAATTACTACAGTATGTTGCTGTTTTACAGTTGAGCTGTTTGTCTTTCCAAAAAATGCAACTGGAAATGTTCCTTCTTTCTATCCCTTTATCCTGCACAACGAAGTCATAACCAGCTGGAACTTTGATGGTGGCCTTTTGTAGAACTGGCAACCCAACCCCCCCCCTCCCACCCACCCATTGTCTCCAACTTCTGCCTCCAGGCTGTTTGCCCTGTTGCTCCCAAAATAGTTAATTCTCCCTCTCTTTTTGAGTGGAATCATATGTCCACTGAATAGGAAGTGGGATTTTAAAATATTTATCCACCTTAAGAGGATATCATTTGTGATTTAGTTCATATTTTATTTATATTTATTTCATTGCACTACTTGCATATGATTTTCTTCAGTCTCTTTTCCAACATACAGTGATTGTAGCAGCTGCAGGAATGACCCTTGTGATTACCACTCCCCCCCTCCCACAATGCTCTAACATGACATTTTTCTGAGGGCTCCTCCCTCCCAATTGTCACTTTTCCCCTTTCTGAAAATGCCATCCCCCTCATATTTGCCACTGCATCATCATCATCATCAAAAAAAGAGATAAGTAATAATTGCCACAGTTCAGCTTCAGCTATTCCTTGAAATGAAGTTTCAAATTCGTAAATGTCAGAAATTGATTTGAATAGAAATAATTTTGGCTCAATTTTATTCTCTTTATTTTTGCAACAGCTTAATTTGCTTCCATTTTTAAAAATGCATGATGAAAACAATTTTTGTAAAAGAGATATTCTGATTTTTCTAGATATTATATTAATCTGTTATATTGTTTTAAATTATTGGCAAAGAAGATTTACCATATTTTTCGCACTATAAGACACACCAGACCATAAGATGCACATTAGTTTTAGAGGAGGAAAACAGGAAAAAAAAATCTACCTTTGCCTCCCAGTATCCATCCGATATTCATCTGCCTAGCATCCTTGCAGCAAAGAGCCTGGTCAGCTTCAGCATGTTATCGCACGCTCATCAGGGCTCTGCTCCGTTGCGTCAACCATTGGTCAACTGAACTGAGCTGCCGCCAGGAAACACTGGAGCCTTTGTTGCCGAGCAGCTGATTGGCAGTTGGATCAGCGTCCCGGAATACCGCTGAAGAACTGTTCTAGATGGTGGGGATCGCTTGCACCGCCACACCAACCCCTCTCCCCCCTGCCGTAATATTCACTCTATAAGATGCCCACCCATTTTGGGGGGGGGAGGGAAGTGTGTCTTATAGTGCGAAAAATACGGTAATCATTGAGGTACAAGTAGAATTTCTGTACTTGTAGTAGCAGTATCATCAATCAAGAAGACATGTTTGGTGATTTTTCCCTCTCTGCCTCATTTATACTTTTTCAGAGTATCTTCAATTTATTACATACTTGCATTCATTTCTTTTAAACTGGTCTCAAAAGATTGGTATGTTGATGTTAGAACTACAATTCCCAGTAATCCATCTGGCATGCATGGTAGCAATTTTAAGAAGATGCCAGTTTTGGGGAAGACTGGAATCATGCAATGAAGCACACTCAAGTTGCAGTTAGAATACTGTATGTGAAATCTTCAATGGTGGTACTATTTAGATTTGCAAGTCTCTCTTGATTTGTTGCCATGGCAAAATTTCATTGGGAAAGACTTTATCAAAAAAAATTAAAGAAGGTAGCGGGGGGGGGGAGGAGGAATGACAAATTTAGCTTTCTTGTATATTTCAAGATAAAATACATTCCTGAGACAGATATAACAGGACAGATTCTCATTTTCTCATTACACATTTGATGAGTTGTAGGTTTTTTTGACCTTCCCACTTGTCTTTTAACATTGGTATTAAGGAACTGCCTAGTACATCAAAACTGATTTCAGGATTTAATTTCATTTTGTGATGGGGAAAATGTTAAGTGGAGCAAAACTAAATCAGCCAAAGTCTGTTCTTGCTCTGTAATGTTAAAAGTCCTGGTGGGTTTGATTTTTAATTGCTAGAATATAACTTCACCATGTGCAAAAAAAAAAAGAAAAAGAAAAGAAAAGAAAAGAAAAGAATTGTACGTAAGGGAAATAGGTTTTGTTGAATTAAGTCTTGTTTCATATGTTTGGGCTTTAAACAAACATAAATAGCAATGGTAACATAATAATTATGCAGCAAAAATAAGTCTTTTTGATGTTACATAACTAAGAAAAGCCCTATCGTTTAAATTGTCCGCAAACAAATTTGTACTAAGATTAAACTTTAAGAAAATTCATGGAACATCTAAAAAGTTATTATAGATAAAACGTCTCCAGGAATTTTGAAACACCCCCCTCCCCCCCAGTTGTCCATATCAATACAAGACTCTGGGAGGCTCACAAGTAGCTCAGAAATCAAACAAAGGAAGTACAACATCATAAATGGAGGAAGTAATTCTCTATATGGAAGAGAATCCAGAACTGGAGCAATTTTCTGTGATTTTCATGCCCATGGTGATATAATTGTACATCTTTTCTGCAATATCATTTGCTCCCACATGTATTAACATGAAGAATTAATTATCCATGGAGTTGAAAACAGAGAGACATCCACAAACAGGTTCTTTAGAAGATACTGTATAACACATGAATGCCAAAACAGTATTCAGGTCCTTCTCAATGAAACAGACTTTGAATGTTCAAAGGAAGAAAAAAAGACAAGATGATCAATCCCTAAAGGGCAGAGAGGCTACAACTGTGCCTTATAAGAAGACAAAGAAGAATCTTGAAAGTTGGTGATTTGTTAGTATGAGTTATTAACTGACCCCATTTGCCTGTGAAGATTATCAACAGCCAGGAGCAAGGATTAGGGACATGACAGAACATCTTCCAAAAGTTTTCAACTCCATGGATAATTATTTCTTCATGCTAATACATGTGGGAGCAAATGATGCTGTAGAAAAGATATACAATTATATCACCATGGACACAAAAATCTCAGAAAATTTCAGAAAACGGCTTGGGGGATCAGTTGATATTCTCATCTATCCATCCTCTCATTCCACAAAAAAAGAATAGTATCTGGCATAAAAAAGATCTGAAAAGAACAACAAGTAATGCAGATAGGAAATGGAAAATGAAACCGTTCACAAGAGTATTGAGCAATAACTCAGAACCATAGAGCTGGGGTTCAAAAAATACATGCTCAGAATAAGTTACAGAAGGATTCTAACAATAACAAAAAATACTTCATTAGACACATTCAGAGTATAAAGCAAAGACTGAATAAACCAGCTGTTCTGTTGAAATTGCAAAATGCTAACACGTAACCAACTTCTCCCCACCAGAAAAATAAAAATAAAAAAATTCCAAGGAGCTATTCAATTCTATTTTGGTATAATCTTCTTCAACAAGTAAGAAGATGAGATTAAACCTCTATGATCAGGTTACTTTCATCCAAGGGTATCAACAAAAACTGATCATTATGTATTATTAATTATATATTATCTTTGAGAAATCTTGGACAATTGGTAAAGTGCCAAATGATTGGAAGGGGCAAATTTTGTCTCTGTGTTTAAAAAAAAAAGGTAGGGAAGGAATATCCCAGGAACTATAGATAAATTGATTTGTTACCAATATCTGGGAAAATTCTAGTGCAAATCATGAAAAGAACTGTGAGTACCCTGAAAACAATCTGGTAATTATTTAAAGTCAACATGAACAATCTCATTTTTTGATGAAGTAATTTCTGTAATGGCCTCTGGAAATGCTATAGATATAGTATATTGCAATTTTCTCTAGATGAGATGGATGGCACAAATATCTCGATTTAAGGGAGATTGCGTGAGAGTGTATTCCATGACATGCTGATTATATGGCCAGTTGTTTTTATTAATTTATTAATCATAGAAGATGTGGCAGGTCACAATAATTGACAAAGTAAAATAATCAAAATTATTACAAATATATTAAAACACTGGAAACAATGCATGACGTCAAACCTCAAAGGCCCTCTGATAAAGAGCTGCTTTCAACTTTTTCTGGAAACTGCTTTCCAGAAACAATTGAGAGGTTTTAACCAACCAAAAAGGGTAGCAATCCAAGTGAGAAATGACACTGCCAGGAGCCCTATCCACTTCATCTGGAGTTGCAGACTAACAAACTGATCCCTGATGACTTCACAGGGTAAAATCCCAGTTGTCTCTTGACCAGCTAGGGTCCATTTCAGCTCAGGTTTTGAGCAGTTTTATCTGTCTGATGCTGTGATAATTCTCCATAACAACCCTCAGCTTGACCATTATCAAATTTAGGCAAGGTTCAAGGCTTATGAAAAATACCTAATTATTATCAACTTATAATTGTATTCCAGGGCTAAAGTTCACACTTCGAAGAAATGTAGTATTCCATACTTACTTGTTAACTTAATAATTTTTGCCATAGTGACTTCATGACTTTCTTGCCAGTGTATTTTAAATATTATAACATTAGGGAGTCAAATAGCAACACTATTTTATTTCATGGCACAATACAGGATTAAATATTACAAGAAAAATGAATGGTTCTAAATAATACAAGCTCCAGAAGATTCCATGCAATTCATTTACTGGTTGATTGTAAGGGAATCCTTATTTGGATAAAGATTTGTTTCCAGTTCTTGAGATATGAATTGTTAATAGTGCTATGGTTATTTGATAATATAATTTCAAATAGTGTTTTATTCTTTTAAATAGCTGTAGGCCTTTTAAAATGATGACGTCAATGAAAGTTACAGGATGTAGGCAAAACATATTATACAATGAAGCACTATTGTTCTCAGGGTCTAAAAGGAAACTCTCTGCTCTTTACAAAATCAAGGTGGCAGCAAGGTAATCCCAAAGTAACAAGAAAAGTTGAATTTTGCAAATTTTCTTAAAAAGAAAATTGCAATTTCCTTTTCCTTATTTCTTATAAGTGGCCAGAAGCATTAGAATATAATAAATATCAAGTGCTGGGGAAATCAGGAGATTCAGGCAGTTCAAATGAGTATAAAGATTTATTACAAACTTAAACTCTCTACAAGAATCTGACAAACTAGTGATCAAGGGAAATGAGCGAGAGATAAGAGAGGCATTCAATGTGGGCTGGATCTCTTGTGGGTGTGCAGGGACTCGTGACTTACAACATGCTTGATTCCTCCCTTGGGCTCAGAGTGGTCATCTCCTACATCAAGTTCTTGGACTTGGATTTTAAAGGTTTCAACAAGCATTGCCTGCAGTTTTTTTAGTGGAGATTAAAATCATGCACTGAAGATACTTTGTTCATTCTCAGCATTTGAACTGGTTCTTGATTGATCTAATGGAAGTACTGATTAATATCATTTCATGTGTGCAAGGTCTAATTTGCTGTGTAAAAATTAATAGTTGTTATAAATCTATTGTTTGTTGATATTAAAAATAGTTTGAATATTATATCCTTGATGATTTGAGACTTTCATTTTTGGATTTTAAAAAAATATATGTTGAAATATTGTAGAAGTAATACTGTTTCAGTAATTTTATATTAGTTTTCTATAACCCACTCAGTATTTTTCTTGAATGTTTATAGCCAAATAATGTATACAAATAGCCTAGGTTTCTTTGTTTCTTTAAATAGAACAGAACTCTGCATGGCATACCAAAAAAGAGAATCAGCCCACAAGTAAAATAACTATGTACCATTAAAAATACTAAAACAATAAAGTGACCATCACAACAAAACATAGTGAAATTCATGTATGTGTGTGTTATTATCAATCTTTTATGTGAGGTGCCTCAGGGCTTGGTTCTGTCAGGTATGCCTCCTTTCAATACTCAAGAAAGAAAAAACCCCGACTCCATTTTCATAGAAAAAGGTACTTTTACTGAGTATGAACTGAATGCAACCAAAGAAAAGCAAGGTCTGAGGCAATAGGCACGAAAATCACATATTGAAATCATCTTTAAAACTCTCCCCCCAATCGTCCGGTCAGGATTATCCAATCCACATCTTCCCCCAGGGGTCATGTGGGGTGCAGCTTCCAATGGTTCCATCCTCCTGGTATGCCACGCTGGTTGACCTTGAGTGATTATCAGCGCTCTTCCCAGCTGCAGAGAGATGCTGAGGAAAACATTCTTCATTTACTCCACCAGCTCACTTTCCCCACCCCCGACATCCAGACAGCTCCCCTCTCCCCCCGTTACAATGGCAGCTGAGCAAGCAAGCAATAAAAAGGGGGAGGCTGACAGCAGGGCTATTTGACATCTACATGAAGCTGCTATGTATGTCTAGTTTAATGAAAAGAAGGACTAGGGGTGACATGATAGCAGTGTTCCAATATCTCAGAGGCTGCCACAAAGAAGAGGGAGTCAAGCTATTCTCCAAAGCATCTGAGGATAGGACAAGAAGCAATGTGTGGAAACTAATCAAGGAGAGAAGCAACTTAGAACTAAGGAGAAATTCCCTGACAGTTAGAACAATTAATCAGTGGAACAACTTGCCTGCAGAAGTTGTGGGTTCTTCAACACTGGAAGTTTTTAAGAAGATATTGGATAACCATTTGTCTGAAGTGGTGTAGGGTTTCCTGCCCAAGCAGGGGGTTGGACTAGAAGACCTCCAAGGTCCCTTCCAACTCTGTTATTCTGTTTTCTGCTAGATAAGGTCACTCATCAACAGAGGGTACAATATCATCAGTAGGCTTAGTTGTATATCTCTATCTCAGGATTCCATTCAGGTGCTTACTCAGTAATAAAAATAAAATAGTAAATAATTAGAACGTTTTGAAATACTAGTTTGGGTAACTTTTTCATGTCCCTCAAAGCTATTTGCCAGAGTTATTTACCAGAAGAAGAAAATAAAATAAAACAAAATAACAGAGCAGGATAAAGTATCAGTAGGTCCCTACTCCATGCTCTTTCTTGGTAGGCGTCCTTTCTTGTCAGTACCAGTGAGATAGAGAAGTATTAGAAAGTAGGAAGTTCTTCCAAATCTCTCTCCAGAAATGCTTTCTTGTTTCTCTGTGGGCTGGTTAATAGCAGATCCATACTTTTCTTATGTCTCTTTTATTGGTTCTGAGAAGAATTTTCTGCATGAATACGGAAAAGAAGTAAGAGGATCGGAAAATGGGAGATCATTCCCATGCTGTGCATAGCGCAGGGAGTTGGAAGGTCCCTTCCAGTTAATGCTGTCTGTGATTCTGTGATTACCCAATAAGTATTTAAGACTCTGTACAAGCCAGTATAGAAGACTGCATAAGTGAATAAATAGTGCTCCTTTTTTCAGCACCACTGTAACTTTGGAAAGTTGCTGAATGAATGGTCATAAGTCAAAAATTACCTTTATAGACCTTCTGTAATTCTCAAAGACCTCAGCAAATGAATAGGATTTTCATTTTTTTCCCCTGAGACTTGGAACACGGGGCAGCCTTGCTACGTACTGCTATCTTTCCATTAACCGATTTTGAGCCTGTTTTGTACCAGTGTCGCACAGGCAAAGAGATAGGAGATGGAAGAATGAGGCTGTAGCAAAACAGTAGTTAGCAGTGCAGCTTTTCCTGTCCAGGCATGAATGTGTGAAGCTGCCTTTATATTGAATTTGACCAGTGGTTCATTTAATTATGGTATCCTGACCAGGATTGCCTGCAAGGTCACAGCAAAAATCTTTCCAAGGCCTGCATGAAACATGCAAAAGATATAAAACCTGGAGGTTTGCTGAATAAAACTGCACACTCGGTCTTTGAGAAATGGATCCTTTCTTTTCTCGTTCAGCCTTAATGTTCAGTTTCTGTAGATTTTAGAACAGGGAGCCAGCAATAAGAGCACGAAGGGCCTGACAGACGCTTTCAAGGACTATAATTGAGTTGGAGACTTGATGGAAAGCTGCGGAAAACTGCTGGTTCCACCAGAGAGATTAAAACGGGCAGAAAAGGGAGAGAGTTGCTCCTTAACTGTAAAGGCACTCTCTGATCTGCTTATAGGATTAATAGTCGAAAGCGGGACCTCTTTTTTAAAAAAACAACAGGCAAACGCCCCCCCCCCCCCCGCGGGGGCGCCCCCCCAATCCATAACTCTATTGCAGGCTTTGGCTTCCTCTCGAAGAAAGAAAGAAAAAAAGCAAAAGAAGAAAGCAAAATGTGTCATGATTTTCATCAAAATGATCCAGACTCTCTGCTGTTTTAAGATCACGGGCCAAAAGAATAGTAAACAAAGCCATATCGACTAAATTGCTGAAAGAACATCATTGCATTTTTGAATGGATAACTGCTAGGATTTTTTAACTTCGACTCATGTGTGAAAACTGTGAAGTAGAAAGCTGCAGATAACTGCAGCGCAAGACTTCATTTGCTGAATTGTCAACGAACTCATGACTAAAATATGTCTTTTAATAACCTCTCATTTCATGGGAGTTATTGAAGAGAATATTATTTAGAATATTTGTTTAACTGGAAAGAGGACACCATTGTATATTTCACTTGAAAAAGGAGCCAAGAATTGGGATCAACTTTCCTCTCTACTTCTAAAGCAAGGTGCTTTATGGACCATAGATGGCCCTCTTGGCAGTTAAAACAGATTAGCTAGTTTTGTTGATGATTGCAGTGGAGTTTACTGTGGTGCGTTAGAACAGCTGTTTTTTTTCCTCAGATTTGACCCTTATAGTGAATGTTGATTTAATAGTCCAACTTCTTTGTTTACAGGGGACAGAAAATTTGGGTATTTGAAAGCCCCATGTACTCTTTTCACTTAATAAATGCCTGTCAGATGAAATGAAGAGTGGCTATTTGTAGACAGGACCAGTAGTCTTCAATTACTCCATGTCCTCCTCCCTCTCCTGAGTTAAGGTTGTGCTTATTTCGGATCAGTTCCTTGTTCTGCAATTCATCAGTTGGTAAATGAGTTCTCTCTCTCTTAATGTTGACAGAGGAAACAATTGGCACAAATTCCAAGACAAGTTTAAATTAAAATGTTGACACAAAAATGCATCTGCTATTCATGGAAATGGTCTAGTTTACAGACTAGTTTTAAATTCTTATGCACCAGGTACTTTTCTTTTTAATGAAATTTCCAAATATATTTGAGAATATTTATTTTATACAGTGGATCATGTTTGCTATGGTTCAAAACTGCATATGTGTGTGTAGGAATTTATCATATAATTTGTCCATTTATGACAGAATAAGATAGAAAATGAAAAGGTGGATCATTCTGGGCTCCTTCTCAATTGTTGAGAGTTCTGGAAAACATGTTGGATCTCATCCCCCAACTTGCTTCCTGTGTTCTTAAGGAAAGATCTACATTCAAGACACTTAACCAAGATTAGTTATGGTTTGAAACAGGGAACCCAACTGAGACCACAGAGTCAGGCGCAGCTTCTCTAGACTCTGGAGTACAGATTCTAGTCCCCTTTCAAAAGCTGCAGACAAAATGTAATTTCTAATATGATCTGAACAGAAAATTATTAAATGTATGAAGAGTAATTGCATTAACAAAACATTTTGAATCCAAACTGTTTAACGCACTCTCAGGCTAAAGCCAATTTGAAGTGTAAAACAGACTGTTCCAGTCACTTGGGTGATATTTCAAACAGAAAAAAATGATTTTTTAAATTTGACATAAGGTAGTCCTCAACTTACAAGCATTTGTTTAATGAGTGTTAAAAGTTAAGATGGTGCTAAAAGGTGACTTATGACTGGTCCTTGCACTTATATGACAGTTGCGTGATGAGAATTTGAATGCTTTGCAACCATGTATTGATGATGGTTGTAGCATCCCAGGGTCACGTGATTGTCATTTGTGACTTTCCCAGGGGACTTCCAACAAGCAAAGCTAGAAGCTGGATTCACTTAATGTCTTTATGATATGCTTAACAACGGTAGCCAACCCCCCCCCCCTCATAAAACTGGGCATGACTCATTTAATGCTTAGTGATGGAAGATCCAGTTCCCATTATAGTTGTAAATTGAGGACTATTTGTACTTCTGTGTCTTGCATTCAAAATAGAGTATTTCAAATTTGAAACTGATCAAAGTTGAAACATTTTGCAGACTTCCCAGTATCTTCCTGTAATATAATTAATTTTAATATTAACATTATGGTTTTTGCTTCCTTGTTATATTTTTAAAAAATACAAACAGGTGATCGTATGACAGACTGCTATGATTCTCTGGTAGAGTTGAGCCATCTATAATGTGTGAGTTTAAAATTGACACAACCCCCTTTTGTGTACTTCCTTGAAACTCCCTGGGACAGCACCATCAAAATTTGGCAATAGATTGTGTCAGAGTTTGTTGCAGAAATTACATCCAGAAAGCACACACAGGCAGACTGATGCAGCAGGATTCATTAACTTCTTTATATACATAATAATTTACAATACCAATATCAGAGTTCTTCTTCAACATAGTAGCAGTTACAACACAAGGCAGGAGAGAACGGTTAAGTTTCATTTCAGCAGAGCAGACAAGCATGCACAGATTGCTTAGTTTCAGTTTCAATTTTTTGCACAGACTCAGAAGCTGCAGACTAAGACACGCCCTGGCTCCAGTCTGTCTCAGCTCCAATTGGCTGACTTAGTTGCTATGCCTATTCATTGGCTGATCTATTCCAGATTATGAATATTCATACTCTGACAGATTGCTGTAAAATGGCATTTTAGAAACGTAATAATTACTAGCCAAGACCTCAGCATTTTGTCCTCAGGCAATGTCCACCAGTTGCTCAGAGCTGACAGCACTGGAGTGGATGAACAGATAACCTGGCCTTGTAGGAGGAGTTTGGCCATACTAAATGCACAATAAACAAATGGGTTGCCAAGTTCAAACATGCACTTCACATTATGTTTGCCCTTGCCCAGTAGATGCATGAATTAAACTAAGTTTTTTTAAAAAGACAGTATTTAAAAGCTACAATTTAAAGATTAAATGAAGAGATGTTTTTGATGTGTGTATCTCAGTTTAGACAACATCAATTCAACTAAAAATAAACACTTACCTTTTAATGGGACCTCACCCATCTGCAAGCTCAAATTGTGTGGCATAAGAATAATGCAAAACATTCCTCCTGGAATGGCCTAATAGCACTGCTTGGAACAACACATGCTTAAGTATTCTGAAGGGCGAAGTACAGGTTGCATTTATGTGCTTACTAAATGCAAAGGCGATTTATGTGAAATCAACAACAAAGCCATATCGACTAAATTGCTGAAAGAACATCATTGCATTTTTGAATGGATAACTGCTAGGATTTTTTAACTTCGACTCATGTGTGAAAACTGTGAAGTAGAAAGCTGCAGATAACTGCAGCGCAAGACTTCATTTGCTGAATTGTCAACGAACTCATGACTAAAATATGTCTTTTAATAACCTTTTCCAGAAGCATTTCAGTCAATATATGATCACATAAAATTGCCTGCTGAAATTGTATATCATCTGTCTATATCCCAGGAGATAAATGTGCAAAATGTTTCAAATAACATGAATATTAGAATATTATTGGGTAGTTGAAAACACAGTCACAGCGTTTGAACCAAAAGTGCTATATTTAGACTAATTACTGAGAAGATTTATGGAATCCTAAGCAAGTTGACCTCTTCCACTTCTGGTACCCATTTCTTTTGGTATTTATTATTACCTACGTGTTCTAATCCATCGCTTTAGTTTGCAGCCACTTCTTCAAAATGCATTGAGTATCCAGAGTTTCTGCTTCCTGTCCCTCAAGGCTAGGTTGTATCTGTACAGCATTATGATATTTCTTGACAGTAAAACTACTGTAGTTCAGTTTTGAAACATGTCTTTCTCAAGATTAATAACTCAGTAACAATAGGCAATGATGCAATAGGAGGCTTTTTTTTCTTCATTCACTTGCCTGATTGGAGCATTTTCAGGACAGCTTGTAGATTGCAAACTAGAGACTTAGCCTTCACAAAGTGGGAGAAGAGAGGCTTATATCCCTTCTCGAGACCAAACATCATCTTCTCCTTTGTGCCCTTCTTATTTACAATAACAGCAGGTAAGAGAGAAGAGCAGACAGCAGGGCTTAGAAAGGAAAGACAGCTGGACATCTGTGCTGGGAAGCTGCTGCTTTTACACGCTATTGTGGAATGTAAATCTGGACAGGTTTCTAACGAGCAACTGTAATGCATTTTCCTGGATTTTGGGTGGACTGCTTAGGCTAGCAGGGTGAGGAACACTCAAAGTGACCTCCCCAATTGCTAGCCTTTTACCTAGTTATCCCTCTAATTTCCCATGTGTATATTCATGCATACAAAACAGATGTTATGATGATTAGTGCAAGCTACTCAGTGGCATTCATCATTCACATGGATGAATGCAGCAACTATTTAGATATTGCATGTCCTTGACTTTGGGCCATTTAAAAGTTCCTAAACTCTCATTTCTTCACTTTACATTTAATTGAGTGTTTATCACTGAATTATATTAACAACAATTCTTAAAGAGATGAGGGGCAAGCCTTGTTTGTACCTATTTTCCACAATAATTAACTCCGGTGACAGTTTGTATTCACACAAGAAACAATAACTAGAGAAAAGTGTGGTTAAGGGGGAAAAAATCCTATCTTCCCTTTTTTTTTAATATGGATAGGCCCCATATGCTGAATGATTGCTTTGTTAGCAAACCAGTTATCAGAAAGACTGTATTTCTAAGATGATTAAAGCCAGAGATTGAATCGGAGTTGATTTGGAATGAATGCATACCATAATTAAAATTTGTCTTACTTCTGTTTAGATGAAAATACTGGAGATGGTGAATTAGATCTAAGTGGAATTGATGACAGTGAAATAGATATGGTAAGAATCTTTCCACCCCCAACTCTCATAATTGTTTCTATACATATGAGGATATGTTCAAAATTATCAGAGTTTTTTTTTTTCTTTTAAAGTAAAACTAGTGCTATTGTTTTTCCCTTGAGAAAAATAAATGTTATTCTATATTCTGTTCAGAAATTACATGTGCTACACAAAAAAATAATACAAAATTCTGTATTTAAATGAAACTGGTGATTGGTAGTAAATAAGCATGTGTATACAGAGAAAAGTATAGGTGTGCAATCTAGCAATAGAATAAGTAGAAATGAATTATTTGTTTTGTTTCTAAAATCAGTATCTAGACTTTAAATATAAAAGAGAGTCTTTGGGAAAGCATGAGTTAGTTTGAGAGAGAATGGTGGACACAATAAGGATTGTGCTAATTCCTATATATTTGCTGCAGAAATCTTAACACTTTTACTCTTTATCTCTAGTACATACTTAATGATTCAGAAGCCAGGATAAAAGCAGAACTGTGGATGAAGGAAAATGCAGATTATCTCAAGGAACAAAAGGGTAAGCAAAATAAATAAAAACATTTCTGTTGATTCTTGCTTGCTTTTTATTTGCTTATGACAGTGTTTACAGATCATTTCTTAGGCTGGAAGGCGTACAAAGTAAACAAAAGCAGTAAGAAAATTTACAGGGCTCAAAACATTAACTGTAACTGATCAGTTTGAAGAAAATCATAGTTACATTATTTTAAGAAGACTTAGCCCAGACTTAAATTCCTTCTTTAATAAAAAGACACGAGCCATGTGTGTGCTATCTTGTAGTTAGCACAGGTACCCCACCTCCACCATATGATAAAATAAAAATACTGCAAACCTCAGGAAAGATCTCCTCAGAACTATGAATGCCGGGCATCCTTAGCTCCACCTTAGCTCCATTGTTTTCATTTGGGCAAGTCAGAGGTACCTGTGACACTGCATTACTGACCACTGTTCTGGATTTGACACTGCTACAGAAGGGAAGAAATCAAGTCTCTGTTTGCTTCCGTCTCAGCCCCTACCTCCAACCCCCGATTCCTTAAAAAATTATTCCGCTTACACTTCTCTTTTATCCTTTTTTTTTTTTTTTAGAAAAAGAAGCAAGGATAGCAAAGGAAAAAGAGCTTGGTATATATAAAGAACATAAGGTAAATAATATTTTTGAAATCAATGATGTCAAAAGAAACATTTGAACAATGTTTAATTTTGTTGGATAAGACCTATATAAAGTATTTCATTGTAAACACCAATGTATTTTAGAATAAGAACTCAATCTTACCAGTTTGGCTGGCTTCAAAAAAAGGGCTGGGCCAACAAATAAAAGTCATGGGATCATAATCTTGATTGCTTGTCTGTCTGCTTCGGAAGACCAGCTGCTGGGAAATTGGTGGGCTTTCTTGTACAATTGGTTGGCTACTGTCAGAACAGACTGCTTGTATTACGGTTGTAATACTACAATTTATTTTTTCTCTCTATATTTTTAAAATAAATATGAAGCATATCTTTTTGTGCATTCTACCTTATATATGTTTGTTAAGATCCTCGTATCACTAAGGTATATTATTAACGTGTTTTATGTGTAGTGCATAAATATATATCAACTCCTAGTTAGATGTGGGCTTTTTTTTTTTTTACTGCGGTAAAGCTTTTAATGTCATTAAAGCAAATCATATGTAATCCAAACTTTCTTAATTATATATTTATTTTTAAAATAAGTATTTCAAAGCTTGATTGTCCTACTTAACAAAAAAATAGCTAGACATGTTAAGATAAGATTGGCCTCAAATTGAGCTACATTTTTATGGACTGCATCCATGCAGTTTTGCTGGCAGAGTTAACAGGTGCTTAAGTTTATTGAGATTAGTTAGTGGTGACTCAGTGCTGCCATAGGTAGAAAAAAGTAAATGCTTCTAACCAATCCTGTGACCTGTTGGGTCATCCTTTGAGAGAAAGTTGGTGTAGTCTGATTTGAGTGAAATTAAATTTTATTTATTTATTTATTTAATTAAACTTATATACTGCCCTTCTCCCCAGGGGGACTCAGGGCGGTGGACAGCCAGAAATTAAAATACATATAGTACAAAAGTTAAGAAAAAACTAAAATAGATTAAATCAGCGGCATTACCAATTTAAAATCCCAAATCTACAAAATCAAAAAATTCCCAATTTAAAACCCAAAAACCAATAAAGTTAAAAGATTAAAAATCCCCATTAAAACTAGGCCGGCTTGTTGGAATAAATAAGTCTTCAGGGCCTTGCGGAAAGTGCGGAGGTCCGGGATCAGTCGTATTTCAGGAGGTAGCTCATACCTTAGGCTGATCATACTTTTTTTATATAAATAGAAAAATAACTGTAATGGCAAACTTCTATAATAAGTCAATATTTGCTTACCTTAAACAGATAAACGGAATGACTACAGGCAGGCAAAAAGCAGTGGGAGCAGGACCAACTTCTGACTTCCTGCTGACTTCCTTATTTATTTTGCTTTTAAGGAAACTGACAAGGAATATTGGAAATCATGATCATGTGAACATGGGGATCCTGCAACAGCCATACATTTGCAAATAAACTGATTTGAACATCATGGAAATTTCAATTCCACAGGAGCAATGGGCCCTGGATTTTTAATGCTTTCTTTAAATTAGCAGATTTTAGGCACTCAGATTCAAAATTTATTGAGGCATAATGCACTGTTTGGGCTAACTTGAGGGTACAAACAGATAAACACAATAAGAACTTTAGTAGTTACCCATTTTCATACCAGTTTTCTCTTTGAAAAATTGAAGAAACGTTTATAATAGATATGTTGAAGTTACGTTAGACTTTTATACTTCAGAAAGTACTCTTTAATCTGCAATAATAAGAGAGCAGGGAAGCCTGTGTTGTTCATTTGCTTTCTCTTCCCATTAATGAAATTCCATTCCCTCTTTTGGACAGAAATTGTCAGGGAAGATTTTTCAGTTATTAAAGCAGTCCATTGTACTACATTCTGAAATTGCCCCACTCCTTTACCTGACATACTGAGGTCCTCTTTCAAGCTGGATCAGTTGCAGATTCAGGGTTGTTGTCATTTGTACAGTCACTCCTTTCTTCAGCCGTGACAATATTATGTATCCAAACTCTGTCCCAATAATTATGAAAGAAAGATTGGGAAGCAGATTTCCTTTTCTTGGCAGTAACTGCACATTCCAATCTTCTTTTTCTAAAATACTACTTCATTCTATATTAATCCATCATGAAATTAATCATGATGATTTTAATAAAATTTTTCTATACATCTAAATGTGAGTATCTATGAGAGAGATGATGGTAGGGTATAGATTGCCAAAACTCAATGAAGATATAATGCATAGTTAGCGCAAATATTATTTGCTGCATTAATTCTGATACCCTAATGTTCAGTAAATCCATAATTTGGCTTGCTAAACGGTCTTGCTAAATAGCCTAGTAGCATAGAGAGAAACATCACTAAGGTCTGGATTCTGTCTTGCAAATGAAAAAGCTGGAGAGATGCAGTAATGATGTAATTTCTTTGAAAAACTGGGAGCATCATTTTGGCCAAGTAGTTGCTGTTTTTGCATTTTGCATTTCCTCATAAAATCCTAGCAGCATCCCCATCACACCTGCAATTTTTGTATTCAGCAGCAGAGACTAGAGCTCAACAGCAGAGTACATGATTTGCATGCAAAAAAAAATCCAAGCTTGATTCCCAGAATCTTCAGATAGGGATAGAAATGATGCCTGTTTGATAACTTAGAGGAACCTATAACTTAGAGAAACTATCTATCAGAGTACAGACAGTACTGAACCCGATGTCTGATTTGTTAAAAGCGGCTTCCTCCATTTTTATTGCTGCATTTAAATTCAGTGCATTATGCATCTAGTTGACATTGCAGTTGCTTTGAGCATCACATATCATTTCTCAGGGGATTGCATTTATTCAGGCCCATTTTCCAGCAGATTTTCAACTTATGCATTCCTGGCAGCTTCCAGTGATCTACAGTATAGCAGTCCCAGAGAGCCCTTGGACATAGTTCTTTGCTTTTATTTGATCTATCTATGCATCCCTTGAGTCTCATGTTGCAGCAGTGGCTGCAGTGTGCTGTTTGATATTTCCATCGAGATCAGCAGAACAAAGATTTGCAGTAAGTTTTTCTTCTATGCTTGTGTGTCTGTGGGTAGCAATAATGTGATTTATTTTGTACTGACATTTTATAAAAAGCACCACTTGAAAATAATTCTTCTGCAACTGGGACAAATCCAGATTATAGAAATGAAGAAGCAGAGTCATGGGGAATTGTCAGCATTTAGAAAAACCAATGAGGAGTGTGTGGACTTTCCTAGTCAAGAATTGCCAACTAAAAGACTATCACTTTTTAGCATGAAGAAGGGGAAGAAAGGATAGTCTGCAGACACAGGCCACATTTGACATAATTACTCTGTTTTTTACTAACGTCCCAAGAAACACCAACTAAGAATACATTGTGAAAATCATATATCTAGAAATTTAAGGATAGGATCTTTCTAAGTACATTGGGATCCAAGAATTTGTTTATCACCAAGCTAAACTAAAATCACATTTTCACTTACAATATTGTATATTCACTTGCATATTGTATTTCAAGTGTACAGCCTAATTCATTATGGGAATGCCAATTTTTATGTTTACGGTTTGTTAGTGTAAGTCAACAAATTGCAGGTGACAACCCAGATTCAGGCATACATGTCCTTATACCTTCACAACCAGATTGCAGCTCATGTGTTCTGTGTGGAGATTTCTTTGAAGATGTTGTTAGATACAACATAAGGCAGGAATGAGTTTGTTACATGGAACAACACAATAAAACAGCTTACTTGACAATACAACAAATTTCTGTACCAAAACATGCATTGCGGTGATCTACCATTTTTATAAAAGTGCGTATAGTCAAGGCTGTGGTTTTCCCAGTTGCAATGTATGGCTGTGAAAGTTGGACCATAAGAAAGGCTGAGCGCCAAAATATTGAGGCCTTTGAACTCTGGTGCTGGAGAAGACTCCTGTGAGTCCCTTGGACTGCAAGGCGAACAAACAAGTCAGTCCTAGAGGAGATCAATCCTGACTGTTCTTTAGAAGGCCAGGTCCTGAAGATGAAACTACTTTGGCCACCTAATGAGAAGGAAGGACTCACTGGAGAAGAGCCTAATGCTGGGAAAGATTGAGGGTAAAAGAAGAATGGGACGGCAGAGAATGAGGTGGCTGGATGGAGTCACTGAAGCAGTAGGTGTGAGCTTAAATGGACTCCAGAGGATGGTAGAGGACAGGAAGGCTGGAGGAACGTTGTGCATGGGGTCGCGATGGTTCGGACACGACTTCGCAAGTAACAACAACAACAACAAACCATTATTATTTTCTAAGAATATCTGTAAGAGCTATATCGGGTCTGAAGACATTGAGAGATAAGTGATGCTAAAGGCTCACAGTTTTGCAGGCTGTGAGCTTCTCATTCTATTTCATATTAAATTACAGGTATCTAAAAATGAAAATTAAGCAAGAATTTGCTTGGTAAATGTTATAGAGGAAGGATCCAGAAATGTCACTTTATTCCCCTCCCCCCCCCATTTGTTTTCAGTTGATACAGTGAATGATTTGGCTATCTCTCCTGATGTTTTTAGATTCAATGCAACTTAATGTTAGATAATATACATTGGATAATGCCCAAAGGGTAATGCCACAATTGACTAAATCTTTTATATTCTGGAGCCCTTTAGGTGGTTGTAATTTTTGGGAGATAGAGTGATTCATCTTTGGTATCAGTATTAAATATCAAGCATAAAGGAATATATATATATATATATATATGTGTGTGTGTGTGTGTGTGTGTGTGTGTGTGTGTGTGTGCGTGTGTATGTATATATATATGCATGTATGTATGTATGTGTGTGTATGTATGTATGTATGTATATTACCATCCTTGTGTTTATGTAATACTCTTAATCCAGTCATTAAAGATATAGCAACTTTATTTGTAAGCTTGGTTGGTTTTTATTGTGGAATAATGCACTATGCAAACCCAACCCATTTGGTTACTATTTAGTTCAGTGAATTGAGTGAACCCATTTAAAATGGATTAATTTCTTGGCAAAGTACTTGATTGCAAACTGAGTATAAGCCAGCAGTATGATGTGGCTGCAAACAAAACAATAGAACTACAATTTTCAAATCATGGGAGGTAAGGAATCTATTCTGCATGCATTGGCCACAACCCACCACAAATACTGTGACCAGTTCTGGGCACCATAGAACATAGAATAATAGAGTTGGAAGGGACCTTGGAGGTCTTCTAGTCCAACCCCCTGCTTGAACAGGAGACCCTATATCATTTCAGACAAATAGCTGTCCAGTCTCTTTTTAAAAACCTCCAGTGATGGAACACCCACATCTTCTAGAGGCAAGTTATTCCACTTGCTCTCACTGTTAGAAAATTTCTTCTTAGTTCTAGATTGCTTCTCTCTTGGTTAGTTTACATCCATTATTTCTTGCCTTGCTTTCTAATGCTTTGGAAAATAGCTTTACCCCCTCATCTTTGTAGAGCCTCTCAAATATTGGAACATTGATATCATGTCTCTTCTAGTCCTTCTTTTCACCAGACTAGATATATCCAATTCCTGCAACTGTTCATCATATGTTTTAGCCTCCATCCCCCTAATTATCCTTGAGATGATTTTTTTGAGAATTTTTTTTAATCGTTTGAGAAGGATTCAATTGAAACAAGGCTTTAAAAAGGCAATAAAAATGATCAGGTGGTTAGAAACTAAGATCTATGAAGACAGATTGAAGAAGTTTGATATATTTCCTTGAAAAAAGATGTTTGAGAATGAGTATGATAGTACTCTGCAAATATCTATGTCCTGTCCCAGTCCACACACACACATACACCAAGGAGTCTTAATGCTTTATTTAAGCACAGCAAGCCCCTAGTGTGTCCCCCTTTACTAGAAATACAAGGTCCCAATGAGTCAGAGTCTGCACAGCAGAAGCATGAAGTCAACATCCAAATACAAAGTCTGAGATCGAAGGATAAATCCAGCAATCCACACCAGTGCGAAGTCCAAGCACAAGTCCAAAGTTTCAATACAATATCCAAAATGCAAGGTCCAAGCACAAGATTGAGTAACAAAGGACAGGTCCGGAAACACGAAGTCAGAGCACATGCATGGCAGGGAGCGAATGGTTATCTTCAACATAGCTCTCCTCTACGCCTGAGACTAAGTAGTCACCATCTGTTGTGACTCATTAGGAGGGGTGAGGCTGCCTCCTCACAAGTAGCCTCATTGACCTCCTTTGTACCTCCCTCTGCTCGTGTCTATGTGACCTGAGATCCCATGGAGGAGGCAGTTCCTCCTTGTCTCCACTAATTGGCTATAGCTGTGCCCTTCTCTGCCCTGTGCCTCTGGCTGGCATTCATGCTTCCTGGTTGCAGCTGTGACTGTTCTGTCTCCTTTTCAGACAGATGCTTGTCCAGTCGCTCTTCCATTAGCCCTTCCGATGTTCCTAGTCTCTCCTCCTCTTGCCCATCTACTCCTGTCACAGAGTCTCCTGCATTATCCTGATGTTCTTCCACTCCTCTCTGAAATTCCTGAATCCAGCTCTTCCTCATTGTCCAAGCTGGCATCTGAAGAAGCCATTACAATCTGAATTGATATCATACAGAAGAAAGCCAAAACCTCTTTTCCCTTTCTCTTTTCAATCTGGGAATCAATATTTCAGATACTGCCTTGGAAATGTTGGAGAAGCATTGAGGGAGGCCTGTTTGATGGCTGGTCTGTTTCTGTAGAATTGACTCATCTCAGAAGTATGGATTACTTCTACTTTGGTATCATGAAAGAAAGGAACACTTTTATTTTGTAGAGTTTTTGAAATCTGAGTATCTGCTCATGTTGCCCAAGGTGATAACGGGCAATAGAGGCATTGTTATTCTTTTATAGATTTTCTTTCCTTTAAGTGGAAAGAGCCTATTTTTATTAATAGTTTAAGAAGGCTTTATGTCATTGTTTGCGAAAGGTTTTGTATGCTTTATTCTGTAAACCTCCTGATGTCTCTTGGAATAGCCTGGTAAATAAATGAAGTAGCAAATAAATAAATGTGTGTAGTAGAATGTGTAGTTAAAACGGTTTCAAAAAACCTGTCCTCTACGCCTCATCTCTACTGTAACACTTTAGTTTTTCTTTACATGAACCCTTATAACAATGCAGGGAGAATTATGTTATAATAAATATAAATGACTAGAAACATTGAGGCTCAAAATATTTAAGTATTTATAGCATCTAAATTTTCACATACTCTATTTTTTCAAGCTCATAGAATAGAATAGAATAGAATAGAATAGAATAGAATAGAATAGAATAGAATAGAATAGAATAGAATAGAATTTTTTATTGGCCAAGTGTGATTGGACACACAAGGAATTTGTCTTGGTGCATAGGCTCTCAGTGTACATAAAAGAAAAGATACGTTCATCAAGAATCATAAGGTACAACACTTAATGATAGTCATAGGGTACAAAAAAGCAATCAGGAAACAATATCAATACAAATCATAAGGATACAAGCACAAAATTACAGTCATACAGTCATAAGTGGAAGGTGGGAAAGATGGGTGGTGGGAACGATGAGAAGATCAATAGTAGTGCAGACTTAGTAAATAGTTGGACAGTGTTGAGGGAATTATTTGTTTAGCAGAGTGATGGCGTTCAGGAAAAAACTGTTCTTGTGTCTAGCTGTTCTGGTGTGCAGTGCTCTATAGCGTCATTTTGAGGGTAGGAGTTGAAACAGTTTATGTCCAGGATGCGAAGGGTCTGTAAATATTTTCACAGCCCTCTTTTTGACTCGTGCAGTATGCAGGTCCTCAATGGAAGGCAGGTTGGTAGCAATTGTTTTTTCTGCAGTTCTAATTATCCTCTGAAGTCTGTGTCTGTCTTGTTGGGTTGCAGAACCAAACAGACAGTTTTGGAGGTGCAGATGACAGACTCAATAATTCCTCTGTAGAACTGTATCAGCAGCTCCTTGGGCAGTTTGAGCTTTCTGATATGAATTTGAGCTTTCTGATATGAATAGATATGAATTAGGCCCATCCTTTAAAAAAAACAACTTGTTGGCGTAGGGATAGACTTCTTTAAAGAACAAGGCCACAGTTTTCAGAATACTGCTACTTTCAGTGGACTGCTTAAGAATATGATTTGCATCATGCCTTTAGATGAAGTGAAGATTTTGAGAGATTCTTCTATTTGCAGATGGGAAGTGTATTTTCTTTCATTTCCAATTATTTTAAGCATACTTTACAGTTTACCTTGCAGTTTTTATACAATTACCACCTCAAAATGGTAGAAAACCACACTATTGATTTTTTTTGCCAGAGAGGTGTTGTAGTTTTTTTGTGTGTGAGTTGCAAAGAGAGCTTTGATGGTGACAGAATGCTGACTGCTGACTTAGGACATTATTGTATTGAGAATTATGAGTATTAAGAATTATGTCTAGTCTGGTCTGACTTTTGGAGTAAAAGTTAAACTGACACAGTGCTTAACATTGAAACTAATCCACACTGTCATAATCAGATTGCTTCAATGGAATCATTTGGGAGCTGCTATACATCTCAAGACTTTAGCATGCAGGTTGGACTATAAATGCTAAATAGAATCAATTCAAGGCTGTGTAAATATTGCCTCTGGGGAAATAACTGGGTTTGCTTTAGATACAATAGGAGAATTGCAGCTGGAATCCCAGAAGGCCAATTCACACAACCAATAAAAAGTTTCCATAGCTCACATCAGCAGGTTCCCATGTTTTTATATGCAGGAGTACCCCCTGCATATAGGGATGCAGGGAGATATAGCTCAGCACATGAACTATTGAACAGAAGGGAGTATAGTATGAATTAGGCCCAGGCAGGTAGATCTATATATGTGATACTCATAGTTCCATTATCATGTCAGCTTTAAAAAAAACCACCCTTTATACAGGTGCAAAAATGTTTGCAAAAGTAAAGGTTTTATGGTTCCTTACATATAATAGCTAGTAAATGTCAAATGCTATCTGTTTTTTAAATAGAATTTTATTAGAGATTTTTAAATGAGTAAAAGATGAAAAAAGTACAGAAAATGAACTTGAAAAAGAAAAGATATACAAAACTTTAAAAAGAAAAAGTTATTTAAAGAAACAACTTCTGATTTTCTTTATAAGAGTTACAAATTTATCATTGTGGAATCAGTACTCCAGGGTCACTCTTTCATAATTCAACCCTGATTCTCTTGAAACTTAGTTAGCACTCCTCTCCCTTTATTGGAAGAGATCCAGTCAAAACATATAAGCTATATGATTATTATCATAATCAATTCACTAAAACTGGAAGCACTGTAGTACAAGCAATAGTAATTTCTCACTTAGTTGCTTCATTATGATCTAAAATTAAAGAAAAATTAATTTACATTTCCAATTCAGTTGTCCCTTTCCATGGGCATAGTAGTTCAAATTTGGATAACAATTAAATTTTATTTCCAGGGTCTACTCTTAAAAATGGGGCCTGAGTTGTTGAAGGAAAACCTATTTTCCTTCAACATATCTTCTTACCAATGCCTACGTCTTAGCATTGGTATATAGTATATACATTGTCAGCCATTCAAAACAAAACAAAACTTTTAAAAATGGGACTTGACATGTTGAAGGAAAATATATTTTAAAAACCTACATTTTAGCATTCATACATGATAAATACATTGATGGCCATTCAAAACAAAACTTATTTCAGTGCATCATTTTTAAGGGAAGGAAAATTCACAAGAGCCTATTCACGTATCCAGCTCTGGATCTACTGTGTGGTAATATCATACTAAAATTTTGACAAACCATTATTATAACTAATCACTTACCCTTCCTGTTCACCATGATTTGTCATTGGAAAATGATATAGTTGTAGCCCATTCTTTAATTTCAGCAAGATTATTCTCATTGCCCCCTAAAACTCCTATTCCTTATGTTTTAATTAAGCCCAAGAAGTCTGCAAAGAAACGGGAGCTGATCCAGGCCAGCACAGCAGGAGAGGCAATTGAAAAAATGTTGGAACAGAAGAAGATTTCAAGTAAAATTAATTATAATGTGTTAAGGGATCTCAACAGCAAAGGAGGTAGCACACCAAAGAAAGATGATGATACCACTTATGACAGCACCAGCACCAAGAAGTTATCAAGGAGAAAGTCTCTTGTGAATCGGAATGTGGCCAATTCAGTAAACCCCGTGGGAAAAAGGTACCACAGTTTTTTTTAAAATTTGCATTGTAACCAATGCATCTAGAACTGATGCATTGTTAATGTTTTTTTGACATTGCAATAGTGTTCTTTTTATTGTGGTATGTGAGCCAGAATGAATCTGTAGGTCACATTAGCTGGCAGTATCAGCATGGATTAATCATCCAGCCCGGAGGAATCTACCAGAAATGCATAATTCACCTGCCAGTGGCTTCCTTGATAGAATTTTCAGATGTGTTATGCTAGTTCATTTTTCCTAAATTATCAGGTTTTATATTAAATGGTATGGCAAGCATGCTGAGATAGTGCATATATGTATTCCTTTCCATGTTAATATGAAAAATAAGTAGTTATTATCTGTTGTGACATTTTGCAAGATTTGATTTAGTTCTTAGATATACTTTTATACCAAATGTTGGTTGCTAATTACTGACTTGCACATAAAGCTTTTTAGTAAACATTGCTTGTATTTTCCTAAAATATGAGTGGAGGAAGAAGCTGTTGTGCTAGCAGGAAAATAATTCCAATTTGGACATTTATTGCATTTGAAATATATAGGCATTACAGACAATTTGCACATTTCTTATTCTCTTCATGTGTCTGCTGGCTATAAAACTAATATTTGAGATCTGAGCTGATTTTGTTCAGTGCTCTTTCTCCCTGGCCATTGTGCAGTATTCTTTAAAGAGACAAAGTTAATTGGCTTTGCAGGCTCATCCAAGAGCATCTTAGTGATATCAGATGAGTTTCCTGAAGAATATCTTGCCCCAATAAAGAATCTGTTACTTTCTCTGTGGTTGAAGTCTGCTCATCTGTCTCTATTACCCATCTCTATCAAAGCTAAACCTTTACTGACTTCCTCTTCAGGGCAGGGCTATTGAGTAAATTGATGCAAAGAGAGAGCATGATGCAAAATGACAGTTAAGGCTCTAGGGGGCAGAGGTTACTTCTGGCTTAGAATTTGTTCCAGTGCCAGGGTTCCAGGATTCATCCAGCGCCATCCAGTTTCTGAATAGCTGTCAGCAGCCCCAAATATGATTCATGCATCATATTGCATTGTTGCAGATAATAATGTATAATTTAGCAGCACTGCTAGCAGCTGCTATCATCACTATTGTTTATTCTTTATAAACTGGCTTGAAACTTTCAGTTGAATGATAATTTCACTGTATTTACAATAACAAAATTATACAAAGTGCTTACACACCTTAATCTGCTTTCTGTAATAGAAACTTCACTTTCTACCTTAGTCCTGCTCCTATTATTTCTGGATTCTGCAACTGACTCTTCTTCCTGCTTACTGACTAAAGTCACATTTCCTTACAACCATATAGCTATAGCCTCTTTTTGAAAGCATTTTTTCTTTTACCAAATCCCCTATCGCAGGAAATTTCATATTATAAAATCTGCTTCCCTCTAATGCAATAATCTTTGAATCCAGGACTTTTCTGTTTCAAGTCACTGTTGTCCACTGTCCACGAAATTTCTATGTCCATTTAGCCTCAATGAATCTGGGTGTACCGCAAAATGATTCTAAATCTTTGGCATTTTTGCATGCAAAGCATTATTGCTAAAGGGTAACAGGAAAAGTACAAAAAAAATTATGAGGTTTTTATAAGCATATAGTTCATTATGATGAAAAAAAATAATAATGAAATATGTATTGTGATTTAACAGGGAAAAGTGTTGGCTTTTTTGTACTTGCACCATAACATCAAACACAGATGGAAGTCACAAGTTTTGCAACATGATGTCATATTTCATCGTTTGCTCCTCCACATGGATGCCTGTGGTAGTTTTATTTGAAATGCTAAGACAAAGGGAGTCCCTCTGTGAAGGAGATGGGTGGTTTAAAAAATAGGTATGTAGATAGGGGTGGGTGGATGGATGGATGGACAGACAGACAGACAGATTTTAGTATTATGACATTAATAAAAACACATTCAGAGAAAATTGGGAGTGGGTTTTTTTGCATCAGAATGAGTAATTAGCAGTGATAGCAAACAGTTTTTGTACTGTTTCAGAGAAACCTGTATTGATGTATCAATGAAGACATCCAAAGTTAGCTTGTCTCAAAGGAGACTATATCTTTATAGTTCAGAGCTTAAATACATGTTTATCAGCAAAGCACTCCAAATTTAGTTTCTAGCATCACCATTGAAAAGGATATTGTTGTGGTATGATTAAGAAATATGTTTGGCTGAAAACTTGAAGAGAACTGCCAAGAATGGACCATACTGAGTTAAACAAACCAGTGGTCTGATGTGAAAGATGGTAGCATCACAGCATCTTGAAAAAGATTGGATGTTTTTGCAATGAGGAAAAAGCTATTTCAAGTCTAAAGGTTATTTTGATTTTCTTAGTATTAAAGATTTACAGCAAGTCTTTTTTATTATTTTCCTTCATTATTGTAACTGCAATACCTTATGCACGGTACTAATTCATTCCTTTGTTCAGCATTATTTCAAGATGTAATGCATAATTCCTTTGTTCAGATATGTTCTTCTGAGGTGTTAATAGATAAATGCATTTTAGCCATATAATAATCACAGTAATTTATGTGCAATTAAGAACAAAACGTGCCCCATTTCTCATTTGACAATGAAACTCCTAGTGTGTTTCCATCCAGAAATTGTTAGCATAGATCGTACTATCTAATTTGTAGTGATTAACAATCTTCTTGGATTTAGTTTAGATACCTTAAATGTTGAGTAATTTTTAAATGGCAGAAGACGATGGCTGTCTAAGAGTCAACTGTAAGTTGCAGATATCGTGTTTCCCTGAAAATAAGACCCTGTCTTATATTTTTTTGAACCCTGAAATAAGCACTTGGCCTTATTTTCGGGGAGGTCTTATTATTTTGGGGCGCATGGAAAAAACCAGAGGAAATGGCGGGGACTGGCTGCACATGCGTTTAAATATTTTTGGGGCGGGTTTATTTTCAGTGGGGCTTATTTTAGGGCATGCACTCAAAAACCCGATTGGGTTTATTATCAGGGGATGTCTTATTTTCAGGGAAACAGGGTAATTTAACTAAAAGTCAAGCCTTCTCCATTAGCTAATATTGCAGATAAAAATTGCTATGTTTGCACACAACAATAGTAAACCAGAATTGTACTAATTTCTGACTTCGAGTTTGAGAAGTTGCAGACGAAAATTTGATGAACGTAAACCAAGAACGTAAAACATTTGTAATGGTAATCCAAATTATGCTTTAAGTATGATTGGTGAGAGCCAAAGATTATTTCTAGGGAAGGTGGTTGAACTGCACCAATCCAACACTGCATTGCCCAGTCCCAAATCCCTGCCATAGAAAGACAGAGAATATTGTGCTTTGAATTTCAGATTTGCTAGTGGGTATAGAAAGCTAAGTGTAATTTGTACAATTTAACCTAACTGTCCTTGCTGCCACCATAGTCCCTCAGATTTAAATGCTATTGTGCAATATAATAATGAAATAATAAATGTTTTGGAAGATGTTTGCTGGTTTGGAAATACTTATGGGGACTTCAAAAATGACATTTTAAGGATCAAGGAAAACTTTTAATTCCAGTGTGTTATCAAAGGCTAATTACATACAATATGATTTGTTTTATCATAAATGGGAAGCAATTATCTGTTTATTTAAAAAAGGCAAATGACATGAGATACTCTGGCAAAATACCAGATATACCCATATTTGGGGATTAATAAAGAGAGGTGTGCTTGTGGGGGGGGGGGAAGGGAGACTATGTTTATGCAGATTCAATTTTCTGTAAATGTGTTTTAATTATATTTTTTGCTGTATGTAATTGGAACTTGCCTAATAGAAAAAAGGTCAAATATAATTTTCAGACACAAAATGCTTTGTTTTAAGCATTTCCCTTTTACTGGCTGTATTCAATATCTACCAGTGTTTACTGTAGCTTCATTCATTCCCCATTATTTTTATTTTTGTCTTAACTCTTACCCAGGTTATGAAGCATGGGATATTGTTATTGGCTAAGTGTTATAAATATGTGGTTTAAAAAGACATTTCTTTTATAAATGGGGCAAAATTAATATCTATTCCATGTTTAATTTTTCATGAGTTTTCCCAAGCTGGTGGAAATGGACTGTGATGTCTAGTGAAATTTTTGCATATTATGTTTTTTGCTTAAACTGAATTCCTTATTACATTGTTTTTGATCTGTTATATCAAATAAATCTGTTAGCAAAGGATTGTTGAAGTCACTATCATATAAAAGGGTTTCTCTATTTCATGGTACATAAAAATAGCAATATGTGAAAATAGGCAATATTATAAAAGGAATAAATGCATTGTGTTAATCTTGTCAAAATCTAGGAAGAAAAGAAACAGATTTGCAAAAGACACTGGAAGGTTTTACAACAGAAGCTTCTCTTTGTGTGTGCATTACAGGCTTTGAGAGGCTTCATGTGGGAAAAGATCAGGAAATATTTTATTAGAAGACTGAATTTGAATATCAGGCTTATCCTAACATTGTTCTTGTTCTATTTATCAGAGATAAGTTTTATTTTATTTTATTTTATTGTTTATATTTATATACCACCCTTCTCCCGAAGGACTCGGGGCAGTGAACAGCCAACAGATGAAACACAAGAAATACAAAATTTAAAAACAGTATTAAAATCCAATTAAATTAATTTGGCCCACAATTAAAAGCACCCCTGTATTAAGACCCATAATTAAACAATTTAAAATTGAATCAATTTAAAAATTTAGACATGGATTTTAGGGTACTATCCTTTGAATTTTCATAAATGTATTATTTATTTATTTAGATTTTACCCCATTTTTTTTCACTTTATAAGTAACTCAAGATGATGAGCATATATGAAGAGAAAACAATATTCTGGGCAATTTTAGGATTTCTATACTTAGAGGAGCTGTAGAGTTCTGAAACTACATCCTATCCTTTTCCATGCTAACTTTCATTTTGGTTTTATTTTTATTTTTAATTCTGTTTATTATGTTGGAGGCACTTTGTTGAGTCCTCTTCACCCACTTCTATTTCCTATTCCCATCAAAATCATCCTGTACTTTCTCCATGTCTTTTAATCTTAACTTTTCTCTTTTTCTCACATTCTTTGCAATTATCCTTTTTCTCAGTATACGTTTTATGCAGTATATTTCTGGAATGCTAATTTTTTTGCAGCAGTCATTCTGGTATATATTCATTTTTCTTATCCAAAGGCTCTTTTACTTTATAATTATACCAAGCATCTTTTTCATACTTCATATTAATATAATTCTACACAGTTCTCACATTTATTACATAATTCTTTTCGCTCTCTTCTAAGCAAGTACCATGGGCTTTCTTTCCATCCGCATTATGTTGACTGTTGAAGATTAATGTCTGATAATATTTTTATATAGGAGATGTCCTTCCTTTTCCTGAAATTGTTCTACGTAGTTTCATTTCTTTTATTCCTTTTTTAAACCAAAGTTCTTGACTAAACCAAAGACTTGACATTGTCAAAAATGTTCTGTTCAAAATGATTCATCACCATTATATCCTTCACTAATTCTCTTAATATGTCATCATAAACAATCAAATAACTTATACTTTTAGAGTGATATTCTTTCCTTGGTCATGTATTTAGCAGAACTGTGCTTAAGCCATATATTTGAAACAGACCTTTTCAAAATATTCACCACTCACCATTCCCATTCTTTTTTTTTCCCTCCAAATTTTCCCATCCATCCATTTATGTTATACAGGTAGTCCTCGACTTACAACAGTTCGTTTAGTGACTGTTTGAAGTTACAATGGAACTGAAAAAGTGACCTATGATCTCTTTTCACACTTCTAACCATTGCAGCATCCCCATGGTCATGTGATCAAAATTCAGCCGCTTGGCAACTGATTCATATTTCTGATGGTTGCATTGTCCTGCGATCATGTGAACGCCTTTTGTGACTTTTTGACAAGCAAGGTCAATGAGAAAGCCAGAGTCGCTTAACAATCTGTTACTCACTTAACAACTGCAGTGACTCACTTAACAACTGTGGCAAGAAAGATTGTAAAATGGGGCAACCTAGATGACACTAATTCATATATTCATATATTATGAATTAAATCTATATCTTTAGCGCTCTGTGTGTATTTATCAATTCCATTCCACAAGAACAAATCACCTCCATTCAGCCCCTACATACAGTACTTCTCCTTTCTCTTAGTTTGCAGATACACAATATAATCATTTTTCTTTATTTTCTTTTTTGATTCATGCTTTTTACCATCTACTCGTTACACATTCCAGGTTGAATTTTTCTTAATGTCATGATTATCACAAAATGGTCTATAGATATTGACTTCTATTGCCTAATAAGAATAAAGAAGTCATAGACTAGGTTACTAGCTGTGATCAAAGCTAAGTCACAGACAATAATCTCTGCTAATGATAGGGAAATACTGATCAATTTTAATATATTTGGGCCAGTATGCTACAGATGCAACTAACATCCACCTTTAACCCAAATCATTCAGCTGTTCCATGTAATTTAAGATCTCTCATGTAGAGACAGCTTTGAAAGCCAATATCCTTTTGTCTGCATTCTACCAGATAGGAAGTATAAACAGTCTACTGACATATACGTAGGATGTTGGGCCAGTAAGAATATATTTTAGATATTCTAATAAAATGCTTGCCATTGTTGCCTTAGTTGTTATAAAATGCTTATTTACTAGAAGGCAAACTGATAACCCTAAATTTCCCCAACTCCGGATAATCTCAAAGATGTCATGTTCCCTTTGACTTTTTTTGTAGCTATACTTGCAAAGTATGGGACCATTTTTTAAAATTTTATTTGAATGCCCCTGGGGTGACTCCAAACAAAACAAAATCAAACAAAACCAGCTGAGGTAGGGAGTCTTGCAGATACCAAAAGAGCTATTGCTAATGCTCTATTGCCAACAGATGCCTTAGTGAGGACTAGTTTGCAGTTCTAGTCAAATATAAATAACCTTTGTGTTTTTTCTTGTGTGCTTTTCTTGTATCAAAGACGCTTTTTCAAAACTGGACTTCCTTTGCTTTTGTTTGAAGACATTTAGCTTCTCATCCAAGAAGCTTCTTCAGTTCTGACTGAAACGTGGAGAATGGAAGGATTTATATTCCTTGCAGTCATCTGGTCAGTAGACCACACAGAAAGAGTGGGGCCAAGAACTGAATACAGAACTGTGATCTAACCAGGATTGAGTAGAGTAGAAAAATTACTGATAGAGGAGAATGTTTGTAACTTGGTGTTGAAATGAGGGGCCCTTGGTGCTCTCAGAAAATTATTTCCTGTATTCTGGACTCACATTGGTGCTAATGCCACCCAAGATAGTACTTGACATCAAGCCAACCCAGCTATGGATTTATTTCCGAGTTTTAGATTAGTATCCAAGTGTATATTAAATTCCAGTCCATCTGCTGTATTCATAGTTAAATTTAAGACCAGTGGATAAACCTGAATTATATATGAAAAATAAAATTCAATATATACAATATAAATATGGGCTCAGTTCTTTTGCAGCAATTAGTATATCTTGTCCATAGAGAAAGGGATGGTGAAAAGCCCCGAGCACTTCCAAAAGTTGAAAAATATTTGGCTCTTTTGCTTAGGAAGGTCAACTGTTCAGAATTAATTCTTCCTTTCATTATCTGTTTTAACAGTTTTTGGAGGGGAGTTTGATTGATTTGAATCTTGCCCTCAAGCTTCTATCACTTTCTAGCCAAAGTGTGAAAAGACTTCTGCCTATAATTTGATGTGTTTGGTCTTCCTAGTTTCTTAATGGAGCTCCTATGAATATAGTAGCTCCCATAAATGACCTTGCATGAAGTTAGGACAAGCATTTTTCTTGTTCTCAAATAAATTGACAAGTAACTGATCTTCTAAACCCGCTAGCAATACTGTAGTCTGGCAAATGCTTTTTAAAATTAGGAAGAAGGATAACTTCATAGTAAGAGGAGAGACAGTGGAAGAAAAATTGAGAGAAATTCAACATTAATTGAATGCCCCAAAACCATATTCATTTTTGAGTGTAAGGAAGAAATATGGTTTCAGCTTTGATAAAGAAAACCTTCAACAAAATTACACACTACTGGATATACTGTTAGAAAGGAAGTTTTTGATTGGTCTTCAACTTTCTTTCTCTTGTCTTATATAATCAAAGGTATGTTTTGAGCAGAAATGTCTCAGGTTTGTATTAGGTAGAAGATACAAGTATTTCAGCTAGGGCATTAGGATTTAAAGCTTGCCCCTGAGAATATTTCATAGTTATTTGCCAAATTAAAAAAATGGGAGAGAGATATCTGTCATCAACTTTCATTGGACAACTAGATTAGTGTACTAGATTATAAAAGGTATGTGTACATGTATGTGTGTGCACACATGCACACACTCATTCATCCTATTTATATGGCCACTCATCTCATAAAAAAATGCCTCTTGAACAGTATACAATAAAATCCAACAATGATATAAAAAGTATTCCAGAAATCCCAATAATTAAAAATGATTATTACAAGACAGAGAGATATTAACTCCAATGGAATCACCTCACCTCAGTAACTCAACAGTCCCTTGGGGCCTCCAGACCTGATGGGATAACCATGCTTGGGGGTAGGGGAGGTGTTCCATAAAGCCGGATTCACAGAATCCCGCTTTATGGGATCCTGCTTGGATCCTGCTAAATGTAGCTTTTTTGTAAGATGAGCCCCACATGTGATGGGGTGGACAGATGTAATTGGGGAGAAGCAATCCTTCAAATAACCTGGCCCATGCCATAAATAACTTTCAGTTTTCAGTGGATTGATTTGAATATATCTACTTACCTACTGTCCTATCTAACTACATATCTAGAATTAAAATAAAATTCCACTTGTAACATAACAATATTTATTTATCTGCCATTATATTCTTCTGTATTCCTGTGTGACGTCTAAGGGTTTAATAGAAGGAAATAAATGTTCAGGGTTGAATTGTGGAGTTCTTGGTGCTCTCTGAAGGATGGTTTTTTTTGTTTTTTGCTTCCAGACATATACTTTTTTGCCAACTAGGTAACACCTAACCTAGGGATTTGCAAATGAAACATAAAATAGGACAGCAAATGCTAATTAGTAAGAGCAGCTGAATAACATGCTAATAACATACTAATAACAACAGCCACTGGGGCCTGTCCTAAATCTACTGGCAATAATTGCATGTCAGATATTTGTGGAGGAGGAGGAATACTTTTATTTATGACCTTCTGAATGACAACAGAATGGGCACCAACTGAACTCTTGGGAGGGAGGATATTCCAAAGTGCAGAAACCACATGGGAGAGATATTGTCCCTATCCGTAGCTTCTCCAGTGGGAAGATCTTAAGCATCTTTTCCCCAGATGATGAAATAGGGCAGGCCAGTTTTATTCTTCTAAGCACAACATAATTGTTTTCTGCACGTTGACACATAAACTTAGATGTCCCTGGGGAGGTTATTGAAGCCACTCTGCAAAGCCTTTAAAAAGAAACAATGCCTTACAAAGAAAAAAGTTCCAAAGATCACTCTGGTTGCCATACAGAGAGCTTATGCAAATGGTTGAAGCAGCATACTGGAAACTCTTATTATACTTGAGGGAAAGAAGACTATTGCAGAATCAAGCAATTGCATACAGAGTTCATTTTAATAATACTCTAAACTATGCACAATTCATTTACAAATGAATTGTATAAATAACTATGAACATTTTTAAAAGCTCAAGAATCATTTCCAGACTTAGGGGATTTCATATACTGTTCCTAAACAAAATTATTATGGTAAGTTTAAAACATAGAGCAATCCATCCCAATGTATTTGTCTTAAGGCCTTTATTTCTGTAGTATTAGCAATTAGTATGCAGGTATTGAGCCTCATCAGTTTTGTTTCTAAGTTACCAAAGGCGTTTTGTCATAACAATGTAACTTTATTGATGACACAGTGGTTTATGATTGATTAAAAGTGGCAGATTTATTTTGCCTTCAACTCTTTCCACCAGCACTCTTACTGACTGTTTGGCAGTGGGAAGATTGGTTGAGAAATAGGAGTAGATTTTTAAAATATTAATAAAATTATTATTTTAGTAAGCCTAGTTCTTGGAAATTCTTTTGCTGAAGAAATAAACGATTCTGTGGAAGAACATAGTAGTATTTATAAGGAAACAGTTTGACAGTGATAGAAGATTCAAAAACCTAAAAACCATTTTGCTGGAGCAGACCTATCTATTGCATTATCTGACAGTGATCAACCAAACACCTGTGAAAAACCCATCTTTTAAACAATTAACGTATAAATATCTCACCAACACTTTTGCCACTGCATTTTGTACCAGATGTACCTTCAAGACTAGCTGCAAAAGCAGTTACACAGAGAGTGTATTGTAATAGTCCAGTCAGGTGATGATAAGGTCATGAATTATTGTGGTCAGAGTATCCTGATTTGGTGGGGTTACAACAGACATGCCAGCAGAGCTGAAGAAGCTTCTTGGATGAGAAGTGAAACATCTTCAAATAAAAAAACAACATGCCAGTTGCCTCCAGAAAAAGCACCTTTGGGACAACCATGATCTGGATCTCTACAGATTGAGAATCTGTACAGACTTTTAGCTATACAATTTGGATGAATACCCTTTGAATGGTGTGGGAGTAGGAATGGATTTCCAGAGGGGGGAACAAATTGCAGACTACAGGAACTAGGAGCACTACTCAGGTGACCTTGAGGACACAGATAAAGTGCTTCAACGACCATCTAAGGTAAAGGTAAATGACTCTAGGGGGCGGTGCTCATCTCCATTTCAAAGCCAAAGAGCCAGCGCTGTCCGTCTCCGTGGTCATGTGGCCAGCATGACTAAACGCCAAAGGCGCACGGAACACTGTTACCTTCCCACCAAAGGTGGTCCCTATTTTTCTACTTGCATTTTTTTATGTGCTTTCGAACTGCTAGGTTGGCAGAAGCTGGGACAAGTAACGGGAGCTCACCCTGTTACGCGGCACTAGGGATTCGAACCACTGAACTGCCGACCTTTCGATTGACAAGCTCAGCATCTTAGCCACTGAGCTAGGATACAAATAACTAGCTGTCTGCAAGGAATATAAATCCTTCCATTCCCAACTATCCTGTCAGAGCTGAAGAAGCTTATTGGATGAGAAGCGAAACATCTTCAAAGAAAAAACAAGAAAGTCCAGTTGCCTCCAGAAAAAGCACCTTTGGGACAACCATGACCTGGATGACTGAGAATCTCTACAGACTCATGTCAGCTAAAGTTCACACAAGATGCCTTTGGTTTGAGGAAGAGCTGAAATTTTAGAAAGACCTCCAAGTCACAAGCTACATCTTTGGGAGTGGGGACAGACAACCCCTCCCAGAACAACTAATGGTACCAATGTTATTGAATGTTTATTATCATCTAGCTTGAATTTAATTTGCATTTATTTTACCCAGTCCAGATCTTCACAGCATATAATTGCCTAGTTCATTATTCCATGATTTCTTCTAATGTTTCATGTAGTTTTTAAACATGACACCACTCAGCCCTTTTGGATCCCACACTGGATTTCCCATAGATTCAACAACTTCTCCCAATCTTAACTTCCACCTTGAATATCCCATTCAAGTAATAACAGAACCAGCATAAAATGATGCCTCCACTTTGAAGACTTGTAGATGGTTTAACAGGATCTAAAGGGGTGTTCTTTTTCCCATTAAAGATCTAGCATACATCACATATAAGAACAATCAATGTCATTTTTGTCCCACAAATATGTCTGAGCCCCATGTGAAAAACAACAATTTAGAAATGGTTCTTAAAGCTGAATTTGAGGCAGTGAAAAAGTTATTGAGCTGTTAACATTTCTCTCCCATTGCTCCCTGTTTGTCCTACTTACATTTTCTCTGTTGCAACAAGGAGTTTTCTGGCAGCTTCTTCCATATCCTTGCTGCTTTTGGATGGCTGACCAGACGTATGCTCAACATCTCTGTGGTTTTCTAGAAGCCAGTTTCCTGCTTGAGCACCATCTGTTCCTATGACAGTACCTACCTTTTTAATACAAACCAAAGCAAGCTCAAAGAGGCTAAGAAAAAAAAGCTTAAAAATCTGCTACTGGTTGCGGTTGGATGTTATGTTTCCACCTGAAATCTGTATCTGATGGCATTTGGAAAAAACTTGACTTCTTAAGCCAAATGAATTTTTTGTCATACACCCCTCATCAGTTTTCTTGACTTTTGGGAGGGCTAGAAGCTTTTACTAAAAAAGGAGCTATCATGTAGAAGCAGTGAATTAATTCATACCCTATGATTCATACCCCATAAATCACCCAGAATGATTTGGCAAAGCTAAGCAATACTTTTATTGAGCTGTAACTCCTTCTCACCTTCCTAATTCTAAAATTCTCTGGAAAAGAATTTTTTTAGGGAATAATGCTTGTGAGTCTGTGCTTTAAACCTCAAAATTGGGATTCCAATTCTCAATGGAGCCCTATAGAACTGATCATCTGGCTTCACTGGAGTAAAGAATCAAAGCTGAAATTTAAATTTATGATGTAATTTATAAGGCTTAAGGAAAAGTTTTTGTCTGGGGCATGATGACAAAAATAGCTATTTGTGTGGATCTGGCTGGGATGATTGTCTGAGGCTGGGATACCGCTACAAAGGACTCTTTCACCCTCCATTCCACAGACTTCAAATGAAGATCTCAAGGTCTAGGTAGGGAAGCAGCATGGGCTCTTCAAATACTGAGATCTCAAGCTTTGAAAAATTCAACACTGAAAAGTATTACTTTGAACTGGGGCCAAAAAACCAGAACAGGAGCCAACAAATACAACACAATGCTGGAGTAATATGCTGATAATAATATGTCCCAATTAGCAGTCTTGCAGCTGTATTCTGAACCAATTGCAGTTTCTGGATCATTTTCAAAGGCTGCTCCACATAGCAACATTTTAGAGTATCCAAAACAGGAGATAATCAGAGCATAGACCATCAAAGCAAGCATAAGATTTAAGAATTTGCTACAATGCTTGAATTAGTTTATACAGCTTTTCTTCTCTTTTTAAGGAAACCTTGACACTAAGCTGATAGAAAGCTATCTTCCCCTGTTTTAGAAATTGGGAAATTCCAGATGGTAGTTTCTTTTTCCTTAGAAGGACTTGCTTCAGGTGTTCTAACTGCATTTCCTTTTTCTTCTAATGGTAATAAAATTACTGTGGGCTAGAACAGATGTTCTTTTGTAAGGCAATTGTTTCTTGACTTTTTCTAAATTCTGTCTCTGGCTATGTTGACCCTCTTTTCCATCTCTAGTGAATTTGTCAATTAAAATGTATCATTTTTGTCCTTCATGCTATTTCTTTATCCTTTTTTTTAGCTATTCAGCATAAAATAAAATATAAAAATAAACTATTAAGCAGATTTTCTGATATCTGATGGGGTTCGCAATTCATTATTTATAAACTATAACTATAAAGTAATATAAACTAAAGAATTTTAGAATCAGTATCATTTTGGTAATACATATGAAGACATTCCAAGTATTCAAAAAATAATCACATATAATCATATAAATAATACTATCAATGATCCCAAATGCTTGTATTTGGGTTGTAATGATACTTGGCTGTCATGATAATTTCATGTATGCCAAGTACTTTATATTAATTATCTTCTCATTGAAATAATCCAGTGATCTAGGTTAGTATTACTATTCTAGTATTGTCGATTTATGATGAAGATCAGTTCCTTATTATAAATTCAGGAGTTTTAAAAAATATTTTACACAGAACAGTTTGTGTGGAATTTATTGTCATCAGATGTGGTGACAGCTATCAATTTAAATTGTTCTAAAACGGGGGTGGGGGAATGAGACTAATTAAAAATTGGACTATCTGCTAGTGTATTAATTTCATAATCACATACTTTGAATACTAATTGCAAGGAGACAACAGTTGAAACTGCTAGGGCTCTTTTATCTTGGGTGTGTTATTTTCCCTCATATGCCACTAAAATTTATCCTTTTGAACCTCGAATGTTACCAGGAGAAGCATGGAATATTTATATTCAGATTGAACCTGGGTATTTGTATGACTTTATCAGATAGAAGACAAGGAAAAACATTCTGAATCACGATACTTAAAGTCTTGGAAAATGCTTGAAAGGAGCAAGTAAAAGTTATTTTGTTATGTGCACAAAAAACTTTCAGAGATGCAGTTAGATTTGTAAACATTGTAAAAGTACTTACATCTTCGCTTAGCCCAAGCAATCAAGTTTTAAGCCTACAAAAAAGTCCAAGCTTGGAGGCAATTTATTTATTGTTATTTGAAGGACTGTCTTTTCCCCTTTACATCTGCCCAACCCACAAGAGCAGGGAGACACAGTATGTTGCAGATCACCTCTCTTAAGGAGGTCCATCTAGTGGGGCCAAGAAGGGCCTTCTTCATGGTGGCTCCCTCCTGTGAAACATTATCCCCACAGAAATAAAATTGTCCCCCACCTTGATACTCTTTTGAAAATCACTAAAAACATAGTTTTACCAGTGAGCTGGGGAAACCAGGGTGACATTGAGTGAATCAAGCAGCCTTTTGAGGACTGTTGGCTCAATCTCTGATACCTGACAAATCTGTAAAAGAAGTTAAACCATGTAATTTAGATTTAGATTTTCAGAAGGACTAGAATAGAATCTTACAATTTTGGAATGGTGGTCTTTGAAATATGCCAATTTGTATTCTTAATTTCTTAATTTCTTATAAAATATCACTCTCTTCCTCACAGAAGAGCATTTACCCTCACTTGGCAAACATTAAGCTCATGAGTGTTGATGGGGTGGCAAGCATTATTTCCTGCCATGATCATATCTGCCCTTATGTGGAGGATGTAGTGGAATCAATAATATATGTTGAGCTTCTCATTATATATGGTGCCCTGTATTAATGCCATCTCCTTAATTGCTTGAATTGCTCTATAGAAGGAAATACATGTAGTTCTTTAGTGGACAATTCTTCAATAATCCCTAAAAAGGCTGCAAGATTTTGTTCAGTCATGATGGTTATAAAAAAAACCCAAACCCTGGATTTATTAGAATGTGACTTCCTCTAGTCACTTCCATATTACAAGTTTCCAACTGGCTCAGAGTATTTCACAATATTACTGTTTTATTGTACATAACATGTATAAAATTTTGATCTTTGATTTTAACTTCCCTGGGCAAAATGTGTCAGTTTTGGGTGGGGGGTGTCCATTGTACATCAGAATTCAGTATTGTATGAGAGCTACAAATTATTTGTTCCATTTTAATCTTTTTTTAGCAGTACAGGTTGTAGGCAAAAATCAAGCACTGTTGTAGGAAATCTTACCCTTCCATTCCCTCTTCTAGGGTTTTTTTTTCCCCCTGACAATATGTGAAAAATAGCCATGCACTCATAGGTAGTATATGATTAAAGACTTATTTAGTCTGACCATCATTTACAAATTCCTTCAGGGTATGCTGAATATCAACTGTGTGCTCAACTTTAGTCTGGCAGAATTACACCACCATTACATCATCTTTTGGGGGGGGATTTAACAGGGAAAAATGAACCCAAATTGTTTTATTTCTTACTGGCAAAAGTAGATAATTGTCTTTAAGAGCCTTAGGCCATTTAGAAAGGACTTTGATGATATAAGAGGCCATTTCCTACAATACAGCTATATTTCCCAATTCAGACAAGATCCTAGAGATAAAAATGGAACCCTTCCTGTCCTTTGGGTTACTACCTTATGGGTTGTAGTTAATGTGTGCATTATGCAGATGGAATGCTCTTTGATGTAGCAGAATTTGTCATTAGAATGAAAAACCTGGAAGGTTGGAAGAGCCTTCAGAATAGCAAAGACAGGCTTCAGAGAAAAGAGAGGAAACTTGGAAATCATCTTTAGCCTTGGATCAAAGTGTTGTTGCTATTGTTGTTGTTGTTGTTGTTTTGTCCAGATTAGACAAAGTGATCCAGATTAGATAAAAGTCTTATATCTATGATTTGGGATCAGAGTGCAACAAATTCATTTAAGATTTACCAAACTTACCTGAACAGCAGTAGATTTAAAATGCCTCCACCCCCACCCACCACAATCCCTTCCTGGGCAGATTAAACAAAAACAAATTATCTGCCTGGCCAATTTGATCTGCACATTGGCATGTTCCAGGTTCCTTTAGTTAAACAATGCTATTTATTGGGAACCCAGAAGTGCACCTTTTCTATGGCAGTCCCTGCCCTCTAGAATGAGGCTCCCCACAAGATCTGAATGCCCCACCCAACTGGTGTTGTTGCCAAGAGCCTTCGAGATCTGGCTCTTCACCCAAAGGTGAACTAAGGTCCCCTTTTGGTTCTCCTTGTTTTCTTATTAGCACTTGATTTGTTTTCCTGCCATCTTTACTCTTCTTAATATGTCTTGTCATTTTTAATGTCTTGTTTTAATGTTTTAAATCGTTTGTAAACTGCCCAGAGTTGCTGGGAGTTAGGTGGCATATACATTTAGTAAGTAATAATTATATTTCCTCCATTACCATATTCTCAATTAATCTGAAATGACGTACCCATTTTAAAGGTAAAGTAAAATTAGAGGGGCAGTAAAAGCCTTCTAAGGAAAATACAGAATTTTTAAATAAAGAAATATAGAGCTGCAATGTAAGTGTTGCTTCATAATCTGTGTGCAGACTAAGACAAAGTAAAAAGAATGTGATCTCTGGTGAAGCCCTAAGCCCAAATTAAATAGGATTCATATTTTTTAATTATTAGGAGAGGGTTACCTACAAAAAAAGAAGTTCAAGACCTTTGTAAAAGGGGGTTTTGTTCTTGGGCCTATGAGTGCGAGTGTGGTGCCATTCCATGTGACAATGCATGACAACATGTTTCTTAGGGCCTTGATGATATTGTGATTTATCCTGAATAGATATTTCTTCTGAGTGCTTATTAAATATATTATGATTTTACTGATGTCACATTATTATATTTCATAGTTTTTATTTGGGAAAATATTTAGCACAATTTGGCATTTTAACAATATATTTTGAAAGCGTTGTTTGCATCCTTTCACAACATCATACAGTAGCATCTGATTATTATGAAGTTGGTTTTTCACAATGTTACTTTGTCTGATTAGAGGACTATAGCCAGGAAATTTAGAGGACTCTCTTTGACATTTAAACAAGAAAATTGCCTTAATCAGATGCAACTTACATGCAAGAAGGAATGATTTATGCCTTATAATTAAGTGTGAATACAGGATAATCACAAAACAAATTTAAGATTTTGCTTCCAGATGACTAGGTGGATATAGTTGTTTAATGTGTGGCATAGCACACACAGGAAGAAATAGGCTTTTTAATTATTATTTTTTAGTTCCTAACCATAATTTCCATTTGTATGCCTACACTAAGCATGTGAATACCAGCAAGGGAAGCCTCATTCAAATTGATACCTGCTAGCCAGAAGGATTATACCATCGTTTTGTCATGTACTTTAAAAATAAAACTCTAACTATGAATTTTGAATCACCTTTGGATAATTACACTCTCTGTGGAATGTTCCTGCAGACAGATGATTATTAGATGCCTTTTCCTTTTCATCTTTCCTCTCATTATCTTCTTTTTATGAGTCTTATCAAATACATACTTATTTGAAAAACAAATATTAACCTTGATCAGAGGAAGTACTAAGGTTAAACATGTTAATTTTGATTATTGTGCATTTAAGAATCAACTATTGCAACTCTTAGTATAATTGAGGGCATATAGCTTGTTATTTGATTCTAAAATATTAAACAGTGTATAGAGCTAATGCTGAGTTCTTTCATTTCTGGGTGTTTCAGGCCATCTTCTCTTTCCTCATAGGGATATAAGCTATGCTCCTGTGTTTTATGTTTAACTACCCCTCAGAGATCAGAATAACCCAGAGCTTGCTATGTTGTTAGAAGGTCATTAATATCTGGCTCTGCAGAGGGCTTTGTAGGATGGTCTTTGTTCTCTTCAGGAACAGTTTGAGATTTAATACACTATGAATGCTCATTCTTATGAAGATAGAAATAACAATAGGTAGGTGAGAAAATATCCCAACTTTGTTTCGATCATTAGGAAATTTCACTTTGGTATGGGAAGGGGTATCATTCCTGTTCAATCTCAAGAGACCTATGACAGCAGCACCACCATTTTCTTGAAATGTGATGCTGGGGAGATGAAGAGCATTGAAACTGCGCTTTGCCTTTTGCTTACCTTTTTAATGGCCTCTTCCATGCATCACCTGGCAGCTTAATTTTCCCAGCTGAACTCAGACAGGGAGAACAGCCTCAAAGACAGTAATATGGCTGGATAGATTTGGACCTTAATGAAATTATGGGCATCTCTTATGCTAGGTCAAGGATTCTTGAGAAAGAAGGAAAATTGAGAATTGCCAACCTTCTGGTAGCTTCAACTATATCTAAAAGACGTGACTTGGTGAAGTGATTTCCAATTCCACCGATTTGGCCTGTGGCCTAATATACTCAATAAGACCTATACCTAAAAGGAAAAATATTCCTTTTAAAAATAGATTTTAAAAACTTGTCTACCTCCAATATAATTCTGAGCAAATCTAAGACGAATTTCCCATTTTAAATATAAATTGAGTAAGAGAGAACTAGTCTTTGTTTTGGGTTCTTAAAAATATTCATTCAAATTCAATTTCAGAGGAAAAGAGAAATCGGTAGAATGTGAATATTTACACATATTTTTAAGAGATGGCCAGAAATATGTGTGCATATGGTTTTCTTTATTATAAAGTCAACTTTCTAATAGTCTGACTATTCCCTGGCTTCCCATATTTGATTCCAAGGAAGAAATAATGAGAAACTTTTTCTGACCTATTTTCAGATAGAAGAAAGGGTAGTCAGAGTGGCTTCCAAGTGACATAAATATATATAGAATAGAATAGAATTTTTATTGGCCAAGTGTGATTGGACACACAAGGAATTTGTCTTGGTGCATATGCTGTCAATGTACATAAAAAGAAAAGATACATTTGTCAAGAATCATAAGGTACAACACTTAATGATAGTCATAGGGTACAAATAGTATAAACAATGTCACCATCATCAGGAATGCCTTCTACCATTTCTAACAACAAAGTTGAAAAACACCATCAAAAGAAGAAAGAGTATTAACCTGAGTGACTTGTTTTGTGAGATGGATGGCTGAAAGAAAGAGAGAGAGAGAGAGGGAGGGAGGGAGGAAGGAAAGGAAGGAAGGAAGGAAGGAAGGAAAGAAGGAAGGAAGGAAGGAAGGAAGGAAGGAAGGAAGGAAGGAAGGAAGAGCTTTTGAAAAAATGCAAAGCAGTTTTAACACTTTAGTTGGAACTTGGAACTTTAATATATATTGCCAATTTTTAGAAACACATTTAACATGCATTATGTACTTTCTCAAAAGGGATAAGCATGTTGAACATGACTCTTCTTCTTCTCCCTTCCCCTCCCCTCCTCCAAGCTTCCCACTCTTTAATCGTAGTATTATGAAGGGTTATAATTTAACTTCCTTTACCTGCCTGATGGCTCCTATGGTGTCTGTATGATCTAATTTTTAGTTATAAAATAAAAGCAAATGAAAACAGCTGTTTACTGGTTTCTTTTTTTTTCTTCCTCAGCTTTTGTTCATTTTGGCAATTCAATTTATGTGCTCTTCAGCCTTGTCAGAATCTGTTATATTGACTTGTCTTTTTAACTTGTTAAGCTAGAAGACAACTTAGATGTTATCTTGTACAACTCAATTGAAGTCAAAACATGAGCTAAACGGATTCAACTGTGAGTAGACAAGATGACAAAATTGGTACGATTATATTTTGTCAGGAGAATGTCAGGTTTGTCAGCTTTCAGAATAAAATAGCTTGGTTGATAAGTGCATTTACATTATAGCACTTTCAGGCTGGTTCATCCAGTTTGTGTGTGTAAGTTTTTAAAAATGTAATCTGTTTATATTATAGACTAATAAGCTTACATTTAATGATAAATTGATGGTAGGCAAATGTTTAGCAGTGAAAAATTATTTTGGTTTCAGAGTTTTATTTCATTAAAAAAGTGCTTTTCTGATTGATTTGTAAGTTTCTTATAAAAAAGCTGCATTTCATACAGTTTTGATGCTGGTGATTAACTTAAATTAAATGATGTATGGAATTGAAATGTTTTAATTTATTGATAGGTTTTTTTTCCTAAATTTAATCAGTAACTTTTATCATCTGTTTTATTTCGGGAAGGACATTGGTAAGTTACACTGATTTTGCATTATAAAAAATACAGTAACAGTAATAATGATTTTTAGCTTCAGTCCTGAATACGTATACTTTAGTAAACTTTGTCGGGTTCAGTGATATTCAGTATTCAGTATTCAGTCGGGTTCAGTACTTTAAATTCATTAAACAGCAGAAGTTCATTTAGTAGTTAGGAATGATTCCTGAATATCTGTAGGTAATATATACCTTTAAATGTGAATTGTAGTTGGATCAGAGGTGGGTTGCTCCCAGTTCACAAGAACCAGTAGTAAAAATTTGTAGTAGTTCAGAGAACCGGTAATAACATTTGCTGCCCCCACCCCCCACCCCCCCGAACCAGTCTCCGGCCTGGTTGCCGCTCGCTTACCCCACCCACCTCATCAGAGGCTTTTTTAAAAAAAAATTTAAAAGCTGTTTTTCTACAACCTCTTCTGCCGAAAAAATGCTTTTAAAAGTTTTTTTTTTAAAGTTGGCCACGCCCACCCAGTCACATTATCACCCCAACAAGCCACGCCCACAAAATAAGCCATGCCCACAGAACCGGTAGTAAAAAAAATTAGAACCCACCCCTGAGTTGGATACACATACAATAGTGAGCATTGCAAGATATCTTAAGTAAGGAAGTGGCATTAAAGAACAGGATGCAATAACACTTAATTTTTTAGTATACTTTACTAAGTAGATAAAAGCTTAGATGGCAGAAGAAAACGTGCAATAGAACGTAATAGGGATATTCTGCCTGCATTCTGAATTGACTTGAATGGCCTTTTCTGGCCTTGGGGGAATAAGGCAAATATATTATGTCAAATGACTCTTTATGATACTCCATGGGGAAGTGCAAAATCTGATTAGGGCACTGAGCTCATCTTACTTCTTTGCTCACTGGCACTGAGAGTGAGGCAAGGCACTCAAAGAGCAGGGTCATCTTTTTCCTGCCCAATCCAACCCAAAAAGAAGAAAATATTATCTATAATAGGTCACGTCTGAGGATAAAGATTACCATCTGTCTGGGAAGAATGGGTATTGGTTGTTTCTGCTGTTGTCAGGGTGGTAGTATCAAAAGAATACATGTCTGCTCCTAACTATATTAATGCCGGATTGACAAAACATGTATTGTGATGTCATTATACAAGTTCTGCCCATTTCTACACATATTGTGACATAGCATGCAAATATAATAAGAATTCCCTTGTATGCATGGGAGAGGGTGGAGAAATAGAGCTCAGATCCTGATGTTTGAGCTCTGTTTCTGTACCCCGTTGAAGAGATTCCTTCTGCGCATGGAGAAGTTATGACATTCTCCCACAGGATACAGAAACAGAGCTCAGAATGGGCAGGGGGGAAGAATGGGCATCCTTTGGCAGCAGTTCTTTTCAAGTCAACCTCTAGAGACAAGAGGGAGCCAAAATCCAAGCAGAGAAGAGAGAGGCAGCATGGGTGCTTCAGACAGCTTGGGAAAGCCTGGTGCAGGCCACACACGTCTCTCTCCCTCAGGAGCTGAAAATCCTGCTTGGATTTTGGCAAGAAGGATTTTTAGCTCCTGAGCAGAGCTTCTCGGGGTTCTTCCCCCCCCCCCAGCACCCCATACTTCTTACCTGAGACTCTGTTCCAGTGGTGAAATCTAAAATTTGTTACTACTGGTTCTGTGGGCGTGGCTTGGTGGGGGGGGTAATGTGACTGGGTAGGTGTGGCCAATTTTTTTTGTTTTACTTTTAAAACCATTTTTTCTACAATCTCTTCGGTGAAGAGGTTGTAAAAAAATGCTTTCAAAAGGCTCTGACGATCCCAGTTGAGTTGCCTGATCGACAGAGCCTTTTTTTCTTTTAAATGCCTCTGACGATCAGGCAACTCAGCTTGGATCGTCAGAGCCTTTTGAAAGAAAAAATGCCTTTTTTTCTTTTAAATGCTTCTGATGATCCAAGTTGAGTTGCCTGATCATCAGAGGCATTTTTTTCTTTCAAAAGGCTCTGACGATCCAAGCTGAGTTGCCTGATCGTCAGAGGCTTTTAAAAGAAAAAAAGGCTCTGCCGATCAGGCAACTCAGTTGGGATCGTCAGAGCCTTTTGAAAGCATTTTTTCTACAACCTCTGAAGAGGTTGTAGAAAAAATGCTTTTAAAAGCTTTTGACGATCCCAGTTGAGCCACGCAATCATCAGAGGCTTTTTTTGTACTTTTAAAAGCATTTTTTCCTCCGAAGAGGTTGTAGAAAAAATGCTTTTAAAAGTAAAAAAAAGCCTCTGATGATTGTGCGGCTCAGCTGGGCATGGGGAGGTGGCAAGGATTTTTGCTACTGGTTCTCCGAACCACCCGCCTCCATCACTACCGGATCAGGCGATCTGGTCCGAACCGGGAGCATTTCACCCCTGCTCCGTTCGCTTAATGACCTGTGTAATTGCTTTACGACTGCAACTGGGAGTACTAGGATTGTGGTCATTGAGTGAAGCAGTTATGTGGACTGTCGTGATATTTTGCTTAACAACCACTTCATTCAACATCTGAGATTCCGGGCTCAATTGTGGTTGTAAATTGAGGAATACCTGTATATCCAAATACCAGAAGAAAAGCTAATGTCTCAAAGATCTAGAATGATCTAGAATGACTTCTGGAAAATGCAGAAACTAGGAAATCATCATAAAACCTTTCACTTTTATTGGTAGATCATGTTTATTGTGGCTCAGAAATTACTGCATGGCCTCAGCCTTCCTGATTTTGTATACTTCCCCTCTTAGAGCCAAAGTTTTGGCTCAAATTGTATAATTTAATTATGTATTGTAGACTTGCACAACATACTGCCTGCAGCTCCTCCAATTCCTCCAGTTTTCACCAACATCATCAGCAACATTGTTGCCAGCCCTCAACTAGCCATCAAACAGCTGATTGATGCACCAGTTGAAGCCCACAATTATTTCTAATTTAAAAACGTGGCCCTTTCCCCTCAATGAGACAGTCTTTTGTCAATGACTTCAATAGGCACATCCCTTCCTCAAGCAGAATTCTGATTAACGAAGTGACACTATATGGGGTTTGTGTCAACTGTGGGAATACATGCCTATTATAACATTGGATAAAAGGCTCTGAGTTTTGAATCATTAAGTGTCTCACCCCAATCTAAAAAAACAACTGCATTTTCTTTTCAATCATGGCGTATTATAGTATGTGAGCACTCACTGGTGAAATGAAACAGCAGAAGGTGCCAATGTTTGTAGCCATGGCAGCCAGCAATTTACTATTTCATATGTCTGGTGTGACAGAAGCTGCTCTCTTATAGAGAGGTCAGGGCATTTAGAGTATTAAAAAGGAACATGCCACCAGGAAAACTGTCCTGTATTTCATGTACAACAAAAGATGAGAATATATATAAAGAGAGAGAGAACTGTGGATAAAAAAGAAATACAATTCTATATTACGTTTTTCTGAAGGCATAAATTGGCAAAGCTGTTAATGTTACCATATGTGGGCTGTAAAAATCTGAGTGACTTCTAAATGACAGAAAAGTGCGACTAAAGTTTTCCATATCTATTTGTACCATGCAATGGTCACACACACACCCTTTTTTTTTTTTTACCACTCCCGTATGGTAGCTTGCCACCCAAAGTTTCTGACATAAACAGATACTCTAATATTTCAAATCCCTGAAATCTTCAGAAAACCTGCTTTTGGCTGCTACTGCTTTGCAAGAGAAAAGAGGATGACTGAGAAAGGCAGAGGGATTTTTTTTTCCTATCAGGTAATTGCTTGTTTGGCTAGGGAGGGAAATAGTCTGGGGGAAAAAGAATTTTGTTATAGGCACAAATTCCAGCATTTGGACTGCACATTGTATGGAGAAAATAGATAGCAGGGAAGTTTCTTCTGTCTCATACTTCAGTAATATAATTTATGATTTTATTAGTTTGCTATCCATCATGAGAGACTGTAAAGGGAAAGCTGGGCGTAGGAGTAAACATTCAAAATAAATATATTCAGTTAATTCTGAAAGTCAACAATACATTTGCACAGAAGTTCTTTATAACTTTTCTAGTGGATTGATATGGACACTCACTTAAAAGTATACAGGTGTATAAAGCAAAAAGTTACCAATCACTCTTTATTCTGTCAGTATCATCGTATTCATTTATTAATCTATTTTTCAGAGTTCTGTATTCTAGATACTTTGTTTTTTTTAAAAATAGCAATAGCACTTAGACCTGTACACCACTCCATAGTGCTCTACAGCACTCTCTGAGCAGTTTACAAATGTCAGCATATTGCCTCCAAAAATCTGGATCCTCATTTTACTGATCTTGGAAGAATGGAAGGCTGAGTCAACCTAGGGCCAGTCAGGCTCGAACTCCTGACAGTGGGATGAGTTAGCCTGCAATACTGCATTCTAACTAAAAATATAAAATATTCCTTTCTTGACCCTACGGATGCTATATTATCTTCCTCAATCTTGGGTCCTATACCTGAGGCCTGGGAGTTTGAGGGTTCTATGCAGCATCTTAGCCAGTGGTGAAATCCTACCGGTTCGTGTGAAAAGCTACCGGTTCAGCGAACCAGTAGTAAAAAAAAAAAGCTACCGGTTGGTCCGAACTGGTATTTCCGATGATCAGCTGTGACGTGTGATTTAAGTTTGCTAGAAAGTAGGAAATCCTGCTTTCTAGTGAATCTAAATTGTGTGGCACAGCTGCTCCCCCCCTCGCTGTTCTACTTACCTTCCCAAGCTTCCTTTTTCCATGTGCAGCAAGCATTTGGTGTGTTCTGCGCATGTGCACTCATGCAGCATGCATTTGGCGTGCACCGGGCATGCGCGGGCAGCAAACTGGTGGCAGACCAGGGAGGATTTCACCACTGATCTTAGCTGTTCCTTGCACTGCATTCCTCAGGACAGAGAACTCTTGATGTCGTTCCTGGGATCTGTTGGAGTCATTCTCCCAGCTTAGGAGTCCCAGCCCCAAGCACTCCTGCCACCACTGGAACTGCTTCCCTGCCCTTTACTTTCCACAACCCCTCTAGCTCCTCCTTTAGGCCTTGATATTTCTCCAGCTTCTCATGCTCCTTTTTCATTTATTTAGTTGTCTTGAGGGCATGTTCAACACCTTACTCCTAATTGGAAGAAGAATAGTAACTTCAGGGTATTCTCAGGGGATGCAGTTTCTTCTGCCATGTCAGGACCAACATATTCTGATAATAACATGAATTAGTATAAGCACGACTGTTACTTTTGAAATGAAAATCCTTTAACATGTTTTTATTGATGTGTAATGATGTGCAAATGCTACTGATAACCTGTCAGCTATTTATGCTGGAACTGCCTTTTACAAATAGATTGTAAGTTAGCTCTCTAAAGGAGCTATATATCTTATACTGAGGTAAATGGTTCCATGGTAACCAGAGATAGCAAAGGGTGAATGTGAAAAAGAAGGTGTACCAGAATAGTCCTGAAAAATATTCTGAAATGCACTTTAAATCAGGTGTTAATTAGTACGCTCTGAATTTAAAACACCAATCTCTGTAATGGCGGGTAACAGGCAAGTTAGAGAGAGAAGGCACTGGAGAGAGATTAACATGAAGCCAATATTAATACAGTATCCTGCATTTATATTACAGAACCAAGTTGTATAGTATCTTCAATTTTGAAAGACATTTAGCAGAGGATTCTGGCCAGAATTCTGAATAGTAGCAATTTGTGGGGTCCTTAATGCCCTATAGTTGTTTCAAACTCTGCAAGCACCAGTCCTGTTCAATCCTGAGCTACAAATATTCTCTGCCATAGGTAGCAACTTAGTGGTCCTGATGAATAGTTTTGGCTGGCCGATTGAAAGGGAATATGAACCTATTTGAATTAGATTCTGAGTCACATTTGATTTAGTGGAATCCATCAAAGCCTTTTGGGAGAGTTGGTTCAGTCCCTGACCGTGAGCTTCATGCTATTTTTAAAAGTACGTTTCTACAATTGACCAAAATGCTATTGATGATGGTGATCATTACTTTCAGTTCTATTTCAGCCCTATTTTTCTTTTCACATGGGAATTCACATGGGAATTTAACAGTTTGCCTTCTCTGTTCTGCTTCCCTATTGACATTTCCAAAACTTTACAAATACTTTGGAAAGTGGACAGCATAATCCATGGGGTTTATCCCCAGTAAGATTGACATAGAAATACAATTTGTATTTTGAAATTATTTTAAAGAACACTAATGGAAAAGTCAGTCTTACCTGTAAGATCACTAGCAGAGCAGAAATAAGGTTAATGATTCTTGCATCTCATCTTCACCTCCTGGCACATTTTGGGCAGGGTGTATATTAGTGTGGGAGATAGATTACTCTCCTGTTGAAAATGAACTATTATTAATTCTTTGATGTTTGCCTTTCTGACTTATAAAAAACAAAACCCTAATATCTAATGAGTGCAATACTATGCCAATATTGCAGTATAGATGTATAAGTAATTAATGGAAGCTGTACATTTATCACTAAATGGCAGTAGATCTAAAGAGGGAGAATTGGATAAAGTGGCTTGCTCCAACTTTTAAAAATTATTTTTTAATATATTGAATTCCTTGCCTTGTATGTTAAGGGTGGTTTACTGTCATTACAAGGCAGAAAAAATTCAGATGTAATCACCGCCTACAGAATCATCCCATTACATATTCACGGTTCCAAGATATCTGTGTATCTCAAAAACTCACATCCATTGTCTAAATAAACTATTGAAATATCCAGGAGAGTTTTCTAGTGCATTTCAGATAAGGAAAGAATAAACAAAATTTATTTGATCACTCTAGAAGTGCAGTCTCCAACCTTCCTGGCTTTGTTGATTGGCGGGGGGAGGGGGGGAGAGAATGGTTCCGTGTGAGTGGCTGGCGGGTATGCATATACACAGCTCATTTGCACGAACAGTGGGCACGTACGCCTGTCTCTTGTACAAGTGGAACTGCATTTATTCACCTGCCCCCCCCCTTTGGTCACAAATGGAGCTGTGTGTGCACATGCTTGCCACTTCCGCGGCTTGGTTCTGATTGGGCTGCGGCCTGGTGGTTGGGGACCCCTGTTCTATCATGACCCCTGTTCTATCATTGAGTAATCTATAGTACTCCAGAAAAAGATGTTTCCTATAAGATAGGAAACAAATATTTTTGAGAAAGGTAATTCCTTATATTTATAGCAAACACAAAAGCATAGCCTTGTTTGGTTCCCTTAGGCAATCAATTCGTAAAGTATTTTAATGCAGCTTTCATTCAAACTTCCTTGCAGGCCTACCAAATTTTATCATTCAGATACAATGTGGCTATGACTTGATTCCCCATAAGGTAGTGACTTCTTACTTACAATTCACCATTAACATGCTGAAGAATGACTTGGAAGGAAATTCAAGTGTGAAAAACTGGGATGGAAGAAGACTAACATTACTTTTAAAAATTATCTAGATGTGCCTTGGAAGTTTAACAGAAACTAGGCAGTCTTTCCTGTTTGAAGAAAACAAAAATAATCCAGACTTTCCATAAGAATTGGATTTATTTTTTTTTAGGAAAGACAATACAGCAGCCAATTTAGTGACTCACCTGACTTCCTCTTCTCTGTTCTTGAATGTGGGAGGAAGCAAAGAAACTTGCAATCCTTAAGGAAGCAGCATGTAGCCAGACTGTTGAGAACTTCCTTTTCTAACTATTTTACTTTTTTCCATTTTCAAAACACAAATATAATTTTGCTTTCAGATTTTGTGTATTTTACATGTAATATAGATTTGAAAGATGAAGACAGGTATAGCTGTATAATAAAGTCCAGGCCTCCCGCCTGGACTATTGTAACACTCTCTACATGGGGCTCCCCTTGAGGAGCACCCGGAGGCTCCAACTGGCACAGAGTGTGGCCGCGCGGGTGGTAATGAGAGCGACATGGCATTCCCATGTAACACCCCTCCTGCACGAGCTGCACTGGCTCCTGGTGGTCTTCCGGGTGCGCTTCAAGGTTTTGGTTACCACCTTTAAAGCGCTCCATGGCTCAGGACCTGGGTACTTGCGGGACCGCCTACTACGACCAATAGCCTCCCACTGGCCAGTATGCTCCCATAGAGAGGGGCTCCTCTGGGTGCTGTCGGCCAAACAATGCCGACTGGCGGCCCCCAGGGGGAGAGCCTTCTCTGTGGGAGCACCTACTATCTGGAACGAGCTCCCCCCGGAGATACGGAGGATCCCGGATCTGCACACCTTCTGCCGCGCTCTAAAGAACTTATTATTTCACCAGGCGGGCCTGGCCTAATTTTCTCCCTCTTTTATAAAAGATTTTAAATTTTTAATATCTCTTAGTATTTTATATATTCAAATTTTAAAATTGGTTTTAAATTGATTGGGGTTTTAATTTGTCTGGGCCAAAACTATTTAATTTGATTTTAATTCTACTTTTTAAATTTTGAATGTATGTATTTTATTGTTTGGCTGTGCACCGCCCTGAGTCCTTCGGGAGTAGGGCGGTAATAGAAATAATAAAATAAAATAAAATAAAATAAAATAAAATAAAATAAAATAAAATAAAATAAAATAAAATAAAATAAAATAATAAAATAAAATAAAATAAAATAAAATAAAATAAAATAAAATAAAATAAAATAAAATAAAATAAAATAAAATAAAATAAAATAAAATAAATAAAATAAAATAAAATAAAATAAAATAAAATAAAATAAAATAATAAAATAAAATAAAATAAAATAAAATAAAATAAAATAAATAATAAAATTAAATTAAATTAAATTATAAAATAAAATAAAATAAAATAAAATAAAATAATTAAATTAATAAAATAAAATAATAAAATAAAATAAAATAAAATAATAAAATAAATAATAAAATAAAATAAATAAAATAAAATAATAAAATAATAAAATAAAATAAAATAAAATAAAATAAAATAAAATAAAATAAAATAAAATAAAATAAATAAAATAAATGCCACTTCACACATTCAGATTGCAGTTAACCAAAGTTTGCACTGTGGAAATGTTCAGCTGTCATCTGCCACTCGTCTGGATGCCTAGAGGACCAAATTTAACTTGACAAATTCATTTATGCTGTTCACATATAAAACACGGTGAGGATGGACTGAGAATATAAACTATTGATACTATTATTAGCCCTGGTTTGGATCAACTCCCAAGAGTATTTATGTGGCATACATATTTGTCATATTCATGGTGCAGATTTTTAAAATGTACATTTTAAATACTTCTTTTTAAAAAAAAATTAAAAAGTTTATTTTAAACACATTAAAAACACATTAAAATCAAACATATACATACAACAAAATATATATGTATATGTATAAATGTATAGCTGAAAGAAAAGTGATATTTTTCTTTTTTGTGTTACTTTTTGTTACATTTTAAATACTTCTAAGTTGTATATAGGTTGACATTAGTTTGTTTATCAGAGGTGCTTCTTGCAGTTTCTCCTCCCCATATTCTAAAGTTAGATGGTTTAAGTAAACTTGGCATTTTGTACATGGAATGGTCTCCCCATCCTTTTTTTATTTACATCCTTCCTTGTCTACTAAATGTAGTACTCAGAGTGCCTATCAATAAAAATAATTATGCAGATAAAAAAACTGTAATGAAAATATTAAACTCTATTAAAACATAAACTAAAACACCTCAGTATAACCGAAAAATGATTCTAATGTCTTTTTGGTATCAAGTGAACACTTTTCCATTTCAATCCTCTGCAAAATGTGGCACCTTGAAGAGCAATATATTTTTTTGTGCCATCTACGTTTTTGTGAGCCAGTTACACTTAATCGAGTGTACAAATTATTAATTCTCAGTAGTATGGCATTATGTAAAAAGAGAATTTCTGTTAGTCACATTCTGTATTTGAACTGGACTTTTTGGTGTTTTTCTTCTTTGGTTTATATTTCTATTTGCTGGAATGTTATTGTTTTTATTTATTGTAATGCCATTCTGAGACTATTTTTATTGAAAAACAGTTGTTATTCATGTTATAAATGAATAATGTAGTCCTTTTGTCATTAAAACTAGAATTTTTCTGGGTGACATGCCAAGATTTTACTATGAGGTAGTTGTTACTGAGCTGTAGTTATGTGACCTTTGTTCATAAATAATTCTTGTCAAAGTATCCTTTTGTTTTCTGTTCTTTGTTTTTCATTTTGTACAGGTTCTGCACGTAAAGCTAGTAGTTCAACAAATTGTTTTATATTTGAGTTTTACATCCTTTGCTATTGGGCTTCATGCCAAAGTTCAGTATAGAACCTGCATTGGTTGTGCTTGTGGATGACTCGTGGAGTACAGCTTGCAATCCTGGTTCTCTTTGAACTCTCTGTGACTCTCAGGATTACTGACCATGGTATCCTTCTGGACTGCCTCTGAGTGATTGAAGGGGGAGGGCATGGTTTCACATCAGTTCTCCTCCATTGTGAGAGGGCATTTCTAGTTGGTGGTAGTGAGGGAATGATAGATCTGCCCAAAGACTTCTATTTTGTGGACTGCCTTTCAAATTTGTTGTGTGTTTCTACCTGAAAGCACCAGGAAGCTAATCAGTTTTCAGGAGGCCTGAGTTGGTCAATAATGTCCTTGGGCCAATCAGACAATATTTATTTATTTAGATTTATGTGGCTGTCCATCTCATAGTGACACTGAGCAGCTAACAATGGCTGAACAAACACATGAAGTAGAAAAAGGATACCAACACACACACACAGAGAGACACCCTGGAGCACATGTAGGTAGGTCCTCACTGCTTTCTGAAAGGCCAGAAGGGCTAGAGCCAATATATTCTGCGTGAGCTGCACTGGCTCCCGGTGGTCTTCTGAGTGCGCTTCAAGGTTCTGGTTATCACCTTTAAAGCGCTCCATGGCTTAGGACCTGGTTATCTACGGGACCGCCTGCTACCACCAATAGCCTCCCACCGGCCAGTATGCACCCATAGAGAGGGGCTCCTCTGGGTGCCGTCGGCCAAACAATTTCGACTGGCGGCCCCTAGGGGGAGAGCCTTCTCTGTGGGGGCACCTACGATCTGGAACGAGCTCCCCCCAGAGATACGGAGGATCCCGGATCTGCACACCTTCCGTCGCACGCTTAAGACTTTCCTATTGCATCAAGCTGGCCTGGCCTAAATCTTCTCCCCTTTTTAAATGTAAATTTTAATTTGTTTTAAATTATGGGGTATTTTAAATTCAGCCAAATTATTTAATTCGTTTTTAATTCATTTTAAATTTTTGTATTTATGTGTTTTATCTCATGGCTGTTCACCGCCCTGAGTCCTTCGGGAGAAGGGCGGTATAGAAATTTAATAAAATAAATAAATAAATATTCTGTTCCAAGGGCCTGTTTTCTGGGTCCAGCAAGATGACTTTCTTAAATTGACAGACCTGTAGCATGTTTCTCCTGCTGGATATGATGGGATAGATAGAAACAATTGGGGAGAAGTGGTCCTATAGATGACTCAGTCCCATCCCATAAAGTGACTTGTAAGTATCACCCAGCAGCAAGAATTCATGGAGAAGATGTAATAGGGGCATGCTGATGTGCACCCATAGCTAGCCACACTATCACATTTTCAGTTGTGATATTTTGGCCAAAATGGTTTTGTTTTGATTTGTGTTGTATGGCCACCAATCTCACATAAGTGACTCTTGTAAGGCTGGATTAAATCAAATGCATAAGAGGTGATGGAGGTCAATATCTGTGGACCCACCTGCTGCCAGGTATGACATATGGAAGATTGCAACTTGAAATGTAAAAGGAATAAAAAGAGCAGGAATTACAAAGGGGGAAAATAAAGGAAAATAGATACATTGAAACGGGACTATGACATAATGAAAGATGTAATAGAGCTAATCGCTCTGATCTTCTGAATAAGGTTGGTGAATATATGCAGGGAATGAAAGTTAGAAATGTAATGATAAATATGTTGTAAAATATGAATTGGGGCCTTCTACGTTTTGCAGTGAGTGCATATGAAGGCATGAATTAATAGGTAGTTAATATTTGTATCTTAAATTGCAGTAGGTGGAGGTAATGGAAGAACCAGGGTTGAATTTGGAGAAAAATATGAAGCATTTTGAATAAATGCAATCCAAATTACTGGTTTCAAAGTATTTAATTCTTTATGGCTTCCCTTCCTTATAGAAGCCAAAGACTACCCCATAGAATCATAAAATGTTGAAAGGATCTTATAAATCATTTAGTTCATCCCCTTGCTCAGTGTAGGATTCACTAAAACATCTCTGGCAGAAGACCATCAATCTCTGTTTGAAGATCTCCAATAAAGGAGAATTTATAATTTCAACTAGTAGCCTATTTCACTGTTTGACAACTTGCATATTTGTTAAGTTCCTGTTGACATTAACCTGACATTTATAGTTTTAACTCACTCATTTGTGCTCTTGTTTTCTGGGGCAGTAGAAAATAAGTCCACGCCCTCTCTTGAATGACATCCCTTCAAATATTCTCCTCAGTCTCTCCTCATTCATTTCCTTCAAAATGGGCTGGCCTTTCCAGACTGCTTATACATGCTCATACACACACATGCACACATACATGTTTGAAGTAAGACAACAGTATCTTTGCTTCTTTTGTTTGAAATAACCTTCCACTGGAGATGTGAATGGTCCCCTTTCTGCTGGTGTACAGGAATGTTATTAACACAGTAGAATGTTTTTATATGTCACATGAACTATAGATGCTGAGTTGGTTCATAGTTTAATTAGTATTAATTTCATGTATTTGTCTTATGAATATTTTTATTTTAATGATGTCGGCTACCAGGAGTCATTTTAGAGTATTCTGGTAACAAAGAAGAAAACAAATAAAATTTGTGTCAGGCAGGAAATTTACCACACGTCATTGGAAGATCAGAATGTTTATTACACATTTCATAACTCAAAAGCAAATGTTGATAATGTAATAGGCTTGAATTATAGAATGTTTTGCATGAAGATGGGATTGAAGGCTGGTTGTTGAATGCTGTAAATCATATACAATTGAGCTGAGGCATTTCTGAAAATAAGTGGAATATTTATTGAGCTAGGAATCAGGAAGAATATGTGATGTCCACTTAGTAGTTCAGTACATATGTAAACAAAATAAAATACAAACAGAATCTTCAATTAAAAAAGATTTGGTCTGGGATGTTAATGTAGCAGTACACTCTCACATAGAAATCCATACTGGATCGGTTAAGAATCTGAATAATTTGCAGTTATTGTTAGATTATATGATGAGAAGTATGGATCTGAAAGTGATGTATTAAACACCAGGCTGATTGTGTTTGATAGTTGAACTGGAGGGAACAATTTTACATATTGAGAAACCAATACTTGTTCTAAAACATAAAAATAAATGCTAGTAGGCGAGTAGTGGATAATATACAGTATGTAGCAAGTTCATCAAAAAAAGAAAAAATGGCTGAGTAAAGAGTGTGCTTCTGCCTACTTTGTTAAATACTAGTAAAAATTTGATATCTCAATGGAAAAATAAGAGTTCAATGCAGTGGAGATGGGGTACTTATAAAGTGTGTCCGGTAAAACAAGAAGAGATAGAGTCAAGAATGAATGGACGCTGGTTGAATATGGTTTGGAAGCAGAAGTTGTTGACTAGTGAGGATAAAGTAGGTTGAGATGGTTTGACCTTAAAAAAGAATGAATGGGGAGTGAATTCCAACACTAATAAATGAAAGCAAAGTGAATTGGTTAAAAGTAAGGAGAAATTAAGAAAACAGGCATTGGTTAGAATTGATGGGATTGTTAAAAAAAGAGAGGTAAGAAGTTTAAAGAGTATGGATTCAATGAGACCAATGATAGAATAATACAGAGAGTTAATATATTAAAACTGTTTCCTCCTTTTTTCTTATATTTTGGTCTTCAATTTCTTTTTTATTACCATTTCTTATTCTTTTATATGTACTCTGCATAAAAATTGCTGATATCAAAAGAGTATAGCATGTTGGATCTGTATATTTACCTATACGTGTGGCATTTTCAAAATAAAAGGATTAAGTTTCTTTCTGCTCTGTATCAAGAACCTAACATTTTTTCACTCTTTTTGTTTGTTTGTGTGTAGGCTAAGACCCTTGATTTCAACCCAGCTAGCCAAAAAGCTGGCCACAGAAGAGGTATGGCATTGATCTGAACTTTATTTCATTCTCGGAATCTGGAGAGATTTGTCATCACGCTTCTCCTTTCAGAGTCAGCTTCAGTTTTATGCTAAGCATATTCTAGAGCAGAAGGGCAGACTTCACATTTCAGTTTTAAATGTCTAGTGATATGATTACTCTGGATTTTGTTATACACTATCCTTTTTCCCTTTATATATCTATTTATAAACTATATTTTGGGTAAATGACAATAAACCAAAAATATAGCATAATGCAATATATCACAACAGAGTAAAATCCAAATTAATTTAACTACGCAGCATTAAACAGGCCAGCAAAGCAATTGCTCCCAAATAATCTCTGGAATTACACAATTTTGGATGGAGAGCATAATGGAAATAACAGCAGAGCAAATGGTCCAAGAAGAATGTGGATTTTCTTGGAAAAGACCTTGACTTGGGTGACTTCCAGTCAGCAACAGCAATCTGAGACTCATTCTCATGGTATTATCTTTTCTGTAAAGAAAGTCAATAAATAATCTCTAGGCTGACTAGGTGACATACTTCATTATAATTTAAAGGTAATTTCTTATGGTAATTTATATTAAATGTACACAAAAGTTACCGCAATAGCCTTTGTCACGTTTTGATTTAAATTCTGTGGTTGGAACATGGAACTACTGGTAATCTAATAGTCATTGCTTATCACTATTTTGAACTGGTATCTCTCCTCTTCCTCAAAATGGCTCATTCCTCAGTGTGAGGATGGAAGACAAAAGTAATTTTATTTTATGCATGCAACCTTTTGTTAAATTATAGACTGCTTTTAAGTACTATTGTTGTACAGAACAATAAACAATATTTATTAATTTCAAACCATAAGTAATATCTTCATTAGAATCTGTTGGTTGTTGAATATATATTTTTCCCTGCTATTGATGGGGAACTGCAGTCTGTGGAGCTCCAGAAACCATACATGGTCTTGATTCTTCTGGAGGAAACTCACAGTTGATGTCAGAACCTGCTTGCAAAATTTTCTTTCATTTTTGCATCTAACAGGGTTTTTTTTTTCTGAGAAAGGTTTTAGGTTTTGCTCATTAGCCAGCATATAGAGAGATCAGATTCCCTGTTGGTAGTAGAGATTCTTTTGAACAATGTGATGTACCTGAGCAATGTTCTGTTGGTTTCCAAATTGCTGGTATTGTTTAATAATTGAATGTAGACTGAGCTGCTTTGAACATAAAAAGACTATTTGTACAGTATGGTTTACTCTAGAGATATCAAGACAGATGTTGAACTACAATATTCATCAGATCTGACTGTTGGCTGGAATTGAAGGCTAACACATTCTGCGTTTTCTTTTACATTAGTTGATGCTTTGTTTCATCAAGTGGTTTGCCAGTTGGTTTCAATTGCCATTCTAATTGAAACATGGCTTTCCAAAATCCCAGGCAAACTTCTTTCCTAGTCCTATTTTCTAAGATCTTTTCATACCAGGGATTGCACTTGAGATGTTTTGCATTCAAAGCTTGCATTGTTCCATTGAAAAGAGGCCCTTCTAATTAAACAGTTTGATGCAAAATTGCATAATGAGTTATTGATTCTCTTTCTAATTACAGCTGAATACTATTTAATTCATTAGAAGTTATGCATATCATTTTTAATGTTCTGCTTAAATAAAGGAGATTTCTAGCATCAGATTGCTTTGGCTAAAGCTAAATTTTTACAGAGGCTCTCTTTCTTGCATTTTTAGTTATCTTCATACCACTGCAGCCATGTTTTGAAATATCAGAATAACAAACAACAGTAATATTCCTCGGGAAACCTATAATAGCCTTGCTGCATTTGATGTCTCTCCAAATGTCTTGAATTACAATTTCCATCATTTTCCAGCCATATGGCTGTAGCTATTCTGACTGAGTAGAATTGAGTTTGTTATCCTCTACATTTACTTGGCACAAGCTTGGAAAAGACTGGGATATCACTTTCTTAGGCTGAAGCTTTGATAGAATGACAATTAAAGTGAGCAAAACAAGTTCTTAGGTGGATTTTTAAGGGAAAGGGTGAGGATTTTTAAAAATAACTTTTCTTCCTTTATAGGCAGTCTTTCCAAGTACTCAGACAGAAACTGAAAAGGTTGAAAAATCAGGAACTGTGCTGGTGGAAACTGGGCCAGTATCTTATAATCATGAGGAGGATGTGGAAGAGGAAGAAATTGAAGAGGAGGAGGATCATTGTGTGAGCGCCCTTAAACTAATGGGAGGAAACGGTAGGCTGTTTTATGTACTTTAAGACATACCCGTCCCCCCCAAAAAACCCAAAGAAGATCCCCACTCCCCAAAGAATCTATAATGGTGTCTCACATGAAAGTATCTGTGTGGCTGCTGCTTCTCGGTCTCTCACCAGCAAATTTAATAGAAAGATCCTGTGGGACTGTTCAGGTCAAATTTATTTATGTTAGTTATATTTATCATATTTAACAACTGGGATGACAGTCACAATTCAAGGTGTTGGTTATTACCTTTAAAGCCCTACATGGCTCAGGGCCAGGGTATCTTCGAGACCGCCTTCTACTGCATAACTCCCAATGACCGGTAAGATCCCACAGAGTTGGTCTCCTCTGGGTCCCGTCAGCTAAACAATGCCGGCTGGTGGGCCCGCGGGGGAGGGCCTTCTCTGTGGCTGCCCCAGCTCTCTGGAACCAGTTACCTCCTGAGGTCCAGACCATCCCCACCCTATTGGCCTTCTGAAAAGCGGTGAAGACCTGGCTTTTCCGGCAGGCCTGGGGCCGTTGATCTTGCTCTTGCGATCCGGCGAGATCCGGCCATGAATGGTATGAATGAGTTTTAATGTTTTTAATGTTTTTAATTTTAAATGTTTTTTATAATGATGTTAAGTGCATTGTGAGCAGCCCTGAGTCTTCGGAGAGAGGCGGCATACAAATTGAATGAATGAATGAATGAATGATAGATAAATAAATAAATAAATGACAACGGAAGGGAGGCAGGTTTTGTTGTATAGAACTTGCTTGACATGAATGTAGACTGTGAACCTTTGGTTTCTATTCTTAACTCTGTACTCCAAATGACTTTTAAAAGTTAATTAAGTGAACAAGGATATAGATTATCAATTAACATTTAATGCTTTTTCATAAATGGATTATAGCCTCTGGTTTTCAAGCATAAATAACAATCATAAAAGTTCTCCCCAAAGTCATAATATTCAATAAGGAGAACTGGGGTATACGTTTGTTTGACTATTACAATATGCTTGTGTATTAAAGCTTTCATTATAACATAAATATGTACATATAGCCAGTGCTTTGATGTGGAATATACTAATTGTGAGACCTGACAGTGTCATGGGGAGATGGCTGGGTGGAGTGTTGATTATTTATTGTGTAAGTTTCTCAATACCTTTAATTTAGCAATGGATGCTGATTTCAACTTTTGTGCAGGAATTATAGAATAATCGTAACACATTGGCTTGATTTGAGTGTAGGGAATTGCATTTCCTGTGGCATATGCAATTATAATTGCATTACCAAAACACTGTGCCCTATATTGGATGTACATCTCCACCCCAGGCCACCCCAACGATGCCCTTGAAGTGATGTCCCAGTGCCTGGAGGCTGTGCGGATCTGGATGGGGAGGAACAAGCTCAGGCTCAACCCTTCCAAGACTGAGTGGCTGTGGCTCCCGGCATCCCGATATAGTCAGTTGACTCCATCACTGACTATTGGGGGTGAGTCTTTGGCCCCCACAGAGAGGGCTCGCAATCTGGGAGTCCTCCTGGATAGGCAGCTGTCTTTGGAGGAACATCTGACGGCTGTTACCAGGGGGACCTTTTATCAGGTTCGCCTGATTCGCCAGTTGCGGCCCTTTCTTGATCGGGATTCCTTGTGCACAGTCACTCACGCCCTCGTCACCTCTCGCCTTGACTACTGCAATGCTCTCTACATGGGGCTCCCCTTGAAGAGCACCCGGAGGCTCCAGCTGGTCCAGAATGCAGCAGCGCGGGTAGTGATGGGAGCAACATGGCGCTCCCATGTAACACCACTCCTGCGCGAGCTGCACTGGCTCCCGGTGGTCTTCCGGGTGCGCTTCAAGGTGTTGGTTATCACCTTTAAAGCGCTCCATGGCATTGGGCCTAGCTATCTCCGAGACCGCCTGCTGCTACCGATGTCCTCCCATCGACCCGTGCGCTCCCACAGAGAGGGCCTCCTCAGGGTGCCATCAGCCAAACAATGTAGGCTGGTGGCCCCCAGGGGGAGGGCCTTCTCTGTGGGGGCTCCCACCCTCTGGAATCAGTTGCCCCCGGAGATAAGAAGAATCCAGGACCTCAATGCCTTCCGTCGTTCCCTGAAAACCTATCTTTTTCAACAAGCCGGGTTGGCTTAAGAAGAAATTTTTAAAATTTTTAAATTCTTTTAATTAGTCTGTGATTCTTAACTTTCGGGCCAAAATTTATATATATTTTTAAATGTTTTAATATTTGTATTCTATGTTTTTTATCTTGGCTGTACACCGCCCTGAGTCCTCAGGGAGAAGGGCGGTATATAAATTGGAAATTAAATTAAATTAAATTAAATTAAATATTTGCATGTCTGTATTTGCTGCAAGAAAGTAGTTTGGTTTCAAGTCCCGCAGCATGGCCAGTCACCCCAGTTCAGAGACCCTATCACCTTGAACTTTGCCAACTCTAACTCCCAGCTGATCTCATATTTTTTCTCTCCGTGCTGCTCTTTGTGAGGCAGCTACTGGCTGTGCAAGACCTTCCCCGAGTCATGTATGTCCTTCTGTAAAGTGTGTGAGGCCTTCTGAAGCCTCACAGGATGGTCACGGACACTCAGGAAGAAGGCCTTGCCCAGCAAGTATCAGCCTTGTGAAGGATCAGGCTGAGCGCACCTTATCAGCAGGAGAAAGAAGATGACAAAGTTCAGCTAGTGCAGGGGTGTCAAACTCGTGGGCTGGATGCGTCACACACTGGCCACGCCCACTCCCGGTTTAGCGAAAGGGAAAAAAGTTGCAATATGTCATGTGACAACGAAAGTTTGACACCCCTGAGCTAGTGGAATCAGGGTAGCAGAAGCAGCAGAGTGTAGGGTGGCCAAAAGGGCAGAGGTGGGCTGGGGGAGGAGATGGGTAGGGGAGGTGAAGGGTTATAAAGGTAGGTGGGCTACCAAGTGCCCAAACTTTGATCAGATAATTGCAGGGGCCACTGCAACCGCTGTAATTTTGGGAAGTAATTTTATATAGAAGGTCAATTTGGTGTAATGGTTAAAGGCACTGGATAAATAACTGGGGGACTGTGAGGTTTGCTTAAGGCACAAATCCAACTAGATGATCTTGGCCAGTCACTCTCTCTCAGCCCTGGTAAGAAGGCAGTGGCAAGCTGCTTCTGAAAATCTTGCCAAGAAAACCGCCAGAAGTAATTCAGGCCATCTCTAGAAGTAAACACTGACTCAAGCATTAAAAAAAAGTTTACCAAAAGGAAGAAGTATATTTGAACACCATAAAACTAAAAGACAGCACCCAATCAGATGGGATGAAAGGAGGTTGGTAGGATTAGTTTTTGTAAGATTACATAGCTGGGTATAATAGAAAAATCTGTGAAGTAAATGACCAATATACTTAGGAATTAGTTAGCATAAATATTCCTAATAAAACCTTTTGTTAGAACCCTTTACCCCAGGGGTGTCAAACTGGATTTCTTCAAGGGCCAGATCAACATTGTAGTTCTCCTCCATGGGGTGGCGGGGGGGGCAGCGTACGGTGGCAGGACGGATGCCTCCTGCAGCACCCTGCTGGCCAAAACAGGGCATGGGGGGTCCTGCGCCTCATTTTCACCCTCCATGGCCTCCTGCAGCACTCTGCTGGCCGTTTTCAGCCTGTTTTCCGGCCGGTTTCCAGCTGGCAGAGTGCTGCAGGAGGCCATGGAGGGTGAAAACGAGGCATGGGGGAGGGGACGGCGCACACAGCCCGTTTTAGCTGCCAGAGGCACCGCAGGCTGGTCCTTTGATATTTCCAGGCCAGTTCCACGGGCTGGATATAAGCACCCCGCGAGCCGAATCCAGCCTGTGGGCCTTGAGCTTGACACCCCCCTAAAGTATATTTGATACTTTACAAGTTATAGTAATTTATTCACTTGGTGACTTAGGTGATCCACTTTTGAGCTTTGGTTCTTTTCAAGTGTTTTAGTTGACTACATTTCTATTTTATTTATTTGTAAGTTTTATACTTCCCTGCTTATTTGTTTATTACGCTGGTAGGGACTATTTCTGTGCCCTGAGTGAACTGTCTAGCTTGTGGTAGACTATCTTGTGATGATGTTACAGCATCTAATAATTTTCCTTCCTTTGTTTTTAGATTATGGCTGTGATGTGGAAGATGACGATGGGTATTAAACTTTTCTGTCTCCAAATGGAAATGGTGGGAGAAGCCACTAGTAGTAAAAACAACTCTTCCTGCCTTGGAAACAAAGGTTCTGTTTGCTGTGGATTCCTGTCAGTTTCCCTTGACCTACAGGCAGGCACTGGAGCTTGACTTTAGAATACTTGAAATGTTTCTGATTTGGATCATGACATAAGAAAGATTAACTGAAGCATCAGTTCCAGAGATGAAAGAAGAGCCAAATGGCTACCCAAACTTCCTTTGGACTTACAATGTCCTGGATTCAATAATATATATTGCTGTAAAAATGTGTACAAAGAAGAAGAATTGTTACAGAATGCTAGACTTTTGTGTGAATATATTTGAGACTTGAACTTTTTTAAAAAATAGAACATTTTTGAGTTATATTGTTTACATCAATAGGATTCTTAAAGCAGAAGTTTGTTTCTGCTATAACATCTATATTTTCATGCTTCAGAATCGTATCAAAATGGGCAGACAGCTTCCTTTGGAAACAAGTTCAAATGTATTATTTGTTTGTTTGTTAATACTATCCTAGGATCAGACCATTGCTTGCCTGTAATCTCTATGTCAGTGTAAGACAGCAGTTATATTTCTTGTTTTTAATTCCTTACAAAAAGTTGCTGTATTAGAGTGGAGACCTCATGTGTGTTGCTGTTGTTCAAAGCTTCTTTGCAAGGCAAGTTATTTTGTGTTCCAAGAAAATTAAGCTAGATCTTCCTTTAAGTTCATTGCTACTATTAGAGATGGGGCAAGCAAAGGTTAGGCTGAGGACAGAAGGAAGGAAAGCTCAACAAATTAACATCTGACACTTTTTTTTTCTGACTGAGGACCATTTCACAAGCTTTCTGTGCCCCATCCCAGGTTTTATTTTTTTTAATTTTAAAAACAAGATGATATCTCAGGGCAATTTCTGTCCTCTTGGCAGAAGTGTCAGATTTCTCTCCAAGGTAATGTCTTTGTTTTGTTTTTTAAAGTTTTTTGAACTATTTTTTTTTCTCTTTGATGCAGAGTAATTTTATATTATGTAATGATGTCATTAAGGATGTATTTATAACTCAACAGTGCAAGAGGCTCATCTATCCCTATTTTATCAGTTGATCAGTTGGTATAACTAGCACCCTGAGAAATGTAAAACAGACTAGTAGCTTCCCCACTTAAATTGTGTAAGACAGATTTTAGCTCTGGTTCCTGTGACATTTTTGTACCACTACATTTATTTGTTATTAGAAGCAGAAGCATTAATAACACTTTTCATCTTTTGTTGAACAAACGAAGTAGCTTTATGGAAAATAGTTTTTCTGTTTAAGTGAAAGACACCCAGTTTTCATGTTGATCTTTATATTAGCCAAACTACCTCTTTTTGCCAATGCTTAACTATACCAACTCAAAGTGGGATGGTGCTTTTATTTCATCCACTTGAAGAATGAAGTGGAAACCAATTTGTTTTCCTTTGTTTCCAAGACCAGGATCTCAAATGGCAAACTGTGTCTTAATTATACTGCTTCAGTTTGCAAATTGGAATTCCCATGAGGAAATGGCATTCCATGCAAATGATCCTTTCCAAATAGGCAATTTAGCATAGTAGAGAGAAATGCAGGCATTTTTTTTTTTTTACAGAAGCTTTCAATCAATGAACACTTCACATTTAGACTGGCATACTTGGGCCAGGTACAGATTTATCACCTTATTAAATTAAACTCAAGGTGGTTAAAGGTTAGCAATATATACAATAAGAAAAAATATGTCTAGTCCAGTGAACTATTCCTGTGTGGAGGGCACTAGTACTTGTAAAATTACAACTCTTTTTTCAATAATACTTTGTCCAGTTTTTCTCTGAAAAAGATTGTTATGGTAACATAATTTATTCATTGCTAGAGGAACAAGCAAAACAAATGCTTTTTTGTAAGCACTGAATTAGGAGTTTGCCAACAATTAGCTTGAGCAGCTGCTGCTTTGCCTTATGGCAGGGATGAGAAACCTGTATCCCTCCAGAAGTTGCTGAACTACAACTTTTGGCAGTCCCAGCCAGCATGGCCAATGATGAGGGATGCTGGAGGCTGACATCCAACACCATCTGGAAGACCACAGGTTTTGCATCTCTGTCTCATGAGTTCATTTGTTTCCAAAGAGATGTTCGAAAAGAGGTAAAACCTCTGGTTGGTGACTTTACCTCCTCATTGCATTTGAGAAAATGAAAGTCTCTCTGTCAGACTTCTTAGAATAGAAATTGCTACTGCTTCAAAGAAAGTATTATGTTGGCAGAGGAAACACACACACACACACACATAGGAAATCCATAATTTTGGAATCAGATGTAAGTTAGTAATGTTTGTGTCCCAGATCAATTTCATAATAATCACATTATAATCAGATACCTATGTCATTGGGTTCTCTATGCAGCCTGGCAAGTTTCTTTTTCCAGTGTAGTTCTTCATAGCACAGATTGACCCCATGGAGTTGGCTATGCATTGTAACCAGTTCAATTACATATCTGGATTGCAAGTTACAAAACTGGAAGGGGTGGAGCAGGGGCATCATGGATAAACATGCAATAGACACTTCATAATCAGAGTCCGAGCGGATCAGGGTTGGCCATCACTGTAATTTCATTTAAGCATTTTTATTCTTGTTGGGTTGCAAAATAAGCCACAAAAGAAGTAGAATTGGGAGTAAAGTCATTCTTGTAGGGGCTTGTAATATTAAACCCTTTATCCTATTTAATTTTCTAATAAAAATGCTGTTTCAAAGAATGTTTATATATATATGCTTGTTTGCAATTTGTTCTTGGAAGCCATATCTTCCTTTTGCATCACTGTTCTGTTCTCTATCTGTCTTAACATCCAAGCCTCTCATCCTATTTTTTGGAAAGATAAAGAAACGAGAGAGCTAAGAATTGGTCTTAAATAGTTTTGCCCATTGCATACTAACATAATTGTTCAGCTGCATAATTTTCCTAAACTGAGCCAATCAATAATATTTATTCAGTCAATGACCAGCAAAAATTTAAAAGAACAAAAACAGTCAAACAAATAAATACAATAATAAAGTAACAACTCACAGAATAAATCTATAAAATTCTGACATGAGCATTCATTATCTCATCACTCATCAGATTTAAATGTAATATGCAATGCTTTTGTTGAAAAATGACAGAATAGTAAAAAGTAGTTGAGAGAAAAAGCATTTTTGTAACTTAACTATGTGTTTACAGCAAATGCAGCTGTATTCTGAATTTCATCCACTATTTGCCCACAAATAACATTTTAATGTTGGGTCTAATAGTGTTGCAGATCCTACACTACAGAATTAAACATACAAAAGTGAAAAGGTGGTTTTGGAAGCATTGCATTCCACTATGCCATTCAATTTGTACTTGACATTGATTTCTATCCTTTCTATTTGTTCTATCCTTCCTTGTGCTTCACAAAGACTGGAGTTATTGTAATAGCTTCTTACCTCCTATCCTCAAGCTTAATTTTCCCAAGAAGAATGAAGAAAGGGAGAAACAGCACTAAGAATCCATTCATTCGAGTACGTGGCCTGATAACTTTTGTTTAAAGCATTTTTGTTGTGCTGGAACTACAGTCTTGCTGCCTCCTACATTAATTTCTGAATCGAGCTATCTGATCTAGGGTGCAAAAAATTGGACAAACGCCAGATGGCAGTAAAAGGCAGGAGTTTTTTTATCTCTCTTTGAGACCACCTTTTGGTTATTCAGATCAGGTTACCCCAGACAGGATAATCCTATATCTGTAGATGGAATGTTTGAGAGCCAGTTTGGCCTTGTAGTGAGGCTAGAAAGTGGGAGACCATGAGTTCAAGTTTGGCCTTAGCGTGAAAGCCTGCCAGGTGACTTTGGGCCAATCACTCTCAGTCCAGCCCATTTTAATTTGTTGTGGGGAAAATAGGAGGAAGGTGTGTTGGATATGTTCACCGCCATGACTGATTTGTAAAATAATAAAGATGAGATAGAAGTAAATAAAATAATAAAAAAACCCTAGACATTACATTTGTTATTTGTATGCAATACATTGCACAAATTATACTTATGATGAGCCGCGGTGGTGCAGTGATTAGAATGCAGTACTGCAGGCTACTTCTGCTGGTTACCGGCTGCCAGCAGTTTGGCAGATCAAATCTCACCAGGCTCAAGGTTGACTCAGCCTTCCATCCTTCCGAGATCGGTAAAATGAGGACCCAGATTGTTGGGGGCAATATGCTGACTCTGTAAACTGCTTAGAGAGGGCTGTAAAGCACTGTAAAGTGGTATATAAGTCTAAGTGCTATTGCTATTGTGAAGCCAAATAGTTAATTATTGGTATTTTAGCAGGCAAGGAACAGAGCTGAGCCTTTTCTTTCTTGTAGAGATCCTGCTGCAAATCACTTCTTTGAAGCTCTTTATTTCCATTTGAGAGAGACCTTCACTGACACTTTTAGGACTTTTCTTTCCAATAGCAGCTCTGGAATAGTGGATTTTCATCAAGATTGTAGCAAGGAAAGAAGTTAGCTTCCCCTTTCTTCCCCCTGCAATCTGAATCAGCTCTTTTTTAACCCCTTCCTAAGGGGTTAAAAGTAGATCCCAAGATCTACTACTTTGTATTTTTAAAACGTGACCAAAATGTCTTTAATCTCCTATCTAATTTTGTCTTGAATTCAGTTCTTTTTTTATAAACTGGAGATAGTAAACAGGTCACAAGGAGGCTGCCAGTTCAACTCCTCTTAGATCTATCCAGTCATGTACTGTATACTGAAGATGGCTGCTTCATGTGGCTATTCTGTGTGTGTACCCCCCCTCTCTGTGTGTGTGTGTGTGTGTGTGTGTGTGTGTGTGTGTGTGTGTGCTGTTTTTGCTTCCAACTACACATGGGGGAGCAGACCATTGTTTTGTGAGGACAGAAAAATATTTGAATTTATCTTTACATATTTAAAGATATCCAACCTGCATCAAAGTTTATGATTCATTTAATTTCATAAGATCTTTTTTTCCATAATTCATTTCTCTTTGATATAATTAAGCTCGGGGAATACACATGGATAAGCAGATGCCACTTTCTGATTCTGTGCTTGCTTAGGCAAAAACAACAACAACACGGAAAGGCAAGTGGTACTATTAACCTTCATCTGCCACTGTAATATTATGCTGAAACATTTTGTGGAATTCCCTTGAAGTAATTTGGATTATAGTCTCATTTCAGATGAAACGTAGGAGTTCAGGGACTGTTGGTTTTAAATTGTGAAATGTGTGTATCTTTCCTCCCTAGTACACATGTTTAAGGCATTCAATTAGGCAAAATATCCCAGCTGTTGAGTTGTGCTTCTGCACCCTGTAACCTTCTTCATTCTTTTGTCACTGAGCCTCCTTAATTCTTCTGTCATCTGGCAGCTCAGCCAATAGGCAGGTGGTAAGCCAGGTGTTTGCTGCATATGCCTGTTTGTAGCAAGCCCCCCCCCCTTCAGCATTTTGAGAACGATGACTCCCTGGAACCCCGACCTTCACATGAGTGGATGTCTGTACACAACCAATTAAAACTAAATTGTATATCAAGCAATTATCCCAGGCACCCCAGGAAAATGAAAATCTAGCGTTTAGCAAACAGCACAGAGAGGACAAATGTAGGTTATGGCTCAAAACATTTGCAGGTATTTGGTATTTTAATCTATATATCAAACATTCACATTTAGTATCTTATCTCCATTCTATGTGCTATTTTTCATGGAAGTTATATTCTTCAGTACAGGAAGCTTTAAGCAGGAGCACACAGCACTGGTATGAGCCACAGTGGCGCAGTGGTTAGAGTGCAGTACTGCAGGCTACTTCTGCTGACTGCCGGCTGCCTCTAATTTGGCAGTCAAATCTCACCAGGCTCAAGGTTGATTCAGCCTTCCATCCTTCCGAGGTGGGCAAAATGAGGATTCAGATTGGCGGGGGCAATATGCTGACTCTGTAAACTGCTTAGAGAAGACTGGAAAGCACTGTGAAGCAGTATATAAGTCTAAGTGCTATTGCTATTCCTACTAGTTTTAACTATATTGTTTGCATTCTCTTTAGATTGTGTGGGAGTTCATTATTTCATGCTGCTTTATGAATTGTTCATTGAAAAATATACGTATTGTCATTGCTGTCATTTACAAGGCCATTGTCTTTAGTATACACAAATTCCAAACAATCAAAAAAGCACTGAAGGCATCCTGGATGGTTCCTGTGACTTACATCATGAACCACACTCCAATTCCTTGTTTCACACGCATGCATTATTTATAGATATTTTAAGCCATATGTTACTACATGCTCTTGCAGATCTATCAGTATTTTTTTAAAAAAACCAAGCATTCATTTTGCTCTTCTTTTTCAAAATAAGCAACGTTATACTGAATGCAGAAAAGAAGTAAGAAATAGACAAAGAAATTCAAGATGTACAATAAGCAAAATGAAACAGGTAAAAATAAATTACAGTACATCAACACCATTAGTTATAACTGCAAGCTATCTAGCTTTGAAAATTATCCTTATTTTCATCACTTTCATCAATACACCGTTTCATACAATTCTTTTATCCTTTAAAATTTCCTTTTATCCTTTAAAAATTTTCACCTCTCTGTGTAAGAATCTCATAAGCTCCAGACAGCCCCAAATTCATATTTTGGTTATTTCTATATGACAAAATCACTTCAATCACACCTCTCTTGCGCAAGCTGCACTGGCTCCCGGTGGTCTTCCGGGTGCGTTTCAAGGTACTTGTCACCATCTTCAAAGCACTCCATGGCTTAGGACCAGGATCCCTACAGGACCGCCTTCTATCACCGAATGCCTCCCACCGTCCAATATGCTCTCACAGAGAGGGCCTCCTCAGGGTGCCGTCAGCCAAGCAATGTCGGCTGGCAACCCCCAGGGGGAGAGCCTTCTCTGTGGGGGCTCCTGCCCTATGGAACGAATTGCCCCTGGATATACAAAGGATCCCCGACCTCCGTGCCTTCCATCGTGCGCTGAAGACCCTGTTATTCCAGCAAGCCAGTCTGATGGGACAATAATTTTAATCGGGTTTTTAAATATGAGTTTTTAATATGGTTTTATAAGGGTTTTAGAATGGGAATTTTACATTCGGCCAAAATTGAATTATTTTAATATGGTTTTTAAATTTGTCTTGTATATTATTTTATTATGGCTGTTCACCGCCCTGAGTCCTTCGGGAGAAGGGCGGTATAAAAATATAATAAAATCTAAAAAATCTAAAAATCAATGTATCTTTTTTTCATACTGATCACTCGTATTAGGTATCCATTCATTTATAATGTTCTTTTTGCTTTATAATGCATAATTCCATTCCCACAGTATTTAGCTTCTGTGTTTCTCTTGACATTCCCAACTCTCGCTTCCATATATAAAGTGGACAGTCATGCCTAGGAAGATCTTTGCACAAATTTATTCAAGATTGCTCAGAAGTTACAGATGGTGCAGAATGCATCTCACTAGGCCCATGTAACATCTCTACTGCAAGAACTGCACTGGTTACTAGTGAGAATCCAGTTGCAATTCAAAATTGCAATGCTGATGGTCATGACACCATACCTGGATATCTGTGGAATTGTCTTGTCTCCAGTTACCTCTACCTCTCTTATAAGATCCAATAAAGCTGGTGTACTCCCATCAATTCAACAGTGCCACCTTATAGGACTGAGGAAGCATTATTCTATATCAATACCTTTTCTATGGAAAAATTTTCCCCCTGATATTACTTTGGCTGGTCTTTAAGACATCTCTAAAGATCTGCTTTCTTCTCCAAACCAGGATACTATGAGAGCTTGTTAGGGGTGTTAGTTGTCTCCCTTACAGTATATTTTACTTCATTTTGTTTTATTTTCCTGAATTTGATGGGTCATCACATATCCTTGTCTTTTTCCCTGCTCAATATTGAACCATTCACTAAGCATTCCACTTACTCTCATGCATGCTTTATTTCCATCACATATTGCTGTTCTTGCATTCAATAACCAACCATACACTCTACGTACACAAAACATTCTACAATTCAAATCCATTCACTTTATCCCATGATTTCTCTGAATGAACAAACATACAATAAAACATTTCATGTTCATATATTTCCAACTGATCGATGAACAGCAAACACCTGGTCTGCATCAAATTGCATTGAACTTTTACTCAAAGATTACTCTATGCCACCTCTTACATCCTTTCAATAAAGAGTTCTGCCAAACATGTTCCCAAACACATTTAGCAAACTCCCCCCTTGTAATTTTTGCATTCACTCTGCAACCGTTCTCTTTGTATAGAAGAATAATAGCAACATTCTTCCAACTTTTAATTCCATTCAATCTGCCAGAGACCCCCTTATTAGTCCTCTTCATTTACTTCCAAATGGGTTTTTTCCACCAAAATTACTTTTTCTTTGTATTAAAATCTTAACCATTCCTTGTTCTTTTATACTACATTCTTTGCATCATCTTTTTTTTATCTTTCATCTATTTTTTAAAAATCAAACATTCTCTTACATTTATCCACAGCTTCCTTCATTTTAACAACCCATCAAACTGCCTTTATTATACTGTCTTTTGATGTAGTTCTGTGATGCTCTATAATTCTATAACAGTGTTTCTCAACCTTAGTCACTTGAAGATAGGTGGACTTCAATTCCCAGAATTCCCCAGTCAGCATGGCTGGTTGGAGAATTCTAGAAGTTGAAGTCCACCCGTCCACAAGTGGCCAAGGTTGAGAAACACTTATATAATGTTTCAAGCAATCTTCCACATCCACTTTCCTTGTATATATTTTCTGTTCATTCTATTGTCAATTATGTGCTAATACTTTTTTCATACCCAATTGATGTAGACTTTTCTCACAGTCATTCTACTTTCATTTATTTCACTTTTTTATTTTCTTTCCTGTTCAGTTTTCTATAACATTTAATTAATTAATTCCCCACCCACACCCCCATGGATTAGCCCACATCATCCTTGTACTCTTAATTATTTCAATCTTTCATCATAAATTTTCAGATGAATCATGCTTCCAGTTTTATATTGATTTTTTTTTTGCAATGTGTACACATAAATAGGCTTCCACTTAAACCACGTATTCAAAACAGAATATTGCTAAGCAGATACTCAACCGCCATCATTTGCCTTCATTCCTGGCTTTCTGAACGACCCAATCACTTTTTCTGTATTTTTTTGTCTCATTCTCACCCATCCATTCATGTCACCTAGCAAAATAATTTTGAATCTATTAAATGCTTCTCATTTTTTAAAAGCAGTGATCCCCAACCTTTATGGCTTGGGGGGGGGGCAAGGAAGAGGGGAACCAGCCTGCATGTGCATGTGCCAGCCCCCCATTTGTACAATCTGAGCGCATGCATGTGTGCTGGCCCGCTGTTTGTGCAATTTGAGCTGCGTGTGCATGCATGCACTGGTCAACTGCTCATGTGGCTCAGTTCCGAATGAGCTATGGCCCAGTAGGGTCAAGGGATAGGGAGTCCTGTTTTAAAGAACAAAACTTAGCTTTCATGATCTTTACCATTTATTCATCTAAATTCCAAGTTGCAATCTCTCATATGCCATAGTCATCACCAGATCGTTCCATAGACATTGACTTCCACCAGTCATTATGACTTAGGTCCATCAAGGCTTTCATGTAAACTCCTGGCCTCGTGTCTGTGGTCCATGTTGCATTCTGTGCTAATGGTAAAAACAATACTGGTCAGTTTTGACACATTTTGATCAGTATGCCACAAGAACCATCATGGAAGCTCACATGTTATTCTATGCTTCCCAGAATCACACTAATCATGCTAAATGAATACATAATTTCTATGTAGTACTGTATAGGATCTCTAGAAAGACAATTGCATAAGCCACCAACTATTAGGGGATATGTGCAGAGTATTGATATATACAGTATATGGCTCTTTTTTAAAAAATGGTTATTAACATTTTTGTGACTCAGTGATGTACAAAGATTCCTTGAATAGCTATTTTACTTCTATCAAGGAAGGCATGTCTAATCGGTGAAGAATGTTTGTATCTTTTTGGAGATTTTTTTTTTCTTGAACAATACACAAAGTTGCATTTTTCTAGTGACTTGATTATACCAGCAAGAGATTATGTTAAACATGATTGTCATCCTATATTAGATATAAAAATGGAATCATTTTTCTTTAATACCTTGTGGCTTCTACAAACTTCTGGTAGGATTGAAGCTTGTAAGTGGATAACTAAGAATGGCAGCCTCAAGGTCTCAGGCTGTGAAATTTAAAGATAATTCATGGACAGTTATTCTAGTATTACTCCTCAAAGTGTCTGTCTGTTTGTCTGTCTGTCTGTCTCTATATCTATATCTATATCTATATCTATATCTATATCTATATCTATCTTTCTATCTATCTATCCTGTTTCCCCAAAAATAAGACATCCCCTGATAATAAGCCCAATTGGGCTTTTGAGCACATGCACTAAAATAAGCCTCCCCCTGAAAATAAGCCTTCCCCAAAAATATTTAAACGCAGAGCTGGAAATCAGGTAAGATGGCAAGAGGAGCCCCATCTTGCTTCACGCGCTCCAAAATAATAAGACGTCCCCAAAAATAAGGCCAAGCGCTTATTTCGGGGTTCAAAAAAATATAAGACAGGGTCTTATTTTCAGGAAAACATGATATCTATCTTATCTATCTATCTATCTATCTATCTATCTATCTATCTATCTATCATCTATCTATCTATCTATCTATCTATCTATCTATCTATCTATCTATCTATCTATCTTCAGTTTGCTATGAATACAGGCAGCAGAATTGAATGATAAAGTATTTACTTTACATGCAGAAGGTCCGAGGTTCAGTCTATGACAGATGTAAATAAGGTAGGAAAATCCCTTGCTTTGGGAGACATAAATATGCATAACACTGGGATCAGTGACCCAAAACTTTAATTAGGTACAAGGGTGGAGTAAAAGCATGTATTTTACCATATAGTTTCTATTGCAACAACTTTTCTATGTGTCAGGAGCCATGGGAAACTGAACTCCCTTATGGTTCTCAATGCCTGTGAAAGAAGTAATCATGGCACAGTGAAAACCTTGGGGTAGTGCTCTTCTTTTCCTAGGGGAGGAAGGAAGTACCAAGGCTTAGCATGACTAATAAAAATCTTCTAAAATATTATTGTGCGATGGTGATCTAATGTTCTGATATTTCACACACTATTCATCTGGGAATAATTTCTTCCACTCTGTTGTAGTGGTCAGAGCGAGAGATAGAGTGAATTAAACATCTATCAAACTGCACAAAATGACTATATCAGCGATAAGGATGTGGTGCCCCCAAATACCTTAATAGAACATATGCTGATGCTTCCGGTGAAGTCTTGCTCATGGAAAACATTACTATTTTTAGCCATGTGGGGAATAAATCTTCTAGGCTTCTCATCTTTTATCTACAAAGCCACTTTCCAATAGCACTTCTCACCATAGAAGAGTTAATGTTGATAATAATGATGACAAATTGCTTTGCCTTTAAAAAGAGAGGTGTTATCGTTTACACATGTGACCTAAAAAAAAGGAGCTGTGCATGAAGAGTCTGTAAAAGGAGATATGAACCTAACGGAAGTGTTCACTATCAGCAGTGGGTTTCACAGTTGCTAATGGTTTGCTCCGGGCGTGCATGCTTGTTTTGTGCATGCACGCACCTTCCACGCATGTGCCTGGCCTTCCATGCATGCGCTTTGCTCACTCATGCACCTTCCACGCATGTGCCCGGCCTTAAAACCGTGCCTAAATAGGACAGCATAGAGCCAGGGTGGGTGAGCGGGTGAGCAGGTCCACCCAGGATCTCCGCCAGTGGTTCACCTGAACTGGTACAAACCGGCTGAAAACCACCTCTGTTCACAATCAGTTGTCTTAAGGTTCCAAAATTCAATCCATGCACCTTCATGGTTTACGTCAATTACCTAAAATGTACTGTAGTTCCCTTTCAAATATGTTGGTGTAGAACTCTCATCATTTCCACCTAATGCACTACAACAGTGTGTCTCAACCTCAGCATGCTGAGTGGGGAATTCAGGGAGTTTAAATCTACACATCTTAACACAGAAGTGCTTTTTCAAAAGGCAACTGGACTTTCTTGGGGTTCCCCCCCTTGAAAACATTTTGCTTCTCATCCAAGAATTCAGTCAGAACTGAAGAAGCTTCTTGGATGAGAAGTGATATGTTTTCAAGGGGGGGGAACCCAAGAAAGTCCAGTTGCCTTTTGAAAAGCACTTTTGAGACAAACATGACCTGAATGGTTGAGAATCTGCATAGACACACATTCTTTAACATTGTTGAAGTTGTAGAGGCGAGGCTGTAGAGCCAGTTGTCTTAGCTGGTTAATAAGTGTAGGGCCAAAACCAGAAGAAGATAGGTTCCTCTGTCCTAATGATGTTGCAGAGATGGTCAAAGGATACTTCTCTTTATTCTTTAAGGACAATTGTCCAAAGTGCCTTTATATTTTTTCAGTAAGTAACCATTCTAGGGGAAAAAAAGATAATTTTAGCTGACACAATTGTGATCTGTTGAAATTACATGCACTCTCAGTCTGATGGGATAAGATACCTATAACATCCTGACTACCTCTTCTGCAGAAGTATGGAATCAATGTCAAATAAAGGTTATTAAACACATCCCTTAGAATATGAAGGAAATAAGAGAAAATGAGATGCTATGTATCAAGAGAGCTGTCTAGACAAAATATTATACTTGTCAGTAGAAGCTGTTCAGGACCTTGGGCCAAACCACCCTTAGTCCTGCCAAACAGACAGCAATGGAGCCAAGTGCTCTGTTCATATGTCATGGACCCATGTCTAATGTAAAAGTAAATCCCATTAAATCCAGAAGAATTTACTCATAGAGCAGCAGTCCACATCTCTGGCTTAGATCAATATAAATTGCATAATTTTGGTAGTTCTTGAATCATAAGGCTGGAAGGGATCTCAGAGATCTTCTAGTCCAACTTCCTGCTCAAGGCAGGAGCCTTATACACAATCAAATTGTTGTTCAGTCTATTTTTCAAAACTTCCAGTGATGAAGCAGCCACAACCCTAGGAGGTAAGCTATTCCATTGATTTATTGTTGTCACTGTCAGAAAATTTCTCCTTACTTTTGTGTTGGATCTCTCTTTATCAAGCTTCTACCATTACTTATTATCCTGCCCTCTGATGCCTTAGAGAATAAATCAATCCCCTCTTTGTGAGACCCTCTCAAGTATTAGAAGAGAGTTATCATGTTCCCCCTAATCCTTTTCTTCAATAGGCTAGACATATCTAGCCCCCTCCACTGTTCGTTATACAAAATAGCCTCCAGACTGTTTATCATCTTTGTTGTGCCTCTCTGCACACTTTCCAGGGTCTCAACATCTTTTTTGTATTATAGTGCCCAGAACTGGATGTAGTATTCCAGTTTGGTATACAGCAGTACTGTCACTTCTCATTGCCTTGACACTATCACTCTCTTGATTCAGCCTAGGACATTTTTGGCAGCTGCCATACACTGCTGCCTCATACTTATGTGATGGTCCCTCAGGACACCTAGATCTCTCTCACAGTTACCAGTTGAGCCAGGTACCACCTATTCTATTCCAATTCCATTCCAATTCCAAAGAAACGCAATGACAAAGAATGTTCAAACTATCGCACCATTGCACTCATTTCACATGCTAGTAAAGTTATGCTTAGAAACCTACAAGCTAGGCTTCAGCAGTATGTGGATCGAGAATTACCAGAAGTACTGGCAGGATTTCGAAGAGGCAGAGGAACTAGAGATCAAATTGCCAACATACGCTGGAGAAAGCTAGGGAGTTCCAGAAAAACATCTACTTCTGCTTCAATAACCATGCTAAAGCCTTTGATTGTGTGGATCACAACAAATTGTGACAAGTTCTTAAAGAGATCGGAGTACCAGACCAGCGGTGAAAACTGAACCAGTTTGCTACCGGTTTGCTGGCCGCACATGCACGCTGTGCACCAAGCGCATGCTGCATGCGCACACGCAGTGCACACCAAATGCACGCTGTGCATTTAAAAAGCTACTGGTTTGGTTGAATCGTTAGTTAGCTACCGGTTTGGTTGAACCGGTAGTTTTAAAAAGCTATGATCCGATGATCAGCTGTACTGCACGGTTTAGCTTTGCTACAAAGCAGAAAAGCTGATTCCCCCCCCCACTGTTCTACTTACCTTCCCAAGCCTCCTTTTGATGCTTTTTAAACTACCGGTTCAACCGAACCAGTAGCTAACTACCAGTTCGCCCGAACCGGTAGTTTTTATCACTACTGGTTCGCCTGAACTGGAGTGAACCGGTAGCATTTCACCCCTGTACCAGACCATCTTATTTGCCTCTTATTTACCTATATGTGGGTCAAGAAGCAACAGTGAGAACTGGACACAGAACCACTGATTGGTTCAAAATTGGGAAAGGAGTCCGGCAAGGCGGTATACTGTTGCCCTGCCTATTTAACTTATATGTAGAGCACATCATGAGAAAGGCGGGGCTAGATGAATCAAAAGTTGGAATTGAGATTGCTGGGAGAAATCTCAACAACCTCAGATATGCAGATGATACCACTCTAATGCCAGAAAGTGAAGAGGAACTAAAGAGCCTCTTGATGCGGGTGAAGGAGGAGAGTGCAAAAGTTGGCTTGAAACTCAACATTAAGAAACATTAAGAAAACGAAGATAATGGCATCTGGAAGACAATTCCTGGCAAATAGATGGGGAAGAAATGGAGTGACAGATTTTATTTTCCTAAATAAAACAGATGGGGACTGCAGCATCTTTTAAGAAATTAAAAGACGCTTGCTCCTGGGGAGGAAAGCTATGGCAAATCTAGATAGCTTACTAAAAAGCAGAGATATCACCCTGCCAACAAAAATGTGTGTAGTCAAGGCTATGGTTTTCCCAGTTGCAATGTATGGTTGTGAAATTTGGACCATAAGAAAGGCTGAGCACCAAAGAATTGAGGCCTTTGAACTATGATGCTGGAGAAGACTCCTGCAAGTCCCTTGGACTGCAAGGCGATCAAACTGATCAGTCCTAGAGGAGATCAACCCTGACTGCTCTTTAGAAGGCCAGATCCTGAAGATGAAACACTCAAATACTTTGGCCACCTAATGAGAAGGAAGGACTCATTGGAGAAGAGCCTAATGCTGGGAATGATTGAGGGCAAAAGAAGAAAGGGACGACAGAGAATGACATGACTGGATGGAGTCACTGAAGCAGTCGGCGTGAGCTTAAATGGACTCCAGAGGATGGTAGAGGACAGGAAGGCCTGGAGGAATGTTGTCCATGGGGTCGCGATGGGTCAGACACGACTTTGCAACTAATAACAACAAATGAATTTAGGGTCCCCCCCCCGCCTAAGTACAGGAGCTTTCTTTTCTAACCAGTGAAGGCCTTTATTATTCAGGCAGCCATGAAGGCCTTTAACATCATTAAGACCACCATTGAGGCCTTTATCATTCAGGAAGAACTCTGTTGAATGTAACTCCTGGAATCTCCCTACATTTAACAGGGAACCTTTGGTGACAAAGTGTTAACAATATAGGCTGACATTGTCGTAAAACTCTTGATTTTGAACCTGAGAAACATGTGATAAGAGTTAAGCTGTGCAGTCAGTAAGCTTTGTGAATGAAGCAGATGCATTTAGGAATAATGAGCTGTTCAAAGGGCCCAACATCTTATGTCTCTTTAATTAGTAATGGAGGAGAACATTGCTGAGATTTAGGGAAAGAAATTGCTAATTGTAGTGAGGGTGCCGATCTCTGAAAGTTCACCATCCATCTCCCTCCCTTTAGTGCTCGTTTTATTATGGAATGCTGCATTAAAGCTTTAATAGGGTCTCTATTAACTGGCAGATGGTTCCCGGAGTCTTTTTTAAACGTGATGACCAAAGAAGCACTGCAACCTTTTCAAGTTACACTTCAGCAGATTATTGACTCCCGAGATCTTAAAAGATTTTCCTGTTTCCCTTGGAGTATTATGGCTTAATTCTATTTGATTCTTTCTGCTTTAAAAAAAGAACCATGAGATTATCTCTAAAGAAAGGGAACGTGGGGACTTTGCAGCCAGAAGATCTGCAGTATGGATGTAAACAAAGTTAAGGCGAGAGAGAAAAAAAATACGATCTTATCATTACAGTGTGAACATGTGCAGGTGGATGCAGAAGTTGTAGCCACTGGGGCTTTTTATTCAAGTGGTGTCAGGTATAGGATTGCATCCTTCCCCTTGTTCAATTTCCCTGGAATTTCCTGATTAAAAATAAATGAAGGCAGCAGCCCTTGAGCTCCACATCTGCTGCTTGGTAATGTCTATTTGTTACATTTTATCCCATTTCTTCAAATGGTGAGAAGTTTTAGAAGTTTACCAGTCCTTCTGTTCTCTTTGGATGGTTCTAGTGCAGGCTTTTTGATACTTTAATGTAGTTGCATTTTTTATCATTGTTTACTTCTGTGTTACATTTTTGATCTACACAATAACTTGTGTGAATTACAAGGCTGAGTTCAAATATGCAGAAGATAGGTAAAGCCAACATGCACTAATTTCCTCCAACTTATTGCTGTAAATTCTTGGATCCTTATACTTTTAGAATACTGGGATGAAGAAAGTTGACTTAAATTATCTAAATCTCAGCTAAAGTCCACCACTATTGATTCTCAATGATTCTCAATCAACCTTTTGTTGATGCTGGTAGTGTACAAAGTTCTGTGTGTGATTCACTGTCTTGTTTTAAAACTGAGGTATTGCACCAGAGTTACCTTGACCTACTAGGGTGGGGAGCAGAGGTGGTATTCAGCAGGTTCCGACCAGTTCTGGAGAACTGGTAGTGGAAATTTTGAGTAGTTCGGAGAACCGGTAAATACCACCTCTGACTGACCCCACCCCCATCTATTCTCTGTCTCCCGAGTCCCAGCTGATTAGGAGGAAATGGGGATTTTGCAGTAACCTTCCCCTGGAGAGGGGAGGAAATGGAGATTTTACAGTATCCTTCCCCTGGAGTGGGGAGGGAATGGAGATTTTACAGTATCCTACCCCTGCCACGTCCACCAAGCCATGCTCACAGAAGCAGTAGTAAAAGTTTTTGAATCCCACCACTAGTGGGGAGGTGACTGGAGAGCATCACATTCCTGCCATTGGTCTTTCCCTTTGTTAATATACTGAAGTTACTTATGAATATTTACTGTTGTGATTCTCCTCTAGAATGCCTGTAAAATGCCTGATCTATGTCAAGATTCACAATATTCAACTGGTATTTGAGGTGATACTATGTGCTGATAGGATCCCCAAAGAATGCTACTGTCAACTGCTAAAGATCAGAAAATGGCTTTTCTTTTGTTTGCGATCCATGAATGGGACAAGAAATTTGGATAGGACCATTTTATTATACCCCCATTTACACAGATCCACACAAAGGAACAAGGGCACATTAGAATTGTAAATAATTTTGTAGTAATTCTCTTTTATTCTTATTGACATATTTCTCAACACTCTTTGTTGCCAAATTCTGTCCCAACTCTGTTGCCCTATTTGTATCTTCAAATCGGTTTCCCATACCATCTTTCCTAAATTTCCCCTCTCCTCTTCCTCCAACAATATTTTATAGATTCCGCTCATTAAACCTTTTATCCCTTTATTTTCTTCCTTTACAGTTTGATTTTTTTCAATTAATTCCTCAAACCTCATTAACTCTCTACACTCTCCATTTTCTCTTATCCAATTTTTAGTCCATTGTTCCACTTGGCTATAATTTAACCAAGACAACCGTTTTCCTTCTAGAACCTCTTCCAATTCCCCACGTATCCTCATTCCTCCTAACCATTCCCTTAATTTCATTTTATTTTTCTCTTTTAAAATTTCATTCACTTTATTCTTCAAATTCCCTGGGAACTTTTCCAAAATTACTACAAAATGGTATGGAGGTGGTACTTAACTCCGGTTAGATTAAGCAATATGAATCAGCACTATTCAGATAACTGTTGGAGAGGTTGTGGGGGAAAAGGAACGTATTTACATATGTGGTGGGATTGTAAATTTGTGCAAAAATTGTGGAAGATGGTGTTTAAAGAATTGTAAATAATTATATGAAAAAGCTATGACTTCTATCAAGAAGTCTGAAAAACCATTATATAGAAACCAAATGCCCAGAAGAGGGGAACAAAATGCTGCATTTAAAACTGTAATCACTAGTAATAATAGTACTCTCCTAGCAGTTCTGTTTCCCCATTAATTGAATATCTTTAGTAGGGAATAAGCTCTGAAGTACAGTACACATTGAATATTCATTTGTTTGGCAAAACTTTCTTTGAAGTCCTTTTGACAAACTACACGGATTTTGATGTAAGCACCAGTGCCAAGAGGATTGAAGTATATAGATAATAAAGCACTTATTCATTAGTGACCTTGAGGTGTTAATTGTGGCTCTGGGAATTATTTCAATTCAACATTTATTATAAAGTTTGATAAAATTGAATTGGGACCCACAAAGTGGAACCAGCGTATTTCAGCTGACGCAGAGCACCCTTTTAGGGATCACCAACTTGGCAGCTGAGTTCGGTGTGTTCTTAAATCCCTTCTACCGGGAAGTTGGTAATGTCAGAATCTCATGTTTTAAGGATTGCTCTGCTTTTTCCTCATTCTTTATTTATAGAACTTCACCTGTTCCATTCTGTGGTGCACTTGATCGATTTCTTACAAATTTCTCTCTTTGGTCAGATCTTGATTAGCTCACAGACTTTCTGAAAGCCGTGTTAATTAGTACTCCTTTCAAATATCTGATTTTGCTATGATCTGCATATTCAGTATGCGTGTACAAGAGTGTATTGACTTAAACTCTCAGTCTCAGAGGAATGTGAGAAATTTTATAGGAACTATGTTGAAGAGTTTAAAACTATGTTTTAGAGGTCACGGCTACGTGTGACTTCTGATGATGAAGTGATATGGCTTTGATGTACTATACTGTACTGTACTGTTGTCTGTATCTATATGATAATACATTCATTTATTTTCCTTTACCGTACAGAATTTATTTTGCCTTGCACCAGCATTTTCAAGTCTTGCATCTCCCTTAATTTAGATGCTTTTTAGCATCAGGAAGAACCAAGGTAACCAATGATATTGCTTCCTTCAGTTCCACGTACAGAAATCCTCTAACATTGGCAGTAAGATGGCATCCTTCACCTATCTGAAGACAGCAAAGTTATTTAGTGGGGTTTCTATTCCTAGCAGTGAACAAGATGTCAATATGTAAAATAGAATATTATCTCGGGTGCTGGGTGGGCGCATAAGGGAAAAAAACATAGTCAGAAGAAAGAAGGAGTCTGCGGCCTTCAAATTTCATGGAGGGTATTGATCCATCATCTGTGTAGAAATAAGGTTATTCTACTAGTACAAGTGGTTTCTGTAGATGGAATAATACTAATTTTAGAAGTGCAATAGACCTTCCTCTTGGGCTTGCTCTGCCCATGGAAAACTTCAAAGCATGAAGCAATACTACAAAACCTTCCCATTTTGGTTGTTCAACAAGTAATATTTGGAGGCATACTGCTTTAGAACTGGTCAGTAGCTGTTGATAGCTTTATGCTTATAAATTGGTTTCCATTCTTTTATTCTTTTCAACATCTTGTTGCAGCAAATACTACAGTTTAATTGTGGTGGGTGGACCAATTTCCCCATTCAGGTCTTCTTGAATAATCCTCAACACCCCAAGGCAGCCACATCCCTTCACTAACCTGCTTTCCACCCCCAGGAGCATAACAAATTAAAATTTAATTTGTGTGTATTGTTTGGACTACTAAATTGGCTATTCCCACCCAGTCACATGACCACTTAGCCACGCCCGCCCAGCCGGTCTGCCCCCCCAACAATCTGAGGGACTGTGAATTGGGCCCCTGTTTAAAAAGTTTGAGGACCCCTGATCTATATCCTATAAACCAGTCCAGAACATGGGTGCATTGGCTCCCAAGACATGTAATTAAAGGTGTCGATTATCTGTAAAGCCCTAGATGGCACAGGACTGGATTATTTGATTACCAGTCCTTGATGGTATTTGTCTGTACCACATGTTCTAATAGAATTAACATACTTCAGGTTTCTTCTTCCAAACAATGCCTTCTGGGAAGACTAGCAGGTATTCCTTTTCTGCTGTAGTGCCTGCCCTCTAGGATCATCTCTCCCCACCCCCCAATATATGTGGTTCGTCCTGACCCTGTGGGCTTTTAGAACAGTGTTTATTCACTTCAACCACATGCTAAGAGTTGAAGCCCACGTACCTTAGAGTTGCTGGGTTCTGAAACATTGCTTTAGAAATACTGTACATTTAAAACCCGGTTCTTTTCAGGCAGCCAGGATAATTGGAGGTCCTACCTGGAGATTGTAAAATAAATTTGGATTCCCAACCATCTATTATTCTGAGTGTTGTTTTTAACTATATTGGCCTGCTGTTTGTTTACATTGCTGTTTGTTGATTGTACACCACCCAGAATCACATTTGTTCTAATCGGGTGATGATATAATTTCATAAATAAATAAAGGGATCTACTTTCTCTACACAATGTATTATTTTATATACTTCTATCATCCTTTCCCCCCTGCTTAAGCTAAATAGTCTAAATATTTCATTTTCTTTTACCGCAGAAGAAATGTCAATTCTTCACTTTAAGCCTCTATTCTGCATCTCCAGGCATTTCCTAGATGCAGAAGGATGTATAATGAATATGGATAACTGAACTGCATCTCTGCATTCAGAGTATCAGAGTACCAGCTTTATAACAATTCTATTGGACTCCTTGATAATCCTTTTAACCCGTTTACAGAAGGGGCCACTAGGCACTGCTGCCAGCAATGGATTGAGTAACCTACCATTTGCCTGTTCATATCTCTGTACTGAGTATGTTGACAACTTTCACGTTGACAGCTCCCTGGCCCCATTCTTTTCTCCCTGTCTTTTGCATTTCTAATATGCCATGAATCTAAAATGTAGCCTGAATTGTTATCCTGCCTGCAAAATGTAATTTAATTTTTTCCTTCTCTTAGTGTTTGATGAGAACCCCTTTGTACTTTCATGCTTTAATACAATCTGGCACATAATTACAAATGACTCACCGATAATCTCAGTCATGGAGCTCTCTGAAATTAGATGCTAATTCAGCCTAGAATCTGTGTAGCAAGAACTAAGAGAAGTTGATTTATAATTATTTCAGGCTGATTCTTTTCCCCATTTTCCTTTTAGCAGGGAGTTGCGCTACAGACTTTTAGAAGCTGAGAAGTCAATAGATCCCATTTTTCAGGTTACAGTCTCAAATAGCTGGGATGATCCATGTAGATTTTCATCAACCCTGGGCTATGAGGGTTGAGGTGGGGAATATTCACTGTAATCTACCTAATGGAATGTCAGCAAACATATATAGTCCAAATCATCCGTGGCTTTGGGGTGAGATACCACCAGTACGCTGATGACACCCAGCTGTACATCTCCACCCCAGGCCACCCCAATGATGCCCTTGAAGTGATGTCCCAGTGCCTGGAGGCTGTGCGGATCTGGATGGGGAGGAACAGGCTCAAGCTCAACCCTTCCAAGACTGAGTGGCTGTGGCTCCCGGCATCCCGATATAGTCAGTTGATTCCATCACTGACTATTGGGGGAGAGTCTTTGGCCCCCACAGAAGGGGCTCGCAATCTGGGAGTCCTCCTGGATAGGCAGCTGTCCTTGGAGGAACATCTGACAGCTGTAACCAGGGGGACCTTTTGTCAGGTCCGCCTGATCCGCCAGTTGCGGCCCTTTCTTGATCGGGATTCCCTGTGCACAGTCACTCATGCCCTCGTCACCTCTCGCCTTGACTACTGCAACGCTCTCTACATGGGGCTCCCCTTGAAGAGCACCCGGAGGCTCCAACTGGTCCAGAACGCAGCAGCGCGGGTAGTGATGGGAGCAGCATGGCGCTCCCATGTAACACCGCTCCTGCGCGAGCTGCACTGGCTCCCAGTGGTCTTCTGGGTGCGCTTCAAGGTGCTGGTTATCACCTTTAAAGCGCTCCATGGCATCGGGCCTAGCTATCTTTGAGACCGCCTGCTGCTACCAACGACCTCCCATCGTCCCGTGCGCTCCCACAGAGAGGGCCTCCTCAGGGTGCCATCAGCCAATCAATGCAGGCTGGTGACCCCCAGGGGGAGGGCCTTCTCTGTGGGGGCACCTACCCTCTGGAATCAGTTGCCCCCAGAGATAAGGAGAATCCAAGACCTTAGCGCCTTCCGCCGTGCCCTTAAAACCCACTTTGTCCAGCAAGCCGGGCTGGCTTAAGAAGAAATTTTAAATGTTTTAATTGGTTTGTATTTTTAATTTTGGGCCAAATTTATATATATTTTAATTGTTTTTAATATTTGTATTTCATGTTTTTTTAATTCTGGCTGTACACCGCCCTGAGTCCTCAGGGAGAAGGGCGGTATATAAATTTAAAAAAAAAATAAAAAAAAATAAATCCAAACAAGGAATTTCCTATAAACCAAATAGGACTTTCCCTGTTAAACAGAATATTTCATGGATGGGCCAAGTTGGATGTCATGAGGAAACATGGCTGCCTTTTTTGGCATCCTTCACACCTCCTCCATGCTTGTACAGTAAAAGAGGGTGCCACAATATATTTATTTTTTCTTTATGCTCTTTCCATGGTACTTGCTGACATTTATATTGGATCTGGTCAACTCCATGCTTCAGGATGTGTCTTCAGAAGAATTCTGCTAGCATTTCCAGGCTGGTGGTGGCCATAGATAAGAGCCAGCTTGGAATCTGTTATTTTGGTACTCCAAAATGAAATAGACTAATGCAGTGTTTCTCAAAGACATTGCATATAAATGAATGAATGAATGAATGAATGAATGAATGAATGAATGAATAAATAAATAAATAAATAAATAAATAAATAAATAAATAAATAAATAAATAAATAAATGGACATTGACTGTATTGTTACCTAATACTGAGGGCAGTAGATCATACTGGAATGCTGGTATCCCTAATGGGTTGCTACTATTTATGTTATCATCCTAGTTGGAATTTTAGTTTTACCCAGGGATCTATAATTAGCACTGTATATATGTAGGAATAAAACTGGGTTCCTTGAGATTATCTAAAGACAGGTTCTTAACATCCAAAAGGACAATCAAGTTTATTAAGGAAGTTGCCTGCTCCCATAGAAAATCTATGATATTTCTGAACATTCTGCCTATTACTTCTGCCAAGAAGTAATGGCAGAAGAGAGATCCAACCTAGGACCTAAGGAGAAATTTTCTGATAATGAGAATAATTAATCAATTGAATAGCTTCTCTCCTGGAGTTCTGGCTGCTCCATCTGGCTGGAGGTTTGGAAAAATAGACTGGACAGCCATTTGACTGTAATGGTACTGTATAAGGCTCCTGCCTTGAGCAGGGAGTTGGATTAGAAGATGATTCTAAACAGAGAAGACTACCAAAAAAAATAAAAACACCCCAAGATAAATTTCAGCATTGTTGTGGGAACCAATTTAGTTTTCATTAGAATCCCTAGAGGTATCAAATTGAGGTCAAAATCAAAATAGCTCAGGAGGCTCAGCTCTTGAACCTTCAGAGCCATCAACTAGAATGCCATGGATACTCAAGCATGAATCTGTTCCTACGTCACTTGGAAGCATTCTACATGTAGGTTCAGTGCAGTACAATTTGGCGCCAGCTCTCTGCCTTCTCACAAGATTGTTAGATGAGCCCATTTATCTTGGCTGCAGGGCAATCCAAATTGCAAGCAAAACTAAAAACAAAGGTTTATGGAACTTTTGGGAGTCAATGTCCCCAGCGCCTGCCCTGTTCCCTCTGCCTCTTAGCCCCTGAGCATCAGCTACCATAGCAGCTCCACAGACGGGAAAGTTGGCTTGACATAATGGATAATATAGAGTCTTAAGTGTTTCTTTCTATTTTTCAGCAGGGAGGTGCAAAGTACTAGGCTGCTTCAGTGTTTAACTACCTTTTCTGTCCCATTTGGATGGAGTGTGCGATGAGGACATTTTAATGGGTCTCCAGTCTCTTCCACGCTGGATTCAGGGGGTTCCACCCTTCTTGGTGGAGGATCGCCTTTCACTCCACCACCTCTGGGCTATCCCCTTTCGTTCGCTGTCCTCTTCAAGGTTTTTCATTGCTGTTATTGGCTTCCAGACATGGAAAATCGGGCAGGAGAAGTGGAGATTCCAATTCCCTGCACCACACCAGCATGATGGTACCCCGGAAGTATTCTATTCTATTCTATTCTATTCTACTCTACTCTACTCTATTCTACTCTACTCTACTCTACTCTACTCTACTCTACTCTACTCTACTCTACCCTACCCTACCCTACCCTACCCTACCCTACCCTACCCTACCCTACCCTACTCTATTCTATTCTATTCTATTCTATTCTATTCTATTCTATTCTATTCTATTCTATTCTATTCTATTCTATTCTCTTTTCTCTTTTCTCTTTTCTCTTTTCTCTTTTCTCTTTTCTCTTTTCTCTTTTCTCTTTTCTCTTTTCTCTTTTCTCTTTTCTCTTTCCTATTATTTTCTATTTTCTATTCTATTGACTTCAGTGATGGCCTGGAAGTGTCTCTGTATAAGTTCTGGTTCTACGTCTAAGATGTAGGTATTTTGTTTAGCCCTTTCTTCTTCTGCTGCCATCACTGTAGCCTATAATCACAATTAGAGGTGTTTCAGAAACGTGTCTAATTTCAAAATTGCTGTCAGGATCTCATGCCACTTTCACAGCTTTCAATGGGTAATTTAATAAAGTTGGAATGATAGATCGGTGGCTAGATAGCTTCATCCTATTACAGATGCTCAGGTTTGATTGCAAAGGACCAGAAAAAGACATATCACATAATGAAAATGTGGGCATAAGTACAGATGCTAGGGATTTATTGCTTTCCCCTTTTCTGTGGATTGGAGCTAGAAACAGTTTGTTGCTCTAAGAATAACAGCAACCAGCTGTTGGGCATTGATTGAATGGTGTTTTTTGCTGACTCCTATTGGTCATTTGTAGGAAGAGCTCTGAGTGGCTCATTGTGTTCTTTCTGTGTTCTCAGCATGCCCTCACCATTAGGAGGTCAGCAGGAATGGAGATGATTGGCAGGTCTCTTCAAACTATTTTTTGAAGAATTGGGGAGTGGAAGTAATTCTATGTGGAAGTGCTCATCACCTAATTAAGACTTAAAAGTGCGGTTTTTGAATTATTGGGAGACTGCTGTTGAGCTAAAGCAAGTTGCCTCTTAACACTGTATATCAGTGCAACATAACAACATATATTATTTGTGAGTTTTGGTATACTTTTTAAAGATTGTTAACATAATTTAAATAGAATGGTGTGTGTCCATTTCAGACATTCTGGTGCCCTCCAATTCGTTGGTCAAGCTTTTTTATTTCAATGGAAGAAAGACACTGCTCACATTTTTTTTTCTTTGTAAGGATCAGGGCCAGAGACTCAAAAAAATAAAACAGAACAATTCTGCATTTCCTTTTTTCACTTTTAAGTTATTTGATGCCAAATACAAATGGAAATTTGCTCTGCCTGGAGGAAGGGTGTTCAATAGTGTGTAAGGGTCTTTGAGGCCCAGCTTGTCAGTCTAGTGCCGTGATGGCAAACCTTTGGCAAGTGTGCCACAGGTGGCACCCAGAGCCATATTTGTGGGCACATGAACGTTGCCCTAACTGAGCTCCAGCGCGCATGTGTGTGCTGGCCAGCTGATTTTCGGGCCTTCTGGTCCCACCAGAAGTTGGGAAATGGCTGTTTCCAGCCTCTGGGTGGGTGTAGGAGGCCGTTTTCGCCCTCCCCAGGCTCCTAGAAAGGCTCTGAAGCCTGGGGAGAGCAAAAAACCAGCCTACCGGGCCCACCAGTAATTTTTTGCCATTGCGTGCCAAAAGAGGGAGTGCGGGGGTCGATGAGTGCATGCGTGGGGGGTAGGGTATGGGGGCATTGAATTATGGGTGTGGGCATGGGCACGCATGACCTCCCCACGCTCCCCGCGCTTTTGGCACGCGACGGCAAAAAGGTTAGCCATCACTGGTCTAGTGTATTGCATGTACAATGCAAGATTCAAAGGAAATCTGCACGACCTCTTCTTATTTTCCATTGCCTTTAATGGAGCAGCAAGTACAGGTGGCAGGTTGAAGCAAAGCTGGTTTAGTTTGTCCTTCAAAAGCTTATTGAGATAAGAGGCCATTGGTCTTAGGAGCACATGGATTTCAGCTGTTATCTTCAAAGGGGAGATACACAGGGAAGGAAATGTTTCATCCTTTCAAAACTCAATTGGTCTGGAAGCAGTGACACTGTATACCCTGTACAGGGAACTGTCATACGGATTTGAGCTTGCTGCTCCCACTGTATGATCCCGAGAAAGCACTGCAACAGGACTTAATCAAAGCTACCCCTTTAGTCTGACTGATCAGAGAGCATCAGTTCAGATTGTGTTCAGGGCAGGATGCTTTGATCTTTAGAGAAAGAGAAATGCAAAACAATTGGTTAAGCAAGACTGAAAGCTTATCTAGGTCAACATCTTCCTCCCTGTGACCAACCAGATGTTTCTGAGAAGTACATATTAGGGCAGGGATGTCAAACTGGCAGCCCATGGGCCGGATGCATCACACGCAGGCCACACCCACTCCAGCTCCGCGAAGGGGAAAAACATCATGATACGTCACATGACAGCAATGTGATGCCGCGAGTTTGACACCCGTGTGTTAGGGAGTCTACAGGATATCGTAAAAAAAAAAACCCAAAAGGGCCACCACAATGATGTGGTCAAAGCCATGCCTGTTTTGGATGTGTGTTGCATTTGTAATGCATATTTTTTTTTTTAAAAAAAAAGCACAATCTGGATTGTACAATTGGGGCTGCCAGCTTAATTTTTTGGATGATACCCTGCAGACACGCCTGTATAAATAGGCCATGAAAATATCAAAAACCTGTGTTCCTTACAACAGTCACTATAACTCTGGAGTTCCTGGGGAAGTATTTAGCCATAATAAAGAACAGATACTAGTAGCATTTCATTTCTCCATGAATTAGCATATTTTTTTTTTTAAAAAAATCCATGGATTGTAAACGTTATCATCACATCTTGCATCTGAGAGTTTCAGAAATTTCTGAGCTGTATGAAGTATTTTGCTTGTCCTGAAACACGTAATACCAGTTTCATCAACAAAGGTCACCATGAACATCACAATGGAAATGATGAATTAAAAATTAGCATTGGGTTGTGGAAGACTGATTTAATGTCATGTGAAGATGAAACTCGTGATACTGTAATTAAAAAAAGGTTTAAAGGAAAAAAATGGGTTTGATGGATTTCCGTTTTGCAAAATGGCTTGAACAATACAATTAAGGAAAATGAACTTATGCTAAACGAATGCATGATATACTTCTTAAAGTCCCCCAGGTAGAAATAATTTGTCCTTAATACTGTATGCACTCTGTGAAAGCAATCCTATGTATCCTTACACTGGAGCTGAAGTTCTTTCAGTACAAAAGGACTCAGTAAAGCAATAAACCTTTTTTCTTAAATGAAGTTCAAGTAATATCAGCTGGCAAATAATGAAGGCTGCTGGGAACTATAAAGATCCACAGGTACAGTAAATTAATATGACATACCTCTTAAATTTTGGATCTTTCTAATTGCATGTGTTAGAGTTGCCTTTGCACAGATGTATACATACCAATACATGTATGTGTTCAGACAGAAGCAGCATTAATGGCTATGCATTTCTGCATTAGGCTTACTGGTATATCAGTTTGCAATGAATGTTTGAGACAGCGAAGGACCAGTAGGTCATAATTTCCAACCCCTATTCTAAGTAACATGCTCTGCAATGACTGCTCTCTGGAAAATAAATCTTCAATAGACGAGATTACATTTTATGTGGGAATGTTGAAATTCATTAGCAATTTTACATACAAAGATCTAGAGGAGATGAAGCTCCCTGAATGACAAGACTTACACGCACTGTAATTCCAGATCCTTGAAAGGTTGAACAACCTCTTTCTGCCATGATTTTTCTTGTCCCACTAATGGGTGTTGTGAAGATTTGCTGGTTGAAATCTATGAAGCCCTTTGACAGATAAGAGTCAGCTGTACGGCAAATGTACTATTATCTTATTAGTCATGCAGCCTAATTATCTCAACTTGAGAGCTGTATATGAAAAACAGAAAGAAAAGCAATTGATCAAGAGCATTGGAGGAGGACTGCTCATTATCTCACTCAAAGGCCTCTTTTGGCAGCCTCCCTTCTCTTCCCCTTGCAGTGATATTCTGATGCTCTGATCTCTTACAGCAGACACTGTGGGGCAACCTGGCCCAAACTGGTGTCCTCCAAATGTGCTAAAGTTCACAGTCCACTAGTGGTCGTTGGTTGTATTCAAGGCCCAGGCTTTGAAACATGAGGTGTAAACATAAAGATGTTGTCCCTGACAAGAGGGGGGGCACTTATATTGCCCTTCCTCTTAGCCACTTTGCTTTGTTTGCAAGTGCAATTCCATCCCTCAGGATCAGCATCTTTCAGATTAACAGAGTTGGAAGGGATCTTGTAGGTCAGTGATGGTTAACCTTTTCGGCACCAAGTGCTGAAACTGGAGCAAGCACCAGAGCGCCAGAACCCAGAAGAATAGCTGACGATGGCTCTGCGTGCCACCTCTGGCATGCATTCCATAGGTTCGCCATAAATGGTTGTAGGTCATTTAGTCCAGGGGTCACCAACCTTTCGGATCTCAGGGACCACTAAATTCATAATTTTAAATCCCGCGGACCACTAATATGATCTGCCTATTGACTGGCTGGGTGGGCGTGGCTAGGTACTCATGTGACTGGGTGGGCATGGCCAACTTGATGTCATTCACAAGCCGGCCTCTACTTGCCCCTCCCCTCCCAGCCACTCCTCGTCTGCCCACCTGGGCTCCTTAGGGCCCCAACAGGAAGCAGTTGTTGGAACTAAGCAGCCACCACGAGAAAGAGTTGGGAAAACAGCTCAGTTCAAATTGGATCTGGCCAAGAAGGAGGCTCAGCAGAAGCACCTCACTGAGGACTACGAGCATAGGCTTTCCAAGCAGAGGGAAGACCTGAGGGAGTGCAAGGCCAGGTACTGGCGCCTGGAGGCTCAGCAGGCTGAGATGGTCAGCCAGTTCCAGGCCATGATGCTGTCCCATTGGAACAAGGCCCTCCGGCTCTTCACCACCAGTGGCACTTCCCTCCAGCCTTCGCCCAAAGCTCCGCACCAGGAGGCTGAAGCAGACTCAAAGTCAGAATTTCTGCCCCCCTCCGACCCACACAAAAAGATCTCGAAGCGGGAGACTCTCTGCAGCAACACAAACGTTCATTGCATGTATCCGGTCCAGGGGGCGTAGTTTGAGGACCCCTGATTTAGTGCAATATAAAAAATGCAAATAATTTTTCTGCGGACCACCAAATTTTTCTGGTGGCCATGGACCACCAGTTGGTGACCGCTGATCTAATCCAACTCCCCACCAAAGCAGGAAACCCTACACCATTTCCGACAGATGGCAGTCCAGTTTCTTCTTGAAAGCTTCCAGTGATGATCTTTGATGCAAGCTGCAGATTTGGCAAAATTACACAGGTGGAGTCTTCCTTGGACTGGGAAAAGGTGGTACCCATTTTTCAAATGCTACCCCTGTTAAAAAAAAAAGACCAACAAGCCCCTGAACCATGATGCATATGTAAAAAGGAAAAGAAAAAAGTATCATCCGCAACTGCAAACATCGTCTCAGTCTGCTCAGATGAAATATTTATTGCCCAGGAAACAGAATGCCATTTGAAAAGATTTTCAAACTGAGAAATTTGATTCTTTTTTTTCTTTTTCTTTCTTTCTTTTTTTATAAATAGTGAAATTATACCTTTGGTGTTTTGGTGGGGGATGGGAAAGGTATTAGTTCTAGTTTTCTTACGTTGTCATTTTAATTTTGATGGGCAATGGTTTACAAGCTATTTCAAGCTTTCTGGATTTCTGAGAATTTCTGCGTTGACTACAGACAAATGCCCAGATGATTATCCATAAAATCCCCATTAATAGGTTTATCATTACAAATGGGTTTGACCAGGCTTGTCCTGATCTGGCCTTTCAGTCCAGGTATCTTGATTGGTTGACCAAAAAGTCCAGAGAAGGACAGCTGTCTGTTCAAAAGGTATGTATGAGTGCAGCCATCTGTCACCACCCCACTCTCCCAGGGGTTGTCCACGGGCAGGGAGTGGAGGAGGGAGAGTTTTGTCAGGTGGCCAAACTTGTGCTCTTTCCTTGCTTAGAGAAGATGATTTGAGCCATCTGTCAGAGGGCTGGCACTGAAAGAGCAAGTTTTGAAAGTACGCGAAAGACTGCAGTTTCTGCTTTGCCAGACAAGCTTGTTGATTGCAACCTTTGTCTTGGGTTAACTGCTTGGAAATACAGTGAGCTGCCTTTTATTAGGCTGAGGGAAGGTTTATGAAACAATGTGCAAACTTCCACGATAAAAATCCTAGAAAGAAATTGGGAGGGAGGGGGAGAGGAAACAATGAGGCTTGTGTCTAACCCATCTCCACACTATTTTGTTTTCTTAAAAAAACAAGCGATACAGAGATGGAAGAAAACCCCAGTGATTAATCCTCCCTCCCCCCCCCCTCATGGACCACACGCTGGAACGGAAGTAGCACTCCAGAGAGCTTGGCAGCTGCTTGTGTCTGACCAGCTCTTGGTGACTCTCTTCCCAGGTGTTGTTCTTTGTATCAACCCAGCTGCATTTTGGCACATTCCACCTGGTTTTTATTGAGGATTTTGCACAGGATAGTTAACAGCTTGGATCTTTGGAATGAAAGGAGGTAGAACTGTTTCATCAATGAGTAATGTGTGAAACGAGGTTATAAGGGCCTCTCTGGCTATCTGAATGGAGCCTTGTCATGTATCAGTTGCTCTTCATCAGTTTTTCCTCTTGTTCCTTCCTCCCTGCCCTGCCTATGACCCAGACTGCTTACTACTTATCTCCCTCTGTCTCCGTGGCTTAATGGGAGATAAGAGGAATGAAAGAGCAAGAGAGAAAATGCAGGCATTGTTAATTACTGGGATGACGTGGCACAGAATTACAACTAGCCCAGCCTTTGGGCAAAAGAACAGCAAAGGAGAAACTATCTATCAATTTTGCCTCCAGGGACAAGCAGTTTCTTCAGAAAACGACACAGACATGTGGAATAAAGGAACTGATGCAGACAGGGATCTCAAGGATGAGGCCAGAATCACCAGGGAAAACAGGGGTCTTACAGCAAGCTGGCATGGACACTCTTACTAGATATAACAGCACTGTCTCATGTCCTTCATGAATCATATGGCAATTTGAGAAACTGTAAAGTGGCAGTGCAGTGGATTTGATGGGGTTGGCTTCAGTTTCACAGGAAGGATGGGTTGTGATGATCGGATTGCCCATTTCCAACTGGATGTCCTGGTGCCAATACAGGGAAAGCCTTCCAAACCTGTTGGCATGGGGATGCTGGCTGGGGAATTATGGGATTTGAAGTCCAGACATCTTAAAGTTGTGAAGTGTGAAAAATACTGCCCTAGAGTATTCCCAAAATGGCATTGGTTTAGATTTTTCTCCAATTTGGCATCTTCCAGATTGGGAAGATTGTTTCCAAATTGCTTTTACCTGCAGCCAGGTACCTAAAGAAGTTGGAAGCTGTAGGACAAAACAACGGGAAAGGGCTGCTTTGGGATGTAAGAAGTTGCCTTTTGAATTTTTAATAAGGCCACAAATAGTTGTGCAAAATTAAGACGGTGTTTCTCTACCCAGCCACTTTTGCAAAGAGGCTTCCGATGAGAATAGCAAAAGAAATCCATCCAGAGCAGTGGTTTGCCCCGGTTTGGGTGAACTAGTAATGGCGGCGGTGGGAGGCTCTGCCCACCTGCCCAGACGTAATAATGGATGCTTTACGCATGCGCAGAAGCGCCACGTGCGCTCCCGATTCCAAACCGATAGCAAAGGTAAGTGGAACCCACTACTGATCCAGAGGCCAGCTTAATATAGCCCCTAAGAAAGGATGACTTAATGCTGTTCTTTCCGTGCTTAGAGAAGATGATTGGCTCAATATTTATGGCAGCAGAGACCTATTTGGAATGAGGTTCCTATCACAGAAGGTTTCTACGTAGACCTTTGTGATCTACATAGACACTCTCATGAGTAAGGTTGTTATGGGTGGGATTTGGATGTATACCTCTTTCTGAATTACTTTGAGCCTCATAATATGGAAGACCTATGAGAAATGCCACTATACAGCTGCAGGCTCAGGATGGGAATCCTTCCAGAATTTAGTTCTGCAAACATCTCAGGAAATCAATGAAACATCTTGGGGAAAGCAGTCTAAAAAGCAGCTCTATATCAGGATATTATCTGCTCTGGGAGATATAATATCTTTGGATTGTGGGTTATATTTGGCCACTGAAAACTGGGCCAGGGTTGCAGTCCAACTTGTGAACAGGATGAAGAAATTGGTAGGGCCAAGACAAAAGTTACATTCCAGTTAATTTAAACTTGATTTTCATTTATTAATTTAATATGATAACTATCTGAGCTTGTAACAACTGTAAAAACTCCCCTCTTACAGTTACACTGGGTGGCAAATTTTAGAGAAGCTTTGGGACTTGTGCATGCTTTTTTGGGCCCATGGAGCCTCAGGTTCCTCCTAGTCCTATGTAGAAAGTCCCAGTGACTCAACCTGGGGTTGTTTCTTCATGAAGCATAGCCTCAGTTATTGAGACATGCTTGAGTGGCATTCTGCTTAAATTAACCCTTTGCTCAGGCCTAGAATTGCCCTTCTGTTCTTGGCACACGTGAAGCAGTGTTTTTTATTTATCAGGGCAGGGAAGACAAAAACAAGCTGCTGCTTGGTTTGTTGTGTCAACCTGCAATTCAGTGTGCCATGCAAGGAAAGGACAGATTGATGTCAACAAGTATTAGCAGAACCTGGGATTCCAGCCAGAGGGACATAAATGTTTGGACTCAGGTGTTTATGTCAACATGGCAATCCATCAAAATCCTCAGACTGAAGTTTGGTAGAGATTAAAAGTGCAACAGGCAATGAGAATAACGAATATGATGCATTGAATTTCAAGGGATGGCAAAGCTGATACCTGGCAAACAGAGATGTATGCTCTTACTCTCCAAAAGCCAGCTGGTGTTTCAGATATAATTTTTCAAATAGTATGTGCACACAGGGGAAAAAAAAATCAAATGGCAAGTACCGGTAAGTTGATATATATCAGCATCTCATGCCTGAAGATGACATTTTATGTAGCTATGTTTTGTTCTGGGAAAAAGCAGTGGCAAACTGCTTACCAAGAAAACCGCAAGGAATAGCAATAGCACTTAGACTTATATACTACTTTACAGTGCTTTACTAAGCGGTTTACAGAGTCAGCATATTGCTCCCAACAATCTGGGTCCTCATTTTACCCACCTCAGAAGAATGGAAGGCTGACTCAACCTTGAGCCTGGTGGGATTTGAACTGCCAAATTGCAGGCATCCAACAGTCAGCAAAAGTAGCCTGGAGTAATGCATTTTAACCACTGCATGGATGTCTGCATTGGGGTGGGTTCTACTTACCTTTATTACCAGTTCGCAATGGGATTGCACGCACGCACAGATCGCCGGTGATGACATCTGGGGCAATGGGTGGGGCCTCCCGCTGGTTTTACTACTGGTTCTTATGAACTGGTGTGAAGTGGGGGCAACCCACCACTGGTCTGCATGCTCCTGCTGCTTTCATCAAAATGTGCCCACCAGGACATGTCCATCCATGTATCTTCATGGGAGTCAAGAAGGTCAGTCTGAGAAAAGCTGCATTCTGCTACTGTGCTGCAAGCCCCACCCCTTTTATACTTGTGTCATGTCACACACAGAAAAGCGGTAAGCTTGGGTTGTGTGGTATGACGTGACTTCCCTTAGAGTAAATCTTTTGACCTCTCAAGCAAATGTCACTTTGTGGATGGATCTTGACTGACTTGATTAGAAAATTCAACTTGTTTAGAAAGAAACATTTTTAATACATCAACTATGTTCCCATTTGAAGGGTCTGAAATTATTTCCTAAAATTCTAGGGTTATAAAAATACTAACTTTCAAAATGTCTCACATATTGCTCTTTGGCTCCCTGGTTACAGATGCTGTGTCATTACTATTTTTAAAGCCCAAATGCTAGTCTTTCATCTATTTTTGGGATTATTCATGTAGGTGATTTATCCAATGAATCATCTTCATTGAATGAGAAGTCAGTAAATTGTGCCTGTGTGTCAATGTTATAAGGAGCAATGCAATGAATGAGGGCCCAATTTATAAGGAAATTCCAATTATCTTCTTAAAGTTAAAGGTTCCCCTTGCACATATGTGCTAGTTGTTCCCAACTCTAGGGGGCGGTGCTCATCTCCGTTTCAAAGCCGAAGAGCCAGCACTGTCCGAAGATGTTTCCGTGGTCATGTGGCCAGCATGACTAAATGCCAAAGGCGCACGGAATGCTGTTACCTTCCCACCAAAGGTGGTCCCTATTTTTCTACTTGCATTTTTTATGTGCTTTCGAACTGCTAGGTTGGCAGAAGCTGAGACAAAGTAACGGGAGTTCAGAACCTCTGAACTGCCGAACTTTCTTTCTTTCTTTTTTAAAAATAGTTTTTATTAAGCTTAAGAAAGTTTGTACACTGCCCTGAGTCCACTAGGAGAAGGGCGGGATACAAATTGAATAAAATAAATAAATAAATAAATAAATAAATAAATAAATAATAAATAAATAAATAAATAAATAAGCATTTTTTACCTTTAAAAAGAGAAAAAAGGACAAAAAACACAATAAAAAACAAGACAAACATAACAATATATACTATTTTTACAGCCTTCTGCCTTCTGCATGTATATTCTGCTTTTATATTCAACTCTTCTTGAACTGCTGACCTTTCAATCAACAAGCTCAGCATCTTAGCCACTAAGCCACCACATCCCTCTCATTGCCTTCTTACTCATCTAGAAAGTGCAAAGCAAGACTTTCACCTTCAGTCATCTTAAGAGCATCCAGATGTTCACTTTGCTCCCAAAAGACATTCCATTATTATTTCTATCTGGTTTGTGCTGCCCTATTCATTTGTGGTGAATCACTGTTGTTCTTGGATCCAAGACATTTTCATCGTCCCAGTCAATGGACTGTCCTTCTTAGGATAGGCAGCTGTATTACATATAGCAGCTTTCCATTCTACAGTCTTATCAGATTTGTTTCCTAATCATGACTTGGACTAGCTACTGTACATGTTAGGTAGCTTATTCAGACCCATGTCTCTTAGGAATGCCTTCTTTTTTCTTGTAACATATGAGTTTTACATGTTTTATAGGTGCATTCCTCTGCTGTTATGGCAAAAACCAATAGGGATTTAATGAACTGCATTGTCCTCACATATTGGCCTCAGGAACTGAGGTTTTCTCTGTGTCTCCATTTCACGCAGTGACATAACTACCTGCAGATAATAATGGAATGTGGGGAATGAACTTGGAAAAAGGGGAAAAGAGATGTCATTTAGGACAGGGATCTCCAACTTTGGCAACTTTATGACTTGTGGACTTCAACTCCCAGAGTTTCTCAGCCAGCAAAGCTGCCAAGGTTGGAGATCCCTGATTTAGGAGACAATCAGAGAAGAGAGAAAGGAGTCTTAGAGAGGCTTAGCATTCAGAGAAAGAAACTTAGAAATGAACTGCCCTAATGGATCAAGCAGTTAAAAATGGCAGTGGGAAGTTTGTACTTTCAGATTTGCAAGATTCTGTTAATGTAGCTTTACAATAAAATAGTTTTAATGCATTGAGTCATGTTTCCTGTCTGGTTTACTGGGGAAGGCTGACATCAATCTTGCAAGACCAAAAGTACAAAACTTCCCACCTCTAACTAATCCACCGGGGTCCCTGCCTCTCTTGTCTGATTGTTTCCTAGGCAGCATCCCTTCTCCTCTTTCCCCCAGGTCATTCCCGCATTCCATTACACATTCTATCTCTTCTCCATCCATCAGAGATAAGTCTTTCATCCAGGCCTCGGTTTCCTCTGTTTTATAGCTTGGACGATTTGATTCCCTGGTGTCTCTAGGATGAAGAAGAGTGCTAATGATAAGCTTCTTGGAAGCCTTCCACAAGGACTTCTTATATAGCTAAATGAAATCCTTTCAGGGTATCACAAGGAAACAGCAGTTTAATCTCCTGCTATATCAGGTTCATCATGTTTTGGCCTTTCTTTCACATTTGAAATAGCAATAATCTCCTGGCCCCTTTATTCCTCTTGTTGGTAGGTATTTCTCCCTTTTCTAACCTGCTAATGAAATGTTGCAGGAAAGGCCTAGCACATCTCAGTACTCTGGCATCCCTGCAATTTCCAGTCATTTCATCACAAATTAAACCCTGAAGTTATAGCCTGCAAGGATGTTCGAAACAGGAATTTCACAGGACCTAACAGCTAGGGATGTGGTGGTTCAGTGGCTAAGACATTGAGCTTGTTGATCAAAAGTTCGGCAGTTCAGTGTTCGAATCCCTAGTGCCATGTAACGGGGTGAGCTCCCGTTATTTTGTCCCAGCTTCTGTCAACCTAGCAGTTCGAAAGCATGTAAAAATGCAAATAAAAAAATAGGGATCACCTTTGGTGGGAAGGTAACAGCATTCTGTGCGCCTTTGGAGTTTAGTCATGCCGGCCACATGACCAAGGAGATGTCTTCGGACAGCATTGGCTCTTCGGCTTTGAAACGGAGATAAGCACCGCCCCCTACAGTTGGGAACAACTAGCACATATGTGCAAGGGGAACCTTTACCTTTTTAACAGCAAGTGTGGTCAAATGGTTGTGTGAGGTGATAAGTTATATTCCAAAACTCAGTCATATTCTGTCTCAGAATGGCATGTTCCATTGGAACTCCATTTTTCCTATCATTTCTTTTAAAGGAGGAAAGAAAGAAAAAATAGTGGCAAGATCAAGAAATTAAATTATATGAATATTTCACAAATGATAAATAAATCTGATGTCCAAATGAGGGTTCTTAAAACACATTGCTGATTTGTATGCAGACTTTCTTTATATTCTGAGCTAATAAGGCAGGACCTCTCATGGATTGGTAACTAGCTTCAAAAGAGAATCAGTGGACGGTTTTTGAACTGAAGAGATTTTCAAAGGAGGATCTCCCAGGAAGTCCTCTCACAACCAGTGCTAGATAAATGATCTAGAGCAGTGTTTCTCAACTTTGACAGTGTTAATTTGTGTGGATCTTAATGTTGACAAGATTGAAAAACATTGAACTGGTGTGTCTGAGCCATTAGATGGTCAAGTTCATTAAAATTACTAAATTCTGCAGGAAAGAAAAATAAAAAAAATGCAAATAATTGCATTTTGAAGACAATGGATGCATTGATGAAAGGTAGTTCAATGTAAAATGATGCAGTTTGGCATGCATGCATGCACCCTCCCCCACACACATACATCAAATGTCACTGATAATAATAACTGAGTTGCAAATGACAGGAAAAGGGATCTCAAAGCCATCATGGAAAACGCAGGGACAAATACTATCTGTGTGCAGTTGCTGTGTGTTTGCATGTTTTTTTAAGCAGATACCATGTTTGGAATACTCAGCAAGGGAACTGGAGCTACAACTGCCAATATAGTTTTACAGTGAGATTACACTTGTAATGTTGTGTACAGTCTTTCTTATCAAAGTGTAGAGTTGAAAAAGGGGCAAAGGAAAAACAAATGAGACATCCATTCTAATTAGGGGCTATATCAGCTCCTCCTGAGGAAAGAGTATTGTAGCTAGAGATTTATTAGCATAGAACCAAATTGGGCATGGTAATTCGTGGTCAAAATATATAAAAAACATGCTTGGTATGAGGAAAAAATAGATAAAGTTTTTCTCCTCTTACATAGGAACAACTTGAGTTTATTCATAGAACTGGAATGGGTTTCTTTACATAATTCATAATTAAATTATGGCCGATCAATTTATAGGATAGAGGGAATGAAAGAAAGTAGAAAATGAATGTTAAATAAGTTAATACTAAAATATCTGCAATTATTGATAGATAGAAAGAAAGGATCACTGCATCCAATCGAAAAGTGATATTTTCTTTTTTTTTCTTTTTTCTTTTTCTTTTATTATATATTTTTTCTTTTTTCTTTTTCTATAAATATTGTATGTCTATGTTTGTTTTTAATGTGCTTAAAATAAAAAACTTTAAAAAAAATAAATAAATTATGGAATATTCTGTCCTCAAGTTTGACAATAATGAGAAAAATGGATTGTTATGAGCAGGAACTAAACAAATTAATAAAGGATCAGGCTATTAATGAGCATTAATTTTTATAGCAATTTACTATCTTCTGAATCCCAGGCAATATTACCTTAAATATTAAATATGGAGCAGCTCTCCTGTCTATACCAGTGGCTTTTCCAAACGTGTCTCGCTGGTCACAGAAGACTTCAATAGTTGGGCTTGGTCTAGTCCAGGAAGGCTCGTCTGCTGTTTTGGGTGATGGGAAGGAGAAATGTGTGTACATGTTGTTTGATCCTAAATTTGTATGCTGGTGGTTATGAGTGGATTTTGGATTTTTAAAAGGCACCAAGTCTTCTGGTGAAGAAATAAGACGTGTCTTTAGACAGCGCTGGCTCTTCAGCTTTGAAATGGAGATGAGCACCGCCCCCTAGAGTCAGGAACGACTAGCATATATGTCCGAGGGGAACCTTTACCTTTACTTTATGAGGAAGATTCTATCTGTGCTGATCTATAGTTAGCTTCAGAGTTTGGGTTAACGATTCTTCTCAGTCAAGCATTCTTTAAGTAGTAAAGTCAAACCTGACACTGTGTAACTAGTGAAAAGGGCTCAGATGTCCTGTGGCAATGGATTCATTAAGACCAGGCACTGCCTTTAACATTCAGCCCATTCCCAGACACTCCTCTTCATCTCTTCCTTTATACCAGATGAAGCCCTGCTGAAGAGCTTTCTTGTTTTGGAGACCAGCCAAAGAAGTGTAAATAGCCCAATGTTATATTACCGAAAATGCTCTGATTCAGAAATCAGTCATCAAGGTTTAGCAAAGCTGCATTTCTTGTAGCTGCATTTCCTTTCATCTTTCTCTAAGATGGCAAGAAGAATGCCATAAATTCCTTGGATTCAGTGGCAACAAATCGTATTAATGGCATGTATTGTTGTTTGATAGAGCAGTAGCTCTAATAGCCTGGTGTCTGTGGAATCCAGCACCTCGGACACCTTTAGCTAAAAAGATGCTGCATGAAGGACAAAGTCCATACCTTTTCTCTTCTCTCTGGTCATGTATAAAGAAATTTATGTGTGCTGAAATTCCAGAAAGGATCTAAATCTCTTTCAGCTTTAGGACTAATGGATAATCAACATCAGCTTCACGGAATATTGTGGGAGCTGTAGGACTTTAGATTTAGTTAATCCCTTACTTCTCTTGCCAGATGTCTTATATTCCTTCTTTTGTTCCTTTTTGTCACTGAGCTAACAATGGGATTTGGAGGCATTTTTCAGGGGGCACGAGGTTTCCAATGTAGGCAAAGCATTCTCTCTGTGCTCTTGTAGGAAAGGGGAAGAGCTTTACAGTTTCCGGGAACACCTTCCCATGCAATATAAGACTATTTTATGTATCATCTTACAAGGGATGTGGTGACTCAGTAGCTAAGATGCTGAGCTTGTCGATCAGAAGGTCGGCAGGTCAGCGGTTCGAATCCCTAGCGCCGTGTAACGGAGTGAGCTCCCATTACTTGTCCCAGCTTCTGCCAACCTAGCAGTTTGAAAGCATGTAAAAAATGCAAGTAGAAAAATAGGGACCACCTTTGGTGGGAAGGTAACAGTGCTCCATGCGCCTTTGGCATTTAGTCATACTGGCCACATGACCATGGAGACATCTTCGGACAGAGCTGGCTCTTCGGCTTTGAAACAGAGATGAGCACTGCCCCTACAGCTGGAAATGACTAGCACGCATGTGCAAGGGAAACCTTTACTTTACCTATGTATCATCTTTGTCACTACCTGATAAACAGCCAGCAATAATATTGGATTCATATTATGAATTTCCAGAAAACCTCTGTTTGTAAATTTATTTTTAATGAAACAGCCAAATATGTTTGTTTTCAGTTTCAGTTCTCAAATTTAGGAGAGAATATTTAATTATGACATTTCCTCACCATTGTTGGTTTGCCAAGGGAGCATTAAAAAAATCTGACCTTTTTGTTCCCACCTTGGGATAATCACAACAGATTTGAGATGTCATTGTCACCAGATCTGAAAAAAGTGCAATGGAATCCAAGAGAGACTAATTAAATTATTTCCAGACCTGCCAGATTGTTACAGTCTTGTTTTCTTCAGTGTTTCGGGAGGATGCAATGGCCAGGGCAGTAAATAGGGGTGGGAAGAAGGGCACTTACTGAATTTAAAGAATTCTAAAAAATAAGATCAATCTGGTTTATTATAAAATATAAGGCATGATTTGCAAGATTAACATCCCAGTTTGCAGAATTGTTGATATTCGATGCCTCATAAAATATAGAAATAAGAAATAAAAACCAACTGCCTGTGGTCCACCTTTAATCAGTCTTTTCTTGGTCTTTTTTGTTTGCTTTTAGTTTTACGCTGTGTAGGGTTGCCAGGTCTGCTTCCAAAAAATAGCGGACAAGTGGGGGAGGGGTGGTTAAGTAGTAAAAAAAAAATTACAATTAAATTATATATTTTCTTACAAACAATTTACAATAGGCCGTCGTATTTGTTCTGTTGGTTTCATTGTTGGTAATCCATGCAAAAGTAGCTTCCCAGTGTTTGGTGTATTTGCACACTCCTCTCTTTCGTTTTAAAGAATTCGAAATCTCGCCACTGTCACTCGACGCCATTTTAGGTCAGTCGACACAAGCTACAATACATTTTAAAAATGTGAACTGTACATAATTTTATAATATATTTTTATTTTAATCTCATCATTAATTTTTTTGGAGAATCAAGTTCAATGGATATTCGATCTTTGTCTCATTCTAACTTATGAAAAAAAAGACAAAACGCAATTCTCCTGACCTTATTCTCTTAGACTATACAGCTTTAGATTATGTACCATTTCATCATAAAGCTTTTGAATAAAAAAAAATGTCCACTATTTTGTGAAAAAAAATAGTGAACATAATGTGAAAAAAGCGGACTGTCTGCTCAAATAATGGACACCTGGCAACTCTAAGCTGTGAAGAGGGGAAACAAGGCATATATCCATTGTTTAATTTCAAGATGTAATAATCAAATCATACTCTTTGTGGATAGCTTTCTTGATTTCTTTTTCTGTTGTGGCAAAAACCCTGGATTTCTGCCCTTCTCTTTCATCCTGGATGTCTGAGTTGACACAACATGCTAAATCTAAAGCTAAGTTAAGAAATCACAATTGCTTTCCTCACATATCAGACCGAACAGTTAAATCATAACATGCTTAATTTGCTAGATACTGAATTTCAACCTTAATTTAGGTCAATCTCTAGTGCTTGCTCTGTGAATACTAGCTGTTGGTGGTGCACCAGAAAAAACACCATTCCCTCTCTGCAGATTCACCATGCTGGTGAAGATGAAGGATAGGATACATAAATGGCCTCTTTAGAGATGGATTTGGAAGCCCTTATTTTGGAGTTGCTTTTGGAACAAAATCAATCGTATTAATTCCAAACATCCTAACAAGGGAAGTCAATGTGATGAGGAAAAGGCATCCTCCTGTTGATGCTAGGTGGCAGAAAGGCTCTATTGGCACTATTAGATTTTTACTTTCCAACAGATAGGAAATATCAAGTAGGAGTAACAACATCTTTGTTGTTAGAGGTAGTTTGTCTAATTCTGCAGAAGGATGCCATCAGAGAAATGTAGAGCATTTAGCATTATTGCTGCATTACCAGGAAGAAAAGCTTATCCCTGATTAAAAATCTGACTATACAAATAACTGGATGGCACAGGACAATACCTTAATCTGAACTCTCATAGTTTGATAGTGATCCTTTCCTACAGTAAATTGTAACTGGTTTCTGAACATCTGTCTAACTATGTACATGATGAATCCTCAGCCATGTCCTGAAATGAAGGGCCTTTGTATTACAGGACCAGGGGTGGGTTTCAAAGGGGTTCTCTGCCAGGTTGCTGGGTGGGTGTGGCCATGGTGGGCGTGGCCTAGTCGGCCTCCTACACTGGGGGGGGGGCGTTTTTGCCCTTCTCTGGCTCCGGAGGCTTTCCTAGAGCCTCTGGAAGGGCGAAAACAGCCTCCCCAGTCTCTGGAGGCCCTCTGGAGGCCAAAAATAGGCCTATTTCCGGCTTTCCTCAACTTCCGGTAGGCCCGTTTTTCAACCTCCCCAAGCCTCCACATGTGCCTTGCACTTACCTGAATCCAAAACGGGCCACGTGGGGACTCCTGGGAGGGGTAGGGTGGGCGGGATGGGGCCAACCAGGAATGGGATTTGGGGCTTCTCCGAACCGCACAGAATCTTAGCTAGAGGCTCTCCCAAACCCCTGCAAACCCCCAGCAGCCTACCCCTGTACAGGACACAGAACGCTTTGGGAACCCACTTAACACCATAGCTGTAGCTTCTAGTTAAACCACCTCTTTTTAATTATCTTCATGGGCTTGTTTCTGTTCTCCCATCTGTTCTCTGTTCTGTTTCTGTTCTCTTTCTATTTCATAAAAACCATCCCATTGGAAGGACCCAGACCCCTTAAGAGACACAATTTGAAGGGCAGGAGACATGGACTTATCTCTGACTCAGCTGTTGCAATGCCAACAATGGAAAATGCTCCAGGGTGGAGCAAGTGAAGAGGGTGCAGATGGCAGCTATGGCTAGAAAGGCCTTTGCACAACTCCTCTGGTATGCTAACCGTACCCATTCCTGGATTGGGAGACACTACTCAGAGTGTCTCATACTTTAATCACCTTTCTGTGGTATCTGCTTCTTCTGTAAGGTCTGACAAAGTCAAGCATGCTTCCGGTTCCAGCTATCAAGTAATGGTATCCAAGGGTATCCGGGAGGTATGCCTTCTCTCTTCTGCTCTTCTCTGGAATTTCTTAGCTGAAGTGGGCTGCACCATGCCCTTCTGCTGGTATGAGTAGGGAAGGCCAATCCCATTGGGGTGAGATGAATCCTCAAGTAGCGTGGACACATGCTATAAGTTTTTATAAGCAATAGCCAATACCTTGAATTGGACCCAGAAGCAAAATGGTAGCCAGTGCAGTTCACATAACAAAGATGTTACATGGGCTACCCTAGGGCCTCCCAGAACTGTCCGTGCAATCGCACTCTGAGCCAGCTGTAGTTTCTGAATACTCTTCAAGGGTAGTGTCATGTAGAGCACATTGCTATAGTCCAGGTGAGGAATGATCAGGGCCTAGAGTAGGGGTCTGCAACCTTAAACACTCAAAGAGCTATTTGGACCTGTTTCCCACAGAAAAGAAAACACCGGGAACCACAAAACCCTTCCTGTGCCTGACTATTTCTTGAGCAGCCACAAAATTAGCATATGTAGTTGAATTAAGCATTCTGTTTTCTTCTGAAACTTTTTTTTTCTTGGATTTATCCATGGTTGGCCTACCGGAGGTTGAAAAGCTCAATAAATCACGTGCTGATGGGTGTTGCATATTGGCGGTTTGACACATATTTTGAATGACTGGGAGCTGCAGCAGAAGGGTGAAAGAGCCACATGCGGCTCCAGAGCTGCAGATTGCTGACCCCTGGCCTAGAGTGACTGAGTACAAGGGACTCCTGATCCAGGAAAGGCGCAAATTGCAAACAACATGGAGTTGCATAAAGAGTCTCATAGCCACGATTGCCTTTCCTGCTCTTCAAGAAGGATTCAAGAATCCAGGAGTATCTTGATTTCCGGTTGGAGCCGTGGTGATTCAGACGGGAAATTAGCAGGGCTCCTTGGAGCCCCACAAAAACCCCGTCTGTCAAGCTGCTGCCGGCAGGTCTGCAGACCTACCCTATCTTGTAGGGACAGAGGGTTAGAGAGGGACCCCTCGGATGGCTGAGAGGAACGGGTAGGTTCCTCGGGGCCAGAGGATTGCCCTCTGTGCCGGCGGCGGTGGATGTGGCAGCCATGACAGCTGCCCTGAGACCGCGGCAACCAGAACAAAAGGATGTGCAGGGGGAGAAGTGGAGAGCGGAGCAGGGAGTTTGAAAGCCGGGTGAGTGGACTTTTGCCCAGGCGGGAACTGCCCGTAAACTCTGGATTACAATAAGTGTGCCCCAGCCTTGACAGCGGCTGAGAACTATTGGGGCAAAAAGACTCAAATAAATGCTGGAAGGAAAAGACATGGTGATGGATAGTGTTAATTATTGACTTCTTGGAAACGATCTCACTACAGACTTGGTTTTTCTTTTTCTTTTTTTGTTGCTAAATGAGAATGGATTATGTTTGAGAGAGAGGAAAGAGAAGAGGAAATAAATACATTTTTAAAAGCAAAGACAAAAGACAAACGGAGATGGACAAAATGGTTGCCAGCTAAGAAGTGAAAGTAAATCCCAGACTGCTAGTTACTTGAAAGAGAAACTTTGTTGCTTGTTACTTAAAGTGGATTATTTTGAGAAAAAACTCAGGAGACTTGACTTTGGATATATAATCTGTTTATTGGAGGATTTATTGAAGATCAGAAAGAAGAAACTAAATGGAATAATGAAAACTGAACTAATAAGAGTGGCGACAAGAGAAAAAGGGCGCGGCAATAAAAGAAGGACATGATACCATATATGGAATAGCTAACTCAGAACTAATTTTATAGAACTTATAACTTTGATGGCATTGAAATGGAAAAGAAACATACTTAGACAGATTGGAGAAAGAAAAAAAATGGAATATATTATGTAACAAGATAACAAAATCTTACAGTTTGATTTAAATAGATGTAATGGTGTCTGGGTGTTTGATGTTTGAATAATGTTAGGAGATACTTTCCTTCTTCTCTTTGTTCTTTCTTTGTTTTGTTTTGTTTTTCTATTTTCTCTTTTGTCCTTTTTCCCCTCTCTACTTTTTCTAATTCTTTTTTTCTCTTTTGTCATATTCCTATTCTCTTTCCTTTTTTTATTTTTGCTTCTTTTTCCTTTTTTCTTTTAACTATTATAAATATTGTTACTATTCTCTCTCTTTCTTTACTATTATTTTTATTGAAATGGATTTTATAAATACACAAATAATTTGATTAGAAAATGAGAGTACAAATGATTGAAAAACATGATTTTTGGATGTTCTAATGCCTTTTTAAATTTTGAATCTTTAATAAGCTCTATTTACAGACTTAATAATTTAGAAGAAAATGTTTTTCAAGGTGCTGGATATTAAAAAGAACAATTTACAGATTTAATAAATATAGAAAATTGATTTTAAAGTGACTTAAAATGTTGTTACCTATAGAAAATAAGAAATAAGCATGGAATGGGAGAAAGTCTAGGAGAGAATAGGAGCTAAGATATTTGTTGATATACATTCTTATTTTAAATTAGTAAAAGATATGGAGGAGAATGGATCGAAAAATAAATAAGGGTAATACATTGTGAATTAATTTAAAGTTAAAAAACTGAATAAGAGATGTAGGAATGGAGGAAAACATAAAGCTGGACAATAACTAAAATAAAATGCTATGAACCAGCTAAACAAATAAAGCTAGGAGTGGAGGGAAGCATGATTCTGGAGAACAGTGAAAGCAAAGCTGTGATCCAGTCTTATAAATAAGGTAGGAGTGGAGGAAAGCATCATACTGGAGAACAGTTAAAGCAAAGTTGGGAACCAGTTAAAGATAAAAAAAAGAGTTAGGAGTGGAGGAAAGCACGTGCTGGAAAACAGTTAAAGTAAAGCTGTGAACCAGCCAATAAATAGAGTTAGGAGTGGAGGAAAGCATATGCTGGGTAACAGTTAAAGCAAAACTATGAACCAGCCAAAAAATAAAAAGTCAGGAGTGGAGGAAAATATATCTGGAGATCAACTGAAATAAAGTTGTGAATCAGTTAAAAATAGGGGTTGGAGTGGAGGAAAGCATTGCTGGAAAGAAACTATTTGAGTTGTGAACCAGTTTTATAATAGATCTAGGAGGAGTGAAGGAGATAATGTTGGTGTGTAGTTAAAGCTATATTGTGAACCAGCCTAAATAAGTAAGGTTAGAAGTGGAAAAAAGCATTGCTGGAAAGCAGCTGATTAAGTTATGAACCAGCCAAAAAATAAATCTAGGAGGAAGTGGAGGAGATAATACTGGAGAATAGTTAAGCTAAACTGTGAACCAGTTAAACAAATAGAGATAGAAGTGGTGGAAAATAATGCTGGGAAATAGCTACTTAAATTATGAATCAGCTAAATTCAGACTTAATAGTACTAGAGAACAAGCCTGAAGTAAATAAAATAAAGTATTTTGGGAGTAACAAATTATAGATGGAAATGTTGATTGATTTTGAAACAACTTTAAGAGAGGAGGAAAATATTCTTTGTCAAGATCATGGATATTAGCTGTCATTTAAGAGAAGTAGAATATAGATTTGATGTAATGGGTCTTAGGAATGTGGAACATATATGAAATATTGGTTGTTAAAATGAGAAAGATTTGGAATGGTGTCTATTTGGAAATAATTGTTTAGAATTTTGGGTGATATAGTAGAATGATAAATGTTTAGAATAATTTTTTTTCTTTTTTTTTTCTTTTTTCTTTAAGATGTAAATGGATAAAATTTGGAACAAAATTGATTGAGGGAATGTGAGTAATTGTACCTATTTTATACCAGATCAAACCCTTGCTCTAAAAAGATGTATTTTATGTTGTATGTCTAAAAAAATAAAAAATAAAAATTTTTCAAAAAAAAAAAAAAAAGAAAAGAATCCAGGAGTATCTCCAGATTGCACATCAGTTCTGGAGTAGAGCTACCCCTTCCAGAACTAATATCTTACCCTAATATAATCTGAATACAATTAAAATCTAAGTGATCTTGTCATTCTTATAACCCAGAAGGTCTCATTCACATGCATACCACACTGCTGTTCACTGAGAGTCTTTACTGCATTTCCCCTTCGCCTTTATGTAATCAATGGCTGGTTAATCATAATAGGAGAGAGAGAGAAAGAGAGAGAGAGAGCCAAGGCCTTCAGACCGTCCATCAACAGTGAGCATCTGGATACGAGGCTGATGGGATATAGCTGATTATCTTCTTTCTCATTTTGCCTTTTATTTTATTTGAATTACTGTATATTTGTTATTAAAATTTTACTCATTCTTTTAAAGGCACACCTACAAATATAAATAAAAATATGAAAAAAATATTATCCTGCAATCTTTTGTTGATTCATAAAGGGTCACCTTAATTAGATATATTTTGAAGGGAAATTAGGCAGTTGCACTGCTGTCAGTGGTGAAATTCAATTTTAAAAAAAAAATACCAGTTCTGTGGGCGTGGCGTGGTAGGCGTGGCAGGGGAAGGATACTGCGAAATCTCCATTCCCACCCCACTCCAGGGGAAGGATACTGCAAAATCCCCATTCCCTCCCTACTCTTGGGGGAAGATTATTGCAAAATCTCCATTCCCAACCCACTCTGGGGCCAGACAGAGGTGGTATTTGCTGGTTCTCTGAACTATTCAAAATTTCCGCTATTGGTTCTCCAGAACCTGTCAGAACCTGCTAGATTTCACCCCTGAATATTGCCCTGTAGATTCTACCGTATGTGGGTCTCTCTACTCTCCATCTCTGATTATCTGATTATTGTAAATTCTATATCTAAAATACAGAGGAAAAAAAACAGTGTAGGCTTGTTTAAAAATCCAGTTTGATGTAGTGGTAAAGGCACTAGACTAAAAACAGAGAAACTGGGAGTTCTGATCCTGCCTTAGGCCCAAAACGAGCTGGGTGATCTTAGGCCTGTCAGTCTCTCCACCCTAGGAAGGAGGCAATGGCAAAACACTTCTGAAAATCATGCCAAGAAACCTACAGGGATTTGTCCAGACAGTCGGCAGGAGTCAACACTGACTCAAAGGCAACTCCCCACCAAGAATAAAAACAAACCACTTGTTTTATGAAGAAAAAAATCTTGCAAGACCTCCAATACAGGAAACTGTACTAGAATAACTTTGTCTGTCTGCCTTTTGCTCTTGCCAGCAATGTAGCCCACTGATCCCAAAAACTGAAAGAGTTTAGGGGAGTGGGGGGGGGTTGGGTTTAGTTCTTACTTCTACAAATACCCTCTCTACAAATGATGAAAACAAAAATGATGCTAGAAGTTCACTTTTCAAATGTTACAGTGAAACAAACAAATAAATACAAATCAGTAGAAGATTATGAATGACAGTTCCCAGAGAATATGAACTCCCCTCCTCCTTCATTGCACCTTTGTGAAAATAGATTTTCAGCTCTTGCTGCAATCAAGATGAAATATCAAAATAGGCGGAATGTTACACCCACTCTTAAGATATTCTTTCACAAATCTCTCTGCGGGTCTTCAAGAAATATGCCATCATAGGGAAGCTCATACATTTGCATTAAATGTAGGAGAAAATAACAGTTATTATGAAAACATATTTGGTTTGGATATCCCCTTTATGTCTTCCTTTTTACAAAGCTATGGGTTGTTTTTTTTTAAAAAAGAAAAGATATTCTATGATTTTGAGATGTGTAAGGAAAACTGGCCCAGGGAATCTTGTATGAGGGAGGATGCAAGGCCAAAGGGACTGAGAGGTGGAGGTGCTTAGATGCAGCTCCACTGCTGATGAACCTAAAGGCCTGAAAACCTTTTCAGATCATATTTTTGGGGGTCTAGTTTTTGGGGATGGGTTTGGATTTAGCAGGTGTGAAATGCAGGGGGCGGGAGCAGGGGCAAAACAATGGAACATTACTGAGATGGATTGCAAAAAGTGACCATGGGCTGCTATGGTCCTCATGTTAAGAGACCCACTCACAAGTAGCTGGCTATATATTTTTATTTTAAACAGATTCAAAACCTACATTTACTGATGATTTAAATTTAGCACATTAGAAAAATAGTTTTCGCAGACAAGGAAAATATTTATAATCTTTAGAATGCAAACCGGCTTTTCATCTTCAGAGTGTTTCCAATCAGGAGCTAATTAATCCTCAATATCCCTATGAGGTAAATATATATGTATTATGCATTGACATGGAGGGTATGTTTGATCTTTCCCTTAACAAGTCCCCGAAGCCTTGAAATTCACAGAGAAAACAGGGCAGACAGGGAGGGAGCATGGGAACCAAACACACAACCCTGCCTTTGAAATCAGAAATACTTTCATTTGCACATCACACTTAGGAGAAGAAACTGTAGTGTCTGGCAAGCATATAAGCCTCAGAAGAATGGGTTTGCCCCATTTATTTAAAAATGAGTTTTAAAGCACAGTTTTAAAACACAGTTGACTTGGGAAGGCTTCTTTGATTCCGAAACAAAATTATGCGGGCAGTTTTACTTCCAAAGCAACAGTTGTTGTTTGGTGTCACAGATTAATGAAAACAGTGTCACATCTCCTAGAAATCTAACTGAATTAGAGCCATACTCCAGCAAGTAATGTTGTAAACCCATGAGATGGAGGATTGGTTTGAAAGATCTGAGCAGAATTATGTTCCATTTGGTGTTTGTGACAGAAACAGTGCTAGAAAGCATGCACATAATGCTACAGATGCTGAGAGAAATAGGAGATGTGTCTGGCCATTTCAACTTCTTTCTTTCTGAAGTGACATCTGATGTGTACATGCATCACTGCAAGAGTGCCTGGTTAGAAATGAATGGTTGTAAGGGTTGTGTGTCAACGGTTACATAGTCAGGTTCAGAAGCAGTAAATAATAAGCATTTAAAAATCATTCCTAAGAATTGTTTTGGATTTCACACGAACATTCAGTGGTGGGTTGCCCCCGGTTCGGACTGGTTCGCAAGAACCGATAGTAAAACCGGCGGGAGGCCCCGCCCACCACCCCAGATGTCATCATTGGCGATCTGCGCATGTGCAGAAGCAAGACGCGCACATGAGTGAAGCGAGCGCGCAAGCACGACCCTGTTGTGAACTGGTAGTAAAGGTAAGTAGAACCCAATCCTGCGAACATTGCACCACTTTACAACTGCCCAGAGTCATTGGGTAGTTACAAATTTAATATATAACAATAGTAACGTATACATGTCTGTTGGGGAGCTTTTTGTTGGCTTTTGCACATACCTGGAAAAAGATTCTGCTAGTGTAAAAATTACCACTACATTTAATTTATGAAAGCAACAGCATCTTTCTTCAGGTTTATACAGCAGCTTCCAGTGGCATCTAATTGTTCCTTGTTGGAAGAGATGAACCTGTGGCCTCATCACTACATTCTTCTATTCTTTAGCAGTGGCTGCCCCATAATGCAAACTGGCAACATTCAAGGTAATTTTTGAAGAGGAAAATCATATTTTTGTTTCTCCAAAGTAAAGCGGTTTCTTATCTGATCAGCCAAGAGTTGAATCAAGTGCTTTCTGCAAGCAAACTATCTCTTAAACAAAGTCTTTTCCCTCAAGCCACAATAGAAAGAAAATGAATTGGAGATATCAAATAGTTAGGACCCAGCCCCCTCTAGTCTGAGTTAAGGATAAGCAAGCAGAATTTTTTGCTTATTTTTGAAATTAATTTTTTCATCATTGTTGTTATTTTGTGAGTGTGTGTGTGTGTGTGTGTGTGTGGGTAATTATATTATGTCAGATGCAAAGGCTTTTTAAGTCTGGTGCGCTCACACAGAGCGGGCCTCCTCAGGGTGCCATCAGCCCAACAATGTCAGCTGGCGGCCCCCAGAGGGAGAACATTCTCTGTGGGAGCGCCGACCCTCTGGAATGGGCTGCCCACCGGCCTCAGGACAGCCCCTGACATCCTCTCCTTCCGCCGCGAATTGAAGACGTGGCTTTTTCACCAAATGGGCTGAATCCGTAGGGGTGATTTTTAATAATTTTAATTAAATTTTTAATTAATTTTAACTAATTTTAAATTGACTTTGTTGTTTATGTAATTTTTTTGTTTCTTCTTGTAAGTCGCCCTGAGTCCTTCGGGAGAAGGGCGGCATATAAATTACATAAATAAATAGATAAAATAAATAAAGTTCTGGCTTTCAGAGGCTGCCCTCAGATTTGAGATTCTTCGAACAATGAATGCTCTCTTGTATACATTGATGTGAAACTGAAATAATCTGGATTTTTCTTAGTGTGGGGTGCATTACCGTTTATTAGTCCCAACCATTTTATTCATTAAACAGACCACAGGGCAAAATAAGAGGTAATGGGTTGAGCTGTGGGCTCTGCTCTCATAAGCCTTTCTTGAAAAGAAATCGAAAAACAATTTAGTCCTTTTAAAGGCTTTTTACTACCTTGTAGGGAAAGAAGATGGGCAGGGAGGAGGGGAGAACCTGTTTGTGTCTCAACCATCTGTGCCTATTGTGAAATTATTTCCAAGACCACCCTGAAAAATCTCCTGTACCTGTTTATTCATTTTTAATCATAATGACCTGCTTGCTTTTCAGCAGGAGGTGGGTAATTTGAAAATGCAATTACACCTGTTTTCCAGCTGCTTTTTATATTCAGAAATCTTCATTGGGGTTGTGTTTGCTGGGGCTCAATCATCACATTTGAAGCAATGGCTGTGCATAGCAGTGAATCATTTCATACTATATGATTTGATGAGTCAGGTTGCTGTGGAAGCTGTACTGGATGTGCAAAAAAAGTTAAAGGACTTAATCCACATATTCATACCTTTGACAAAGAGCTTCTGAAGATGAAGGTGTGCATTACGATACCAAGGACTGGGTCTCCTTTGGATTCATTTCTCCTATCTAACAAGAAAACATTGTAATGGCGACAAGTAGTAGTAACAGCAAGAAAAAGTTCCTGAATATTGCAATACGTTTCCATACATTGGAGCGAAGGTCACTGAACAGTTGTCTTCTATGGATTGATTTATCCTCTGATACAATATAATAATAATAGTACCCGTGTTTTCCCGAAAATAAGACCCTGTCTTATATTTTTTTGAACCCCGAAATAAGCAATTGGCCTTATTTTCAGGGAGGTCTTATTATTTTGGGGCCCATGGAGGAAACCAGAGGAAATGGCGGGGACCGACTGCGCATGGGTTTAAATATTTTTGGGGAGGGCTTATTTTCAGGGGGGGGCTTATTTTAGTGCATGCACTCAAAAGCCCAATTGGGCTTATTATCAGGGGATGTCTTATTTTAGGGGAAACAGGGTAGTAATAATAATAACACCATCAAACAATATCTGACTATCCAAGATCCTTGGGCAGGACTTAAGAACTGCAGAAAAAACAATTACTACCAACCTGCCTTCCATTGAGGACCTATATACTGCATGAGTCAAAAAGAGGGATGTGAAAATATTTACAGACTCTTCGCATCCTGGACATAAACTGTTTCAACTCCTACCCTCAAACGACGCTATAGAGCACTGCACACCAGAACAATTAGACACAAAGACAGTTTTTCCCCAAACGCCATCACTCTGCTAAACAAATAATCCCTTCAACACTGTCAAACTATTCATTAAGTCTGCATTACTATTAATCTTCTCATCGTTCCTATCACCCATCTCCTCCCACTTACGTCTGTATGACTGTAACTTTGTTGCTTGTATCCTTACAATTTATATTGACTGTTTCCTAGTATGATTTGATTGCTTATTTGTACCCTATGACTATCATTAAGTGTTGTACCTTATGATTCTTGATGAATGTATCTTTTCTTTTATGTACACTGAGAGCAAATGCAGCAAAGACAAATTCCTTGTGTGTCCAATCACACTTGGCCAATAAAGAATTCTATTCTATTCTAATAGTTAGACAAATAGATGGACAAAAATGCCAAATCCAGTCTAAATATCTGGCTGACTGTGCAACCGGTCCTAATAGTAATACAGGTAGTCCTTGACTTACAACAGTTCATTTAGTGACCATTCAAAGTTACAAGGGCATTGAAAAAAGGGACTCATGACTGTTTTTCACACTTACAACTCTTGCAGCATCCTTAGGATCACGTGGTCAAAATTCAGATGCTTGGCAACTGGTTCATATTTATGTTGGTTGCGGTGTCCCAAGGTCATGTGATCATCTTTTGCGACCTTCTGACAAGAAAAGCCAATGGGGAAGCCAGATTCACTTAACAACCGTGTAATTAATTTCACAACTGCAATGACTCACTTAGCAACTGTGGCAAGAAAGGTCGTAAAATGGAGCAAAATTCACTTAAGAAACGTCTCGCATAGCAACATAAATTTTGGGCTCAATTGTAGCCGTAAGTCGAGGACTACCTGTAATATGTTTTCTCCTCCTCCTCCTCCTTTCTCAAGTTTATAGTGAACTTCAATAAAATAAGGAGAACTTGTATAGAAATATAGAAAACTCAGCTATTGGATCCTTTCTCCTTTGTCTCCTCTAGATGCAATTTGAAATAGCAAGGCGCCATATTGTGAGGATGTTTTCTCTTTTTCCTCACAGCATGTAAGGCTCCTCAGTGTTTATAGTAATAAATACAAAAGTAATATCAAAAATGGTTGTAGAAGTACTTTTATGTCTACAGATTCTTCTCCATTCCATTCTCTACTTTTTATTAACCCACTTCTCTTTTTACTTTGTCTATTTTAGGGGCTGAAGAGGAAGGCATTTTGGAACAAACCATTTACATGGCTTTCTGGTTATTGATAAAGACTATGTTTATACTCCACTCCCCAACTTTGGGGAAATTGCATGTCTTTTACTCTCTACTGTGATAGGATAAGTATCCAAAGTATGGCATGTAACTGTGCCATCTTTCTTGCTAATTTTAGGTTACTGGGATGCAGATGTTATCCTGGGGCAGAATGTAGGAAGCCGAGTCCAATCTGATTCTAATCTGTCCTTCCCATCACTTGCTACCCAGTACTTTGGCCAGAGATGCTGGCAATTTGCCTTCTCATCGGCTCCATGTAAGGTCTTCTCATAGGTTTCACCTCAGGTCACCCAATCAATTCCACTCCAGAATTGAGAACCCAGCCAAACTCATTCCCTATAATGTGGATTTTCTTTTAGAATTCAGTGCAAAGCTATTAAATCTTCCCAAAGTATTATATGCACATACAGGAACTTGCACATTTTTATCTGCTGATTATTTTAATTACGTGTGGTGTAGCTGAATAGACAGTTGCTACATAAATAGACAGACTGTTTCATTTTATAAACACCACCAGGAACCAAGTCCTGAGAAGAATGCTACATGAAATACTGAGACCACAAAAAAGCAGATTGGCTAATAAACTTGATGCTTGGAAACTCCCAAGTTAAAGAGAGAAAAAAATAACCAAAGTCAAACTTGTAAAGCATTGGCCAGCCTCTGGGTATGTGGCAGACATGAAATAAAATGTGAATAACTATGTGAAGAGCAGACCAATTCAAGTTATGTTTAAAGAAGAGAAAAGGACTGGGAAAACATATGGGAAAATAATTATATTATAACAAAATCAGTGGTTTATAAAGAGAATCAATACAAAATGTGGTATAGATGGTATCTGGCCCCTTCGAGATTAGCAAAAATGTATCCAAATTTAAGTCCAATTTGTTGGAAGTGTAATCAGGCACAGGGTACCTTCTTCCACGTCTGGTGGTTCTGCCCAAAAATTAGGAAATATTGGGAAAAAATAAGAATTTGATTAAGAGCCTTGGTGGTGCAGTGGACTAAAGTGCTGTTAAAGTAGCACTTAGCTGCCAGCTGCCTGCAATTACTGCGAGTTCAAATCTCACCAGGTTCAAGGTTGACTCAGCCTTCCATCCTTCCGAGGTAGGTAAAATGAGGACCCAGATTGTGGGAGCAATAAACTGACTTTGTATAAAAAAGAACACCGCTTGGGGGGAGGGGGGCAAAACCCCTACTAAGCAGGTATATACAAAAGTATGAAGGCTATTGCTTAACACATTGTAAGCCGCCCTGAGTCTCCAGAGAAGGGCGGCATATAAATCGAACCAATAAATAAATAAATAAATAGAAATAACATCGGAAAAAATAGAACTTAAACCAGAGATTTTCCAACTAGGGATGATTAAAGAAAACTATAGGAAAGAAATAAAGTACTTAATATTACACATAGTCACTGCAGCCAGATTGGCGCTCGCCCAATATTGGAAAACTGATCAACTGCCAACAGACCAATTGATAATCCAAAAGATCTATAATTGTGCGGAAATGGACAAACTAACATTTGAAATGAAGGATAAGGTAGACTCAAAAGGTTATATAGTGTGGAATAGGTGGTATAATTGGAAAATTCGTAGAAATTAGAGTAAATGTAAAATTCTGTATGATAATAATAATTAACAAATATGCACCGTCAATAAGATAATGGATGTGAGACCAAAGTCACTTTTTCTTTTTATGGATTGTCGTTTGTATTAATCTATGTATCTTGTATATATATGGTACAACATTTTACGTTTTATATGTTTAATAAAGTTTTGTTTTTAAAATAAAAAAGAAAGAAAGAAAGAAGAGAAGAAGAACCAGAAATGTGTTATGACACATGTAAAAAGAGGCAGGGCTTCTTGTACACATTGTTGTGTCCACCATCTTGATTTCTCTGATAGTCACCCACCCCGTGGGGACCTTCTTTTGCAGCTGCTTGTCTTAGGGCCTTGCCATGAAATGACAGATTTATTCCCTGTTTTGAATATAGGTAGCCCTCAATTTACAACCTCAATTGAGCCAAAAATTTATTCAATGAATTTTGCCCCATTTTACGACTTTTCTTGCCACAGTTGTTAAATTTGTTAAATTAGTAACACGGTTGTTAAGTGAATCTGGTTCCCCCATCGACTTTGCTTGTTATAAGGTCGCAAAAGGGTATCAGGACACTGCAATTGTCATAAATATGAGTCAGTTGCCAAGCGTCTGAATTTTGATCACATGACCATGGGGATGCTGCAATAGTCGTAACTGAGAAAAAACGGTCATAAGTTACTTTTTTTCAGTGCCCTTATAACTTTGAATGGTCACTAAACAAACTGTTGTAAATTGAGGCCTACCTGTAGTTAAAAACAGTATTGCATGCAGGAGAAAAATATTCTGTCTCATCAGAGTAATCATATTACATTTGAATCAGCTGGGAGAGATCCTCGCAAGCCTTTTTGCATTAAGTTATGGATTAATAGATAATTTTCAGATTGACTATTATCTTTTAAGTAATTGATATATCTCTGTCCTGCATCTCTTTGGTGTCAAAGAGAGCAAGTCTTCATAAAAGATAGGATTTGAAAGGAAGACTGATGAAGATAATTTACAAAAGAAAGAAACTTTTAATTAAAAGTGTAGAAAGGTCACTGAGTCTTACAATCAGATCACAGTGCAATTATAAAACAGATGGCAAGTGTCCCAGCAAACAACGGGAGCAGTGGTCTGGAAAATGGGGTAGTAGGGGCGATGGTGAAGAGTGCAGAATTCAACCATCACTCACAGTCTAAAGCAGTGGTTCTCAACCTTCCTAATGCCGCGACCCTTTAATACAGTTCCTCATGTTGTGGTGACTCCCAACCAGGGGTGGGGTCTAAAATTTTTTACTACCGATTCTGTGGATGTGGCTTATTTTGTGGGCGTGGCTTGGAGGTCATGTGACTGGGTGGCCATGGCTAGCTGGTCATGTGACCGGGTGGCCATGGCTATGTGTATAGGGACTACTCAGAGGGCTGAAAAAAGTCATTTCTGACAGGTCCTCGCACTTTTGAGTGGTCCTCACACTTATGACCATCCTCACATTTATGCCCGTGCAGCATTCTTAACAACCATGTCACTCATTTCACAACTGCTTCGCTTCACCATGATGATAAGATAGGGCAAAAAACGTAAAATGTGAGGACAGTTGTAAATTCGAGGACTGGTCAAAAGTGCGAGGACCAGTCAAAAATAACTTTTTCAGCCCTCTGAGTAGTCCATGTGCACAAAAGGACTACCCAGAGGGCTGAAAAAAGTGATTTCTGACAGGTCCTCACACTTTTGACCGGTCTTCGCACTTATGACTGGTCATCATTTATGCCCATTGTAGCATTCTTAACAACCGTGTCACTCATTCCACAACTGCTTCTCTTCACCATGGTGACAAGATAGGGCAAAAACGTAAAATGTGAGGACAGTCGTAAGTTTGAGGATTGGTCAAAAGTGCGAGGACCAGTCAAAAATAACTTTTTCAGCCCTCTGAGTAGTCCATATGCATAAAAGGATACAGCAATAGAGAGGGATGAAGGAAGGGAAGGGAAATTAGAGTAGGAGTGAGGGTAAGAGAGGGAGGAAGAGAGGAGGAGAAGGAGAAAGGAAGAGGAAGTAGGGAGGAGAAGAAGAGGGGGGGGAAGAGAAAGTAAGAAGGAAAGAAAAGAGAGAGGTGGTAGGTTTGAGGAGAAAGATTGCTGTACAATAAAAAAGATGAAAGGGAAGAAAACCAACTCCAAACAAATATAAAGATATTAAGATAAAGAATGAATTGTTAAATTTTAAAGAATAAAAGAGAACAAATATGAATAAATAGCAATAATTAGAAACACACATACAAACATACAACGTATTTTCTTTGAACAGACTATTTGGCCGGTTCATAAATTTAAACAGGAGCAGTGGTGGGTTTCAAAATTTTTTACTACCGGTTCTCTGGGTGTGGCTTGGTGGGCATGGCTTGGTGGGCGTGGCAGGGGAAGGATACTGCAAAATCTCCATTCCCACCCCACTCCAGGGAAAGGATACTGCAAAATCTCCATTCCCACCCCACTCCAGGGGAAGGATACTGCAAAATCTCCATTCCCACCCCACTCCAGGGGAAGGATACTATAAAAACTCCATTCCCTCCCCAATCCAGGGGAAGGATACTGCAAAATCCCCATTTCCTCCCCACTCCAGGGGAAGGATACTGTAAAATCTCCATTCCCTCCCTAATCCAGGGGAAGGATACTGCAAAATCCCCATTTCCTACCGATTAGCTGGGACTCGGGAGGCAGAGAATAGATAGGGGTGGGGCCAGTCAGAATTTTTACTACCGGTTCTCCGAACTACTCATAATTTCCGCTACTGGTTCTCCAGAACTGGTCAGAACCTGCTGAAGCCCACCTCTGATCTGGAGGGCCACAGGCTGACATAACTGAAGAAGGCTGGACTGGCCCAGTGGTGGTGGGCTCTCAAATGAGACTTCTTTAAGGATATTTACTGCTACAGATATAAAAGTTGATTTGTTCTACCTCATCTGGTTGCAATCATCTTACTGAACTTTCCCCCCCCTCAGATGATTGAATTCTTCACTGTCACTTCTGACCTTCATTCTTAATGGCTTTGGATGCAACCTTTCTACTACTTGCCAATTTTGTTTGGCAAACCACAAAGGCATATTTGAAATCTGTTCGTGCTGTGCTGTTCCTGACCGGACAGAATTAAATATGCCAGCAAGCAGCTTTGCTCATCTACTTGTGTTTTTTTTAACCTTCCTGTAGTATTATGAGTTATGATTTGATTAAGCATGCCTGTGATCATCTATTGCGACACTATTAATCTGGATTGCTTGTATTCTTGCAGACATACTGGAGTAGCTTTTCTAGGAATTACAGTAAAGCGAGCAGCAGGAGAAAAACTAACTCCCAACTCAACCTTTTTTTTTTTTTTGGCTAAGTAGAAAAGACACAACACTTAACTTTCCTCAAAGGACTATGTATCACTCATAATTACATTGCTGATTTCAAAGATGTAGATCAGGGGTGTCAAACTCAAGATCCGGGGGCCGGATCCAGCCTACAGGGTGCTTAGATCTGGCCCACAGGGCCGCCCTGGAAACAGCAAAGGACCAGCCCATGGTCTGTTTTTGGCTGCGACGACCTCCTGTAACCCTCTACCAGCGAAAGCAGAGCTTGGGATGGCCACATGTGGAGGAAGCCATCGCAGGAGGCTGTCGCAGCCAAAAATGAAGTTTGGGAGCCTGTTTTTGCTGGCAGACTGCTTGGGCCACCACAGCAGTGGTGAAATCCCCCCGTTCTATCCAGCTTGCCAAACCAGTAGTGCTGGTGACGGGAGGCTCCGCCCACCCGCCGGGACATCATTACGTCCCTGTTTTTAGCATCTGTATACGCAGAAGCACTCCCATGTGTAGCGTGTGCACATTCCCGCACGCTCCCGTTCCCGAACCGGTAGTGATGGTAAGTGGATTTCACCGCTGCACCGCAGGCGCCCCCAACATGAGTGACGTCGAGCTGGCCATGCTCCTCCCGGCCACGCCCCCCAACCCCCCTGAGGTCAAACACCACCCTGATGTGGCCCTCAATGAAATCAAGTTTGACACCCCTGATGTAGATCCTACTCAGCCACAAATATCTTCCGGACTGATAACTTTGAATCAGCTTTTTCTGTCCCTTATGAAGTAGGATTGCTGAGTGGCTAAAAATGGGATGTTCCTACTGTATATATCAGGGTGGGGAACCATGACCTTTTCATGACTTGTGGACTTCAATTCCCAGAAATCCTGAGGCAGCCATGCTCCCAGCTTCAGGAATTCTGGGAGTTGAAGTCCACAAGTCACAAAGGGGCCATTGTTCCCCACCTCTGCTATGTATGCATGTTTCCTTGATGCCAGTCAAATCAAGGAGACTAAAATGTTTATCATTATTTGGATATCATTAGGGCTGTGGCCAGCAGAGAGCATGTATTAAAGCAAACAAATACCCCCCTCCCAATTAATGTGTTGTCAATGTAACAAAATCAGTGCAATGCAAGTATAACTCAAACCATAAGCCACAGAGTCACAGAGGAAAAATCTTCATCTGAGAAAGACTGCAGTTTGAAGTTTTTAATATAGAATTCCTATATTTAGCTCTAGCATTCCCAGTTCTGCCGTTCAAACACTCTCCAGTCCTGACCCTGCTTAGCTTCAGAGCTCTGACAAAATCAGCATGCTCAAAGGATTGGAGGAGTGAAACCTGTTGCTGTTGATTTCTACATGGGTGAGCGCATGAATTAAGGGTCTTGTGACACCTTAAACACTAACAGTAATGGATTCTCCCTTTGAGCTTTGGAGTATTCAAATAATTCCTGAGTCTGACAGTCGATCTTTAATGAATATAAGAAGGTTCATGGCCCTTCCTCTTGAGTGATTTCCTCCCTGCTACCTATTTCCCCCCCTCCTCCATTTTTTCCTGCATTCCTGCAAACCACAGCCTCAAGAATTAATCTGAGCCATATTCAGGAGTCCAATTTATGGGTCATGACCCACCATTTGGGAAGCTATTACCTACATCTCCTGCTGAGGGGAGTCTAAATGAGAGGCAAAAGCGGGATCCATTTTCAGACTGAATGTCTTCTTTCAAATGTGGGTAGGGATAGGCTTATGGATAAAACGTTTTTGCAGGCACTCAAATATGACTTTATTGCTGGAACCTGAGATGGGTTCTGAAGAAAAACTGCAAATATTTCACACAAAGAGCTTCTGTGATCTGTTTTAGGGCATATTTTCAGAGCCCCGGCCCTGAAAAGTCTATCAGGCTTATCAAAGATCTAGTTATGCTGTAGATCTGCCACAATCTGAAAAAACTGAAGAGGGAGGTTTATGATTAAAATATTCAACTTTTTGAAAAAGAAGTAACAGAGGGAGCCAGTTTAAACTAGAAAGGTGGTACCATGTATATATGTCATTGTAGGTCTAACTGCTTTCTTTTTCTCTCATGTTTCCATTGAAAAGCATCAGCCCCAAAATTGCCTTTTAGTCAAAATGTACATGTCTATGAGCCAAAAGTAACTTGGGTGATGGAAAGATCTTTATTGGAAAAACACTACAAGGCAAAAAGATGAAAGCTATGCCATGCCATGGTTTAAATCCTATGAAATGTAAAATCTAAGACAGATGTTTTCTGATCAGAATTCCCAATGCCTTGTTCAGTTTAGTGTAGATTACTGTGAATCCATGAGATGCATGGAATGGAGATCAAAGCTGCTGAATTTAGAACAAAATCTAGCCAGAGAGAGCCTAATAAGAATCTGGGGAGGAGTGGACAACCCTAGGCGATATCTGGCTGCCCAAGTCTCTTCTGATGCCCTAGAGCAGAGGTCCCCAAACTTGGCAGCTTTAAGACTTGTGGACTTCAACTCCCAGAATTTTCCAGCCAGCATAGCTGGCTGGAGAATTCTGGGAGTTAAAGTCCACAAGTCTTAAAGCTGCCAAGTTTGAAGACCTCTGGCCTAGAGTTTCCCTCCAACCATTATTGCTGAAAATAAATGCCCCCAAATGATAGTGATAATCCATACAATAGGTTCATCATGTTCATAGTTTAATAAATTACAAGCAAAACCATCTGTAGCTTTCTAAAAATTTCTCTCTACCTCCAAAATTGCCTGAAAATCCCATTATCCATCATTGCCCTGGTCTCAGTAGCTTTTGGCCTAATCGCAAAAGAGAATTGTGATTCCCTCATGCCAAGTGTCTCCCTCATGCCAAGAGATGTTTCTTGTTATGGAAATCAAATTTTATAGGCCATAGATTCCAGCAGTAGTTTTGATGGGTGAAAGTTTTTGCCTTTGTTACAATTCTTGTGGGCAAGAAGACATTACTAGGTTGTTCCTAGTAGGTTGGTTTAAGAAGAAATAGATCATTCACACATAACTCTAAGTGTATGTGTAAAATTGTATGTTTGGATTTGGCTCAGTGTATTTCATAAATATAGTCATTGTGGCACACGACTTAGTGTATTGTATGAAACCAGAGAATAGGAAGTAGTAGAAGGTAATCAACCAAAAGATGGTTAAGTAAACTGTGGCTTAGTACAGTGTGTAAATCCAACTCAACCCTCCCCTGCAGGTGTTAAGGGCCACCAGGTGATAAAATCCTATCTCCGATTCTCTTGGCCTGTTGAAGGCTAAGTTGATACTACCGCTTTGTAGTGATGTTAAGTGGATAAGAAGGCCCAAGTAGGCTTGAACTGCATCAGCTTTCCCTTCCTTGCTTTTACTGTCCTCTTTCTTCAGCTGTTTCAAATGACATGCACAGACATTTATGGATTAATGCACAGTTGCCCATGGAGGGAAGAAGACAATCGGTTTGCAGAGTCATGGGCTTACAACCATATCCAGCAACCAGTAGATGGTTGCAGTCTCTACTAGTAGACCACAAAGTACATTTGAGGGAGGGTGACCAGATGCACCAGAAGATGAGGCTCATTTTGTAAAATAGAGAGCTTTAATAGATCGTTGGGGATGCAGAGAGGAGTGACTCAATGTTTTTGAAAGGCCTGTCTCCAGAAGGATACATCAGGCTCTAGGAACCACAAGCCTTTGCAGCTAGCACAAAGATGAAAAAAAGGATGCAGTCTGCATTGTGAAATCCCAGGGCACATCCCATCCTTTTGTATGCATGTCTCAACATCAGATGCAAATGCATAAATCATGGACTTTGTGTGGTGATGTCACAATGGAAGTTTCCTCCTCTTGCTCCCCCGCAGATACCTAGACTGTCAAATCCAGGTCACTGGAATACTTGTGGCATACTTTGCATTTGAAGGCAAAAGGTGCTTTGGAGAAAGGGAGAACGTGAATGTAGCACCTCTCTGCAACAACAGTTATTCTTTTCGAGGGACTAATGCAGCCGCAGAGCATTCTTAGAAAGACACTTTGGCTTGTTAATTTTGAACTGCCACAATGTAGAACATTTGCACACTTAGGTAGTCTCCTGCCATTTTGGGGATGAGACAGACAAATATGTGACAAACAAGAATTCATGGAAATCCCTCAACTTTGAAATGAAACTGTTAAAGTAGAAAAAAATCTCTCTCTCCCTCTCTCCCTCCCCCCTTTCCCTCTCTCCTTCTCCCTCTCCCTCTCTCTCCCACCCCCTCCCTCCCTCTCTCTTCTTTCTTAATTTTTGCATTCACTAGTGGTCTTGATCAGTGGTGGGTTTCAAACTTTTTTACTACCAGTTCTGTGGGCGTGGCTTGGTGGGCGTGGCAGGGGAAGGTTTACTGTAAAATCTCCATTCCCTCCCCACTCCAGGGGAAGGATACAGTAAAATCCCCATTTCCTCCTAATCAGCTGGGACTCGGGAGGCAGAGAATAGATGGGGGTGGGGCCAGTCAGAATTTTTATTACCAGTTCTCCAAACTATTCAAACTTTCCACTACCAGTTCTCCAGAACTGGTCAGAACCTGCTGAAACCCATCTCTGGTCTTGATCACAGAAAGATCCAGCCATGGCTGATCCCAATAGACCAATCTGGTTAATACTTGACTAATAAATCATCAGTCTGGTAGTACCTTTTCTCCCTCACCAGATTTATTAAATGGCATAAACTGAAGCTTACACATGCCTTTTAACAGAATTGGTTAGAGAAGATGCTACCAGACTCCTGAAGATGTTACCAGACTCCTCCCTCCCCCAATGTGTCCTTGAATAAAGATTACTGGGAAATTCCAGATCTGTAGGATAGCCTAATGTTTCTCAAGCTTTGCAACTTTAAGATACATAGATTTCAATTCCCAAAATTAGTCCACATATCTTAAAGTTTCCAAGGTTGAAAAACACTGCACTATATATTGGAAAATGAAAAGACATTCAGATTCCAGAGCGCTCCAGCATGTTTAATAGTTTTTAACCAATTTGTCTCAATTGGGTCCCTGAGGATTTAAGTTTCTATTTAACATAACATTTAGTTGAATGAACAGATTGGGTTTTGTGTGCATAAGGAGACAATAATAGGGGGTGGAGAGGGAAGACGGGACATAATTCACAGAAGCAGTAGAACTCCCTTATAAGGGAGCAATGCCTATATTATCAACATCAATGGAGACAATTTTTCTACCTAACTTCAAAGAACTGTAGAGTTCCTGACTTTGCTTTTAAGTCCCCTGCTATTGTTCCTAATGACAAGCCTGTCTTTGGTGTATGAGATTCCATCAATAAGCTCCTTTATAGATTGGGAGGAAAGGGGCCCTGGACTCTGGGCACCTCAATACAAGCCATCCCTTTGTTTCTCTTGTGCCAGAAGAAGCAAGAATACAAGCCTCGGGGGCAAGGAATGCACTAAAGTTCAAAGGCTCTGGGTTGCAAATTAACAGGTGAGCTTAGAAAATAGGAAACCCTGCACTGGGAAGTTTCTTTTGGAATTAGAATGGGGGGGGGGAGAGAAAGAGAAGGTAGCTATTGTTCAAACTTACCTTTAAGAGATGGGCCACTGAGTTCAAAGATGAAAGGAAGAGATGCCCAAGTTTTTTGGCTAAGGAAGTCTTAACTAAAGAGGTGTTTTCCTTTATCATCCATTTGTAGCTAAATGGGGAAATCTTAAAGGATCAATTATCTAGCCAAGTACAAATACAGAAGTAAATACAATTTTGTGCTTAATCTTGCCTCAAATGTCTTTCAATTTCCTGACTTTCTTTCAGTAACGTTTGCAGGTTTGCAGGGTGTAGAAGAAAAAAAAAAACCTTAAGCAGCTGGAGCTTTGATTGCACCATTGTGGCTGCATCTTTTAAAAAAATCATAGCCTGCGGACTCCCCGTTGCATGTCAAATTTAGAGCGCAGCTTCTTCAGGACAGAGATTTGTCCAACTGTCTTTGCAAAACACTACACTGACAAATCATTTGATTAATGACACAGCAACAACTGCATTTCAGTATCTTCCACTGTTTTCATATTTTCAACATTTCACACTCAATGCATATAGGATTATGTTGCAGGGATTCATATTTCATAAGAGCTCCATGATAAATTTGGGGGTGGGGGGTTATCAGAGTGTTTCATTTAAAATAGGAATTCGATTTAAATTGAACACCATGACCTTGGTGAGTGGCAAGACAATGCTGAAATGAGCGGTGAACATGATGGTTCTGTTCACCTCTTTAGAAAGTAGAAAGTAAGACAGGTGCCGCAAAGGCCTCAGTCCCATCTAGCATAAGGGATGCCAGGTGGATGGGCACTTGAGGAAGATGGCTCACCTGTAGCTACCTGGCAGCACAAATCCCTTTTCTGTCTCTACTAACCTAGTTTGAGATGAAAAGCAGGGAAGAGATTTATTTATTTACTTAGCGTATGGCACAGCACACATGGACTAGCAGTATATATTAACATTTCACCTAGATTAGTAATATTAAAAAGATCTGTGTTCAAATACCAGTGTCTAGGCCATCTAACTATTGAAGGGCAACATAGTTTATATTAGAAAAATCAGGTTGATTTGTCTGAGTGCCAACCTTCCAAGGATTCTCTTGTATTTTGGAATTTGGCTTGGTCTAGGATGCTCACAATTTCCCAGTTGAGATTATAGTTGAATCTGTCCTTGCATTGTGAGATTAAGGAGTTTTCTGACTGTTAGTTGGTGTTCATGGATGTGCTCTGCTAGTCTTCTGACTGCGGTGATTAAGAAATAGATGCCAGAAGGTCTTTATTTACATATTTCCATCCAACAGATGAAATATCCCATCTATTGTGATTTATTCATTTCCTCAGTTTCCTCATGTTACCAAATTACTTCCAAAAATGAAAGGGGGGGATGCATCTTTCTCCCCTATGGCTGCATCCTGTTCTTGTGGAGCAACAGCCAAACTGCCTCTCTAGGATCCAATGCTTGTGACAAAACCGCAAAGGGGTTAGACCATTTCACTGGCTGCCCGCTAAGTAGCCTCCGGGGAGAATCATGAAGGGGGAAAAAAGCCTTTTCTTTATCAAGTGATTTTGCAGACTTGCAGGGAGGCAGCTGTTGGTGGTTCACAGCTCACATTTCCTCAGAAAAGTGCAAAGCCCCAGCTGGACTTCCTGATGATAGATTTTATGGATTTTCCCCTCTAGTTTTTTAGTCCTTGTATGACTAGGCTGTTAAAAACTACAGTAAACTGCATTGCTGCACTATATGGTTAATGTCTCCTCTTGTTAATCCTTTTCCTTTGTTCTTTGAAAAATCTACTGAATAAGCCACTTGTTTCACCCTGGTGGGGAAATAACACTTTGGGGGCCTCTTTTCCTCCCTGTTTTATGTATAACAGAAGCACAGTATAGTATTTACAGTCCCCTGCCAGATGTTGGCTCTCCCCCATCTCTGCCTCCTTTTTCCATGAAAGAAAAAAGCTGTCAGCTTTGGTCCTGTTGCTGAAGTCTAGGAACAGATAAGATGGGAAGGCTGTGTTTCTGAAAAGGCCTGCTACCTCAGTGAGGGGTGATTGACACATTGCAGGTATGATTATGCTGTGGTTCTATCATTAAAGGATGATAAATGGCTCTTCGCCACTTTGAATAGTAGGCTAAGGAGAGCTGCTTTGACAGGTATCATTTTGAGGCAGTTTCACTTACACTGAAATGAGTTGTTTTGATCAGCTGATTGTTCAGTGAGATAAATAAAAGTATCTCATAAGACTTGAAGAAGCTTTGCTTGAAAGCCAAATGAAAGGTCTTAAAAACATTTCATTAAACTTTTTTTTTTGCAGTTGTTGAGGGGTGGGGGGGAAGAGATAAGGAAACGGAGATTAACAAATGCTATTTTAAGGGACTGTTAACAAGATATCAATCAGTAGGACATGCTTTAGTGTAACTGCATTGGACAACCAGCTAATTAAATAAGTAAAACTGAGTTAGCATAGTCCTTTACAAAACCATTAGTTCTGAGATTATTGATTCAGTGGAGTCCTTGGGGCCCTTTGAGCTTGGTTGTTTGATTGCAGCCCTTTCAATCCCCAACTAGGTAATGCATGGCACTGAAGTTGTTACATAGTCGGGTAATAAAACATCTGCAAGCAAAAACTAAGCTCTAAGAACATCAAGGAAATATGTTTGTACCCTTTCCAGAATCTCCATCCATCCATCCACCCACCCACCCATCCATCCATCCATCCATCCATCATCATCTATCTATCATCCCACTGTCCTGTCCGCTCCCATAGGGTTGCTCTCCTCAGGGTACCGTCGACCAGGCAATGCCATCTGGCGACGCCCAGGGGTAGGGCGTTCTCCATGGGCGCCCCTACCCTCTGGAATGAACTACCCACCGAGCTCCAGACAGCCGTGGATCTCCGCTCCTTCCGTCGAGGCCTGAAGACTTGGTTATTCCAACGAATAGGCTGATTCTGATCCATGGGTTTTTAGTATTTATTATTTTAATCTGGTTTTAGTGGGTTTTTATTATTGTTTGTTTTTAATCTGAGTCCTTCGGGAGAAGGGCGGCATATAAATTCTGTAAAATAAATAAATAAATAAATAAATAAATAAATAAATAAATAAATAAATAAATAAATAAATCTATCTATCTATCTATCTATCTATCTATCTATCTATCTAATCTATCTATCTATTCATCATCACTCATCTCTGTCTCTCTCATATATCTAATTTAAAACATTTATATAGCCACGGATCTTATATCAAACTCCAGGCTGTTCCCAATCAACAATTAAAACAATATTAATAAAAGCAACATAATGCATATATCAATTAAAACCATAAATATTAAAAACCTGGCATCACAGTTAAGCTTCCAGCATTCTCATTAAATCCTCTCATCTGTCTCATCCATTCCAGTCCTTTGGGGAAAAGCCAGATTGTAAGTGCTTTTTGGAGAGCTAGGAGGATAGAGCCCTGCAGAACTTCAGCAGGATGGGTGTTCCACAGGGCAGGGGCTGCCATAGGAAAGGCAGCTTCCTAGATCCTGTAAAATGGCAATGCTTAAGGGAAGGGACTAGGAGAGTGCCCAGTGCCCACCCTATCTGATCTAGTAGGATGGGTAGATTTCCTTAAGGAAAGGAGGTCCTTCAGTGTTATATAATCTTATGAGAAGAATACCCAAATCAAAATAGCTTTGGAAGCCCTAGGGAAGAAGAGTGGAGTGACCTAGATAGCTTTTCTTTATTAATAAAGTGCCTTCCACCATGCCCTTAAAACCTTCTTTTTCCAGCAAGCCGGGCTGGCCTAACATTTTTTAAAATGTTTTTAATTGTTTGTTATTGTTTTTAATCATGGGGCCAAATTTATATATATATTTTAATTGTATTTTAATGTTTGTAGTTTGTTTTTACTTGGCTGTTCACTGCCCTGAGTCCTCAGGGAGAAGGGCGGTATACAAATTTAACAATAAATAAATAAATAAATAAAATAAATTGTTTACCAAAAGTGGCTTGATGCCAATTTGTCCTTACCTATCGGAATTGCATACCTTCCCTTGAAATGCACAACAACACAGCTAAAGCTGTGGTGGCTTAATCTAATGAAAGCCTACAGTTTTCATGGTGATATATTTGACCAAAACAGCACATCAAATTAGAGGTTGTTTTAACAGAATCCTCTATATTTGTTGCCTTTGTATCATGCCATGTCTTAGAATGCCTTTTGGCTAACGATGCACTTAGCCTTCACCTCCGGCTACCTGAATGTTTAAATATCTTCAATTTACTTCTGTTTAACCCTAATTTATAGGGAAGCTGTGCAATTACCTACCAAGCATTGAACTACATGGAGCTATTCTTGCTGTCTCTCCCCTCTCCCGCCCCCCCAACTCCCGAATCCAGTAGGCTCTCAATCGTAACTTTATCTTCCCCTCACCAGTCTCAGGTCTATTAAAGTTAATCGCCTTCATATATAGTATTACCATTCAGCTAATGAAAAATAGTTGTCTCCCAAGGTAACATGTTATAACGATAGCTTTCTGTATAACCACAGTAAGCTTTTGTTTCTTTAAGCCTGCCGGCTTGCCTGCCTCTCTCCCCCCAACTGCAACCACTATCCATATACATTAATTTTGCACAAAGAGGAGGAAGAGAAATTGAGAGGAGAGAGACATTTAAGGAAGAGAAATGGCAGGTCAAGAATAAGGAAAACATCCCTTAAGAAATGGATAGGATTCACTTTAATAAATTATCAAGTAGCAGGGGGAGCATTGTTGTATAAATGAGGTGGGATGGGAGTTAGCATCGTTTGGAAATAAACCAATAAAAGAACTTTAATTTATCATCAAGGACAATTACAGAATACATTGAATGTTTTAGCAACATACCGTAATCCACTTCCTCACCCGGCTTCCCTATTAGCAATATAAACACAGAGGATGTTCAGACATGCATCAACTTAGAAGCAGTCACATTTTGGAACAGTGGTGGGCTTCAAAAATTTTTACTACCCATTCTGTGGGTGTGGCTTGGTGGGCGTGGCAGGGGAAGGATACTGTAAAATGTCCATTCCCACCCCACTCCAGGGGAAGGTTACTGCAAAATCCCCATTTCTTCCAGATCAGCTGGGACTTGGGAGGCAGAGAATAGATGGGGGTGGGGCCAGTCAGAATTTTTACTACTGGTTCTCCGGACTACTCAAAATTTCCGCTACTGGTTCTCCAGAACTGGTCAGAACCTGCTGAAACCCACCTCTGTTTTGGAACTGTAGTTTCCATCTTGGCCACGGAGAACTGATGTTCTGCAAGGCTTGTAGAGGGAAAGCAGTGCACAGCATCCCCACTTAAGCATTAACTAGCTGGTGTTGCATCACTGCAACTTCTGGTCACTTTCCACAGTATTTTTGGAAAAGTGACAGCCTTTAATTTATTAGATTTTCAACTTTATCCCTGGGTTTTTACTTTAATATCCAGGTGTTTATGGAATGGGGATTTCTTTGCATCACACCTCCTTTGAACTATTTAGAGAATAAATATGTGAACCCCATTGGCTCAATTTATAGTAATCAGAGGCGGTCTTTTCCAGTTTTGAAAGTTGCCAGAAAGATTTTGTTATTAAGAGGCAAGTAGCTAATTTTTCATCTGGAATCACACAAGGATCTGAGATTTTGAAACAATCCTAATTTGAGGATAGGGAAAATGTTTTATTGAAAATCTTGGATAAGCAAGGGATAAATACTGTAAATTGATTGATACTGATTATTTTAAAGATTTCTGAGAAGCTATGGTTTCAATTTAACTGATCTGAACCATTCATTAGCTGTGTAAGCAATTCAACAAACTAACATGACTCAGATGTTTTAGCAGCTTCAGAGGCTGTATTTGAAGCAAAACCAACTCTTTACATGAAAATTAAAAAAATGAAAGTGCTATTAATAATAATATACATGGAATGAGAAATAGTGATATCCAATTGTGTCTTATCATTTTTAAAGAGTCATTAACTTAAATGTGAAAGAGTAAGGAACACTTAATAGAAAATTATTCGGATTCTCATAGTAGAAGAAGAGGCTAAATATGATATTACTGTTGGTAACAGTATGCCAGCCATATAACAGGAACACAAAATCATCCATGGTAAGACTTAAGCTTAGTCATGACAGGAAAAGTGTTACTTAAAAAACCTAATGGGACAAGTTCTCTTCTGAAATCTTCCTATGGGTTTTAATGGAAGAGGGAGAAGCCACGGAGGCTGTAAAGAAGATTGTACAATGCAAAAAAGGGATAAGTATACAAACCCTACTTCGCCACTAAATAGGTGGGCACATTTCCCAGTAATAAATTATCCAAATTTTTCTGTGCCTTTCAAACAATTTCTAAAGCATATTCTTCAGATTGAATGAGTGATATAAAAAAAATTATGACAGTTGATCTATCCTTTATCAGAAATTGGGTTCAAATCAGTGGTGAAATCCAATTTTTTTTACTACCGGTTCTGTGGGTGTGGCTTGGTGGGTGTGACTTGGTGGGCATGGCAGGGGAAGGATACTGCAAAATCTGCATTCCCACCCCACTCCAGGGGAAGGATACTGCAAAATCCCCATTCCCTCCCCATTCCTGGGGGAAGGATATTGCAAAATCTCCATTCCCACCCCACTCTGGGGCCAGCCAGAGGTGACATTCGCCGGTTCTCTGAACTACTCAAAATTTCTGCTACTGGTTCTCCGAACTACTCAAAATTTCCACTACCGGTTTTCCAGAACTTGCTGGATTTCATCCCTTGTTCAAGTTCAGTTTCAAGAGTATTGAAAAAACGGTATTATAGTTTGATTACGACTTTTTAAAAATGTATTATACATAATGATGAATATGAATTTCCTTTTTCATAGTTGCCATCACCATTCCAGCTGTGTGTTCTGAAAATCCACATCTCATGAAACTTTATATGTTTTGCAAATGCTTGTGCAAAAGTACCACAACAAGGAGGTAAACTGTTGCTCGTATTTATTTTATCACTTTCAATTAAAACGATTGAGTTCCATTTTGTTTTTCAACACCAGAAATGTCTCCCTTTTTAAAAATTGTACACCAGCAGTAACAAGTAATTTAGCAATTAAAAAAAAACATGCTGTGGGAATGAATGTATAATTTATAAAGGTGGTAATGGAATAGCTTATATGTTTTTAGCTATTGCCATTTTGTTCAGTGTTTCTAGTTCAGCCAAAAACATAAGACAAAAACAAAATCAAGCTTTCCTCGCTACAAACAATTCCTAAATTTAAAAGGATCCAAGTTATGTGTCACGTAAGCTGAAAGCAAAGTTCTCATTTGGATTCTGTTGTTGATTGTACTAGACACTGGGGATTAAAGGCAACTGTCATGCAGATGTTATTGGGTGCCATAATAGATCATAAAATTCTTCCTACCAATAGCATAGAGTTACATATTTCATTTATTAAAATGATTACATATTTATATTTATGGGGGCATTAATCTTGGATTATTTTTGTAGTGACAAAGAAAATTAGACATTTAATGCTTCCCTTTTGAGGGCTCTCTGATAGTTCGAAGCGGTCTATAAATCCAATAAATCAATTATTAAACTATCTTTAGAAAGTAAAAATGGAAAGCTGCTGCAACCTGGTATTTTGTTGGATGTGTCCCCATCTACCTAAAAACAAGACAGAGGTAAGCCCGGGAGATAGACAACATGTTGGAAAGCTACATATGGTTGGAGTTAGCAGTGTCACTATCTAGCATTAGGATGAATGCATCAAGAGCCTTGGCAGTGGACTTCCTGTTTGCTGCTGGCCGCCGCCAGACGTTCCTTTGGGATCGTCAGCTTCCACTGCCTGTCAGAGCCGCCTTCACAACGGAACGGCGGCTCGAAAAAACTCCGTTCCCATGAGGAAACGGAGATAGAGCCGGCAGGGGTGGGTAGAACTCTCTGCAGAGTCCCAAAAGTTTTTCTTTTACTTTTGGGATGGAGCGGATGAGATGCCCCATATCCCCAGCCGCTGCTCCGGGCTTTGGGAGACCTCTGCTAATGCAGAGCCAGGCGTCAAAAGCAAGCCTGCGAATTTGACAGATTACTCAAAGAAAATGTGAGCTGGACCTGTAATACTGAAGCGCAAGTATTTTACTTATCTTTTAAAAATTACTTAAGAGAATAGAGGAAGAGAAAGAGGAAAAAAGTTTCTTTTTAAAATGGCGTCTGCCGCGGCTGGAGAAGAGTTTGAGAGGGAAAGTTCTTCCGTTTTTTATTATTACAATGTAGCGGAATAAATACCACTGGCTACATTTGTAGACAAAACTCCGCTCCTGTTTTTGTTTTTCTCTTTTTTCCCTGGAGGCTTGAGTGTTGCTGGCTGGAAGTCTTTTGTCTTGTTTTTTTTTTTTTCTTCTTCTAACAAAGCCTGCTTAGGCGGAAACATGGCACTGAGGCTTGTGAAGTCAGACAAACAAATAGGTGGGGGGGATTCCCCCACTAAGAATTTAAAGCAACAAGTTTTAACTCTTCAGTCCCAGAAACCTGATTTTAATATAATAGAATTTCTCTTAGAGGAGATTGAAAGAAGGGATGAGATTGTGAATCAGCAACTTGAAAAATTTAAGCAGGAAACTAAGGAATTGGTGAAATCCAAGTTTGACTTTTTGCAGCAAAAAATTTTAAAATTGTCAGAATTCATGATTCGGTTGGATACAAATACTAATTTACTAGAGTCAAAAATGGATGAAATTCAAGATAAATTGGACAATAGAATTCAAAAAATTGAAAATGATTTGTTAAATATTCAGGATTATAGTTCAGAAGAAAAATTTAAAATGGATGTTGACCAAAAGTCTGGTAATGTAGAATATCTGGAACAGAGGATTCAAAAAGAGGTTCTAAAGATACAATATAATTTCACAGAATATGCAATAAGACTTAGAGGTTTGCAGGAAAATAACAGAGATGACTTAAGGAAAATATCTTCTGAATTTCTAGCTGGGATTTTAAAGATTCAACCTGAGGAAGTGTTTTGTAGGATTGATAGAGCTTATCGAATAAACTCCTGGACTGCCAAGCAAAGGCAATTGCCTAGAGATGTGGTAATCTATTTTTCAGATAAAGAAATTAGGAATAAAATTGTGCAAAATTCCTTCAATTCTAATTTGCAATTGTATGGAAGAAAGATTTGGATTTACAAGGAACTCCCACCTAAGATACTAATGGAAAGGAAGAAATTTGGCTTTCTGGTGTCTGAGTTAAAAAGGAGAAATATTCAATTCCGGTGGGACGTCCCAGTTGGTATTATATTGAGATATCAAGGAGAAAGATACCAGTTAAATACTGTTGAAAGGGCGGAAGAATTTTATCAAAATAGGTTGAAAATGAATTTAACGTCTTCAGATATAATACAGGATAAGCAGAAGGAGCTGGAACTAAAGACAGAGACTGTACCAGATAAATTGCCTTTGGATTTATCGGATACCCCAGCTGGATTATCTACAAATTTGAGAGAAGTGCCATCTGATTTTAATGTGATGACTTATCAAGGCAAGGACAAGCATGGAAACCAATTAGAGGATATACAAGGGATAAAAAAGAAATGCGAGACACAAAAAATTAGGATGGAGGTCAAACCCACAAAAAGAAAACAAAAAAAGAAATAGGTTGTACAAAAATAGAAATTTCTAACCCAAGCAACAGTGAAGCCAGTGATTTTAAAATATGAATGATTATGTGAAAACATAGAGGAGGCGACATATTGGTCAATATCATCCTGAGGATAGTGGCAGATCTCTGCATTGCCGTAATTTTGGGACATGGAAAGAGCCTCAAATTGATGGTTTTGAATTATCTACTTTGAAACTTCTTTTTGTGTTGATAAATATATTATAATTATCTTGAATTATAAGGCAAGAGAATCACATTGGGACATGCAGAAGATCGGGTTGTTACCCAATACGATGATGGAAATTAATAATCCTGATGAAACCCACAATTATTATTATATGGAATACAATTATAATGTCACTCGGGTGGTTGTTTTTACTTTTATATATATAAGAAGATGTTTACTACTGATGGGGGCAGATATGATTGGAGATCTTGAATAAACTGTTGCATCCGCAAGCTATGTCACCCTATTATGGATGTTGGTTTTAACAATCCAGTGGAAAGACTTCAAGAAGATATTATATGGACTATAAATTTAAAGTTATTGTCTTTTCTTTTTTTATTTAGATATAATGGAATATATATATATATATATTTTTAAGTAGTGTGGGCAGTGAATTAAAGATATCAAGAATTGTTGTGTATGGTAAATTTGTAAGACAGTGGGTGAATAAGCTAGCTACAGATTGATTAGTTTAAGAAAAGGGATTTTTAAGTGATACATTTAGGGGAGTGGAGGAAATGGATAGAGTGGAATAAATGTTAAATTAGATTTTATGGGGAGCCCGCTTTGAAATGTTATTAAAGTAGGACTTATTGTATAGTTTTAAAGTGGAAGGTGGTTTTGAATTGTTGCAATAATGCATAGATATAAAACACTATTATGCTAAATTAGAGTTATTTTATAATAGTTATAGTATAATGTGTTTGTTTTTTTTTGTTTTTTTTTTTCTCTTCTTCTTTTCTGAAATGTATGGATAAAGGGGGATTTATAATACTCTTAGTAAGTAAAGGTCAGTATTTTGAGGAGGGAGTAAGTAATCTGTTATGAATTAGGGTTTTTTTTTTGTTACGAAGAAGTCACAGGGGGGGAAGGGTGGGGAGGGGGGGTTAGGGAGGGGGGGGAGGGGGGGGAAAAAGGGGGAAAAATTTGTATTTGAAAACCTTTTCAATAAAAAAAAAAAAAAAGAGCCTTGGCAGTGCAGTGGTTAGAATGCAGTATTGCAGGCTCCTTCTGCTGACTGCCGGCTACCAAGGTCGAATCTCACCAGGCTCAAGGTTGACTCAGACTTCCATCCTTCCAAGGTCAGTAAAATGAGGACCCAGACTGTTGGGAGCAATATGTTGACTCTGTAAACTGCTTAGAGTGGGATGTAAAGCACCATATAGTGGTATATAAGTCTAAGTGCTATCACTATCTGGGCAATGTCCACCCAAGTAGCCATTTTTGTGAGGAGAGTGTCCTTATCTCAGAATTTCAAATGTGGCCAGTAGATTCATCATCTGGGACTCTTGCAGAATGATTATTTTCTGAATGTATCCTTGATGCTTATAGTCTGTTCAATCAATACACATGTAAATGAGAAATAAAATTATTTTAGAATACTGTCCTTTTCCAAGAAAATTGACCCAGAAAGCTATCTCTGGAAGTTTCTACAGCATGCAATATAAGGTAATAAAAACCTAGTTAGTGTTCTGAATGCTTTGCAAGTGGGAGAGGTTTTTTATTCAGATTTAGGAAGAACTGAACCAGGAGGAATCATTGGAACATCATTAATACAAATTATATTTGAGTTTGGGGTAAGACATCTTGTCAGGTATGCTTCCTTCAGTATCCAGGAAAGAAAACCCCAAACTCAAGCATTTTGAAGAATTTGGTACTTTTACTGAATATGAAAAGATTAACACCCCAGTGAAAAGCTGGAAGTGACCAAAACGCGCGAAATGCATCTACTAAGCTTCTTCCCCCCCTCGTGTTTATATTTTCTCAGCCAATCTAAAGGTCTTCCAAAGGTCAGGTGGCAACACGTCTGGCAGCGTCATCCATCAGGAATGTCGAGACAGTTGGTTAGCCATCCCCTTCTGAAATCCAGTTTCGATTCCCACGAAGTCCCCTCCTACAAAGACAAACCCCCTCCTGCTCTCTTCCCCCCCTTTGCTCCATACCTAATCCCTCCCCGTTTCTTATGGCAGCTAAAGCAGGAAAGCTGAGGCTGACATTCGGCCCCTCTTGCAGAAGAGACGTTAGTCCTAAATAAAAGGAAGAAAGAGAAAGAGAAACAGAATATATACAATGATCAAGGTTTATCAGGGTATTTGGCATAGAACTGTTGTACTTTCTTGGGAGCTCGGACATCCCGTTTATTTACCCATTCAGCCTGAGATAGTGGAAAATGTTTCCAGGCAATTAGATATTGGACTTTACCATGGTGTTTTCTAGAGTCCAAGGTTTCCTTAACCTCAAAATGTTGCTCCCCTTCTATGAGGATGGGAATTGGAGGGTTGCTATGATCAACCCTTAGGGGAGATGAGTGTTCAGGTTTCAATAAACTAACATGAAATACAGGATGTATCCGTCTCAAGGTTTTTGGTAATTCTAATTCAACTGTCACTGGATTTATCAGTCTAATCACACGGAATGGTCCTACATACTTAGGCCCCAGCTTTTTAGACCTCTGGGTGGTTTGTAAGTATTTGGTAGACAAATAGACTTTATCCCCCACTTTGTAAATGTGAGCTGGGGACCTTTTCTTATCGGCTTGTGCCTTATGAGCTCGGTGTGCCTCATCTAATGCCTTCCGAGTCACTGTCCAGGTGCTCCTTAATTGTTCCATCCAATCTATCAAGGAGGGATTTTGGGGATCATCTTGAGGTAACTCGGGAATGGGTACAAAATCCTGGCCTGATGCAACCTTAAAAGGGGTGAATCCGGTGCTACTATGCACAGAATTGTTATACGCCACTTCTGCAAATGGCAACAAGTCTACCCAATTGTCCTGTTGGTAATTCACGTAACACCTAAGGTATTGTTCGAGCACCCCATTGGTTCTTTCACAAGCACCATTTGTCTGAGGGTGGTGACTGGAACTCAACCCCTGTGCGGAGCCTATCAATCTTAAAAATTCTCTCCAGAAACTGGAAGTAAATTGCACACCCCTATCAGAAATTATTCTTTTCGGAGACCCATGTAGTCGGTAAATCTGCCGAATAAATAATTTTGCGAGGGTTTTTGCTGAAGGGATCTTTGAGCAAGGTATGAAATGTACTTGTTTGGAAAACAAATCAGTTACTACCCAAATGACAGTGCAGCCCTCACTGTCGGGTAAGTCCACAACAAAATCCATAGATATTTCCTTCCATGGGGCGTTCGGTCTAGCCACACCTTGCAGTAATCCAGGGGATTTTCCTGGAGGTCTTTTAGCCGAGGCACATACTGGACAGCTAGCCACATATGCCTGTATGTCCTTTTTTAGTGCAGGCCACCAAAACTGTCTCTTAACAAGATGTAAAGTTTTGACAAACGCAAAGTGTCCTGCGGCTTTGGCATCATGCGCATATTTCAATACGGTTGGTCTTAATGTGGTCGGAACATACAATTTTGATCCAACCCAAGCTAGTCCGTCGCGAAGTGTGCATTCATTCGAGTGGATTTTAAACCACTCGTCAGTTTTTAGCGCTTCTCGTAACTTTTCGAGTAAATCCCCTGAGAGTTCTGGATCGGTTTTACTCTGCGCTCTGGTAGTGACAGGTGTTGCCAATTGCGTTAAGGGGATCATTGGTTGAACCAGTTCCTTCTTTATGCTGTTGTACTGTGGTAATCTGGAAAGTGCGTCCGCCATGAAATTTTTCCCCCCAGGAAGGTAACGTAAAGTGAAATTGAAACGCTTGAAATGTTGGGCCCAGCGTGCCTGTTTGGGTGACAATTTGCGTGGTGTTTTTAATGCTTCTAGATTCTTATGGTCAGTCCACACCTCGAAAGGGTGTTTTGCCCCTTCTAAAAATTGTCTCCATGTTAACAGCGCCCATCTAACTGCAAACGCTTCCTTCTCCCATATGGCCCATCTCCTTTCTGTCTCAGATAGCTTACGGGATGTGTAAGCACAGGGTTGTAATATTCCATTCTCATTCTTTTGCAAGAGTATTGCTCCTACGGCAACGTCGCTAGCATCCGCTTGTACTACAAAAGGTTGTTCTATGTCGGGGTGTTTGAGCACAGGTTCAGCTGCAAACAACCGTTTCAGTTTTTCGAAAGCGGCCTGACAGTCCATAGTCCATTCTAGTGGTTTCGAGGGTTTGGGTTTTATTTCCCCTTTGGTTTTGAGCAAGTTTGTAATTGGCAGTGCGATTTTTGCGAAAGAGGGGATAAATTGTCTATAAAAGTTAGCAAACCCTAAGAAACTCTGTAACTGTTTACGGGTGCGTGGTGCGGCCCATTCCATTACTGCCCGGACCTTTTCCGGGTCCATCTCTATTCCCTCATGCGATATACGATATCCAAGATAGTCGATTTTGTCTTGATGGAATTCACATTTAGAAAGTTTGGCATAGAGTTCAGCTGCTCTGAGTTTATTCAAGACCGCTCGAACCAATCTTATATGGTCGGCCATGTTGTCAGAATAAATTAGAATATCGTCCAAATAGACCAACACCCCCTTATATAGATGCTCATGCAACACTTCGTTGATCAACTGCATGAATACGGCCGGGGCCCCCTGTAGTCCAAAAGGGAGTACTCTAAATTGGAAACACCCCAGTGGGCAATTAAATGCTGTCTTCCATTCATCTCCCTCTTTTATTCTCACTCGGTAGTATGCCTCTCTTAAATCAAGTTTGGTAAAAAAAATTCCCTTTCCTAAATGGGCCAACATGTCCTTCATAAGTGGGAGGGGATAGACATTTTCCACGCAAATGGCGTTCATGTTTCTATAATCAACAACTAATCTGAAGGATCCATCTTTCTTTTCGCGGAACATTACTGGCGCTGCTACCTTGGGTTTGGCTCGTTCGATAAATCCCCGTTCTAAGTTTTTGTCAATAAAATTCCGCAATTCCTCCAATTCTCGAGGTGTCATGGGGTATATTTTTGGTTTTGGAAGCTTCACCCCTGGGAGTATTTCAATGGTGCAGTCAGTGGCCCTGTGGGGAGGCAGAGTATCAGACGCTTTTTCACTAAACACTTCCTTGAGGTCCCAATATTCCTTCGGAATTTTCTCTTCTCCCTCAATATAGTTAATGGCTACTGTGGCCCCTTCTGGTCTTATGTCGTCCCTTAGGGAGGGGCCTTCCTTTTCCGGAGGTGGTTCTGCCGTACGGATGCGCAGGACCCCCGTTTTCCAATTTACTCGTGGGTTCCATTTACGAAGCCAGGGCAGTCCTAGAATTAGGGGCCTTTCCATGCCAGGTGCTACGATAAAGCTGAGCTTTTCTATATGATTCCCCAACTGTAGTTCAAGGGGTTCGGTCATAAAACTAGCTGGGCCCCCTCCTGCAATCGACCCATCTAATTGACAAAATGCAATGGGTCTTTTTAAAGTTTTCAGTCTCAGTCCCATTTCCTCCACTACTTTGGGGCTAATTATGCACCTAGTGCACCCCGAGTCCAACAGGGCTAACAATTGCGTGTGAGTTCCTGTGGAGGGCACCCTTACTTCTACGGGGATGAGTAAGGGTTCTTCCGTGTGACTCACCCGTTCATCGGTGTCCGAGTCGGAATCCGTCTCACTGTCGTCATCGTTGGTCGGAGTTCCCAACTCACGCTGGTTCCGGGGAGTGAACTCAACGACTTCTCCTTTCAGGGCGGTGCCGCGGGTTTTGGCGGGTATTTTATCGCTTTTCTTTTGGCTGGCCCCGGTGGCTTTTGGCGGTGGTTTGGAGAAACATTCGGCCGCCCGGTGACCCTCCTTCCCACATTTGAAACAGGTGAAGGGCTTTGACTTGGGTTTGAATTCGGTCTTCCTGCCAGTCATCTTGGCCGCCCCCTTACGGTAGAAAGAGGATGACTGGTCCCCCATCCGCCTTCCTCGGAGTTCGCTCCGTTTCAGCTCGATCTCCACATCCTCAGCTACTATGTACCATCTATCCAAATCATCGGGGACCCCCATGCTCCTGCAATCTCGATATATCTCATCATTCAGTCCATCCTTGAAACTCTCCAAAAGCGCCATTTCTGACCAGCCTGTCATATAAGGTGCCAGTTCACGAAACTCTTGGATATACTCTGCCACCGGCCTCCGACCCTGCTGAATGCTCTTCATTCTGAGTCTCGCCTTTCGTTCAGCTAAATGGTCTTCAAAACGTCTTCTAAGGGCCCTCATGAACTGGTTGTAATTTCTCAGCAGGAGGGAGTTGTTATTGTGGAGAACTACCATCCACTCAGCCGCCACTCCCTCTAGGGCATTTGCAACGCTTCTGACTTTAGCCGCATCCGTTTCGTAGTCCTTCCCCCCAATCCTGCATGTGGTTCCACACTTGGGTCAGGAAAAATCCCAAGGTTTTAGGATTTCCATCAAACTTCCCAGGAAGGGGGCGGATTTTTGGCTTTTTACGTCTGCGGGGGCGGGGGGGGGGCTGCAGGGCTGGGGTTCTCTGGCCGGCTGCATCTCTTCCTCGAGCTGCCGAAGCCTGGGATGTTCCCTCCTCAAACTCTTCCTCTCCCCCGCAGGCTGTCTCTTCGGCCTCCCCCCTGGGGTCTGCTTCCCCCTTCTCCACAGGAGTTTCAAAAGACTCACGGTTTTTTCTGCTTTCTTCCACATCACGGATAAGCTGCAAGGCTTGATCTATCATGAGACGTTCCTTCTGCTATTGCATCCACACTGCCTCCCTTTTTCGGGGTCTGGAAGTCGTCACTCCCCGGGGGTTCTCCCCCCAGTCCGGCAGTCTCCCCACACCTTTTGACCATCTGGCCTCCTCCGGTTCCAAACGGAGTCTTTCCAGCCATTCTGCAGTTTCTCTTTCCGACTGGAGGGCGGTTGAACTCGCTGCCCCCATCTTCCCTTCTTCATCACTCCCTCGATCTGACATACTTTGGATTTTCAGTCCCCTCGGGTTTTGTCCGGGATGACTGAGATGACTTCCAGCTTAATGTCAGGTATGCTTCCTTCAGTATCCAGGAAAGAAAACCCCAAACTCAAGCATTTTGAAGAATTTGGTACTTTTACTGAATATGAAAAGATTAACACCCCAGTGAAAAGCTGGAAGTGACCAAAACGCGCGAAATGCATCTACTAAGCTTCTTCCCCCCCTCGCGTTTATATTTTCTCAGCCAATCTAACGGTCTTCCAAAGGTCAGGTGGCAACACGTCTGGCAGCGTCATCCATCAGGAATGTCGAGACAGTTGGTTAGCCATCCCCTTCTGAAATCCAGTTTCGATTCCCACGAAGTCCCCTCCTACAAAGACAAACCCCCTCCTGCTTTCTTCCCCCCCTTTGCTCCATACCTAATCCCTCCCCGTTTCTTATGGCAGCTAAAGCAGGAAAGCTGAGGCTGACACATCTGTAGTAAATGGACATGCAGCCCTACATTCACTGACTCCCAGGCTCTATTATTCCCAGGGTTTGAATACATACCTTTCCCACAGGCATGGACTTTGGCACATAAGTAAATCCTCATAAGAGAAGGTTTTTTTAAACAAACAAACAAATACCCCTGCCCTGCATGATAGAAACCAAAATGTACTTGGATGAGGAAAAGAGGGAAGTGTTGTGGTCCGCCAGCAGCATGCGGAGCTGGCAGCCATGTCAGACAGTGAGGAGGCTGGGGAGGAACATGGGCCAATCCTGGAGTCTGGGGAAGGCCCGGACGAGGGCTCTGTGTCAGAGGCAGAGATGGGGCCAGGGCCATCTGGGAGTGAGGTGTGGACTCTGGAGCCTCCAGCATCAGACAGCAGAGAGGCAGAGGAAAAGGAGGAGCCTATTCCTAGTGCGCGTATGTGCAGAGCTGCCAGAAGGCATGAACAGTTAAAACAAAAGGGATGACTCGGGAGTAAGGCCTGGAGATGATTGGCCTCTCCCATAAGGCTTAAAAGAGGAGCAAAGGCACATGGACACTTTGCAGGAAAGCAACGTTGTTAATTCTATTCCCAGTCAGCATCTCTGTTTGATTCTGGAATCCGTGTGGCTTTGCCAAGTAGGTCTTTGGCAGAGTGTCAAGGGAGATAAAGGTTGGTGATTATCCTGAAGGACTTCTCCTGAAGGACTTTTTGCAACTAATTGGAACTCAGCTATGAATGAACGTAATTCACAGCTGTTGCAATAAAAGAGGTTTTTGGTGACTACTCGTGTGTTTTAATGACTCAGGAAGCCTAGGTCACAACAGGAAGCTTTCTGGTCCCCCAGTAAAAGGAAATCTACTAAAGACTGGAGAAAGTCCAGGAAAACAAATGGGGGGCTTTAGTTTCTGGTAGCAGGTCATCCTTAGAAGTAAGCAACAAAGTCTAGCTAGGTATCATGCCTTGTTTAATTTCTGTTACTGTAATGAGAACTTTTTTTATGTGTAATATTAGAACCAACCAAACCTCTACAAATATTCATTGGCTTTATTATGACATTTTCACTGCCATGAATGTTCTCAGCTGAAAACTGTACTCCTCTAAATCAATCTCACCTTTTCCAATCAAGAACTGCCCTGTTGTATATATTGGCAACTCTTTGAGTATTGCAGAGTGTTGTCACGCCCCAAACTGATTTTTCTCCCATTTTCTCTAGCTTTGACTCCCTTTTGTCATGGATTTTCTTTTACACAGAAAACTCCAGCTGACAAAGTTGGAGCCTTGCTTTTGTATCTCATTGCCCACAGTTGCTTTTCCTTGCTTGCTGCACAAGCTTCTTTAGTTATAACAAAGCTTAAAGGGTCTGTTTCCATCATGTTTGCACTCACCCACTTTTCATGCTGCTATGGCTAAAATGTTTAGGATGTCAGTGGGGTTAAAGGTCAAGTTCATACCTGACTTGTTCTGAGATAGGAGCACAAGTTCCATTGGAGCCCATTGAATCTCTACAGAGGGAGAATTTGTGCTGCTGCTTGGTGGCCATTTTTTCTCTGATCCTTGTAGTGACTGGTGTCTTTAAAAAGCCCTTTAGTGGATGATTGATAAGATGTCTTTATTTCAAAGCTAAACTTGTGAATATAAAGTGCAGCAGTTAAAATAAGTGTATTCACTGAGAGTTAAGTTACCGTACTTTGTTAAGTACGCCTTGCAGATGTGCTAAATTACTCATTGCGTTCTGAACTGTCATGGTCTGTGCTTCCCCCCACCCTTTTAATAGTTCTGATAAATGTGCCTTCTACTATATGCATGGAAAAGTATGTATATCATTTTTCAAAGAATTTTCTTTTCATGCCATGTAGTAAAGATCCTCCCACCAACCGAGAAGGAAGTCATTGCTGTGCAGAAGCCCTTGGAAGGTACTTTAAACTAGCCATTAGTCTAGTTTGTCTTGCTTAAAATAAGGCACATTTATGACTAACAGATTATTCATCCTATTAGCTAAATGAAACTTTAAGGAAGAAATTCGCTATATCCCTGAATTCCAGGTGCAGGGGCAACTTCAAATAGTTATCTGGCTGCACATGGAAACAGAGTAAGTGATTATATGGAGTTCAGTTTGAACAAGAGTTCTTTTATTTTACTGAAAACTAGAATAGAGAGTGGTTAAACTGTTGGACTGAATCTGAAGGCGATGCCAAGTAGATTATCTTGAACGCCATATAGGAAAGGTGGGAGTTATATACCCTGTTTCCCTGAAAATAAGACATCCCCTGATAATAAGCCCAATCGGGCTTTTGAGTGTATGCGCTAAAATAAGCCTCCCCCCGAAAATAAGCCCTCCCTGAAAATATTTAAATACAGAGCTGGAAAACAGGTAAGACGGCAAGAGGAGCCCCATCTTGCTCCATGCGCCCCAAAATAATAATACTTCCCCAAAAATAAGGCCAAGTGCTTATTTCGAGGTTCAAAAAAATATAACACAGGGTCTTATTTTTGGGAAAACACGGTATAACAAATAAATACATGTGAAAAGATAGCAAAATATGCAATGGCAAACACAAGGTTAAAAAAGAACTGTAGTGCATGGCATCTGTGAAAAAACAACAACAAAAACCCAGGTTCAGCTTCCAATTTCTTTGGAAGGGCTGTAAAAATCCCCTGCCTGCAAAATTGGGGGTCACTGTTCACATAGCATAAGGCCTGATTAAAAACAATAATATCACTTTGTATAAGTCCGCTGTTTCCTAAATTCTTATCATTTCAGAGAAGGATGAAATATAGGCACAGAACCCAATGACAACCTTTCCAGGCAGAAAGTCCCAGATTCAGAATCAGGTATCTTTAAATTTTGATTGAGAAAGAATGTTGAATTAAGTGAAAGTGAAGATCACTTTCCTCTAGTAGCAAACAGAGATTTGAGGGGGTGAGGGGGGTTGAATTGGAATGGGCTTTTGAGTGACTTACAAGGTTCTGCATTCCAAGATGTAGGCCGAACAAAGACAGAAGCCAGAGCCGTTTTAATTATTTGTTTTCAAACAATTTTTTTAATATTATAAATATTTATATATTTTTAATATTATATATTTAATAATTTTTCTCTCTGCTCATTTAAAAAATTTACAACTCAAAGCAGTTTTGGAGGGCCTCTGGACTACTCTCAAATCCTGTGGGCCCTAAAACCCGAAATTATGAAGGAAGATGATATTTGGTACATCAAGTCTTTGATTCTTTCCTGAGTTGAAGCATTTCCAGAACTTAGAAAATGGTGAATTATTAGTTGAGCAAACTGTGAAAACTAGGATAAAGGTAGAGACACATTGCCTATAAGTAACCCAAACTATAGCAGACCTTTTCCTATTGGGGTTATGTGAGTCAGTATGACACATCTGGAAGGTATTGGGTTGGGGAAGGTAACTGTATTCAGGATGCACCAGAGGTGGTATTCAGCACCTCTGACCAGTTCTTGAGAACCGGTAGTGGAAATTTTGAGTAGTTCAGAGAATCGGTAAATACCACCTCTGACTGGCCCCGCCCCCATCTATTCTCTGCCTCCCAAATCCCAGCTGATCGGGAGGAAATGGGGATTTTGTAGTAACCTTCTCCTGGAGAGGGGAGGGAATGGAGATTTTACAGTATCCTTCCCCTGGAGTGGGGTGGGAATGGAGATTTTACAGTATCCTTCCCCTGCCACACCCAGCAAACCATGCCATGCCCATCAAGCCACACCCACAGAACCAGTAGTAAAAATTTTTGAATCCCACCACTGGGATGCACCCTGTAAAAGTGTGTAAAGGAAAAGACTGGGCTTCCAACATCCTTACTATAGGCCTGTAGTAAGGATGTTGGAAGCCCAGTCTTTCCATTTACACTCTTATTGCCCTAATTGTCATGAAGTCCCACTTAGCAGTCCCCTCCCTTGTGAAAATGCTCCGCCACAGGCTGTAGGCTGCTTTTTAAACCCAGGCCTAACACGTATAATATCTTTGGTGCCAAATGACTCTTGTTTGCTCTTTGAAGGCCTGTTGATACAGCCTGCAGCGTTCTACTTATTTATCCAGAATGGATTCATTGCCTGGTTAAATAAAGCAACATGTGTTCCTCAGATTGGGAAAGGGGTACATGGGCAGCATTTACCCAGCTCGGTCATTTTAATAGCAGCCCAAATCTTGTTCATTGAAAGTGTGTTTGCTGACAATGTTAATTGTTGTCTTGGTCTCTCTTCTGCCAGGAAGAGCAGGAACATCTCTCACCATCTGACTCTCTTCCTTGCTTTGCGGCTGTTTTTCCCCTCCATGATGCCATCTGTTCTCTCGGACACTGACTTCTCTGAGAAATGATTTATCTTTATGTTCTGCAGTTTGATTTTCTTCCTTTGGGGAGCAATGTCTTTGTTCCTCTGGTGTCATCGTTCAGCTTTCAAGCCCGTGTAGAGGATCAGCTTTCTTTTTGTTAAGAAAGTTCATAAATCATATTTTGCTGCTCTTCTCTCAATTTTCCATTTGGCTTAGCAAATATTTTACACTTCCTTAGTAGGTTCTCAAAGCATTCTCCAGTCATTATATTGAAACAGCCAGTTTAGTTGGGGTAAATATCAATGGTGGGCTGCCCTCGGTTCAGACCGGTTCTATAGAACTGGTAGTAAAACCGGCAGGAGGCTCCGCCCACCGACCCCGACATCATCAGGACGCTTTTGCGCATGCGCACGGCCCCGTTGTGAACCGGTAGTAAAGGTAAGTAGAGCTCATCCCTGGTAAAGATATATTTATTTTCTCACACAATCTCATAAGACTTCACTCAGAAAAAAGAACAAGATCCCTATGTTCTTCGTCAAAGTGCATTAGTAATAACCAGAGTTCAAACAACATCCAGAACTAATTAATATTCAGCTTTGGGAGGGAATGGAGACTTAATACATTGGTGGTACACATAATCTACTGTCAACAGCATAATACAGAAAATCTTTTGGTCCTTCAGACTGCATTGTTCCTTCAGTCATGGGGAACTATTGTGTAAATACAACTATTTCCAGCTGTATATGTCTCAGGCTCTGCTTCAAACTTACTTATTTAAATCATCCTCCCTCAGTTTATTTTCTTCATAAATACTAGCATTGGGCTTAATCCTAAAAAATGTTCAAGATCTTTTCAATGTTCTAAACATTATGGGGCCAGTTGGAAAAAGTAAGTAAAATACTGTTCTTTTTAACATACATATTGGGTTGTCAAATAAGGATAGTATGATGATGTTTGAGTTAAAAAAAAAGCCTTCAGAAATGAGAGGATTGATAAAAAGAAAGTGTACAAATGACCAACATTTCTTGAAGAAAAAAGCAGAACAATTTCCATTGTCTGGGTTCCATCTGGGTTTTTTAAGGATGATAATAAGCCTTTGGGTAGATATTGGATTATTGGGATTTTTCTGAAAGCAATTGTTTATGCCATTAAACAAAAGACTCAAAAGCAAAAACTCAGTAGTCATGGGATAAGAGGTCAGCTAGTCTCATGGCAGTGGTGGGATTCAAATTTTTTTTTACTACTGGTTCTGTGGGCGTGGCTTGGTAGGCGTGGCAGGGGAAGGATACTGTAAAATCTCCATTCCCTCCCCACTCTAGGGGAATATTACTGCAAAATCCCCATTTCCTACCAATCAGCTGGGACTCGGGAGGCAGAGAATAGATGGGGGCGGGGCCAGTCAGAAGTGGTATTTACCGGTTCTCCGAACTACTCAAAATTTCCACTACTGGTTCTCCAGAACTGGTCAGAACCTGCTGAATACCACCTCTGTCTCATGGATTGGTAATTAGATCAAGAACAGAAAATCACTAGAAATAAAAGTACAGTTTTCAAATTGAACAATTAAAGTGGATGTTCCTGGGCTGATGTTAGAATTAGTATTTTTTAAAAAAATAATCTAGAGCAGGGCTGTCAAACTCCCAGCCTGCGGGCCGGATGCATCATGTGCTGGCCATGCCCATGTCCGGTTTAGCGAAGGGGGGAAAAGTCCGGATACGTCACGTGACACCGACGTGACGACGTGAGTTTGACACCCCTGATCTAGAGGTTGGAATGAGCAGTGAGATGGACAGCTTTGCTGATCCAGGTACCTATATGCATAAACATAATTGCAGAATTTGAGGCCATTTATGAAAGACTAATTTGCTAAACAAAAGAAAAGAAGAAACAAACCAAAACAATAGTATGTGAATATATACAACCTTCGTGGGGGAAAGTCCATTGGAAATATGAGTTGCATTGAAAGTGAGAATTTTCCTGCATGCAAAAGGATTTCTCCAATTAATAGACAGCTACTAGGAAAGACGGAAAAATAGAATAAGTGTTTAAAATATCTTCCATGAATGTAGGGCACAATACAGTCCTACTTGCTACTCAATCCACTGAATAGAAGCTGGCATGGTAGTGCCAATGTTTGCTAATGACTTGTGTTTCCCTCCTTTCATCTGTATCGGGCTCTCTGTCCATCACTAATTTTGTTTGTTCTAGATTTTTTAATTGGAAGCTGGATGCTAAATTGGAAACTGGATGTTGCAAAATAAATAAATAAATAAATCAGCAGCTGTTAACATCATATTTCTGCTCAAGAATCCCTCTGGATGCCATAGAGGTCTCCTAGGCTTTCTTAAGCAAACAAATATTATGGATGGCTGCAACCCAGTATTATATTTGGGTATGTGCCCATCTGCCCAGGAAAAAGACAGATGTAAGCTGTAATGGCAGGGAGCGTTGGAGGCTGGAATTGAACTAGATATGGCCAGAGTGGGTGGTGGGATGTTCATTACCACTTTGCAAAGCCTCCCTCACCATAACAACCATTTCATTTAACCCACCAAATGATGTTAACTAGATTAATAAAAAAATGGGTCAATGCCTTAAAGGGTTTCATTCTTAGGAGGGGTCTCGGTGACTATAACAACAATTTTACACTTAACTAAGTAACTGGGTGGCAGCAACTGCAGTATTAGTAATAATACTGTGAAATGTACTTTTAATATTCGAGTACTTTGTGTACATTATCTGTGTAAACTTTGTAATAATCAAAGATAGTCTTTGATTTTATGATCACAATGGAGCCCAGATTGATTGTAGGTTGTTTTGATTGTTACACAATCAGCAGATGACTTGACTTGATTCTACAATTATTTTTATAATGGTCATTAAGTGAATCACATGGTTGTTAAGCACATGGTTGATAAGCAAATCCAGCAGTGGTGGGTTGCCCTGGGTTCGGACTGGTTCTATAGAACCGGTAGTAAAGCCAGCGGGAGGCTCTGCCCACCATCCCCGACGTCCTCAGGAAGCTTCTGCACATGCATGCGCGGCCCCATTGCCAACTGGTAGTAAAGGTAAGTAGAACCCACTCCTGAAATTCAGCATATCCTATCAGCCAGAAAATGGCAAAAACTGCTCTAAATTGTGGTGATGTGTGTAAGCTGCTGCATCCTGTTGTAAATGCAGTTTCTAAGCGCTCAAAATGTGATCATGTGACCACCTGTCTGGAGGTCATAATTTGGAAATTGTAAGTAACTTTATGAAGCCTGTCATAACTTCAAATCATCAAGTGCCTGGTCATTAACTGAGGACTATCTGTAGTGAGTAAAATCAATATTATATTTCATATTATAGCTAGATATTTTTTTCCTATAAGTTAACTGAAGTTAGAAAATTCAGTGAAGGGATTTAGAATGACTTTTACAGAGCTACGTTTCTGCAGTTCTTTCCAGATGAAAATGACCACATTAACAATATTGTTGTATTATTAGTATTAGTATTAATATGAGAATTACATGTACCGGTAATTATTTTTAAACTCTCCCTTTTTAGCCTGTACTTAAAATTCTGTGACAACAGGTAAGCTGCAAGGAGTATTCCTTTGAGACCCTCACTTTTCATGTCTAAGCAAATTCAATTATTACATTTCTATGGATCTTTAGGCATTAGCAAAGCACCTGTGACTCTATTCATATCTCTTGAAAGGAATAAAAGAAACAGATTTTAGCACATTAGAAGTAACTCTGTGACTTATCAGCAAAATAACATTCTGAAGGGCATGGAGCCCACTTTGATAAGAAGGAAGATGAGGAAAGAGCCTAATAGCTTCATGTGAAGTAGAAGTGTGCACTGTAAAATAAATCAATACTTCAGAAACCTTGAAAAGGAACACAAGAGGTAGGTAGGTAAGATATTGTTGGAAGCAGATAACAATTTGCTTAAGCATAGAAGTTGTGGGTACCTAACTATGCAGTCTAAACCTTGGGGGATCGGTGATAGCACAGCCCAACATGGTGGTTCTTGATGACTTTATGAGTTGGAATTATGGGGGTTGATGTCCAGCCCTTCAGCCTGGGGGAATGGCACCTAGATTAGAGAAGGACTATCCACTGTAGCTATAGATCAGTCCTCTGGATAATAGGAGTGTATATTTTATCTCCTGGCTGGCTGAGTTTCAGCAGGGAAGACAGACAAGATGATATCTTATTTATATAATAAAAATATAGTGATCTGGTTCACACATCATGGTAGTAAAACTTTGTAATAATTATCTGATTTATACAACGTACTGTATGTGGCTATACTCTGTTACTCCCAGTTATGCAATGGACTTTGGTTGGGGAAATTCTTATTTTCATTCCACATGTCTTATTTTCTATCTTTTAAGAATAACTACTACTGTAGAGTCATTAAAGCAACATTAACACACTTCTGGACCTTTTCATTTCCTTTGAATGAGCAAAAATAAGCTGTCTGCACATAGACTTTTTTTTTCTGGCAGAGATTCAAAATTTGTATCCTATCAGCAACCTTGGTTGTCCATGTAGATGTCAAAGAGGCTAATTGGGGTTATACTGAATTCTTGAGATCTCATTCACTAAATGTATTCTCAACATGTGTTTTGTGACAGGAGGCAACTCCCCCTCCATCAAATGCTCCAGGCCTCAGTTAAACTGCTGCTGACTGCCTGAGGTTGGGCTAAATGGAGTAATAGGTGAGGCAACAATCAAAGGTAGTTGTGGACGCCCATCCTCTTTCTAACACCTTCTCTTTTATGCTGTTTGGATACATTTCCTTCTTTCCCCTAACTGTCAGGCTGCTTTTAGTTTTTGCCAGAAGTCTGAATTGAATTTCTGTAAAGGTTTTATATAAATGAACCAAACCAGAAGGTTTTAAAATTAACCTATGTCCCTAGGGCCATAGATTGTCCTCACCTTGGTTTGAGTTGGGAGTGTAGTGGGACTCCAACTGCAGAGGTTCCTAAAATAAGTGGATTTCCTGGACCATTTTCAGCCAGATTTCAGGTCTAGGCTGGAGTTAGAAATTGCAATGATCATTCTGGTGGATGACCTTTGTCATGACCTGGATGTGCCCCTCTCTCTTGGTTCTTTTACAGCTCTGGACAATCTTAAATACCATTGACCATGGTGTCTCTCTGGACTAAGTGTGAGAATGGGTATCAAGAGTTCTGCTCCATTCTGAATGGGCGTTGCCATTCAATGGGAAAAAGAGAAAATGTCATCCAGGTGGGTTGTTCATTGTGGGGTGTCACAAAATACATTGGTCTTTCCCCTTCTATTCAACATGTGAGGTAGAATGAGCCACGGTGGCACAGTGGTTAGAGTGCAGTACTGCAGGCTACTTCTGCTGACTGCCAGCTGACTGCAATTTGGCAGTTCAAATCTCACCAGGCTCAAGGTTGATTCATCCTTCCATCCTTCCGAGGCGGGTAAAATGAGGACCCAAATTGTTGGGGGCAATATGCTGACTCTGTAAACCGCTTAGAGTGTAAAGCACTGTGAAGTGGTATGTAAGTCTAAGTGCTATTGTTATGTGGATGAAGAGCCTTGGTGGCGCAGCAGACTAAAGTGCTGTTAAGTAGCACCAGCTACCTGCAATTACTGCAAGTTCAAAACTCACCAGGCTCAAGGTTGACTCAGCCTTCCATCCTTTCAAGGTAGGTAAAATGAGGACCCAGATTGTGGGGGCAATAAGCTACTTTGTATAAAAAGAACACCGCTTGGGGGGGGAGGGCAAAAGCCCTACTAAGCAGGTATATACAAAAGTATGAAGGCTATTGCTTAATGCATTGTAAGCCGCCCTGAGTCTCCGGAGAAGGGCGGCATATAAATCGAACCAATGAATGAATGAATGAATGAATGAATGAATGAATGAATGAATGAATGAATGAAGTCACTGGGAAGAACCATGTGTTAATTTGGATGCAATCATTAGTATGCTGATAGTAACCAATTATCTATCTTTACTTTACCCAAGCAGAGTGAGGGATGTGGTGGACGTCTGGATGGAAAGCTGAAATTGAATTCTTAAAACCAAAGGTGCTGTTTATTCAGAAACCATCTGGCATGTCCTGCTCCAGAGATAACTTAGGCCAGAAAAGCACTCCTCAAAAGAGCAAATTGTGTGATTTAAGTATTATGAGACTTTTATACTCACAGTTACAGCTAGATAGGCATGTGGGGCTGGGCAGGGGGAGGTGTTATCCAGCTTCTACTGGTGCATCACATCTCCTTTACCAGAGCATGAAACACCTTGCCCTCAGTACCTCTCAAAGTGATACTATAATGCTGTATATAGGGGACTGCTGAGAAATTTCAGATGATTTCTACAACTGAATTCAGAATTTAGCAACTGACTTATGGCAGATGAGAACTGCAATGTTCTATAAGATCAGTTTTGTGGGAGCTACATTGACTTATGAATATGATTCAAACTGCTGGGTTTGACCAGTAACACCTTTTAATAAATTGGAATGTAACAACTTGCAGGAAGGTCTGGTTTAGGTAGAATTGATCCATTTGGTTCATTCATTGTGAATGGAGATGCTAAAATATTCTCATCAGGGGAGGGGAGGGGCAAGGCCACAGAGATTTTCTGTGTAACTTCCACTATTGTGGAATAATTGATCATGATGGTGTCTTTGCTAATAGCATTTTGGAAGGGATTCAAAATGGAGCTTTACTCCAGGACACTCGATTTATGATGATTTAATGAAAGAAGTTGTTTATATGTGTGCTGGGCTAGGGTGTGCGAGATTTTATATTTTCATGTTTTGTAAACAGCTAGAAACTTTTGTGGTGTTGTTAATAAATAAACAAACTAGCCAGTCTTGCTTTCATCTTTTGATGTCTAATACCAGGAACATGGTGTCCAGCTTTATTTTTTCCAGCAGCAGCCTTTCATTCAGCCTTCCGCTAATGCTTGGGCCATTAATGTTTAAAACTAAAACAAGTATACAGATTGTTAATCTTAGAATTCTAAGTAAAAAGGTAAGGGAGTCCCTTACTTTGCCAGTTATTGCCGACTATAGAGGTGGTGCTTATCTCTGTTTCAAGGTCATTGAATCAGCACTGTCCGAAGATAGTTCCATGGTTATGTGGACAGTATGATGTCATGGATCATTGTTACCTTCCCACCAAAGTGGTACCTATTTGTATACTTGCATTTGTACACTTTCAAATTGCTAGGTTGGCAGGAGTTGGGGCGAGGACGGGAGCTCACTCCATCATGTGGAGCTCAGATCTCAAACCTGGGCTGCTGGCTTCCCAGCCTATAAGCCCAGAATCTTAACTGCTGAGCCACTACAGCGCCCTTAGAATTCTAGCAATACTGAAATGCCACAGAGTTTCACAGGGCTGTGTGTATGTTTTAAAATAATATTTCTGGGAATGTTCTTTTTTCATTTGCCTTATGAAATAGAAACATTTGCAAACTGTCTTTGAAGATTCTCCGTATTTTTTTTTCCTGGCAACAGTCAGCTTTCCCTGTAATGCTTCAAAATGAGTAATAAATCCTTAGCACAGTTCCTCAGTACAGGAAGAATGCCTTTCCTTGTTTGCATTGGCAATAACATTGTAAACATTTCTGAATTTTCCACCTAGCATGTTATACTTCTGTTACTGCTGATTGCATGCCTCACTTGGTTAAGAGCACAGCCAGATGGCCTTGTTAAAATGCTATCCATCAGTCCTTGAGTCAGCAAAAAAGGATGCAAGTATAAAATTTGAGGTCCTGCCCTATTTTGCCTTCATAATGAGGTCTGTGATTGGTGCTGTCAACTGTTTCAGTACAGGATGAGTACAGAAATAAAGAGATTGGTAGATTTCTTTTCCCTTCCTACCAAATAGTCTTCAAGGGAAGCCCTATATAACAAACACACACACACAAACACATCGCATTACAGTAGTCAAGCTATGAGGCAACTGGGGCATGAGTGATTTTTCTGAAGGGTCTCTCAATCACATGGAGCTGTGCAAAGTCCTTCCTGGTCACAGCTGCCACTTGCTCATTGAACAGGAGCTGTGAGTCCAGGAAGACCCCCAAGTTGCGTACCATCCTTCAGTGAGGAAGTACCACCCTATCCAAAGTCAAAGATGAAATATCCTCAGATCTGGAGAGTACAAACATCCACAGCCATTTGGTCTTGGTAGGATTGAGTTGGAGACTGTTCTTCCCCATCCAAACCTATCCAGACTTCAAGCATGGGGACAGAACTTCAACAGCTTCATTGGCTGGTCCAGAGTTGAAAGATATAATTGGGTATTACTAATGATACCAAATAACAAATGACTTTACCCAATGATTTTGTGTAAATGTTGAAAAGTACGGGAAAAAGGATGGCTCCTGAGTAAGGAAGTGGACTGCTGTAAAATAGTGTCCTCCCAACCTCATACAGCCAACTCAGAAAAATACCTTGGATAATGATACTGAAAGCTGCTGGAGCACAAAATATATGCACCACTTGTCATCCCAGCTCTGCCACAGGTCATTTACAAATATGACAAGCTCTCTCAGTAACAAACCCCAGATGTTCAAGTTACTATCAATTTGTTCTAGTCATGACATTTGGATAACAGCAATATTTAATATTTTTTAAGTTTTTTGCAAAATGAAAAAGAAAACAGATTCCAAAAAAAGAGACTCTAATGACAAAAAGAGACCCATGTACACATATATAACCGTCAAATTTTATAAATACCACATCTGTATTTCTATCTAAAATGACATTTGCACAGAGCTGTTATTAGATTCTAATAGATTAAAAAGTAATATAATCTATTATCGAGCCCTGGTGGCACAGTGGTTAAAGTGCAATATTGCAGGCAAACTCTGTCCACAGGAGTTGGAGTTTGATCCTGATGGGGCTCAAGGTTGACACAGCCTTCCATCCTTCAGAGGGCGATAAAATGAAGACCCAGATTGTTGGGGCAATATTCAAATAATGTTTTTACATTGTAAACTGCTCAAAGAGTGCTGTAAAGCACTATGGGATGCTATTGCTATTATAATATTGTTAACATTATATTTCTGGTATCATTCATTACTGGTTTTTTTCTAAGATCTTCATCACATCACTATTCAGCTAGAATTTTTAAAAAAACTTTCAAATACTGCTGATGCAATGAAAGATTTAACAATTGGAATTTATTCAGTTTCTTATTTTTTATCAATTTATACATTTTAGGAAATACAAAGTATAAAACGTAGCAGGGTTCATTAGAAAAGATTAGTAACTGATTTTCTCAGTACCTTTGAAATCTTTTCGTTGAAAGTATAGTCTAATTGGGTATACTACCACCAAAGATCATGATAGGTACCAATTTGCCAAAAATAAAGATTTTTATTGCATAGCTTTTGAGAAGTGAAATGCTACGTTTGCATAATCTTGATAGTATATTCTTGGTTACTCATGAAATAGATTTAAATGATTTTCATCCTACAAAGAGTTCTAGTGAGATTCGTCATCTTCAAATACTTTATTATGTGATAGACTTTATTAAAACTTTAAGATAACCCGTAATACTTAACATAAGAATTTTATTTGACATTGATGAGATTCCATGCTATTAAATGAAGTATAAGCACACTTTTCTTCAAATGTTGCTAATGGTCTTTTCTGATTGGATTTAGATATCTTACAAAGAAATGACTGAATGTGACATAGTTGAAAACATGCTGATGCATGATAATTTCTTTTCAAAATATATCTAGTAGTAACAGGGTCTCCAACTCTACAGTATTTCTCTAATAATGGAAAATCCTAAATCTTCCTGTTTCTTAAAGTGCTTAAAAAGAAAGTGATCTAACAATGAGAGAAGATGAAAAAAAGTCAAGAACTAAAATGATTTTTACCTTACCAATCTTCTAAAGGTACATTTAAGTATGGATTTGAAATATTAGATATTCATTTTTTACTGATAGGAAGGATAGTACCATCCCCACTAAGAGGAAATCTAACATTAACTCACTTTTTATCCATTGAATTTTGGCAATTTGAATAATAAAATAGAGTGTTGAATAATTCTATTGCAGCACATTCTAATTTCACTGATACTTTAATGCCTGGAAAATACATTGGGGGAAAAAAACTTGTAATCATACATTCATATTGTCTGAGAGCCTCTACAAATATGAAGAATGAAGTCTGACATTTCTTTTACAAAGAAAGTAAACATGCTTACACAAAAGGTTGCTTATTGCACTTGAAGGGATATTCCAGAGATTTTTCTGATAGCAACAGGGGAATCTCTGATCTGTTCATCTTAAACTGTCAGTTCACATTAGGATTACTTTTTTATTTATTTTTATTGCTTTTAACTTAATAACAGAAAAAGAGAAAGTAAAGAAATAAATCCTAATCTCTTTCCTTTTTCTGTTGTATTATTTTCACGTTTTAAAAATATTCTTTACGCATACGTTTTTTAAAATAGAATGTCAGTGTTTGCAGTTTACATTAAGATTACTTAATTGAAGTTTGAGAGTAAAGCACACTATAGTGTTATACTCCTGAAATAAAGAACATCTATTATACTTGATAGAATTATGGAACCATGTGGGCTGGGTCCAAAAAATCCAAAGGAGATGAAGCTTTGAGATCTTAGATCTGAATTTGCATTTCTTTTAATTTATTTTAAATGAAAGCCATCCAGGGTTGCTTTGGTTAGTTAGCAAGCAGTATATAAATTAAAACAAACAAACAAGTACTTTAAGAACAAGTAGTGGAGAAACATGCATTACATACAAAAAAGACAAATATTCCAAAGGACCAGCCTTAGTCAGAACCTTTTCGACAGAATTTTAAGAATTTTTTCCCTTAAATTATTTGAAAGAAAAATGACTCCTTCAGTCATAAGAGCAGGGGTGAAATCCAGCAGGTTCTGACAGGTTCTGGAGAACCGGTAGCGGAAATTTTGAGCAGTTTGGAGAACCGGTAGCGGAAATTTTGAGTAGTTCAGAGAACCAGCAACTACCATCTCTGGCTGGCCCCAGAGTGGGGAGGGAATGGGGATTTTGCTGTATCCTTCCCCTGCCATGCCCACCAAGCCACGCCCACCAAGCCACACCACATCCACCAAGCCACGCCCACAGAACTGGTAGTAAAAAAAAATTGGATTTCACCACTGCATTTTTTGGTAGCACACCTGAAGGAAATGTACTTATTAGGAAATCACAAGACAAAGCGGGAGAAATGTACAAATCCAACATGAATTTAATTAAAATTACACAAATAAAAAGTCAAAGTTATAATAATATATACCAGGTTACTAATTCTGATCAGAGATAAAATAGATAAAATCCAGGTAATATTAGAACATTATAAGATTATCCTATGTAAATATATTAGATCAGGGGTTCCCAGGCCATGGTCCCACTACTGTGCCATGGCCTATTCACAACTGCCCCGTGATTTAAGAGCTTTGCCTACATCAGTTTTGCACTACATTCCATATTTGTAATATGTTGTTCAATAAGCTATATTGGTTGTTCATAGTCCCACTCTATTACTTGTGGAGAAAATCCATAGATCTGTAATTTGCTTAGAAGGGGATTCATCTAGAACAGTGGTTCTCAACCTTCCTAATGCCGCGACCCTTTAATACAGTTCTTCATGTTGTGATGACCCCCAACCATAAAATTATTCCTAAAACCATTGAAAATATGTGTTTTCTGATGGTCTTAGGCGACCCCTGTGAAAGGGTCGTTCAACCCCCAAAGGGGTCATGACCCACAGGTTGAGAACCACTGATCTAGAAAGACTTATAGTTACTTGAGAGCATCAGGGAGGCAAAGCCCTCAGGTAAGAAGACAAGTTTCAACTAGTAGCTAAAATTAAGAGCCAGACTCTAGCCTCTGTCTTCATCATTAGAGTCGCAACAGGGCACTAGAAATGCTACTCAAGGAATTTGGACTGGACTTTTTCTGTGGTCAACCAGATAATGGACCAAACTGTTCTCTGTAGGTCTGCTGAGACAAAGATTTGATCATGAAATCTCTAGCAGAACAGAAACTCATACAATCTCTATGTGATCCAAAGAAACATGTTGTTTTTCTACAAATTGAATGCATTATTTCTCTCTATGTATAATTGTTTAGGGATTCAAAATAAGAAAACAGTGAATATGGCAGATACACCTGCTAACTCTCTCATTCATTTAGTGTGACTTTTGCTACCGTAAAGTTGTTAATAAGTATTAAATTGACTTATGCTCACAGTTAGGCATATATAGAGAAAAAAAATTAAGTGTTGAGTCTGAAAAAAAGTAACTGAAAGCATTCTTTAAAAGCTTGAAGATTTGTAAAAAAAAAATGGGGATTGATAACTTAGCATCTACCAAGTTCCTTATCTCTATTTAATTTTAAAATTGTCATCATCATCAATCATTTAAATTATTAAATAGGAAGTTGCATGCTTCAACTCCAAATATCACCTTCTATTTTATTTTCAAGAATGTCCTTGAACTCCAGATAGATGCAAACTATTCTTAGAAAATAAAAATGGTGAATGGCTACAGAAAAACATAAAAATGTTTTTACAAATAGGAAGCATTCTGGGAGCTTACTGGGCTTACCATTTTCCCTATCATTAAATGAGTATTTTGCAGGGCTATGCAAAATGTTGAAGGAAAGCTTCAACATTCAATGAAAGTCCAGTTGAATTATCCCATAGAAGCAAATTCGTAAGTCAAGGCAAGGAACTGCTTTGAAGTAACACTTCAAACAAGGTGGGATTTAAGTGCTTTCAAAAGGTTCACAGTTTCAATGACTTTTTCACAGTTTTTGCGGTTGTTAAAGAAAGTGGATAATGTTGTAACTTCAATTCCATATCTTTTAAGGTGAGACAACTAAGATGACTTTGGCTATCATTTGGTCTGAGCTCTCCAGCTCCTTTGTAGAACTCTCTCTTATACTAGCAGAAGGTTATACTTTTGTGCTGGGTCGGCCAATGCAAGTGAGAATTCAGCTCAACTCTGGTTATTCTCAATGATGAGTTCAAGGCTGACCTAGCTTTTAAAGATGATACAAGGCGAGCGGATTTAACTCTTTTGATAATGAGTGAATATGTGGCAAGCTAATACTAACAGGTACAAGGCCAAATGTTTACTGCTTTAAAATTAGAGATTGGGATGGGCAATCCTTATCAATGGTGTCCCTATTTTTATATATTTGTCTACCCTGTTTTCCCCAAAATAAGACATTCTCTGATAATAAGCTCAATTGGTTTTTTGAGTGCATGGCAATAAGGCCAAGCGCTTATTTCAGGGTTCAAAAAATAAAAGATAGGGTCTTATTTTCGGGAAAACATGGCATAAACACACACACACACACACACACACACACACACACACACACACAGAGGGAGACATTCTCTCTCTTGCTCTCTTTCTCAAGGCTCTATATTCACTCCTATTTTCATCCGGTTTTGCCAAAAAATGAAGCTGCATTAGACATTTTGATGTTTTCCCATTATAGCCTGTCTACTACATAATCCAATCCAATCTCAGAGTAACAAATCTGAATTGGATTGGCCTTCAAACTATGCCCTTCAAGCTATTTTAAATTGAATTATGCCCTTTTAAAAACGTTAATATTTAATCTGAATTGAATCAAGGCTGATTTGCACAGGCCTAGTAAATTTGGTAACCTTGGCTACCAAGCTTGTTCACCATAGTAGCCATTTTGTGGGATACACTTGGGATACACTGTCAAAATGCCAAATCTGCCAAGCAGTTGAGAAATATGGACGCCATCTGGTGCAAGAGCTGCTGAGGCCTCAAAGATATGAAATCTGCTATACAAGGTGAAAGTGTGATATTGTGATATTTACCGTTTCAGACTGAAAGATTGAAGATATCCTGAATAAACTCTATTGATTACTTACATCTATAGATCTTTTTTTTTTTTTTTTTTAGCTGAATCACTATTGTCACACTGGCAAAACAATGAAGGAAGTTAAGGAAGATAGGCAGGCAAAACTTGCAAAAACGTAGAATAATAAAGCAACATTAAGTCATCCCACAGAGGTTCACTCGACTTCAAGATTGGAATACTAGGGTGTTATTATATTCAGGATGACCCTTTCCTTAACTAATCCCTGTGTCCTCACCAGCAGTCTGGAAATAGATTTTTTCCAAACCTACCAACCTAACTGCAACCACATTCCTGGAATGAGGAGTGAATGCATTTTTGCTTGGCAGCTGGCTGGATTTCTGCTATTCAGCTTCATAAGGGACAATACTTTCTTTCATTTGGCTCTGTTCTGTTCGCTGAACAAAGGCTCAAGAAGGGAGGCAAGGCAGGATAAACACTTCACAACTGTTTATTGGCTAACAATAAAAGCTAACAGTGACTCGCTCTGCTTAGCTAACTACCTTGGAGAGCGAGTGGTGTTTTGAGGCACTGACAGCTCTTTTATACTGAGCTGTCAGTAGCTGGGCCAATCAGGAGCCGCCAATTTCCCGCTGGCTGCTTGCCGGCACATGGACCAATCCGCTGCTCTATTGACCGCATGTGCTTGCCGTCCGGACGTAACACCCCTTTCTTCCTGGATGGCACATGAGTGATCAGCGAGGTAAGCTGGGTGTCTCCGGCTCCTCCCTGATCTGTGCAGCCCACTGGATTCAGTTGGAGTAGGAGGATCTATGCTTGCCGCTTCTGGAACTCCTGGAGACTGCTTGTCAACTTCGGTGGGGGCCTTGTGCAGCAGCGCGGGTACAGGAACAACAGTTGAGTGTGTGGTCCACTCGTTGTCGGTTTGAGACTCAGGAAGTGATTTGTTCTCTGCAGTCAAGACTCTGACAGATCCAGGTATGATAGGCCAAGATAGGGCTTCACTAGCAAGCATCTCTTGTGGAGGCAAACGGCGGCGGTGCAGTTGGTCCACATGCCTCCGCCAGAGATGACCATCCCCCAGCTGAACTCTGTATGATCGGGGCCCCATCACCTCAATTATCTGGCCTGGCAACCAGCGAGGACCCCCCCCCCCGGTAATTTTGGGCATACACCCACTCTCCTTCTTGAAAGAAGTGGGCCCTGCCGATTGAGTCCAGGGGTTTCTCGGGAAAATAATCAGGGTGTAAATGGTCCTGTTCTCAACTGGCGGCCCATTAACAACTCAGCTGGGCTGCAGTTTGTTGTTGGGCATGGGGTCACGTGCTGCATTAACAAGTAGGTGGCTAATTTAGCTTGCTGGTTCCCAAGCCCTAGTTTGGCGAGGGCCTCCTTGGCCGATCACACAGCCCTTTCAACAAGGCCATTTCCTGCCGGGTGGAACGGAGTCACCATGACATGCCTAATGCCATGTCTTGCTAAATAAGTTTGGAAAGTGGCTGACATCAGTTGAGGCCCATTGTCTGTTACAATTATGTCAGGTAGGCAGTGGGTTGCGAATAATTTTCTTAGTGCCCAGACTACTGCTTCCACTATGGTTGAAGCCATTGCCACAAACTCAACCCACTTAGAATAGGCATCCACAATGACCATAAAGGTATGGCGTTGGAATGGTCCTGCAAAATCCAAGTGAATCCAGGACCAGGGGGCCTTCGGAACCTCCCATTCCCTAACTGGAGCTATAGGAGGGGCTGAGCTGGTGCGCTGGTACTGCTGGCACTCTGCGGCCCAGTTTGAGATCTCTTCATCTAACTTGGGCCACCATAGGTAACTGCGGCCTAAAGTCTTCATCCAGGCAATGCCCATGATGCAAGGTTTCTAGGACTTGCCGTCTTAGTTCTACAGGAACTACCACCTTGGTGCCTCACAACAGGCAGCCCCGCAACGTGGATAGTTCCTGTTGCCGGATTTTGTAGGGTTGGAACTCAGAATCTATTTGCCCTAGGGGCCACTCCATCCTCACCCAGTCCAGGACCTGGCATAAGACTTTGTCCTTGGTGATGTATCTACCAATGTCAGCAGTAGACACTGGACTCTGTTGGTCATCAATTTGGAGAATTGATGAGGCCGGAGAGGGGTCGTCGACATGAGCAGGAAGGGGGCATCTGCTGAGTGTGTTGGCATTTGCCAAGTCCTTACCTGGGCGATGAGCCAAGCAATAGTTGTAGGCCACCAGGAACACAACCCACCTGGTCATCCTTGGGGACAGGATCTGCAGGGACTGGTGATCGCCGGCCAGGATTTCCAACAGCAACTTGTGACCTGTGAAGATGTGAAAAAACGGCCATATAAGTAATCATGGAAACGTTTAATGCCGGCCACAATGGCCAGCACCTCCTTGTCGATGTGTTCGTAATTTAATTCAGCAGCAGATAGAGTTCTTGAAAAATATGCGATGGGGGCCTTGGTCGCATTAAGCAGCCAATGGCCCAAATGGTGCCCACCCCATAAGGTGACGCATCACAAATCAGAGTCAAGGGAAGGTTGCTGTCATACTGGATTAAAACAGAGTCCGATGTGAGTAGCTTTTTTACAGCTCAGAAAGCATCAGCCTCCTTGGGTCCCCAGGTCCAAGGCGTTGTTTTATCAAGAAGGCGGTGGAGTGGCTCGGTGACCATTGCCTTGTGATGCAAGAACATGTTATAAAAGTTCAAAAGCCCCAGGAAACCTTGTAGTTTGAATCTGCCAGTAGGTGGTGGGGCATTTTGGATTGCTTGCACCTTCGCAGGTGTTGGGTGCAGGCCGGCAGCATCAACAAGGTAGCCCAAGAACTCCACCTGTAGCACTTCCAATTTGCATTTGTTGGACTTGAGTTTGAGCCCTGCTTGCCGGAAACGGGATAACATGGCACGAAGGCGGCTGGCTAGGTCACCTTCTGTCATGGCAGAGACAAAAATGTTGTTGAAGTAAGGAATTACTCCTGGCAACCTGTGCAATAGCCTTTCCATGAGGCATTGAAAAATGCCAGGGGTGACACAGACCCCAAATTGCAATCGTCTACAGCGGAATGCACCGTGGTGGGTGACAATTGTCTGTGCCTTTGCAGTGGCAGTGTCCACCTCTAATTGCTGATAGGCTTGCACCATATCTAACTTCGCAAAAATTGTGCCATGGCCCAACGAATGGAGCAGGTGCTGTACCTCCGGAACAGGATAGGGGTGAGCTTGTAGTGCCTTATTGATGGTTGCTTTGTAATCCACGCAGATGCGGATAGAGCCATCAGATTTGAGAGGAATGACAATTGGTGTCTCCCATCGGGCATGATCCACCTGTTCCAAGATGCCTTGCGCTAACAATTTATCAATCTCTTTATCGACTTGTGCACAGAGTGCAAAAGGCACTCTATGCGGCTTAAATCATATAGGGGCGATTTTGGGATCCAAATTAAAGGAGATGGGTGTACCGGTATATTTGCCAAGCCCCTCACTAAATACATCTGAGAATTCGCTGAACAAGTCAGAGAATACGTCAGATGTAGTGGCATGAATACCGGTAATAGCCAATCCTAAAGTGTCAAACCATTCTAATCCCAATAAACTGGGTAGCGTGCCATCAACAATTAATTTAAGGCGGCCACTGAAACCCTTGTATTTGATCCTAAATTTCCCTGATCCTAAAACTGGAATGTGATTACCTTGGTAATCACGAAGCCAGAATGTACAAGAGGCTAAACGCCTCTTTGCCATCAAGGGCACTAGTCATTTAAGAGTGCTCCAAGAAATTAGTGACATGGAAGAGCCGGTGTCCAATTCCATTTTACAAGGTTTACCCTCTATGAGAACTGTAAGGAAAATTCTTTTCCTTTGCCTGACCTATAACTGTCTCAGGGTGGCATCCTAAATGTATTGTAAGCTCTACCTTTTCTTTAATTATGTTCTGCTTTTTGCCTCCATACTTCCACATAAATTTATTACGATTGGATCTGGTTTGTCTTGTGCTGATAGCTTCTAAAAGTAATTACTCAAGTCTTCATAATTCTTAATTACTGGATGATTTTATATAATCAGTATTGAAGTGTAAAACACATGCACGTCACATGATGAAGTGTTCAGAAAACCAACAAAATCATACACAAAGTTATTGTGGTTGCTTCAGGATTTTTTTTTGAAAAAGACAATTGTTTCTTCTAATGAAGACAAACTAATTTGATATTGTCTCTCTCTTTCCAATGTTCTGACTCGCTGACTGTATTAAATCTCAGGAAATAGGTAAGCAGAGGTCCTCAAAATGTTCCCAATTCTGCTAATAAAATCTAGGTATGCTTGCAATGAAAAGATGTCACCTGATTTTGGAAATGCTGGATTGCACGAGCCACTTGCAAACTCATACTCTGAGAAAGAAAACCTGAGAACATATTTTTAAGAGCAATACGTAATTTAAATTCAACTGCACTGTTCAGTTTAGCCATAGTTATGTAGATATGTAATGCTTGCATTAATAAATGAAAAGAAATATGTTTGGGAACCTTAGTTTATCAATCATACATTTAAATGCATACTTTTTGGCTTCATATATTTGTAATAATGCTAAATGCTTGCTTTCTCTCATTCCTCAGATGAAAAACTATCCTCCCCCTTGTCTTGATATGCTTTGTGGAGTCTGTATATAGGTAAAGAAGGAAGGCAAATCATATGTAAATGTCGATGAAATCCATTGGCCTGGAAAATATGAACTGCAAATAGGGCTAAGGCTTAAAATAAATAAAACATATTGCTCTTGATAAAATATTGAAGCTGATAAATGAAAGCTGTGATATAAAAAAGTAATGGAATCCAAGCCTAATAATGCCACTCAAGCTTTTGACAATGACGGGTAAAGAATGAGCACTCTAGTTGTCGTGGTAGAGTAGCTGGAGGATTACACTTGTGCATATTTATGAGGAGACATTTTCATATAATGACCCAATTAGCCTCAGTTTATTGGAGATTCCTTGTATGGAGCCCAGAGGTGCTTTTTCAAAAGGCAACTAGACTTCCTAGGTTTTTCCTTGAAAACGTTTTGCTTCTCATCCAAGAAGTTTGTTCAGTTCAGTTCGTGAAACATCTTCAAGGAAAAATAAAGAAAGTCCAGTTGCTTTTTGGAAAAGCACTTTTGTGACCTGGATGACTGAAAATCTCAATAGATCTTGTAGGGAGCAAGCATGATTTGAAGCAGATTGCAGTCACTTCAAATAATTGGGCATTAAAAAAATTCTTACTTTTGGTTGACAATGATCATAGACTCAACTATAATTGTAGGTTTAGAATATCTATTAATCTCTTTAGCACTTATTTGTGTGTAGGCCCTGTGATGACGCCATAAATCTTAATGGTCCAAATTTCTACCTTAATTAGACAAAATTGACCACTTAATTTGTTAATTTGTTTTATGTCATTATTTATGTGTCAAATTCCTCTTAAGGAATTTGGCACATAAGCCTGCCCTATCGTACCACAGCACTGATGGATTAAAATATATGATGATTTGTCACTCATTAATTTAGAAAGAAAGGTTAAGTAACTCATAGGTGTAAGCAGGTGTAGATTATGGGCACAGTTGGGGACACAGGAGTGTTGGGGACACAGGAGATCCGGCCATGAATAGTGTGAATGGGTTTTAATGTCTTTAATGTTTTTAATTTTTAAGTGTTTTTATAGTGATTTTTTGAGTGTATCGTGAGCCACCCTGGGTCTTCGGAGAGGGGCGGCATATAAATTGAATAAATAAATAAATAAATAAATAAATAAATAAATAAATAAATAAATAAATAAATAAATAAATTTCTCCCCTCTGGTCACTAGTCAGATTCTGCCCCAATCTTTCTCATCCGGTATTTGCCCTTTTAATCAGTATTATTTTCTGGGTTCATTCCTTATAGGACACATCCCTTCCCCACCTCCCTATTTTGAAATCAACTCCTTTATAGGCTTCAGTCAAGTTAAAGGAAGGAAGAACGAGCTGCCATTGCTTTATTTAAGGAAGACGTTTTGTGTGATCTTAAAATGGCATCAGTGAAGACTGTCTTAAAAGGCAGCATCCTTGCCTTGCCCTGAAAATAAACTGGGCTCTTGATTATTATTTGCAAGTGTCTCTGCATTTGTTTCAATAATTTTCTCCAAATTAAGAGACAAGGCTGTGCAACGATTGATCAATTTCAATTATCCAGCTCTTAAAGAGCTAGCTAGCTGAACAGTCATGACAGTGTCTACATCCCTGATTACTTGGGTGATTCTTCCCTGCAATTTCTCTCTGTGTGTCTAATTGTACCAACCAAATAAAAATCTGCTTGGAACAGCTCAGGGATTTTTGGTGCGTGTGTATGTATATTCCGTATTTTTTGGAGTTTAAGACGTACCTTTCCCCCCCCAAAAAAGAAAATCTGGGTGTGTCTTATACGCTGAATTTAGCCCTGCCAAGCTTCTCAAATTGAGGTTTCAGAGGCTGAAAAAAGCATCAGAAATGAAGCTTCAGAAAAGAAGCCCCCAAACAGAGCTTCAGAGGCTTTTTTTCTGAAGCTCTGTTTCAGAGGCTTTCAGAGGCAGGAAAAAAAGTTTTTTCTGAAACAGAATTTCAGAAGTTTCAGAGGCAGGAAAAAAAGCAAAAAAAAAAAAAAAAAGCGAGGCACAGAGCTCACAATCAAGGAACCTGTTGCTAAAATTCACCTCTGGGAACAGCTGATTGGGGGTATTCCAGGAGGCCGATCCACCTGCCAATTAGCTTTTTTCTTATTTTCCTCCCCAAAAACTAAGGTGCGTCTTATTCTCTTGTGCATCTTATACTCCAAAAAATAAGTATATGTACACACATACATTTATGATTAGAAGTTATTTTCTCATTGATGTATGTATTTCACATCATTTGGAACTTGTGAAATGCCCAATAGCGTGTGGGAGAAGAGGAAGACAAACCAACTTAGAGGTGTCTAAGTAGACTTCTAACATTGTGGAATGGTTCAGTGACATCAGACTCACCCCATTCTTGCTGCAATGCCCTGATTGGTGAATGTTTTCCACTGCCAGGAACAGCCACAAGAACAAAGGAGAACACCCACTGCTTTGCCAATAGCAACAGGCTCAGTTTTAAAACAGGTTAACATGATCCAGAAGGGTGTTGCAACTGAATCAGGATGGGCATGATGAAGTAGACAGCCAATTTTATAACAGCATACTTTTGTGCTGTTATAAGAAGTGGGAAATATTTTGACTCAACAGGGATGCAATAGAGGAAGTATACCATGCCCTACTATATTGCAGTTTCTATAGGGACTTACAAACTTCCTTCATAAAGCCTTTTCTAAAAGATCTATTGGGCAGAGCAGATGAGGTATAAATGTTTTGTAAAGGATTACCGATAGTCCTTTCATGTTTCCTTACCGTGGAGTTTTTGTGCTGTCTGAGCTTGGTTGTTTGCTTGCAACTAGATAAAGAAATTACTTGGGTAATGACCTACAAATAAACAACCAAGCTCAGACAACACCAGGGACTCTAGAGTTCAAATCTGAGCTTACAGATATTCTCTTCCGTTGTTTCCCTAATGCATGAGCTTATATAGGTTCACAGCATTGTTTCATTTTTAGAACTTCAGGCTTAACATATGAAGGTGACATACGGGATGCTATCTATGTAAGGGTGCGAGATAAGGAGATGTCCCAGGTTGAAAAGTATTTCTCTTATTAATGGATTGTCCATGTCTATGTAATTACTGAATGTGGAAGATATTAAATTTATTGTGTATGCCAGATATTCTTCTTCTGGAGCACCTTTGCAGTGGACAATATTATTCCCTAGTGGAATTATAAAGTACATGAGGATGCAGTTGTAGGCTGGGATTCTCATTGGAAGTCCTCACAACTAAAAACATATCAGAACTTTCCTAGGGTAGTCATCTTGTCTTGAGACTTAGATTTTCTCATCAGTAAGATGGGAACAACAGTAAGTAACCATTTAATGGAGCAGAGGTACTTCGCAGAAAACTTTTATGAAATTGTGATGATCACATTTTCAGAAGCCGTTATTATGGTGATTGGGAATTGTGGGCATTATAGTTCAACACATCTGGAAAGAGTCAGCTTAAAGAAGACTGAACATTTCACATTTTGATTGTAGGCACATAATTAGTGTAATAATTCTGGGTCCTGGAAAGATAAATACGGATGATTGTGTTCTTTTAAGAATAACAAAAGAAAAATAACTCTTCCATATTGTGTTCATTCTATTTTTTGCATTGGAGAAGTGTTTTGGAAATAGGTATAACAGCCTTCTACTTTTTTGGTATATATGGTTTACAGCTTGTGATCACAGATGAACTGTTAGATTCCTGGGACACTCTGGGTCACAGATTGAGCTTAATTTATTAAAGTTAGAGTGTACTAAGCCGCTTAATGCTATTATCTGGCTTCCTCCCCCAAGTTTTTCATTTGGAAAAACAAGGGGGAGAGGATCGTGAAAGTATATTAATTTTTGCTGAAAGAGAAAAACAGGGAAACTCATTTCCTCTTATAATAATAATAAGACCTGTGATCAACCAGTGGAACTAAATGGTTGGAGAACCAGGACAGAAAAAAAGAAAAAAAAACTGTGCATAGTAAAACTACACTTTGCTGTGATATGATGTAGTGATGGCTACCAACTTGGATAGTCTTAAGAGAAGACCAAATTGACTTATAAAACTATCAGTACCTATCAGAGGTTTTAATTCCAATAGATAGGGAGCAAAATTATTGACCTTACCTCTTACACAATTACATCCCCCACACACATTTAATTAATATATGCAGGAGTTGACCATTACATCTGCTAACATTACAGCAATGAGAGAAGGCTCTTATTTTTGAGCTAATCTCACTCAGTTTTTAATGAGGATTTTTGATTGATTCCAATGTTTGGTAAAATATTCTGTGGTTCTTGAGTGAAGTGCACATAAATCAATGCTGATTATTTAATGGTGATCACAATACAAAGCAAAAAGTTGGTTTAGAGGAACATCAAGAGTCCATTGGAGTTGGGCAGCTAATAAATTAAAACAAACAAGAGTATTTTAAGCTCTATGAGTTTGGGAGGATTTAGACTTCATCTTCAAAAAATGTGCGTTAGATTTAAAGCCCTTGCTAATGTTGCAAACAAGTCAAATAAACTTTTGGATTAAAGGATGAAGAAACATTCTATTTTTTTCAGAAAGTACATTTGGAAGTCCACATCTAAGTGGTTATTCTTTACCATTTGGCAATATTTCTTACATTTGGGCCAGGGGTGGGGCAAAAATGTTAACATCTAAAAGAACCCCAAGCCAAGCAGATGCGTTTTGAGGGAGTACAATGGAACAGTCATTGGTGTGTTTGATCTTGCTAAGTGTGCTGTGCCTGGCTGTGAACAAAGGACTGCCACATAACATTTTAACAAGCAGGCCTATCAGTTGATTATCTCATACTGCCACATACTGTAATTCTCCAAGGGCAACTGTCACACTTACATATGCTATATAAATCAGGAAGGGGAATGTGTTGCTATCACAGATGGATGAAGAAAGAAGGCTGACCTTGGGCTTAGTTACAGTTGTAGTCTAGCATAAGAATAAGAAGCCTCCAGATGGAAGCAGCTCAAATGATAGGATACAACCGAGAAAGCCATATCTTGAGGCAAAATACAGTGGTGATTTTTCTTAATCTTTGAGTTGGAAAAGTTTATCCAGCTTTGTTTTGTTTTAAATTGGTGTGTGATATAGTGGCAGCCCTGTTCAGGGGGATGACAGCAAACACATTCCTGGAGTAGCCACTCAAGGAACTACATACAGGATATAGACATGATATTTATGTTTCTATCTATTCTTTTTTTAAAAAAAATTGATTTATATGCCGCCCTTCTCTGGAGACTCAGGGCGGCTTACAAAGCGTTAAGCAATAGCCTTCATACTTTTGTATATTTATACAAAGTCAGCTTATTGCCCCCACAATCTGGGTCCTCATTTTACCTACCTTTGAAAGGATGGAAGGCTGGGTCAACCTTGAGCCTGGTGAGATTTGAACTTGCAGTAATTGCAGGCAGCTGATGTTAATAACAGTGCTTTAGTCTGCTGCGCTACCAGAGCTCCTATTCTGTTGCTAAAACAGGAAGAATGGAAGGAACTGTTTTTTTTTTAAAAAAAGACCAATATAAATCTCTGATTTTACTCCAAAGGCGAAGAAACGAACAGTTGTGGATAAAATACCTTTCAACTCAAGCTTGTTTCACGAGGACTTCATAAACATGCCCATGTAGTTGTTTTGGCTGCTGTACAGTGGTTTGCAAATTCATTCTTCCGGATTTTTTTTTTTTTTTAGTTTCCAGAGTACTTTTATAATCTTCCACCCAAATTCTAACCAGACAGAGGTTTGCTTAACTTCTCAACCCAAGGTCAACCAGGTGTTACCTACTGTTGAGACACATGTTGATACACCATGCTGAATCAGTCCGTTGACTCACTTTTCCCCTTCCATTCAATCATGTCTGATTCTCAGAGACTTCCTGGACATGTCTGTACAGTTTTCTTAGTAAGGTTTTTCAGAAAGGGTTTGCCATTGTCTCCTTCCTTCTGCTGAGTGAAAGTGACCAGCTCAAGGTGGCCCAGCTGGCTTTGTGCCTAAGGAGGGACTAGAACTCACAGTCTCCTGGTTGCTAGCCTGATTCTTCACCACTGCACCAAACTGGTTCTCTTGACTCACTAAAGGTGTAGGCAACCTTTTTGGCCTGATATTTAGATTTGGCATTTTGACAGCATACATTGAATGCTTTCACAAAATGTCTATCATATGGTAAGCCTAAAAGAACTATTTACCATAGATCCTCCTCCTCCTCCTCTTCCTCCTCCTCCTCCTCTAAAGATAAAGTTTGTCTTATTTGCAGACAAAGCATCAGTTTGTAGCTACCTAGTATTTTCTGGGAATGGGTTTGGGGCTGAAATGAGGGCCAGGGATTTACTTAAAATATAATATATTGCTTGAGGTTGTACAGTATTTTGCTTTGAGTATGCTAACTTTTCATTTATTTTTTTAACAAAAACTAAAAAAGAAAAATAAAGTTTGGGCAAGGAGGGGCATCACTAATAATGGAGTTCTACTCTTGATTGATTGTAGCTCTATAGAGTTCAGGCAGGAAATGTTCCCAGCCTTCTGGGATTAATCTGGAAAACATTTGTATGCAAAGCAAGAGCTCTAATTAATATGGAAATCTGTAGTATTTGGAAAATAGGTTGGCTGTTCTGTGCCACACTGTTCATCTTGCGCAATGCATTATTGATAGTTCTTCAGAATTTTCCACAGAAGATTTTTCCTGGCATATGGAATCTGAATCCTTTCTCTAGATATGCCAAGGATTAAACATGGGACCTTCTGTTTTTAAAGACTGAACTTCCCTTCCTTGTGTGTGTCTTAAGAATTTCCAGGAACCACTCCTCTGAGTATCTTTTGCATAATGTACCGGTACTTAACCTCCCATGATGCATTAATATACATACTGTGTATCAATTCTATTTAAGTCTGAAAAATAAGAACAACCCATGTAGTACTAGTGCTTACCCTCAAGTAATTCACTGTGCCACCCTTAGCTAATCTCCTTTTTTCACTGTGTCTAATAGCAGGCCCAAGTTATCTGTTTCTTGGTCAGCTTTTCTGAGGGGCAGCTAACATGGTTAACCTGAAGCCGAACTGTTATTATATCTCATGTGCAGGAAAGAATGTGTTTTCTTAATTGTGTTCTATCTTGTTTACTGATTTCCCATAGTTCTGAATATTAATGGTTGTCTGACTGCTTCGCAAAGTTGGAGAATTCTTGTTGTTCTCACCCTGTACAGACATGCTTATACCACATTTGTTTAAAAAAAAAAGGGAAAAAGAAAGCAAAAGAATTGTGAAACAATATAGCTGACAAGCAATGGATAATGTCTTGAAGACGAGTTAAACAGAGGAAACAAGGAACAAACTCTTGGAATGCTAAGAAGATACAATCAATGGTTCACCTTCAAATAGTGGTAGAAATAAGCAAACTGAATTATATTTCTCCCTTACGTAAAAGTGCTTGCAAATTGAAAATTATTAAGTTATGGAAAAATGTTTGCTAGTTTTTCTTTCATTTAACATAATGGAAGCAGACCCCACTTTTAAAGTCCACTGTTTTTTTTTTTTTTTTACTGTCTGTTGTACAAGCCAGACTAAAGAATCCATTAATCTATCAAATGCTTCACTTTGTTAGATGCTCCTGACCTTCTCTTTCATTTCACTCCAGGTTTTGAAGTTTTCAGAAATTCAGAAGCAAAATCAAATGAAACGGAGCACCTGTCAGATTTGTGAACCTGGAACTCAATGGAAAGATGGTGTCAAATTTTCCAAATAACTTGCAAGTGCAGTGTGAGGGTTTCTCTTTTCTTGAAGGCTCCGGAAAAAGCAAGAAGGGCAATTCCCGATTTTCTTCTATGCTTGTAGGAAGAGCTATTATATCTGCTTGAAGAGGAACTTGTCCCTTAAACAGTAGTGAGGGTTAGGCTTTCCAGCAGGCAAAGTGAAGAAGTTGATTTAGGGAAAGTAAAAAATAATTTGTGATTTAGCATCACTGCATTATTTTCACTATTGAACAAAGCCCTTGTGGGGTTCTGTGATAGCTTTGGGTCTTACACATTATGAAAAAAGCATCATTTGCTGCTCTTCTCTTGCTTTACTTGCTTTGTTTGTGTCTTTGGAAGATTGAAAAAAGAGTTTGGGGACCAGTGTTGGTTGCTCGCTGAGTAAAGGCTGCTTATAAACTATGGTAAATAGAAGGAGAATTTCAGCACTAGGCCTGGGTCCAAGCTATGGGTGTAAACTAACTTCCTCTAGATGAGGTCTAGTTGACAAAGCAGCTATGTCTAGCTGCTAATTTGGGTATCCAAAGAAGTTTTAATGAGCCATTGTTTTGTATGTGATGATTGCAAAGTGTGTGCTTGTGAGATTTTTTTCCTTGGGAAAACCAAATCAGCTTAGATAGTACAGTATGCATTTTTCACTTGGGCAGGAGTATTTCCCTAAAACCACGTAACTGGACTATCCCAAGCAGCCAAATATTTTGAAGTAGCTCTGCCTCTCCATTCAGGAAGCATAGGATGGCCACAAGGAATAAATGTCAGCAGCAGCAGCCAAAGTATCTAAGTATTTAATGCACAGCAGGTTACCAAGCCACGGTAGTACAGGAGAGATAAAATTAAATAACTCTGGATGGATTTTTGAATGGCTCACTCAGTTCTCTGCATACAAACAATGTTCTGTTCAAATGAGATCATAATTTTGAATAGGAGGAAATTCAATTTAGCATTACTGAAGGGTAATTAATTTAATGCATGAAAAAAGTCAAGAAATGTGGGGTGGGGTGGGCAAATGTATTTGGTATAATGAAAACACATTACCCTCTAAATTAACATTTCTGCAAGTTTTAACAATAGCATGTAGGAGAGTGGTATTAGCAGAAAATGTGAAGCTTGGTTAAAGTGGTGATTGATAAGTAAAATGGACACAAATAGAATAATAAAACCACGAGGTTGTGATTCTGTAGATGTGGAATCAAGGAAAGAGCTGCAAAGTATAATTTAGTTATATAAACTTATATTAAAATGTTTAGTCAAGTTGGTTCCATGCTTAGTATAGGTCAGCTGGCAGTGTTCACCATCATGAATCATCTTCTTTTGATTAAAGCTCCTTACTTAGATTGTACAGAGCATCTACTATTAGCTGCTCTGCAGTAAACTGCGGTTCATACGACTCCTCCAGTTTAGATCAGAATTATCCAAGAGGATATATATAAGAAAGGCTGAACCCCAAAGAATTGAGGCCTTTAAACTATGGTGCTGGAGAAGACTCCTGTGAGTCCCTTGGACTGCAAGGCAATCAAACCAGTTAGTCCTAGAGGAGATCAATCCTGACTGCTCTTTAGAAGGCCAGATCCTGAAGATGAAACTCAAATACTTTGGCCACCTAATGAGAAGAGCCTAATGCTGGGAAAGATTAAGGGCAAAAGAAGAATGGGACATCAGAGAATAAGGTGGCTGGATGGAATCACTGAAGCAGTAGGCATGAGCTTAAATGGACTCCAGAGTATGGTAGAGGATAGGAAGGCCTGGAGAAACATTGTCCATGGGATCGCAATGTGTCAGACATGACTTCGCAACTAACAGCAAAATATATTTATTTATCAAATTTCACATCATTCTCACAAAAAGAGACTTTGGATGCCATACAACAATTGATAAAACAACAAGCATGTAAAACATGTTTAGTTTTTTTTAAGGCACAGGAGAGAATAGATGTTAACTGCATTAATGGAGCCATCTTAAAATTGCACTGGTTCCCTGGGATTCCCAGAACTGTTGACATAGTCAGGTCTTGAGGGACTTTGGAAAATCAATAGGGCTGGAGTTAACCTAACTCTGAGGGGGAGAATCTCTTTCCAAATTGCAATAAGGGCGGTACCCAACTGCAATCAAATCTGAGCGACTGTCCAACAGATGCTATATAAATTATTCCATATTCCCCTGCAAGAGGTTCTCTGAGCCACCCTACCTGAAAGGGCTAGTATCACCCAAAATAGGCTGCAGGACAGCCATCCGTGGATGCAATAAAAGTGGAGAAGCACTAAAGCTTTGGGGTCCTTATTTCCACAAAGTAGGCCTTAATAGCAGCTCTACCCCTTTTTGTCATTTGCTCATTAATTAGCTCTATTTATTACTATGGATTCTCTAGATGGATTATCGCCATCATGGTTAAGGAAATCTATTCGTCTGAATATTTATCTGGGCTTAATAGGAACAATTTAGCAATTACCTTCATTAGAATATTGATGTCCATTCTTCCAGCTGAAAGAAGATAGTAGGTGCTGTTCTAATAAAAAAAAATCACTTTGTAGATAAAATTAAATCCCCAAACTCATCACTCTATAGAGAGGTTCCCCTTGCATCCTGTTTTCTTCTGCTGCATGCAGCTGAAGGATTCAGCTAATACTCATTGTAGAGGTTTGCAGTACTGCCAGATTTTGGTGTAGTATCAATTCTTTCATACAATTGGCAATTGATTGTTTGATTTCATATTTGATCCTAACTAAACTGAATAAAGGGATGATGAGCAGTTTTCAATCATTTGAAAGGTGAACATAGAAAAGTAAAATTGTACACTAAAATGCTAACTGGAGATTTCACCCAAGATATTTACGCTTGAAAAGTTAAGAGAAATACTAGGTGTTAAGAAAGAGATAAACCTCAGACGTACATAAACAGCGATGAAACTCAGTGAGTCTCAATGCATTTCAGGTACTGTAGATTCTTGTTTAAAGAAAATTTCCAAAGCTTTCTAATACAGAGTCAGAATCTGCATATCAGACTAAACTGCAACTTGCTAAGTAAACCATGACTGATTGATATTATATAACTGTGGTGGCTAACCTATGGCACGTGAGCCAGAGGTGGCACACAGAGCCCTCTCTGTGGGCACGCACGCTGTTGCCCCAGCTCTGTTTCAAATCTCTGCCGCGCATGCGTGTGTGCCTCCCGCCGGCCAGCTGGCCTCCGGGTCTCCGTCGCACATGCGTGGGCTCACATGCACCCACATCTTGCAATTTGGGTGCATGTGTGCACTTTGGACACTCGGTGCCAATCCCCTGATAATAAGCCCAATCGGACTTTTGAGCGCATGGCAATAAGGCCAAGCGCTTATTTCAGGGTTCAAAAAAAATATAAGACAGGGTCTTATTTTCGGGGAAACACGGTACATAATATTAGGCAAAATCCCAGATAGACATATTATGTCTTTACATGTATATTTGTGTAAACCAACTATTTTAACAACTTTTCTGGTATTCTTCAATTGGGTTGGGGTTATATCTCCCATAATTTCCAAAAGACATGGCCATGCTCATAGGAAATTCTAAGAACACATAGTTTAACATATTTTGTAAAGACCAGGATGAGATAAGTTGGCATCCTATAAAGCTACAGGATGCATCAGTTGCCACATTTCTTTAAAGTTTCTTCTTTAGGCAGATTAGTTTATTGCCATCCAGGATTCCTACCTCTCAGAAGCTGTTTTAAGTGTGGTATCAACATGATGTCATCAGATATATATATATTTTCTGCTCAGCCAATTACTATAATCTTTGGCATAAAGCAACTGTAAACTGTGAGAAAGTCAGCAGGAGATCTGTGTTTCTGGAGTAGTTCAATCATTCTCTGGACCCAGAAAAGAGTGTGGGAGGTGTTTTTTAGGTTATATATTTATAAATAGATCTGTCAACAGGGAAATCCACCGAAAAAAATGGTAAAGGCTTGAAATTTGTAGTTGTTTTCCCCTCTTTGTTGTATAAATCATGTGACCTTATAAACAAGCTGTGACAATGAATAACCTGAGGTGAAGGCTCATGCTGCCTTTTCCTGGGTTTTCATTCTCCTCCTACATAAATATAGCAGGAAAGATAGTGTTTAATTGTAAAAGGAAAGAATGAGATTGTGATAAGCAATTAACTACAATCCCATCCCAACAAAATGCCATCTTTGCATTGGCTCTAAGCCCCTTGCAATTTCAAAATGTTCATTGTTTATTTTTTATTTTTGCTTGGAAGCCAAGAAGTCTTAACTTCAAGATATTTAAATGTTGGATTATGACCAAGTGAGCTACTAGTTATTATTGCAGAAGAAAACATCTCTGTGTGGCCACTTTTGAATTAGTTTTTGACTCCTGGTGATTGCCTGGACTAGTCGCTGTTTTCAAGGCAAGGTTTTTCAGAAATGGGTTGCCATTGGCTCCTTCCTAGAACCAAAAGAAAGTGACTGGCCTAAAGTCACTCAGTTGGCTTTGAACAGAAGGCAGGACTAAAACTTAGTCTCCAAGTTTTTAACCTGATGCCTTAAGGCTTAAATGCTATACCAAACATACTCTGGACTAAATGTTTGCACCCTTAACCTATACCAAGGAGTGCATGCATATATGCTTTCTTGCTTGGTCAAAAAAAACTATGATAATGTGCTTTATATGATTATGCAATTTAGATTCACCCCATTTATCTTGCCTGGTTTATTCAGTTCTTCTTTATTTTGAGTTAAACTGCTGGATCACAAACCAGCTATTTTTTGAGGAGTGAAGTCAGCTCACACCAGGAAATGCTGATTGAGTTTCATTGGCAGCAATGAGCTTTTATCACAACTTCCAGAGTTTAAAGGCCTGAGAACACAGGAATTGCCTGTTCCTTATTTATTTCCTGGTCAGGTGCAGGAGAGGCACTTGCAGGGTTAGATTTTCCATGAAGCTGCACAGTCTGAGTAGTCTTTGCAATGAGCTGAACTTTTACACAGAATGAAGAACAGAGCTCAGTCAAAGCTTAGACTTGGTCTTCAACCTGCTAAGCATCATGTGGTGATAAAATCTGCTAAATAGACCAGACCTATGATCCTTTAAGATTTGAGCAAATTACACTAGCATTAATTAAACATTGGCTCTCTGGACGATCCTGAGTGCAGATGGCACCCTGCAGATGGAATGCCACTATTGATATGCACAGAGCTAGTTAGGCCTTTAAACTGAGCTCCTGCTGATCACAGAACAATTTATGTTAGCTGCAGCTTTAGGTTTCTGGTGTAGGAGTGGGAGTGGAATAGAAGGTGCCCCTTGAAAAGAAATTTTAGTTGGGAATATAGTCACTTCTCATAAACTAGGCAGAGTATTCCTGTCTTTAAACAGCACCAAGCATGCAGTCCTAAGTAGATAACTGGGATTCAGTCATGCTTAAAACAAGATAGGACTACGAGGCATCCTGATAGAGTAGCTACTTATGCATCACCAGAAAGTGGATAAAATAGGATATAGATCCACATAAAAGTTGTGCATGTTTCTAAGTACATTGATAGATACAGTACTAGCATTTAAATAGAGCGACAATATATTTTAAAATCATTCTTTAATAAACTGTTGGAGAGATTATCTTCATCCACCAAACTGTTTTCTTCAAGATGAAGAATGGAGGAGAAATCACCCTCCTGTCCTACTCTTCATCTCTATTGTGCTGCCATTATATACATAAAGGGTGAAAGCTGGATCAAGATGTGGCTCTCCATGCTAATTATGCCCAGCATTGTTTCCAGTAGTTTTGGAAAGTTCTGAAACCTTTTGATATAGATAAACGGACAGATGATTCCTCCCTATTGTTCATATCTCCCTCCCTATTTTCCTCTGCCCTTTGCTCTACTTTGCCAGTTAACTGTGTTTTATCTTAATAAATAACACCAAGCCATGTTTTTGTTACTGAGTGCGTATGTGCTCGCTTTGATCCGGATCTAGGAATTGCCTGGGAGTGTGCTGAGTGTAAACTACATCAGAAATTACCAAAGGAATTGTCGAACATAAACTACTATACATATGGACAGGACAGCCTTTCAAGAATCTTGCAAGAATTGTTCCATAAATGTTCTCTGTAAAATAGAAGCCCAGACACTCTTCCTTCTGGTAGTAGATTCTTCCACCTCTATTTAATATATGGAAATGGGGACTGTAAAAGAAGAATAAAACTGAAATATTTAATCCTTTTCCCCCAAAATGATTCAAAGTGCTGATTTATCCCATCCAGATTTTATACAGAGAGGTAATGGCCAATATACATACAACAGAGATGGGGATTGATATGAATGTTCTTCTGACAGCAGCCTGGACATCATGTGTCATTAATACTAAACAGTGAATGTCAATCCTGGATTTTTAAATAATGGAAACATAGAATATATGTTGGAAGTGATCTTACAGGTCATCCTCAGCTCTTATTTGGAAATCTCCAAGAAGGAGAGTCAACTATTGCTCAATAAGGGCTGTTCCACTGCTTTACACTTCTTACCTCAGATAATTTCTCCTAATGTAGGGGAAATATACTTGTTAACTATTCAGTGTGCTGGTGTAAAAGGTTTATAAGTTCAACCAAACAAATGATAACTCAATTGCAGGATGGTTCAAATTTGCTACCCTGTTTTCCCCAAAATATGATATCCCTTGATAATAAGCCCAATTGGGCTTTTGAGTGTATGGCAATAAGGCCAAGCGCTTATTTCAGGGTTCAAAAAAATATAAGACAGGGTCTTTTTATCGGGGAAACATGGTACTAAATTATCTTGCCAGGTTTGCCAGATATGGCCAGGAAACAATTTTAACATGTCCCTCAATTACTTCAGTGTAATTTACCAGTATGTTTAGATTTTTGCAAGATTGCATCGTAGAAGCCAGTGTTTTGGGGAATCCTACCTATCAATAAAAAAATATCATTACCAGTGTAACAAGGTAGTAAAGAGGACATAGAATCATAAAGTTGAAAGGGCCATTTAAACCATCATCCAATGACCATCACTCCTACTTTCTAGGCAATTGGTTCTACTACCAAGTTTCTTTCATCATTAAGAAGTTTGTCTAGTATTTCTGTCTTCTGTAGCATAAGACAATAAAAATGAGAGAGGTGGTACTGTAGGTTATTGTTCCACTTTGCAGTCACTTCTTCAAGTATGCCCTCATGTTTCCTACAACTTTTTGTTTCTTAAGATCAGTTTCTCTTTGTAGGCTATAGCTTTCCCACAATCACCATCCTCCTCCTCCTCCTCCTCCTCAGTTCCAGTTTGGCTATATTTTTTTAAGTGGGTACCTGAACTGTCTTTGAAGAAGGCCAGGATCCAACAAACCACAGTAAGTTGTGTTCCTTTTATGCATGATCTTTTTTTCATGCTCTGGGAAAACATGAAATACTCCTTTACATTGCAAACCATGCTGTCTTTAAATGTCATTCCACGAAATCAATATACTGTCTACAGCTGAAGCCAGAAGAGGAAAGCCTGGATGTTCTAACATGAATGCAGAACCTGTTGGGTGATTTTTGGAGTCACATGCTGTAGTAGACATGTTAACTGGTTTTTAAACATTTTCATGCTTTTGAATCCTGATTTTCAGGACAAGCTAATACGACCTAGACACAGAATAAAGAGGGATATGGCATTTCATTCTCTAGATACCTTTGACAACTATTGCAAATATCACTCTTTCTCACTTCCCATAATTTTACTTCAGGGAAGCTTATATTATTGCACATTTTCTCCAATTTGAATTCACTCAGATGATACACACAGATTAGGAAAGTCTATAGGAATTGATATTATTTTCCCTAATACAGGTACTCCTTCCTCCTTATTCTACTGAAGAGGAGACTTCTGCCCTCAATTTTTGCCCAATAGCACTGCAGCTCAATTTGGCAGTGATGACAATAATACTGCAGTGCTGCCAACACAAGAAATGTGAAGAAAGGACATATCTTTATTCAGGACTCAGAGCATGAACTTTGAGAATTGGTGAAGAACCAGTAGTTTGGAAACGCCCAGAATGCTATATACCAGTTAGCTTAATATTTGTAGTAGGCAAAATTCTAGAACAGATTGCAATCATTATACCTGTCAGTATTTAGAAAAGAATGTTATCATTACCCCAGGACCTGAATGAGTTTGTCAAGAGGAAGTGTGTCAGACTAACCTTATCTCTCTTTATGACACAGCAACTGATTTGCTAGAGCAAAAGAATGCTGTGGATGTAGTGTATCTTAATCTCAATAAATTATCTGATAACGTCTTGCATCATATCCTCAATATGAGGTTGAGGGATGAATGGAAGGAGTGAATATTAAATTTGCAGATCACACCAAGCTAAGGGGATTGACTGACATCTAGAGAACCAAATCATTATTCTGAATGTATTTAGTAGGGTTACCAGGTCTGCTTCCAAAAAATAGTGGACAAGCGGGGTGTGTGTGTGTGAGTGTGTTAAGTAGTAAAAAAAAAATTACAATTAAATTATATATTTTCTTACAAACATTTTAACATGTATTAAAATAATCACTTCAAAACTTTACTTAAAATTCAAAACATCAAATATATTATAATAATATGTAAAATATTAAATTACATTTTACTTTGCTGTCGTGTGTATTTTTTATTTGACTGCGCAGCTTTGATCAATTCTTTGTGTTTAAGGAATAATTCTTTAATTTCAGTACAACGTTGAGAAATATTAAAAAATATACAAAGTTCACTTCGAACTGATGGTACAAGCAGTCGGTTACGTTCGTCAGTCCACAAATTTCCCATGACGCTGAAAATTCGTCAACGCTTGCATTTGATACCGGAATTGATGCACAATACTGGAACAGTTTCAGTAAACTCGGAGCTGGCTCTTTCTTGAAAAAGTACATCCACTTATCAAGGGATGAATCGCCCTGCAGATGAACATAAACTTCTTCTAAGGCAGAAATTTAATTGAAGAGAGTGTTGGGTGGAAGTTCTTCTCGCCATGGTGATAATAACCAGATGTTCGTCATTTCTTCTAAAGTTGGAGGATTATTGCGATCAATTAGATTGAAACAACTTAGCGTCTCATATACTGAATCGGTGAAATTATACCACTTTTCTAGGTACGCAATGGCTCTTTGATACACATTGATGGCTTCTTTCTTGAACTTTTGCACGGCATTCTCAGGCAAATGTTTTTTACGTAAGGCAAATAAAACTTTCATTCCAAAAAACTGCTCATCGTATTTTTTTTTGCAAAGAATAACGCAGCTTACACACGATAATGTGAAGATCACATGCAAGAATTTTCTTGCTTTCCAGCTTCAGTAGGGTGTCTTGCATTATTGACATGAAGAAGTGTGTGAAATATAAATTCAATTCTGAAATTGTTGGTTCATCGTCCTTTACGAGTTCATTTTCCTGATCCGAAATAAGATTCTAGATAACCTTATGGCACTCATCAGATCCAAGAGAAATAAAATACGATTTTAGAGGTATCCAGTTTAAAAGAAGTCTTTCGACTGCTTTAAACAAACTTAACCAATGTGTTGGAACATGGCGCAAAACTTCATGGAATTCTGACTCGCAAAACTCAAAAAATGATTTCAACTCTTCTCGTTTCTTCGCAGAATTCGAAAATTCGGCAAAAACCTTCAGCACTACATTTTCGACATCAAAAGATAACTGCTTTAATGCATTTTTTGCGCTGTTGTGTAAAATGGGATTATTGCAATGAGCAGCTACAATATTGTCATTTTCCAGCAATAATTTTTGGTAAACAGATTTGTTCACTCCATAATTGACCGATGCATTATCTGCTGAGTAAGCTGAAACATTATTTATTTCCAATTCGTTATCACTAAGAACTCGACACAGCTGATTTTTTATTGATGTAGAATCTTCGAAAGAATCCTCATAAAAGTCTAAAATTTTCACACACAGTCCTTCTTCACAAGTAAAATATTGTGCAACAATGGGATACATTTTGCGATTTCCCTTGTTTGATGCATCAGTGGAGAGAGAAAATGGAATTCCAGTTTTAAGATCATTGAGAACCAACTTAATAGAAAAAGGATACAAAACCTCATTGACAATAGCTGATGATTTGGTTCTTCCACAAGACATCTTTTTTACAATTTCTGAATCATCAAAAATTTGCTTCATTAACTTAATACTACAATCATGAGCGAGGAAAGAAATATGGTGTTTGATCCCATGGTAAGTTTCAGCCATTTCAGCTACAGTCACTTTCTCACTGAAAGAGGAATCTTTAACAATGAAAAACGAATTGATTTGCTTGTTGCTGGTAGCTATTTTCTCCTTATCTAAATGATTTTTTGTGCTTGCATGCTGTGTGACAGCTTTTATACCATTATATTCAATTATGAACGATTTCTGACACAATTTACAGTAGGCCGTCGTATTTGTTCTGTCGGTTTCGTTGTTGGTAATCCATGCAAAAGTAGCTTCCCAGTCTTTGGTGTATTTGCACACTCCTCTCTTTCATTTTAAAGAATTTGAAATCTCGCTGCTGTCACTCTCATTACTCGACACCATTTTAGGTCAGTTGACACAAGCTACAATACATTTTAAAAATGTGAACTGTACATAATTTTATAATATATTTTTATTTTAATCTCATCATTAATTTTTTTGGAGAATCGAGTTCAATGGATATTTGATCTTTGTCTCATTCTAACTTATAAAAAAAAAAAAACGTGATTCTCCTATCCTTATTCTCTTAGACTGTACAGCTTTAGATTACGTACCATTTCATCATAAAGCTTTTGAATAAAAAAAATGTCCACTATTTTGTGAAAAAAAATAGTGAACATAATGTGAAAAAAGTGGACTGTCCACTCAAATAGTGGACACTTGGCAACCCTAGTATTTAGGCTTAAACATTAGGCCAAATCTAGCAGAATTATGTTCAACGGTGACAGGTTTTGTTCTACATCTGAATAGGAATAGTAACATTAATAAATCTAGGATTGGGGAGCTCTGGCTTGGCAGCAATGCATGTGAAAATGATCTAGAGGTCTCAATAGATTACCAACTCAACATATGAGCAAGCAATAGCAATAGCACTTAGACTTATATACTGCTTCACAGTGCTTTACAGCACTCTCTAAGCAGTTTACAGAGTCAGCCTATTGCCCCCAACAACAATCTGGGTCCGCATTTTACCGACCTTAGAAGGATGGAAGGCTGAGTCAACCTTGAGCCAGTGAGAATCAAACTGCCAAACTGCTGGCAGCCGGCAGTCAGCAGAATTAGCCTGCAATACTGCATTCTAATCAATGTGCCATCATGGTCAGCATATGTTGTAATATAGTAAGCCAGTTTGGCATACCAGTAGTAGTTAAGGCACCATGCTAGAAATCAGGAAACTGTGAATTCTAGTCCTGTTTTAGGCGTGCGGTGCGTCCCCCCTCCCGGGCGGCCCGTTTTTGCTCCCAAGGAGGCTGCAGGGAGGTCTACTAGGCCCAAAATGGGGTGCGTTTTTGCTCCGGGGGGGGGCAGGAGGCCGAGTGCTGCCTATCATACACCCCTGGCCATGCCCACCATGGCCACACCCACCCAGCCGATCATTAGAGCCAGGGAACCAGTTGTTAAATTATTTGAATCCCACCACTGAGCCCAACTCACCTCACAGGGTTATTGTGGGGAAAACAGAAGGAGGAAGGAATCTTATGTATATTCACCACTTTGAATTATTTAAAAAGTAATAAAGGCAAGATAAAAATCTAATGAATAAATAGCAACTAAAAAGCCATCACAGCACAGTCTTGGAATACAGTAATAGAAATATTACATGGAAAAGCTGAGTAGATTCAGAAAACTACCATGAACATTAAAGGACTGGAAATCATGTTTTACAAATAAACACTTATCATTTGATTCTGCCTACCTACAGTATTTATTTGGCGCCTGTGGTGGTATATATTTACTATACTGCTGTATTTTCCCATACCTGATTTATTACTGATATTTCATACAAAATAGGTTTGAAGGTTGTGTTATTGATTACATTTTTATTCTGCACTTCCTCCAGAAGACTCAGGAAGACTTAAATTGTTGCCTTTTTTTAATTCTCATACCAAACCTATTGGATTGGTAAACTTGACAGTAAATGACTGGCCCAAGATCAACAAAGGACTTAATGGCTAAGGTGGGATTTATTTCTCTTTGCTCTCCTTGAATCTGATCTGGCCACAATCACTGCACCACAATGTCATTTTAAGGACCTAAATGATGGAATAAATAGTTACAAATCTTTCAGACACTAATAAATAAGTCTGAAATTCTAGGATACTTTGGAAAGCGACTGCATCAAAATTGGTTTTTATTTACTGTTTTTTTTATAAAAAAAATCCAAAATGTACCTATGCCTCATTTGAAGACCCCAGTAACAAAGCTGAGTTATTATTCTTTGGGATTTATGGTATCCTTCCTAACTACATTTATTTAATTTGGGATCATGTAGACATTTACATTGCTCTTTGTGGCCAGGATTTAACAGCTGAAAGAGGACTTTGCCCCTGGGGTTCTTCTCGACATGGATTGTAAATGCAGAAAGCATTTATCTGGACACCTTTGGTCTCCTGCTTGATGTTTTGCTACAGGATTGATAACTTTTTGGTTGGTTTGGTACAATGGCATCCAGTGACAAACATACTGGGTCTCTTTCCCTCGTGTCTTTCAGTAAAGGTGTTAAGCAGGTGTTACCTCGGGTTGTGTAATAGAGAACATATATAAACCATATGGGACATTTATTTATTTATTTGTTTGTTTATTTATTTATTTATTTGTTTGTTTGTTTGTTTGATTTATATGCCACCCTTCTCCGGAGACTCAGGGCGGTTTACAATGCATTAAGCAATAGCCTTTATACTTTTGTATAAAGCCCTGCTTAGTAGGGTTTCCCCCCCGCCCCCAAGCGGTGTTCTATTTTATACAAAGTCAGCTTATTGCCCCCACAAACTGGGTCCTCATTTTACCTACTTCAGAAGGATGGAAGGCTGAGTCAACCTTGAGCCTGGTGAGAATTGTACTCGTAGTAATTGCAGGCAGCTGGCAGCTAAGTGCTACTTTAATAGAAGTTTAGTCCGCTGCGCCACCAAGGCTCCTTTGGGTTTCTGCCAGAAGAAAATGGGGAGTTTGAGGTTTATTTCTTGCTTGTGCTCCCCCCCCCTCTTTAGTAACACATAAAGTGACTCCTGGTGGATTATTTCAATAATAATTGTATTAAAGTTTACAAATAAAAAATGCAAAAATAAAAAACTAATACAAGCTAAAATATATAAAAGGTAAAGAAGCAAAAGTAATAGCAGTCTTCCAATATTTGAGGGGCTTTCACACAGAAGAGGTTGTTGCACCTGAGGGCAAGGCAAGAAGTAAAGGACGGACGCTTATCAAAGAGAAGTCCAAACTAGAACTAAAGAGAAATTTGCTGACAGAACAATTAATCCTTGGAACAGCTTGCCTCCAGAAGTTGTGGTGCTCCATCCCCCGACGTTTTTAAGAAGAGTTTGGATAGCTATTTGTCTGAAATGGAATATAGAGTCTCTTGCTTGAGCAAGAGGTTGGACTAGAACACCTCCAAGGTCCCTTCCAATGCCAGAAAAGAACAAGAAATTAAGAAAAACAGAAATGACTCCCCTTCTGCCAGGCAGGTATAAGCAACTTCAGTAAGTTAATACCTTGTCTAAATGTAAAGGTTCCCCTCACACATATGTGCTAGTCATTCCCAACTCTAGGGGGCAGTGCTCATTTCCGTTTCAAAGCCGAAGAGCCAGCGATATCCGAAGACATCTCTGTGGTCATGTGGCCAGCATGACTAAACACACGGAACTCTGTTACCTTCCCACCAAAGTGGTCCCTATTTTTCTACTTGCATTTTTTAGGTGCTTTTGAACTGCTAGGTTGGCAGAAGCTGAGACAAGTAATGGGAGCTCACCCCATTACGCGGCACTAGGGATTCGGACTGCTGAACTGCTGAACTGCTAACCTTTTGATCAACAAGCTCAGTGTCTTACCCACTGAGCCACCACGTTCCTTAATACCTTGTCTAGTATTTTAATAAAAGGAAAACCTCTTTTCCCTGTATATCATCTTTCATCAATTCACAAATTGTAAAAAAAAATCATCATCTTGTTCTAATCAAGCCGCCTTGAGTCTTCGGAGAAAGGCAGCATACAAGTTGAACAAATAAATAATTAGCAAATGTTCATTAAGACTTACCAGAGAATATCTTATTTATTTAATCTTAATCAAATAAATCCATTTTTTATTCCAATGCATCACTTTCTCTTGAAAATAAAGCAAAAGAAATCTCTCCCCATAACTTATTTGTTATTTATAAACAAATCTTTGAAGCCTGGTCATTCAGTTGTGGTAAAAAAACAAATTCCATTAATAGCTATCAGAAGTAACAACATATATATTTTAACTCTCTTCTGATAGATTAATGATGAGCCTGTAGAGACTCACTCATTTTACTTACACAAAAAGCCTATATATTTGGTGAAAAAAAAAGCTGTTCTTAGCTAAATAAAGCCTAGGATTCTGTCTTCATAATACAGAACAGTGTGGCTCAGCTGTGAATCCAGGAGAATCACACAATGATCACAACTGTTAAACAAAATAAGTTGGAGTTGGGACCAGGTATGCAAGACTGCCCTGAGGGGAAAACACAGAGACATTTAATGAAACCCAGTCATAATAAGGAAAGGAAATGGTGCCAGATTGAAAAAAAAAGGACAGGGTAGAAGAGCATATCTCCTCTAGTGGGTGAGGAAATATTGGCAAAAATGTTTTATCACATTTATCGTGTCATTTTCTAGTAGGCCTATAGTCAGCAAAAGAGCTAGTGATGATGCCATTTTTGAAAATGGGTCTTGTAGTTCTGCAAGAGGCAATTAGATACTTGATAGATGGTTTGTGATCAGATTCCTCACAAATATGTGGATGCCATAGACAAGAAGTTCTAGTAACAGGATCAAAATTATATCTTAAGGTAAAATAAGAAATGTATAAAATAAGAAATGTCAATGGGAACTGTCCTAAAAGCTTATTGCCACGTTGAGATAAGAATAGGAGCAGCAACCATAAAGGAGTTAAACAATTTAAGATGTTGGCTCTGTGTGATTGAAGCTATAGTCCCTCAGAGACATGAATTTATTTGCACGATTGTGTCACCATCTTGAAGTTTTTTGACTCCCCGCAGGTGCCTCTGGATGGAAATACAGAAAAATGGTAGCGTAAGCCCTAAAATATGCAGCCCGTTTGTTGCTTCAGGTATCAGGTTAAAAACCAGGAAATGAGCACAAATCCAGCTGGATGATCCTGGGCCAGTCATTCTCTCTCAGCCTTAGGAAAGAGGCAATGGCAAATCACTTCTGAAATCTTGCCAAGAAAACTGTGAAAGTCAATACTGACTTGAAGACACAAAACAAAAACAAAGAACAACCTAAGATAGACATCTTTCATTTAACCTCCTCTACTTCCCTCCCAAATCTAGACCTACACACTTCACAGCTTTTTGTTCTCCCAAACACAGCCCTGCTGAAAACAGCTCCCATTATCTGTTGACTCGGAGGGAAACAATATGCAGTTAATGCAATAACCAAGGATGCCAACAGCACCAGAGTGACCAGTTGTGGGTGGGTGTTGACCCTTTACCATCCCATAATTATTAAATGGAGTCACTTGCTTGAGATGGGCGGCTATAGAAATTGAATAAAATAAAAAACTAAATAAATATTTTCTTGGAAAAAACAAAAGGCAAACTTGAAAAAAAGGAAAATGTAAGAGAGGCTCATAAGGATAAAAAATAATTGTTTATGTTTATAACTTTGCTTTATAATGAAAGTTCAAGAGCCAAACCAAGAAAATAAATAATTAAATTAAATCTAAAGAGCAATTTTCTGAAATAAAGAACTTTCCTTTATAATAAAGGATATAGAGTATAGCCTCAACTATTGAAAAGTCCACAATCTGTCAACAGCACCAACTTCAGCAAATGGAAGATTCCTCATTTCAGCTCTAATTGAGTTGCCTCTTCCATATGGCAGAGGCCAAGGCCAAAGCCAAGAGAAGTTTGAATCCTAGTGTAGAAGAAAGCTGAGAAGCTTAGCTGGCCACATTTAATTAAATATTTATCTTAGTATCTACTATTATGTGCCAACTATTTGGAACAATATTTAGGCTGTAGCAGTGGTGAAATCCAATTTTTTTTGCTACCGGTTCTGTGGGCGTGGCTTGGTGGGCATGGCAGGGGAAAGATACTGCAAAATCTCCATTCCCATCCCACTCTGGGGCCAGCCAGAGGTGGCATTTGCCGGTTCTCTGAACTACTCAAAATTTCTGCTACTGGTTCTCCAGAACCTGACAGAACCTGTTGGATTTCACCCCTGGGCTGTAGCATTGCTGCATCTGTCCAAACAGTGCTTCCCATTTCTAATTCTCTCCTATTCATATTTTAAAGCTGCAATCCTGCCTTCTTTTGCCAGCTATCCATTTCACCATTATGGGATGGTATAATGCCAAACTCAAAAGCTTTTGCTGAGTTCCTAAGAGGATACTCATTTCCTGTATGAAAGACTCAAATGTACTGTGATGGTAGGTTAATCCTCGGTGCCCCTCAAGGATGACTGAAACAAGCGAGACTGAAGATGCAACAGAGAAGTGTATGTGCATGTGGGTGTATGAATTTTTCTACCACTCTTTGTCTAAGTCATGTTTATCACCTCTCAGTTGGAAGGGATTAAGAAGGAGTGTGCAGGGATGATGTAAAAACCTTCTCAAAACTAAGATGTTTAGTTTAGTAATAAGCAAATCAAAGTTTTTGTTATACATTTAAGTAATAAAGGCAGGATTTAATTTTTTAAAAAATTTAATAATCATGTTAAATAAATAAATATTTTTGTATATGTTGTTACATCTTACAGATCCCCCAGGGGACTTTGGGCCACACACTTTAAGAAATATTAATGCATCTCTGAGAGATGAGCATTCAGCCTCTGTTTGAAGATGTCTATAGCAAAGGAGAACCCATCATTTCAGACAACACTCTGTTCCACTGGCTGACAGCTCATTCGGTGAGAAAGGGCCTCGTGATCTCTGGCCTGAACTTGTCTCCTTATACTTTTAAATACTGGTTCTGGTTTTGCCCTCTTTGTTCTGTTTTTGATGACAGTTCCTGATCATAAATGCATCCCATGGGATGGAAGCTGATATAAAATTACAGGTTCAGGGTTTTTTTTTGACACCACAAATTGTTTAAATCAAATTTTATCTTGTAAATTCAATATAATTCTGCAGAGATTCTTATATTTATATAATGTAATGTAGCTGTCTATCTTTTTTTAATGATGGGGATTGGATTACACTGCAGCTATTCTAACATTTTGTTCTATAGCTTATAAATGGTGTTTGAACTGTCTTGTGATTCGTGCTGGATTTTTCATTTGTAAATATTATTTTATTAGAATAAAAGTACAGAACTATGATTTACTGTCAATTTATTCCTACATGGAATTCTTGGAGCAGTAGTATGGTATATTTTAATCCTTTAGCTAGAAAGAAGAACTGGATTAGAAGAAAAGTAGGAAAAGAGAATGAGATTGTGAAAGCTGACTTCTTTGAATTCAATATTATGTTCAAGATTGGAATCAGGATCCAAGGCAGAAAAAATGCAGTTTGTAACATCAGTCATTGATCTTAGCAAGCATTGGGGAGTATAATTATTGGCTACTCAACAAAGCAGGAGCAATTTAAACTGCCTACATGTCCTACTTTATGGGGTAGTCTGCATCCTCTAAATATCCTGGAACCAGATTTTTTGGAATTCTGGGAGGTGTTACATTATGATGGGTTCTGACAAAACTATTATTATGTCTAGACCACATTTGATGGAAAGATCAAGAACCATGAGATTGGAAGGAGGAATCCTGAAGTGGCTCATCCACAAATACTTTGTCAACTTCGAACTGAACCTGGCAGCAACCATTTTCCTGCTCCTCAGTTGCCACACAGAGGGGGAAAGAGGTTGGAATGCCTTACTAGACACAACAGAGAGTTTTCTCATAAGAACCAAGGTCATCTCTATTGACAACGGATAAGGTCAAGGAAGGAGTGCCTGGAGAAGCCTGCCAATTAACTCAATTGGTCAACGTGACCTGTGACACTTGGGGATGGGGTTATTTCAGGGGTGAAATTCAGCCGGTTCGATCCGGCTTGGGTGAACCGGTAGCAGTGGCTGCAGGAGGCTCCGCCCACCCACGCGGATGTCATGAAGTTGCATTTTTGTGACGATTTTGAGCCTCTGTGCATGCAGCAAGCACACATTTGCGAACTGGTAGGGAAGATAAGTGAATTTCTAGCCGCCTTGAGTCTTCGGAGAGAGGCGGCATACAAGTTGAACAAATAAATAAATTTCACCCCTGGGTTATTTCCTATTTTAATTATACTGAAACCACGGGAAAGATTTAGAGTTGGTTTTCCTTGAGAGCTGTGCCGATATGATGTACTCAGTAAAGAAGATCTGTGAGGAGGATTCTAGTCTCAGAGTTCTGATTTGCCTGGGTTCATTAACCGCAGACTTGACACACTTTTTATTTATATTTAAAATATAGTGACTATTTCTCAGCTCACACTTGTATTTTGTATTTACTTACAAATACAGATTAACATATTGACTAATAAATACACTAGCACATTATGTATAGGCTTGGCCTTGAATAATGACTATTATACCTATTGCATCCCATACATTTTAAACTCCAGCTTATATCATTCACATCAAGAATTAGCTTATGATCCTGCAGAGGAGTTGAGATTTGGGTGCATTCCAGAATGAGGCAACATGTCATTGGGAATCTGGATGACATTTCCAAGTCAGAGAAAACAACAACAACAACAACAACAATGAAACAACAACCCTATATTTAGCTGAGGTGGCGCAGTGGTTAGAGTGCAGTACTGCAGCCACTTCAGCTGACTGCTAGTTCAGCAGATCAGTGGATCAAATCTCACCGGCTCAAGGTTGACTCAGCCTTCCATCCTTCCGAGGTGGGTAAAATGAGGACCCAGATTGTTGGGAGCAATATGCTATTTAGTATACTGTCTTTGGTGTAAGCCGCCCAGAGTCCTCGGAGAGTGGGTGGCATAGAAATATGAATAATAATAATAATAATAATAATAATAATAATAATAATAATATGACCTCATAGTGGCACATGCAGACTGGGATAGTCTCCAGAGCTATTGGATTTCACTAAAATATTTTTTTTCTGACCAGGCATCAACTACATTTCAGAGCTGAATCTTGCTTTAGAAATCTACATGGATCAATAATGATGATTGTGATGGGTGTTTTCCTGTACTGTATTTCTCAGACTATTCCACTTCCCTTCTCTGCATGTAAGCTTAGGAGAGAACAGACAGGTCTCCAAGAAAGTCCACAATTTATACAGGCTTGCTCAAATTTTATCTACACAACTTCAGTTTACTGAGCAAAGCCATTCCACCGCTCTACTTTTGATTCAGAATAATTGAGATACATTCATTGGTGTGTCCAGGGGAGGGGTAAGGGAGAAAATGACAATATGCATTTGTCATATGTATTAATAGGGGCATTTATATGACTGACTTCATCTTGCATTTGTCTTCATCTTAGAATTATTGCAATTTGTTGTGGCTGCCATTAAATATATTTCTATAGCTCTTATTTCCTATCAGGACTGCTCAGTGGGGGACTCCCAAGTTTAAAAGTAGCAAGAATATCCAAGAGCAGTAATTGCTTTCAGGCCTGGCTTCTGAGCGTCCTCAAAGCATCTGGTGGGCCATGTGCAAAAGCAGACTGCTTGACAAAATTGCAGGCATCTGCGCTGCCTTCTCTCCCTTCCATTGCAGCCCCCTCCCCTCCCATCAGTCAGCACAGCAGAGTTGCCAATAAAGCAGCAACCTTAACACAGGTGTGGGAGGAGATAAGAAGAGAAACAGTTTGGAGCTCTGCAGCTACCAGCAAACAGAAGTGCAGTAGTCAGAAGAAAAAAAAAGGCATTTTTTTTCCCTTTCAGAAGGGGTGGACATTGAAAAGAAAAAGGCATAGAGGGGCCCAGTAGGACAAAGCACAAAGTGGAAAAATGCAAGAGCTCTACAGAGGCAACTGGACTGAGATGAGCAGCTATAGAAATTGAATAAATAAATAAATGCTGGCCGTTAATAGAGGAAAAAAAGGTAGAAGAATCAGAGAGCGAGAGGGAGAGAGAGAGAGGGAAAGGGAAAGAGAAAGGAGAAAGGAGAAAGGAGAAAGGAGAAAGGAGAAAGGAGAAAGGAAAAAGGAGAAAGAATAGGCTCTGTAAGAAGGAAATATTGATGTATATCAGGCACTATATCGGGACCGCCTACTACCACAAACAGCCTCCCACCGGCCGGTACGCTCTCATAGAGAGGGGCTCCTCCAGGTGCCGTCAGCCAAACAATGTCAACTGGCGGCCCCTAGGGGGAGGGCCTTCTCTGTGGGGGCACCTACCATCTGGAACGAGCTCCCCCCGGAGATACAGAGGATCCCGGATCTGTGCACCTTCCACCGTGCTTTGAAGACAGTCCTATTCCAGCAGGCCGGCCTGGCCTAATTTTCTCCCCTTCTTTTAAATTTTAAATTGAAATTTTAATTTGTTTTAAATTTATTGAGAATTTTAATTGTCTCGGGCAAAATTATTTAATTTGGTTTTAATTATGTTTTTTAACTTTTGTATTTATGTGTTTTATTTTGTGCCTGTTCACTGCCCTGAGTCCTTCGGGAGTAGGGCGGTATACAAATTTAATAAAATGAAAAAAAAAATGTCAAACTGGCCTCCCGCCTCTCCTCTTTTAAATGGGAATTTTAAATTTGGTTTTAAATTATTGGGGTTTTAAATATGGTTCAGCCAAATTTATTTAACTTGTTTTATTTCTATTTTAAATTTTGTATTTATATGTTTTATTTCATGGCTGTTCACCGCCCTGAGTCCTTCGGGAGTAGGGCGGTATACAAATTTAATAAAATGAAAAAAAAAAAATGAAAAGATGTGTCATGCGCACACCACAGCCACCCCAGCTCTGTGAAGGGAAAAATATTGCGATACATCATGTGACAGCAATGTGACACAGCGAGTTTGACACACATGGTATAGAGCATAGTAAGAGTATAGAAGAAATATTGTAATAGTAATTGAATAGTAACAGTATATAGTAATTGTCATAGTAATAGTAATTATCATTGTAATACTATAGAAATAGAACAAATATGAGATAAAGGTAATAGGAAACATTTGCATTTAGATTTGTTAGTTTCAGGCATCACATTTTATACCTTTGTCTTGCAAAATAAGAAGTCTGCTGATATCTTATAGAGAGAGAGAAAGAAGCCACCTGGTCAAGGGTGCTTCTGTGTCTCTCTTGCCTCTGGATCAGGGGTTGGTTCTACTTACCTTTACTACCGTTTCAAACAGGGCCGTGCACGCTCATGTGCATTTTGCTTGCACATGTTCTTGCGCTTCTGCGTATGTGCAGAAGCTTCCTGATGATGTTGGGGTTGGTGGGCAGAGCCTCCCGCCGGTTTTACTACCAGTTCTTGCGAACCAGTCCAAACCGGGGGCAACCCACCACTGCTCTGGATCAATCTAATTGGACATGGTTAAAAAACAAAACCCATGAAATTAACTCAAGGGTCTTCTTCTTTCTCATTCCCCTAGTCCAGCACCATCTAAAATGCTTGGATGATTCCCATCATCCTGAAAAGAGATCAGGGCAACAGGTTGGGGAAGGTTGATTTAAAGAAACGTGTAACTGTCCTTTGAGCCAACCCTGCACAGGCAAATGTAAAGTGCTCTCTAAACCTTTTAAATGTAACCAGCTCCAAATTGCCTTGACTTTGAGCTGGTTGCCCATGCATTCTTTACATCAAGATTAGATTGCTTTCTTCCAGGCACGCAGTGCTGATCTTGCATAATCTTCTACCTGTGCAGCAGTTTCTGCCAACTTCTTAGAATGGAGGGCACCTCGCCAGTCTGAAAGTCATTTGATGCTTAAATGACTGGCTGCCTCAAAGGCCACCTCCAAAAGTAAACATTGCTGTGCCTTTTTCTTTTCTTTTCTTTTCTTTTCTTTTCTTTTCTTTTCTTTTCTTTTCTTTTCTTTTGTTTTCTTTTCTTTTGTTTTCTTTTCTTTTCTTTTCTTTTCTTTTCTTTTCTTTTCTTAATGGATAACTATTACTCAATGGATCTCTCTGCCTTCCATCCCCATCTTCAACTGTTGTTTGATTGGGGAAATTTATTCCTGCATCAAAGCATGCTTATTTTGCATAACTCCTTGAGAGCAATAATATGCATGTGACATCTCGTCAATTTTCAAGGCTATTTATAGCTTGAGTTCTGCAGCAGTGCTACTCATCTCAATGGCTACTGTCTGCCAATTTCATTTGTCCCTTCACCAGGAAAGCCTAGCTAAACAATATCCCCACTCTTTAATAGCCGACTGACAGCTTTTTCTATTTATAGTTTTTAGAGCAGGACTCCTGAACCTGTGTCCTATCAGACTTCTTTCAGAGCAACCTGGACTAGGAATAGATAAACACAGCTCTGAACTATTTGTTCTTTAGAGTATTAATATTAACATTAATAAAGGTTAAAGTTACAAAATGGGGATTATAACAAGTACTCTTCTTTCAAATGAGAAATCTCTATAAAAGCAATTAGGAAGCATTTGTATATTAAATGGAAAAGGTTCTTCTTACAAAGCTAACGCAGTCTATGCCTGCTGATTGTTTTAGAATTGCTATGTTTCTTATCACTGTGAGTATCAGATCTCAGACGGGTGGTGGGCCGCATAGGACCACTCAGGTTGTTTTCCATGGTCTGCAGTGATGCTTAGAAGTGCACCGTGTTTCAGTCATACTGCAAGAGGGCACCTGCCATGGCTGGATCAGTGGTTTATTAATCTTGGCTAGGCTGGGAGGAGGGTGTGATCCAGGAATGAAATCTACTTACCTTCCCAACCGGTTCAGAAGTGCACGTGCCGCGCGTAGACCTTCTGTGCATGTGCAAACCTTTCTGCACATGCACAGAGGGTAAAAAACTGGTTACTTCCTGGTTAAAACCAGGAAGTAACTATGGCAGGGTGGGTGGGTGGAGCCTCGCGCTGCCATAGCTACTGGTTCTCCAAACCACCAGCCGCCATCGCTACCCGTTCGGCTGAACTGGTCCGAACCTGGAGCATTTCCCCCCTGGTGAGATCCTATGTCCAGGTAGGCAGACCAAGCTGCAGCTGGTCTCCCTACCTGGACATAGATGCTGGTCTTAGCATCAATGCTTTCTTGCAACTGAGGGCCCATTGCAGCTTCCCTGACCCTGCAGTAAGATCAGTGGTGGGATTCAACCGGTGTAACAACCAGTTCGCTGAGCGTGCGCTTCGTTCCACACACGCGTGGTTCATTTCCAAACCAGTCTAAAACTTACCTTTGACTGCAGCCCCAGTGAGTAAAATACTGAGGTGCAGCAATCCGCTCTGCCATGCCAATCAGCTGGGCTTCAAAAAAAGAAAATAAAGGTCTGTATAGAGCAGGGGTGGGTGGGTGGGCCCACATGATCATCGGAGCAAACCGGTTCGCTCTCAGCTGATCAACAGAGCAACTGGCTCGCCCAAATTGATCCGAATAGACTGAATCCCACCCCTGAGTAGGATACAGTACAGCCAGAGCCTGATGGTGGTGATGGGGCTGCAGCAAGGTTGGATGACGGGTGGGTTGCAGAGTTGTCAAATCGAATACATCTGATGAGAGAAGCTCTTCTAGAGGTATGGGGGTTGCTGGGGTAGGGCAGGGAGTGTGATGTCATTTGTGGCTGTGTTTCACAATGGAAGATTTTTATCTGCTAAAAAAATAAAAAGCTGCTCATTTTCAGCACCTTTCTGACTGGCTAGTCTTTTGTATTTGTGCATTTTTTGTATTAGTTCTCTTGAATAATTTGTGTAGATCTTTGGGACAGTGGGTTACTAGTTTAGTTCAGCGTGTCCCAACTTCAGCAACTTTAAGATGTGTGAACTTTACTGTGCTGGCTAGGGAATTCTGGGAGTTGGTCCACCTACTTGGACATAGAATCACACCCTTCTCCCACTTGCTGAGGTTGAAAAATATTGGTCTTGTCCTACCATGGCACTTATGTGGTTGTGGCATTTGGAGTCTCCTGATTTAGAATAGAAGGTGATTTTGTAACTGGCTCCTCCAGAAGAATCTACTCTTTGATCAGCTCCAGATGGGATGCTCTGGATTTCTTCTCTTAGAATATTGGGAGGAGAAGACCAAAAAAATTGGTAGTCTTCTCATTAAACCCAGCATCTGTAGGATCCCCATGTTCTTATCATTTTATAAAGTCATGGAGATCCTTGAAGAATGATCCTTTTTAAATGTACAGGTTATTTTAATATTTTCATTTATGCTGCTGTTTTTTTTTAAAAAATTTTTATTTTAGGCTATCTTAAATGGATGCTATGCCAATTCACAAAAGGACTGCTATGTTGGGCATGGCTAGTCATAAAACATAGTCAATAAGGCATGAACTGACTTCAGGATGCTTTGTATTATTCCCATAGTACATATTTGAGTCCAGTATGATGCTAGAGAGCAAGCTATTGTACACAATCTTTAATTTAACATGCTAGCAAAAGAATGGTTAGGAACATCCACTGAATATAGGAACCCCACATGGGAAGGAAGATGGCAGATGTTCCAGATGGTTTAAAAAGGCAGAGGAACAATATACATTATTGCTAATTGCTGGATAACTGAAAAAGTTAAAGGATACCAAATTAAGCCAACATGTGCCTCATTGATTATATATATATAAAAAAACCTAGATTGTGTCGAACATTTCAAGCTATAGCACATTCCTAGAAGAATGGTAATTTCAGAATATCTAATTGTCCTCATATCAAACCTATACAATGGACAGAAAGACACAGTCCAAATAGAACAACCAGGAGCTTTGGTGGCTCAGCAGACTAAAGCACTCTTATTAACATCCACTTACATCTGCTGCCTGCAATTACTGCAAGTTCAAATCTCACCAGGCTCAAGGTTGACTCAGCCTTCCATTCTTTCTAAGGTAGGTAAAATGAGGACCCAGATTATGGGGGCAATAAGCTGACTTTATATAAATATACAAAAGTATGAAGGCTATTGCTTAACACATTGTAAGCCACCCTGAGTCTCCGGAGAAGGGCAGCATATAAATCAAATTAAAAAAAAAAATGAAACAGGTTGGACCCAGGCTGGCAAAGGAGCAAGACAAGACTGTGTACTGTTTCCTTATTTTATTCAGCCTTTATGCTGAATATATACTGAGGAAAGCTGGATTGGAAGAACAGGAACAATGTTTTAGCACTGGAGAAAGAAGCATCAATATCTGTATTTTGCTGATGACTCTATTCTGATAGCCAAAAATGCAAAGTTTCTGCAATGCTAGTAATAAAAGTCAAGGAGCATAGTGAAAAAATGGGATTCTGATCAAATCAAACAAATGACACAGAAATAACAACAAGTCATATAATTGACAATGAAGACATTTAAGTGGTGGATAGATTCTGCTTTTTAGTTTTGGCTATCAACAGTAAAGGAACCAGAAGTCCAGAAATATGTCACAAGCTAGCACTCGGTAGGGAAGCAGTGAAGACCTTGGAAAAGATATTAGATGTGTCTATACCTATAGTGATCAGAACAGTGCATGTAATGATTTTCTCTGTGACATTCTGTGGAATGAAAATTACACTTTGAGAAGCAAGATAGAAAGAGCTTTGACACTTATGAACTTTGTGTTGGAGAAGAGTCCTGTGAATATATTGGATAGCCAAGTAAACAACACATGAATAATAGAAAGATTTAATTCAGACTTATCACTTAAAGCAGAAATAACTAGACTTAAATTACCATGTTTGGGACATGCCTTACGAAGATTTAGCTTTCTTGAATAATATATAATGCTGGGAAAGGTGGAATTAAGAAGAAAATTACTAGCAGCAAGATGGATGGACTTGATTCCCAATGGTGACTGCTGCAACATTAGAAGATATGAAGGCCCAGGTAAGGGATACTTCATCTTGGAGAAGGTCTATATGTTCACCAAAAGTTTATTTATTTATAAGATTTGTATGCCTGTGTATTTTAAAACACAATTCTGGATGGCTCATAACAACAACAACAATAACCAGAAAACAATTAAAACCAAACTCTGAAATCTTAGCTATCTTCCTAAGATGCATCCAACAGAGCCATCTACAGGCTCCCTGTATCTTCACATTTGGGGAAAGAGACGGCTCTTTACAGCCTTTTAGAAGTCTAAAAGGTGGGGGTTTGCAGATTCCAAGGGCAGAGAATATTCCACAGGATAGTGGCTATTGTAGAAAAGGTTGCACAAGACAACATCATAGGAAAGGGATTTGGAGCATGCCTACTCTTTCCAACTTGATGGGATGGGCAGATATATTTAGGGAGATGTAGTCCTGCAAACAACCTGGTCCCACGAATGTAGGGCATTAAAGGTGATAGCTAGTACCTTGAATTGCACCCAACAAGAAACTAGGAACTAGTAAAGTTTACAAAAGAGCAATATAATATGGGCCGACTGAGAGGCACCTAACATTGTGCATTGCCGTATCCTGGACTAGTTAAACTTCAATAGCAGCCTCACATGGAGCTGAGGCAGTAATCCAATCGGGAAGTGACTAGCACATGCAACTGGTGTACAAGACAGTCTTGGAAAGATTTGCTCCCAGACACAGCTGCCACTTGCTCGAACAGAAGCTGAGGGTCCAGAAGGTTATGAATCAACTTTGGGAAAGTGCAACCCTGTCAAGAATCAAAGCGGACACATTACTAACTTGATGGCACATAATGAATGATATTAGAGGCGATACTTTGTTTTCAGCATGCCAACTTCCTATTTAACTTCCTTATAATTAAGTAGGGAGAAGATGAGGCAGAAAGCCTGGTGGGCACTAAGGAAATCCCCCATGGTGTTCTGAATGTATAGTTATATGCATTTTACTTAGCCTTGTTCTAAATAGTAACATTTGTTGTAAAACTTGCCTGATTTTTATTATGGGATTATGTCACTGATACTACCAAGAAGTAGGCAATGGACTAAATATATGGGACATAGAAATTTTCACCAGAAAAGTGACCCCTGTCAATATATATAAGCTTGTTCCCTTCCCCCCCAAACTAACAATATCACTGCTTTTTCCTGCTTTGGGTTGTTATAGCGCATGGGTGTCAAACTTGCAGTGTCACATTGCCATCACGTAACGTTTCATGACATTTTTCCCCATTCAGAGAGCTGGGATGGGCATGGCCTGTGCATCTGGCCTGCGGGCTGCCAGTTTGACACCCCTGTTATAGTGCCTTTTTGACTTCTGAACATTATGACATCATTCTCAACTTCCATTTCACAATTACGGTACTTGTATATCTTGGAAAAAATCTTCCAAAATAATGTAAGAAAGAAAAATATTATCCTTGCAGGCTAAAACCACAAGAATAAACGTGTATACAGAGAGGAATAATAATATTAATCCATTTTTCCATGTACATCATTTAATTTTTTAAAATTTATTTCTATCCCAGACTCATTGTTTTTATAAATAACTTAAGGTGACAAACTTACCAGTGTATGTATGTATGTATGTATGTATGTATGTATGTATGTATGTATGTATGTATACATCATTTATAGGCAGTTAGCTTATACTAGATAGTAACTTCAGCTGCATGACGAATGTTGAGTCTATTTTCCACCCCCCACACCCATTCCTTCCTGCTCTGCATGTCAAAAGCAGCTTCATGTCAATCAGTCCGTGTGCTCTGTGTCATGCAAATTACTATTCATTAGGGACCAAGTCAATACCATTAAACAATTACCACTAGTGACCTGACCAGATTTGGCTTCATTTCTCAAGGGACGCGGAAGGCCAATTAATCCAGAGCATCACTATTAGAACATCTGTTGCTTTAAAAAACAACCACACCAAAAAAGCAACAAGACTCATAATGGAGCAATTCAGAGGGAGGTTAAAGGATGAAATAAATTACAGCTTTGTGTAGGTAAATATAGCTTACATATGACAAGAGAAAGGATGGTAAAACTGTGGGATGCGAATAAGTCGAGAAAAGACTGGAAATAAACCTCATCTGAATCTGAAATCTGTTTTATTTCATTCTCAGATAAAATGTTGGAAGCCACCAGCACACTGAGGTAGTCTAGTACAGGGATCACCAACCTTTCAGATCTCAGGGACCACTAAATTCATAATTTTAAATCCTGTGGACCACTAATATGATCTGCCTAATGACCGGCTGGGTGGGTGTGGCTAGGTGGTCATGTGACTGGGTGGGCGTGGCCAACTCGATATCACTCACATGGAGGGGTGCCTTGCCAGCCTCTACTCGCCCCTCCCTCCCAGCTACCCCTCGCCTCCCCAGGCTCCTTAGGGCCCCAACAGGAAGCAGTTGTTGGAGCCACCATGAGAAAGAATTGGCAAAACAACTGGCTCAGTTCAAATTGGATCTGGCCAAGAAGGAGGCTCAGCAGAAGCACCTCACTGAGGATTACAAGCATAGGCTTTCCAAGCAGAGGGAAGACCTGTGGGAGTGAATGACCAGGTACAGGCACCTGGAGGCTCAGAGGGCTGAGATGATCAGCCAGTTCCAGGCCATGATGCAGTCTCACTGGAACAAGGCCCTCTGGCTCTTCGCCACCAGTGGCACTTCCTTCTAGCCTTTCCCCAAAGCCCCACACTAGGAGGCTGAAGCAGACCCCAAGTCGGAATTTCTGTCCCCCTCTGACCCACACAAAAAGACCCCAAAGGGGGAGACTCTCTTCAGCAACACATTGCACGTATCCGGTCAAGGGGGCCATAGTTTGAGGCCCCCTGATTTAGTGCAATATAAAAAATGCAACTAATTTTTCTGCGGACCACCAAATTTTTTTGTGGACCACCAGTGGTCCACGGACCACCAGTTGGTGACCGTTGGTCTAATAAACGCAGTACTGGATTTGAGATGGATTAATAGTAACAAAACCTTCGGTCTGTGCAAGTTGAAGATGAGTATGTTATAGCTCTTCTTCTTGGACTAGCTCCAAGAAACTGTCTATAGCAAAACTTATTATAGAGGTTTTGTCACATGGAGGGAAAGGGGAGACTTAATAATTTAAAGGGTTAGGGAATTTTTAATACTGCAATATTTGGTTGTGTCAAGGTCACACTATACTACAAAACTGGTATCACCTGTATAATTGGTATCCAATTTATAATCTCTGAAGTCAGTGTCTATAGTGAGTGTATACTTTTAAGGACAAATGGTTCCTACAGTATTCACAGTCTCAACCTGCTTTTAAATAAATATCCATAGATTTTAATAGGAATTTCACGTATGTCATTCAGGGATTGTGAATTTACATTCTCCACCAGCAGGTAAAGTTTGGTAGTCATTCCTAGTGCATATTTTTTTTCCCGTTTTCCCACCCTCACACTAACCCTCTTCGGCTGTACCACATTTCCCCAATATGACACCCATCAGAAATATTGAAAGGGTGCCTGTCTCGGTGCCCTTCCTCACTTGCATCTCACTGCAGTATGAACAAGCTCTAGCTACTTTTATTCTTCCATATTGTCATGACATTACTTTCATCTTTTCCTCAGTTCTTGCTGGAGATAGGCTTATGGCATCTTTAGCTATTCAGTTTTAGAGTTTTCTCTTGAAGATACAGTTTTGAAGTAGAGCTTTCTTTGTAAGATAACAGCATGCAGTGACATTTTAAGGATGAGGACAACCAGTTGTATTTTGCTATTCATGTTGGTGGTTGGTACAATCAAGTGATCCATAAAGTGTCAGATGAATCCCAGACCTATTGGTCAGTTTGGGCTGATGTATACATGCCCTGAGTACAATGGTGCACTCTTGTCCAGACTAATTTGTTTTCCCTTTGATGGAGAAAGAGGAAATAGCAGAATCCAGCTACCAACTGTTTGAAACCTGCAACTCCCTGTAACCCAAACAGCTGATTATTGAGGTGAGAGACCTGCAGAATAAAGGACAAGCCAACACCTACAGCAAAATAAACTAGCTGTCAGTTACTGGGTGTGGACAGTGGGTGCGGCTGTTCAATTGTCTCTGCTACCGTACCATTGGCACAAATATTAGGAAAAAACCTATACATCAAATCAAATCAAATACTAATGTAAATTGAATATACTTTAGATGAATACATTCCACAATCAATGTGATTTTCATGAATTTAGGCAAAATGATTTGTCTAATTCATTAAAAAGTGATTTAAAAAAAATAGAAAAATGAACAGACCAATAGAAGAAAGAAAAATCATTGCACTCCACAAGAAGCTGTAACTAGAGTTGAAATACTTGAGGGATATCAAGTGTACTGAACTGGTAGGGTAAGAAATCCAGTCATCTAGTGTTTATACTAGTCTTGGCTAATCTAGAGTTTTTGTGTTGTCTCAGTAGGTTTCTGTGGTCCAAGCAGAACGCTAAAGGTGATATGAGACAAGATAGTGTTTTTCTATAGGAATAGAAGTTAAGAGGATTACTACTGAATGTTAGTTCCACATGGTGATTATCCCTGGTTTGTGTACTGCACCAGGCTCCATTGTGGGGATAGCTATAAATCTCAATACACAGCAGAAACTTATTAACACAACATGGCAAAATAAGGTTTACATTTTAAGCCTTTTTCTTCTTCCCTTTTCACACCAGTTGAAACTTGGTCATTCTTTTCCTGGCTTGAGACTGGGAAACATTTGCTCAATGTAGACATAATGGTTCTATTTAGCTTGAGAATACTTCACCAATTTTAGCTCTTAGAAATAGGCAGTTTTTACTCAGCCATTGCTGACTGAGTGGATCAGCAAGCAACAACATTCCACAGTGAAACACATTGTCGCAGGTCAGTCACGTATGTATTGTGTTAATGGAGAATACTGTTCCATATATATAGCCAAACCAGTAGTGAAATCCTCCGCGGGTTGCCACCGGTTCACTGCCCATGCGTGCACAGTGCGTGTCAAACGCACGCTGCATGTGCATGCGCAGTATTCACCAAATGCACGCTTCACGTGGAAAAAGGAGCCTTTTGAAGGTAAGTAGAACAGCGAGGGGATGTGAACAGTTGTGCTGCAGATTTCCTGCTTTATAGGAAATATAAATCGTGCAGCACAGCTGATCGTTGGAAATATCGGTTAGGACGAACTGGCAGCTTTTATTACTACTGGTTCACCCGAACTGGTGCGAACCAGTAGCATTTCACCCCTGAGCCAAACCAGGTCTGTCTATACATTAGTGGAATAAATCTTGTGGCTATTATTTACAGAAGTTAAAAAAATATCCAGTATGATAAATATTAGGGGGGAAAGACTGAACTATATTCAGATATGGGGAGAATGGAAAATCTGGGAAGGACGAACAGAATGGAGTCATTGCAAACTGCAACATTTCACTGCAGTTCCCTCTTACCCTTGGCTTTTTTTTTAATGGTTGATAGTAGCTCTAGGCTCAGAGGCAAAATCAAATGCAAGGCAGAAAAATCACAAAAAACAGGAAAGGACTGCTGACTTCATGTCATACGTTAAATCAATTTCCCAGTATTATTTAATGAAAATGAGATGCTGAATTAAGCACAACTTTGGTTTTATCAAATAAAGCCTTTCTAAATAGCTTTACAGTATATTTTTCTTATGCCAACATTTCAAAACAGCTTTGATTTCTAGTACAGTGTTATGTGCTGTATTAGCTTCTGTTTCAAATTGAGACTTTTTGTTATACTGGCAGTAAAATGCTATAAGGCACTATTTGATGATGGCCTATCTCAGAGCAGAACCACAATATTTATGCTTTGGGATGAATGGCTGATGAATCATTGATCTGAAACACATGGAAGCAGAAATTAGCCAATGGGAATTAGCCGTCATGAATTATAAGAGCTGGAAATATTTATTACTGGCATTTACAAAAAATAAGAAAATTATAACACTATTTCTTTTGCAGTTTGTAATCAGGTAATCAAGTATTTTATTTCAAAGGCTAAGGGCTATTATAAAACAAACGTAAACTGATCAAAATAGATTGCCTGGAGAACATTTTTTTCACATAAAGTATTCCTCTCTGTAACCTAAAATAGGTTACACTGAGTGGTCCAATTACCCAAAAGATAGGGTGGCTGCTTGTAAAAACAGAGCAGGTCTCTTGCGTTATTAACAATTGCATTTTCTTCTATACAATTCCTTAAAATACCAGCATCTCATCTCTAACCAGCATCTGTCCACCTGACCAGCAAAGTTTATAGTTGAAAGTGCATTAGAAACCACATCTTCTTAGTTTGACATTGTAAGATAACTACTGAAAGATACTGATTTTTGTGGGGTGAAAAATCAAAAGATGTCATTTGGAAAACTATTTAAGAGGAGTGGCTCACAATAGAGAATACATCAGACAAAAGACTTCTTATTTGAAAGCCCATTTGATCATACTCATTTGATCATACATAGAGCCGAGGTGGCGCAGTGGTTAGGGTGCAGTACTGCAGCTACTTCAGCTGACTGCTACTTCAGCAGATCAGCGGATCAAATCTCACCGGTTCAAGGTTGACTCAGCCTTCCATCCTTCCGAGGTGGGTAAAATGAGGACCCAGATTGTTGGGGGCAAGTAAGTAAGCCGCCCAGAGTCCTCGGAGAGTGGGTGGCATAGAAATATGAATAATAAATAAATAAATAAATAAATAATAATACTCATAAAAAGGTAGAATAAAAGTTCTGAAAGTAATTCTGGAAATAAAATAAGGAAATAATTGTGAGAAACATAGGGGACCCTTATGTCTCCTGAAGATCAAACAATTTATCCCTTCAGCTCTGTTTTTTCTTCTTTGATCCTTTCAGGATCTCTCCATCATGTTGTCCTTGATTCAGTGTTTAACTGGGGATTCCAGAAACTGAATGTGAAAGCTCTGAAAAGAAGGGTCTCTATGGCTGTTTCCCTTTGCACATAGCCACAGTACAAACATAGCTTAGCAATATATTTTTACCTGCCTTGCCCCCGTGACTTTCATTTCTTCACTGACTCAGGGGTAAGACTGGTTCAAATCATCTTTAGCTATACCAATATTACTGGCATTTTTCCTCTTTATCGGAGCATCATCCAAGGACATCCTCAGTAAAGTCAGATTATTGATAGCAGAAGTAATAGAAGTAGGGTAGGGTAAGGATCAACAACAGGACAGGAACTGTTGTGCTGGCAGTTTTCTCTTGAGTTTCTTGAGTAGTAACAGCTCAATTTAGTAATTAGGAAAGGTTCTATGCTGAATCATTTCCTAATAGTGTGATAAGATAATTCTTCTTAGGGATCTGGACTGAAATGTGAGTTATAAAACACAATAAAAAGGATTAAAGTATAAATCCTAGCATTATTTTTCTTTCTTTTTTATCTTAAGGAATCCAGCTTTGTGTACTCTAGGTTGTAGCTTGGTGTGATGTGAGAACCTAGCCATTTTGGCTTATTTAACAGTATGATGAAGCAAAATCCATTTGAAACAGTGTACGAATTAGTGTGTTTAATATCAACACCCCCCCCCGTGTGTGTGTGTGTGAAAGAGGGAGAGGGAGAGGGAGAGAGAGAGTTCAGCTTGTGGACTATGCCCAATCAATCAGTGGGGCCTTCTCTCTTTGCCTATCCATCTACTAGCAATTAGGCTAGAAAGCAATTCTTTTTTGGCTTCAATTAAAGTCTTTTTAAAAATCTAATTGCGGGCCTTAAAAGGTTAGCCACACGGGAACATTGCCAAAAAAAGGAGTTTCATACTTTGATAATGTCTTTGTGCCCTGAATGTAACTGAAATATGATCCTGAGAGTTCTGCAGCATGTTTCTTTTCCATCTTGACACAAAGAAAGATTTCTCTGTCTTTGCCATTAACCTTGTTTTAAAGAAAGGAATTGGACTGATTGGACACATCCTCTTTTTGTTCTCAGCAGGACCTGCCTTGACTCCATGGTATTCCAACCATTATTCTCTCTGACTTTTCAGTTTCCATTAAAAATAACACACCTCCCTCATTGTGTGATGAAAATAGGAGGAAAAATGCTCAGGCAAGCTGCGGAATAGGTTGCCCTGTAAATGCAGAATGAGGGTTGAGGGGTTGGACTACGGAGATCCATTTCTCCTTAGAACTCCATCAGTAACTATGGGCCAGTTACTCTCTCTCAGTTTATCCTAGTTCATATAGGAATTGTGAGGATAAAAATAGAGAAAGAGACTTTTATATAAGTTGTTTTGAGCTTCTTAAAGGAAAGGTGATATGGACATATAACCTTTCCCCCCCTGATAATATAACCATTTCATCTTTAATCGTTTCATGAAAGAAGGTATGAAATGATCTTCTCCCTGCTGGAGACAATAGTACCAGTTGCATTTGGCCCAGAGAGTTGTAAAATAAAAATAAAATAAATAAAATAAAACTTGCAAAATAAAAAAAATCTTCATAAATCATGTCTAATAAAGATTAGATTTGTTCATTTTGTTAGTAAAATGTTCTTGGATATATTCTAAATCTGCTATATTTATGTTCTGTATTTTCTGTAAACTATTTTCTTATACCAGCAATCTAAAACTTATTGGTCCACATCTGGACATTCTTTTAGGAAACATTTGATTGTTTATAGCATAAAGTTTAGACTGTGAACATAGTTGGCATTCTGGCTGTACTGCAGTTTCTTTCAATCTCCTCACTTTACCACATTTCTGGTTACGGCTTGCTGATTAAACTCTCTTAAACAGTGGTATATTTGTAACAGAGTAAATGAAGGAATGAATGAACAAACTGGATGAAATAGGGTTGAATTTCTCTTTGTTACCAAACTGATGCTTCATCATTAATTTCATGGCAATGGACTTTATCTAAAGGTTGAGGTGTTTTCAGATGCAATCTGTTGAGGCAGTTATTGTTTCAGTTTTTCATGCCTCAGTGAAATTCTGACCAAACTAGTGCATAATGTGTAAATGATATGCAACAGGCTAATATCAGGTACATCTGATAAACAAACATGGTAACCCTGAGAAGGGCTGAAATCTCCTCTCCTGACATTACCACAGGCAGCAGGCAAATCATTAGTTAAAGAAAGATAACTGAATGCAAAAAATGAATGTGAATAATGAAACGACTGTGACATGAATGAATAAGTAAGTAATTGAATGTGATGTAAACGAATGAGTAAAGAAATGAGTGAGGTCTTTTACACCACAAACAAATGTAATTATAGAATGCTATTTTTAGCTTTTGGTAGCAGTACATTTCTTCATCAACATTTCCTGATATTGAAAATTTGTTACTGACAAGAAAAAATGGTTATACAGGAGCAAAGCAGCCATGACGCTATCTTGTCTTATAAATTGACCTATAATACAACCTAATAATATTAGGCGTTACATAGCAGTTTTTTCTAGCAGCTACCTAGTGTATCCTGGACCATAGGCACTGTACCTTATCTTTTCTGGATTGTACATCATGTCTCTTATCTCCTCAGGTAAATAACACACTTATGTCTTTGTCCCACTTTTAATTTCCTGGAGCAAGAGAATATGACAAAATAGTTATTTCCTGAAATTTTTATCACATAATATACACATTCATTTCTTCCCATATAATAATCAAGCTTACTCTGGTTTTTTTTTTCCTATAAATTTAGGGGGACTTTTGTGTGGTCACAAGAATAATTAAAGCCGCAAACACATGCTTACCCTATTTTCTCTCTTTATAAAACAAAAATACCACAACCTGGAATTTTGAAAGTATTCTACAGGAAGGGTCTCTCTGCCTAGAATCTGAGGATTGTACTCTTGAAAGAGGCGGTGGTGAGGCCTCTCCTCAAGAAGCCGTCCCTGGATCCGGCAATATTGGCCAACTATCGTCCTGTCTCCAACCTTCGCTTTATGGCGAAGGTTGTTGAGAGTGTGGTCACGCAACAGTTTCCGCAATTCCTGGAGGAAACATCTTATCTAGATCCGTTCCAGTCGGGTTTCAGGTCTGGGCACAGCACGGAAACGGCATTGGTCGCGTTGCTTGATGATCTCTGGAGGGCTTGGGACAGGGGTTGCTCCTCTGTTCTGGTCCTGTTAGACCTCTCAGCGGCTTTTGATACCATCGACCATGGTATCATGCTGCACCGGCTGGAAGAGTTGGGGGTGGGAGGCACCGTGTTACGGTGGTTCTCCTCCTTTCTCTCCCACCGGTCACAGTTTGTGTTGGCAGGGGGGCAGAGGTCGACCTCGAGGCCTCTCATTTGTGGAGTGCTGCAGGGATCGGTCCTCTTGCCCCAACTGTTCAACATTTATGTGAAGCCGCTGGGTGAGATCATCCGTGGCTTTGGGGTGAGATACCACCAGTACGCTGATGACACCCAGCTGTACATCTCCACCCCAGGCCACCCCAACGATGCCCTTGAAGTGATGTCCCAGTGCCTGGAGGCTGTGCGGGTCTGGATGGGGAGGAACAGGCTCAAGCTCAACCCTTCCAAGACTGAGTGGCTGTGGCTCCCGGCATCCCGATATAGTCAGTTGACTCCATCACTGACTATTGGGGGCGAGTCGTTGGCCCCCACAGAGAAGGCTTGCAATCTGGAAGTCCTCCTTGATATGCAGCTGTCCTTGGAGGAACATCTGACGGCTGTAACCAGGGGGACCTTTTGTCAGGTTCGCCTGATTCGCCAGTTGCGGCCCTTTCTTGATCAGGATTCCCTGTGCACAGTCACTCACGCCCTCGTCACCTCTCGCCTTGACTACTGCAACGCTCTCTACATGGGGCTCCCCTTGAGGAGCACCCGGAGGCTCCAGCTGGTCCAGAACGCAGCAGCGCGGGTAGTGACGGGAGCAGCATGGCGCTCCCATATAACACCGCTCCTGCACGAGCTGCACTGGCTCCCGGTGGTCTTCCGGGTGCGCTTCAAGGTGCTGGTTATCACCTTCAAAGCGCTCCATGGCATAGGGCCTAGCTATCTCCGAGACCGCCTGCTGCTACCGACGACCTCCCATCGACCCTTGCGCTCCCACAGAGAGGGCCTCCTCGGGGTGCCATCAGCCAAACAGTGTAGGCTGGTGACCCCCAGGGGGAGGGCCTTCTCTGTGGGGGCACCTACCCTCTGGAATCAACTCCCCCCAGAGATAAGGAGAATCCAGGACCTCAGTGCCTTCCATCGTGCCCTTAAAACCCATTTTTTCAAGCAAGCCGGGCTGGCTTAAGAAGAAATTTTTAAATGTTTTTAAATGTTTTAAATGTTTTAATTGGTAGTGAGTTTTAATTGGGCCAAATTTATATATCTTTTAATTGTTTTTTAATATTTGTCCTGCATGTTTTTTAATTCTGGCTGTACACCGCCCTGAGTCCTCAGGGAGAAGGGCGGTATAGAAATTCTAAAAAGTAGAAAAAGTAGAAGTACTCAAAGTTTTCCTGTAAAGAACAGTGAGACCATTTAATAAAGTATAAACAATTTTGTATAGGTTGGGGGTGCTGAAGGTTTTAATGTATGCAGCCAATTTTATATAGAGAGTTTATTCTGGAGTAATAATAATTAAATTCTCTGTATGCTAAAGACAGAAATATCCTTGCTCTTACTGAATCGGACAAAGCATATACATATGTTGGAGCTGTGCATGCATTTCATTTTGTTAAACTACTAATAAAAAGTCTATTTATGGCAATCAGCTCTAGGATTATGAGGGCGGTGGGGGGGCATTGCCTCTGTACTAGTTTATAAAATGTCTCTTTCCCTTTTTAGGACAAGCCTCCCCTTCCTTCAGGATTTTTAAATGTTTGCTTATCCTTGCCTCCCAGTCTCAACAAATTAGCTATTCTCCAAAGCACCTGAGGGCAGGACAAGAAGCAATGGGTAGAAACTAATCAAGGAGAGAAGCAACTTAGAACTAAGGAGAAATTTCCTGGCAGTTAGAACAATTAATCAGTGGAACAACTTGCCTCCAGAAGTTGTGGATGCTCCAACACTGGAAGTTTTTAAGAAGATGTTGGATAACCATTTGTCTGAAGTGCTAAGCAGGGGGTTGGACTAGAAGACTTCCAAGGTCCCTTCCAACTCTGTTATTCTATTCTAGTAGATCGTACTAATACATAAAGGAAACCTGAGTGAACAAACAATATCAATATTTGGCCCTTGTTTCTTTGATTTTATGAACAAGATCTTATATTTTTTATCCAATAAAGGATTCTCTAGGGCACTGATAATAGTTTGCAAGGATAGAAATTCAAGCTGATTAATCAGACTTTTTAATGAACTGATCAGGTGTCTTCCAATGATGGTATGATACTTATTTAGGACAAGGTTGAGTTGTGGGAAAAGCAGCCTGGGACCTGGATTCAGATATGTTTTGCTTAGGCAGAGAAGTCTATTACCCATTAGAATAACCAAGCGCTTCTCAGTTGCAGAAAAGTTACTGAAAAGAAAGGAAAAAAGTCATAGAGGCACCCAAATTTATGTATATGTAGCAGTGGTGGGTTGCTCCTGGTTCGGATCAGTTCTATCAAATAGATAGTAACTTTAGGAAGTAGTTCTCCGAACCGGTAGTAACGGCAGCCATGCCACACCACCGAACCAGTTCCCCGGTTGCTGCTTGCTCGCCCACCCGAAGCTGACCAGAGCAAAGAAGCCTCTTAGCCGCCTGGCCGCAGGGTGCCGAAAAGTTCTTCAGCCGGTGAAAGCTGTACATGCATGAAGATGGCGGCAGTGACTGGAGGTCTTTTCGGTGCTGTGTGCCAGTGGCTGGGTAGAAAAGAAGCCTCTCAGCTTCCAAGGTTTTTTTTTTTTTTTAATTTGATTTATATGCTGCCCTTCTCCAGAGACTCAGGGCGGCTTACAATGCGCTAAGCAATAGCCTTCATTCTTTTGTATATTTATAAAGTCAGCTTATTGCCCCCATAACTGGGTCCTCAATTCAGCAGTTGTCAAGTTCAGCAGCAGGCTCAGTCCCTTCACACAGGGTCAAAAGGCGCAGAGCAGCCTTTAATTACAAAATCGCCTAGAAAACAAACCACTGAGGGAAGGAGCCCACAGAAGCTGCCGGAGTTGCAGATGCCCCCCCCCACTCCCCGCAGCTTGGAGCTCCAAGCAGAAGAAGTCCTTGGCTGTTGCAAAGAAGCGGCAGCTCTGGGTGCGCCATGCCTGCTTCTTTCTCTTTGAGGGCTGCTTTGCAGACAAGGTGCAAAGCGGCTCTCATAGAGAACGAAGCAGGTGTGGCACACCCAGAGATGCTGCTTCTTTGCAACAGCTGAGGACAGAAGAGTTCGCTCAGGAGTGATGCCAGCAAGGAAGGCAGATGGGTCGGAGGGAGGCGTAACCTGACTCTCTGGGATGGGTAAACAAGTGTGGGGAGGTGAAGGGGAGCGGACTTGGCCCTCCGTGTGTTGCATCCCCCTCCCAGCCTTTGCCCATGCCTCCGTGCCACCAGCATCTCCCAAAGATTCCGCCTTTGGAGCCACGATAGGGACTGGGCAGCCTGGTAGCAGCCATGAGCCATGCCTTCCTCTAAGTGCTATAGGTGGCAGAGGGAAACAGGTGCTTCTCTCTGTGAGACTTGGAGGAAAGTGCAGCTCATGGCTGCTAAAGCACCTCAATCAGCTACAGCCCAGGCGAGCTGAGGAACTGCGGGGAGCCTCCCGTGTGTTGCATCCCCTTCCCAGCTTTCGCCTGTGCCTCCGCGCCGCCAGTGTCTCCTGAAGCCACCGCCGCTGGAGCCACGACAGGGATGGGGGCAGCCCAGTAAGCTGGGTGCCCGAAAATGGTGCAGAGGCGCGGGGGGAAGGCTGGGAGGGGGATGCAACTGCTCCCCGCAGTTTCTTGGCTCATCTGGGCTGCAGCTGAACCCACTGCCCTGAGCTGGTGGAGTGAGTTGCTCCGGCTGCAACCACAAGGAAGGCCCGTCAGAAGCAAGAAGGGGCGCTTTTCGGCCAGGAAGGGCAACGGAGGGAAAGCCAAGACGGCCACTGCCACCCCACCTGTCCCGATCTGGATATGGGGCTAGAGTGTCAAAAAAAAGTTTCAAAAAGTCCCAAAAATTTTAGCCACTTTTTTGGTGGGCGTGGCTTGGGGAGGGTCATGTGACTGAGTGTGTGAGTGACGTCACGTTGGCCATGCGCAATCAGTCACACATCCCCCTAGCCACACCTACCAAACCAGTAGTAAAAAGTTTTAGAACCCACCACTGATATGTAGTGTTGCAGCTTGGAAAGTAAGGATATGATTATATTTTTCTTAACAATTTAATTTATGTCGGTAGTAGAATTATGCCTGTTATTTTCCCTAACTGTGCACAAAACCTAGGGATTGCTTTGGTTGCAGAGTTTTACTGCAGCGTTCAAGGCAATCTAATCATGCAATAAAATAGATGAGAAAGCTTTGAAGGTCTTTAAATTTATGAAATCAACAAAATGCTTAAGAAATGCAAAATAAACAATCCCTGTATTAAAAAAAAACAGACTAATGATTGAGGTTTTAATTCTAAAGTGAAAATGCATTCCTAATAACTTGTCAAATTAGCCCTCTTGCTGAAAAAGAAATCCTTTCAGGTTTGGGGGCGGGGGTGGCAGGAATGTGGGGGAGCAGAGATGAAACCTTAGCTGTAAACTAAATTAACATAGCTTTACCATTTAAAATATCATTTAAATGGCTGCCTTTCCATATAAAATTATTTCAGAAATGCCTAAGGAGGGCAAAGTAGGGTGAGAACTAAATGTAGATGTTCTACATTGGGTATGCAACCTTGGCAACTTTACGACTTGTGGACTTGAATGCGCTGGCTGAGGAATTCTGGGAGTTGAAGTCCACAAGTCGTAAAGTTGCCAAGGTTGCAGACCCCTGTTCTACATAGTAAGGTATTCATGTCACATCATGCTCAGGAAGGTGATCAAGGTGTTAATATAAATCACAAGATCACCTTGAATGACAGAGATTGTTTTGTGCACTGAAGGACTCTTTTAAGGCTGTCAAGTGAGAAAGGTTGACGTAGGAACTCCCTTCCTGCCCCACCCTTTCAAATTATCCATCTAATAAATTGAAATTATGGATGCCTTTAAAATCCTGGGCTCTTACCTGTTCATTCTATGTAACTTACAGTGCTAAAGGTGAGCATACTCAAAATGAATTCAGCCCTGCCAATAGATGAAAGACGCTTTTATATTCTAGGAAAGAGTACCGTGGGTGCACATCGAGGGACGCCACATGTATGATGCTTCCACAGCAATCCTAGAACCTCTTCAGGGGAAATTTACTATTAGCCTGAGGGGGAAAAAAAAAACTGGGGCAGCTGGCAGTTAAAAGAATCACTGTTTATTAATAATAATAATAATTAATAATTATGAGTAGAGTAGAAGATGCTTCTCATCCCCTTATGCTTTGCCTGTGAGTTTCCTAAATGCATCTGGTTGCTTCTTGTGTGACAGAAAATGCTGGGCTGCTTGGCCTGATTCAGTAGCACATTTTTATGTTCTTAATTTTCTTTGTTCTCACACAATCTTCCTTCTTTTCAGAATTCCCTCATGACTGGGATCTGCCTGATCCAACAATGCATGGGACTTTGGGTATTCCATACATGATTCTTCTCAAATTAGCATCTTTATGTAAAGACTTTTCCTTATGCTTAATAGCATTATCCAGTAATCAGAAATAGAATTCTCTTGGGAAAAGATGCTCTTTTTAGTAATTCTGGTTAATCATTCTAGATAAATCTCCCCTTCATAAGGACAAACAAGAATATAAGCCATCAGACAATAGAGCCATTTACTCTGTGTTGACAGTAGTTACCCACTGATTCCAAAACAATTGTAACAAAATGTGCAAATTGCAGCTAAGAGCTTATATCAGTTTAAACTTGTTTTTCATTTAAGCTATACACTCTATGTCAATAAAGAGAGATACTATGGTGCCACAAGAAGTATATATCTGAAAATTTGTAGATTAATTTTGTAATTCTGATAGGAAAATGAATGAATTATTAAGATGGTCGAAGGCAGTTTGTGGTCTTTTGTGAGGAATGGATGTCAAAAGAAACGAAATGTGTAGAACAAGAGAAAGAGATGAGAAGCTTAAAGAACAATCAGCAATGCATTAAGTTTTCTAAACATGGCAGAGAAGGATAATTTGTAAGGCTAGAAAGGTATGGAGAGATCTAGTGAATGGTATTAGTGTAAGTTTGTTTTTGCAGTGTTTTCTTTTATTTTTCTTATCTCATGGCTTCAATTTCTTTGTCATATACCTTTTCTGCACTCTGCATAACATTGCTGACCTGTAAAAGAATAGTGTGGGGGTAGGTATTCAGCACACCAATGTGAGCAATTAATATGAATGCAATTATTTGATTTTAATCAAAGCCTATTTCTTTAGATACACATTGAGTCTGTCATTCCTTTGCTTCCAACCCTTCCGGCCTTGCAATATTCAGACACTTTGTTTGCAATGGATAATCCATTTTGCTTTTTTTGAGTTATACTGGAAAGTGTGGGATGAACATAGAAGGGTCTGATAAAATTGAAGTTGCTGGTGCATGATGATATGGAGTAAGAAAGCAAACAGGTGTTGCAAGCAACACCCTTGGTAAATTCTCCAGAAAGACTCTTTCATATACAGCAAGTATGTACAAGTATTGTGAGTTACACAATGTGAAAGCTATAAGGAAGAGAGAAGGAAGACAAATATTTCGTGGAATACCTCCTTGAGAGGCTTGATAGTTGCCAAATTTACTATTTAGATTTCTTTCCAGCCCTGGCCTTCGGCAAAGTTTTAATAAACTGTATTGTCATTCTGTTTTTTATCCTCTTACTAATCCCATGACCTGTTCATGGTTATTTACATATTTGTTTGTTTTTCACAACTCAGAGACTTTCGGAAGCTATTTTGCACAAACACACATTCATACACCCTTTCTAAGTTCTAAATTAATGGTCCCAAAATCAAATTTATTTGCAGCCGCATTATACCTGAAGGCCAGTTTAGATAACATTGGATGTGTTAAAAGCTAGCTCTCATTTCATAATTTCTTAAAGCATTCCATGTGAAATGTGATGAGGAGATATTTCTGAGTCTTAAATTTTTTCTGAGCCTTAAATTATATAAAGGTATTAAAGTACATATCTATTTAGCAGACTTACACTTTTCCCATCAGTGTCACATCCAATATTTTTGTGTAACTTGTTGAATAGTAATCTGTGTAATATACATTCTCTAGGAGTCTTTTCAAAATATTCTGGTAATAGTAATGTCTTCTTATTTGTTTTTTGTAAGAAACAGGCATACTCTTATAGTTTGCCATATGCAATATGAATATTCATTACTATTTATATACATATTTTTTTTAAAAAAATTGTTGTTAATTTTCTTTTCATTACACTTGATTTGCAATGAACATAGCTTGTTAAATGTATCTGCAGGAGGGGGATTAAAACTAAAACTAATTACAAAGCGCATATTGAATGTGAATTCACAAAAGCTTTCAATGGCAATAAAATAGATTGTTTCTGATATAAATTGTTCTGCAAAAGCAAATGAATAATTAGGTGGATATACTTTTTAGAGAGGTAGCAAAATTCAGGATGAAAAGAAAATACTATCAAAATTATTTTTGGAAGGGCAGAATTCAGAAACAATGTTATATTTACTTTGACTCCTTATTTATGATTATAAAAGTTCCATTTTTATATATACATACAGAGCTTTAAATAAAGCTTCAGATTTTAATTAGAAATGCAATTGATCTCTGTAAAAATGTTATAATTTAAGTTGCTAACACATCAAAGGAGAGAAGTATCTACCTTCTACTAGAACTTTTTGCTGACTCTCTAATGTCCTCTGTTGTATGTTAGTCTGTCCCAAAAAGTAGTAAAACTTCAAAGCCACCATAAGTTTCTTGACCCTGGCATTTTGCTAAGGCTTGCTGGCAATAGAAGGAGTTGAAATACATGCATTTTAAAGTTGCCAAATTTGAAAAACAGTGCTTCAAAGAATACCTAGTGCTGTGGTGCCCTTCTATTTTACAATTGTTCAGGAATGAGAGGCATGCATTTTACAAGCACAACCTATTTATTATGCAGTAAATAAACATGCAAACTCATAAGATTACTGTTTAATGTATTGTCTCCCTGCTGAAATGTCCCGTTTAAATTTCAGTGGAGGACTTTGAGAGGGTCACAGTTTTGGTTTAACACTATATTTGTAATGTCACAATCTCAGTTTTCTATTGCTGTTGCATAAGAATAATGAGAGAACTCCATGTAAAGAAGAAAAACAAATGATGATGATTACAAGTTGCTGTTATAGCCATACCGTAGCATCTGGCAATGCACAAAGAAGACCAAACTCCAATAATGCCTGGGTTTAGTTACTCATCCAACTGACAACTTAAGTTCTGGAATAAAAAGTATAAACAATTTCTGTTTAGTACTAAAGATAAAGGTAAAGGTTCCCCTGGCACATATATGCTAGTTGTTCCTGACTCTAGGGGGAGGTGCAGCAAATTTTTTTACTACCGCTTCTGTGGGTGTGGCCTGGTAGGCATGGCTTGGTGGGCATGGCATGGGAAGGATACTGCAAAATCTCCATTCCTTCTCCAATCCAGGGGAAGGTTACTGCAAAATCCCCATTTCTTCCCGATCAGCTGGGACTTGGGAGGCAGAGAATAGATGGGGGTGGGGCCAGTCAGAATTTTTATTACTGGTTCTCCAAACTACTCAAAATTTCCACTACCAGTTCTCCAGAACTGGTCAGAACCTGCTGAAACCCACCTCTGGGGTGGTGCTCATCTCCGTTTCAAAGCTGAAGAGCCAGCGCTGTCTGAAGACATCTCTGACCCTGTTACGTGGCACTAGGGATTCGAACCACTGAACTGTCGACCTTTTGATTGACAAGCTCAGTGTCTTAACCACTGAGCTACTGCATCCCCTTAGTACTAAATCTGCAGCCTTAATATTTATAGTGGATTTTTCTTTGGTAATTTGTATTTAAAAATTGCATCAATTTCCATCTAACAAAGGGTGGGAAGTTGACTAATTGAGAATGATTGTATAATCAAATCCATACAATTGTACTATACTGTAGATTTGTTGTTACATATGGCAGAGCCATATCATATAAGCGAGCAATGTTGGGTTTTTTTAATTTGTTGGGTTTTTTAAATTTTTTTTATTTTTAAACAAACATACATAAAAACATAAAACCATCTTCAATTACAAACAGTGTGTCGGTTGGTTACAAGCCTTTTGTGCATCTTCACCATATTCATAGCTTACAGTTTATCTAACTTCTCATATTATTGGTCTAATATATATCTATGTAATATTGTCCTCATTAATCATTTATTTTACTATGGCTATTTCTTCCCTCATTTTGTACAAAATATTCTGAAATTTGAGTTAATTTATATTATGACATTCATTTCCTCATCTTAAATCCATCCAATAATAATACATCTTTATATTATATTTTATATAATTCTACAATTCTTGTATTATAAAGATCTCTACCATCTTTCATTTCCATATTTTTTTATCTAACCATTGATAAAATAGGTCCCATATTTTATAGTATTGTTTATCTTCTTGTTCTCTAATTTCAAAAAAACACATAGATTTTAAACCAGAGATTTTTTTTATTGGGGATTGTACCTGAAATATATAATAGAGAATTGAGATATCTGATTGTGAATGTATTAACAGTGGCTAGAATTGTGTTTGCTAAAAATTGGAAAAATGAGAAAATACCAACGCAAGAAGAAGTTATTAAGAAAATAATGGAATATACTGAAATGAGCAAATTGACATTTGAAATTACAGAACAATGTATCGAATTTGTAAACTGCATGAGGAACATAATAAAAATTAAACGAATAGGAAATAAAAACTATTTGTTAACTTGGGGGGGGGATTAACCAATGTCTGAGCCTTTAGTCATATAATATTTCTTGCATCCTTGCTATTATTACTGAGAGTTGCTAGAAGGAAAGGCAGATGAACACAGAATTGTACAAGGTTGTGACCCTAACTTGCCTCCGTGATAAGAAGACTTCCATTGGTTACCTCATCACAAAACCCAAGTCACTTGTTTTGTAGGATAAGTGGCTATATAAATGTGAAAACTAACTCAATAAACTAACTTTGGAGGCTGGAGAAAATGCAAGGGAATGGGTGGATAAAAGAGAGATACAGGTAGTCTGCGACTTACAACATTTTATTTAGTGACCATTCAAAGTTACAATGGCAGTGAAAAAAGTGACTTATGACCATTTTTCACACTTATTACCGTTGCAGCATCCCCATGGTCATGTGATCAAAATTTGGATGCTAGGCAATTGGTTCATGTTTATGATGGTTGCAGTGTCCCGGGGTCATGTCATCCCCTTTTGCGACCTTCTGACAAACAAAGTCGATGAGGAAACCAGATTCACTTAACAATCATGTTACTAACTTAACAATCACAATGATTCACTTAACAACTATGGCTAGAAAGGTCATAAAATGGGGTAAAATGCACTTACCAAATATCTCACTTAACAACATAAATTTTGGGCTCAGTTGTGGTTGTAAGTCTCGGACTACCTCTATTCTGTGGTATTTTGTGGTATTTGCTATTCTGCAAAAGATGGGTTCTACTTTTCCAAGGTATTAAATCCTGTTTCTCGCCAACTACCAGTAGATATAATGGGTGAAGAGGAACTATTAGAAAGAAAGTTACTGTTTTTGTACACCCATGATCTGCATCATTTCCTTTCATTCTGAAGTCCTTGGAAAATAGTTAGATACAATCAACAACTAACTAAAAATTTAAGTTCACAATGTTTAAATGAAACAGTGCCAGAAAGTTCTGGATTTCTATCAGGAACTGGAAGGACTAAGTACTTTACAGCAGATGGCTGTAAAGTACAGAGCCTGAGGTCTAAATATACTTTTGTATACTTTTTTCTATCTCTGCTTGATCTTAGCATACTGTTACTTTAATAGTAAAACTCAATAAATGTCACACCTGCACTACAAGCAGGTCTTTTCCAATGATTATTCTGCACTTTCCTCCAGGAACTGAGAATCATTTTAATAGTTATTGAAATGATGCCCTAAAGGATATATGAGAAACTCAAAACAAATTGTGAGTCCAGATTTTTTTTTTCACTTCTAAAATGTTTTGCCACAGGGGGAAAATAGTAACATCTCAAAAATCATTGTGTCTGGGTCACTCAAAGGTTATTTTAATCTGTTGAAGAATGAAATGACAACAATCAACATTAGCTGGCAATCCTGAAGATGAACAGGAAGCTTAGAACATTTGCCTTGGGCCATAATTCCAACCACCTATTTATTCCTGCAAGAATTATCCTAGATGAAAACTATTTTTGGAATGGCTGGATATTTCTTTGACTAGCTGGGAGTTGCTGATGGCCCAAAGCACAGATGAGGAGGCTATTAACCAATCCTGTTATTAATCCTCGGGAAATTGTGTGCTAGAAGGAAGTTCTTATTACTATCGTAGGATAATGAGAGGCATACATGGACACTTTTTATAGTATTGATTTTCCTCTGGTACATTTCTGGACCATTAACACTTCTGCTAATAGCTAACATAGGCCTGAATGATGGGTAGTGTTGCTATGGAAGAGGTCAATATAGGTAAATAAGTAAATAAATGTCATTACAAAGCAGTAATAAAATAAAAATATGGGAATGAGTTCCTGGTACAACGTTGCTTCCTGCTATTTGGTGGGAATCAAAAGAAGTTATGAAATCTTTGGTCTTTGATGATGGTTGTCTATTTCAGTAGTAGCATTTTGACAACTTGTGCTCTTCCTGATTATTCCCCCCCCACCCCCTCCCGATAATAACATTATAATAAGGAACTGTGTTCCTCTCTCCTCCCAACTCTGTTTCTTTTATTACCATGTTATTTAAAGGAGAAATCAGGAATTGGTTTATTATTAATACTCCTAATCTGCCGTGGGAGTTTTTTTTCCCCCAGTTAAAGAGTGAGTAAAATGTTTTAAATTAGTAAGGAAGCATTCTTCTATGTAGGTCAGAATTGATCCAAAGCTCTGCTGGATGCTACAAGGTAGAGAACAAATGAGGGCAGACATATGTTAATTTTTTCACTGTCCTCTTTCTCAGGGAAAAAAAAAAAGAGGGGAAAAGAAAAATCAAGATAAAAGGCTTATCTAAATTCTGGCACAGATACTAGGAGCATGGCAGAAGATTGTGGGGATGAGATCAGATCCATCAGGGGAAAAGCTGCCAACTTTTTTGCTAACCTTTGGGGGGCTTTTCAGGTTTGAGGATTTTTTTTTTTTTTGTATTTAGAAAAAAGCAACCTTGAATTAATTCCAGTTAATTAACTGAGCAGAATCAAATCTTTGCCTAGGTAGGAAAGAACGGTTACTAATAGCAATAAATTGTCCTTTTTTGGCTATTTCCTGTGTTTTGTGGCTGGTTTTTGTCAGCATGGAAAAATGGGATGAGTCTGCTTATCTTAGCTTAGAGGTGAGAAAAGGTCATTATCATGGAAAGGGAGGTGGGTGGGATTTGGGTTCCAGAATATTTTAGTCATTGAATAATAAAGGATTCTGCTAGATGGGGAGGAAGGAACGGAATGCTGTTGCAGGGATCATAGGATCTCTCTTGAACTTTTGTCTTATGGTTTAAGTCTACATGTTAAGAATGCAAATAACCAGGATGATGGCTGACTCATGTAGACAGGAAGGATTTAAAGCTCAGAAGAGTTGGATAGCTAAAGTCCATTCCTATTGTTGCTCAGCCTTTTCTTCCACATAGATATCCAAAGCCATATGCAATATCCATTGGAAGATGCAGAGATGGAGAACAGCTTGAGCTCTTTCTGCTGTACTGCACATCAATGTCTCCACAGTCATCTGCCTTTGCCTCTGTAAATGAATGGCTCTGATTCATTTGAATGGTGAAATGTGAAGTGCTGCACTTGTGAGTCAGCAAAGCATGGCATGCCTTCCATCCTTAGTATGGGGTGGAATGAATGAATGAGTGAATGAATCCATGAATTAATAACACCGTCCCCCCCCAGCCCACGGCCAGTTCATTTTTGTTGCTTCCAAGGCCAATCAAGTTGAAATATTCAAGCAGTGCAATTGCCCTTTTCCTGGGAATTTGAAATTAAAAAAAATATGGTGTTTTATTAAAAAAGGAAAAATTGAAAAGTTCTGAACATTTGTGTCCTTCCCCTTAAATGCCATCACTGTACCAGTGTAAATCTCCATAGCCCTATGTAGGTAGGCAGGTAAAAAGGAAGAATGAAGGAAGGAAGGAAGGAAAGAAGGGAGGGAGGGAGGGAGAGAGAGAAGGAGGGAGGGAGGAAGGAAGAGAGGGTGGGAAGAAAGAAGGAAGGAATGAATTAGCCTCTTCAAAGTGGGGCATCTTTTGGAGTAGAAAGCAGTGCAAGAGACCTTGCAACCATTAAAATCCCCTCCCCTACAAAATGCTGCCCTATTAATTATGAACATTTCCCTAGTTGCATGATATCTTTGGAAATTGCAGATTGTATCTCACCCTCTGTGCTAATCCTAAAAAAGGTTAAGTTCTTTATGTTCTCTGAAATGTTCCTGCTTGTCTCAAAAGAAGTTATTTTGCCAGGATCGCCTCCAGTGTAGGGACCATGTGACTAGTCCCGGAGTTCCAAACAAAATAAGTTCCAACATGTTTATTCTCATTCATGCAAACTCTATGCTTTTCTTAATACCATAACAAGCACAATATGATTCATGTCACTCTCTTTCCCACTCAACACTTTTCTACATCTGATTCATGCTGGAATTCTCACTGTATTGTTACCCTATCATGCATTTCTTTTACTAATTCTTAGTAAAGCTCTTTGATGGGCTCAGTTCAATATGTTTATTCTAGGGATGGGCATCATGTCATGGCCTCCGCAATCCTATTTTGAAACTCCTCTCCAAATTAACTCCTTCAGTTGTAAAAGATTAAATAAGTTTAACTGAATTTAAGATAGAATGGCTTCCATATATGCTATATATCACACAGCAAGGCAAATATAAACTTATAAAGTATGGTTTGTAAAGTTTATGTTTATAAATACTGTGTAAATCGATCGGCATACAAAGAAAGGAGGATGTCAGAAATGAAATACTTACAATATTTTAGTAGGTATTTTCCCCCCTCTTTTCCTTCTTTTTTAAAAATATAATTTACAAATAGCAATAAATGAAAATTTTGGCTACACGTTCAAAGATTTATGCTCTTTTCATATCATACTGAATGTATTTCGTCTGGTATGTTAAATTTTTAAAAATATTATACTTGTCAATTGTAATTTATATATTTAAAACATTGGTACCGGTGGTTGTCCATCTTAAACAAAACTCTTGGGTGTCTTATTTATCTTCTGAAACTATATCTTTGTTTAAATACATACATAACAAATAAATGAAAAGAAATATGCCTATCATACAAAATGCTGTTGCTTCAAAATACGGCAGCAATGAGGTTTTTTCACTGCTTCATAATTTTTTTAGTCAGTTTCCAGAGGTAATTTTAGGGATACAATTCATCTACATTCATTAAGATCTAAAACCTGGAAATTATCTCGAGTGATTGGAAAAGTGATGAAACAGTCTACTACCAGATTTAACTTGGAGAAAAAACTGGAAAAGTAGGTTGTTTAAGGAAAGACAAAGAATAATTTTTAAGATTTCTGCTGGGTTTCAAACCAGCAGCATTCTATATATGAGACTGATATTACTGATAGTATAACTCAGTGGTGAAATCCAATTTTATTTTACTACTGATTCTGTGGGCGTGGCTTGGTGGGTGTGGTGTGGCTTGGTGGGCATGGCTTGGTGGGCGTGGCAGGGAAAGGATATTGCAGAAACTCCATTCCCACCCCACTCGGGCCAAGGTGGTATTTGCCAGTTCTCCGAACTACTCAAAATTTCCGCTACCAGTTCTCCAGAACCTGTCAGAACCTGATGGATTTCACCCCCGATATAACTTTAGAAGACATTAGTGACTGTAGTAACTATTGAGTCAAAGGAACAACCATTCTTACCTCTTCAAAGCAGAGTGTAGGAGACAGTCACATGTCACAGGCAAATGGACAGCAGAGCTTTAGGTAACAGATAAAAAATAGTACTTTGAAAACTGACAGGAAAATATACCTGGAGGTCACCTTCATAGTTTTAAGGATGCATAAGGGGCAATATCATACATTCCTACCTTTCAAAAAAAGGTTGCTGGCCTGAACTGGTGATGGGACATTGCAGCACTGCAGATAATCTGTAAACACTCAGATCAAATGCCTCAGGTAGCAGGGTAGTTGTCAAGCACCAGGGAAATCAGAAGGTCCAGGCAGTTCAAATGGGTATAAAGGTTTATTTCAAGCATAAACTCTCTACAAAAATCTGAACCACTAAAGGTCCAAGAAAATTGGCAGTAGATAAAAGTCAGTGGAATTCAAGGTGGGCTGAACTTAGATCTCTTGTTCAAAGAGACTCATGACTGATGATGCATTTGACCCTTCCCTTGGGCTCAGCCTGGTCGTCTCCTACAGTAAATATAGATAAGTAATCCTAGTATACCATATTTGTAAAACACATCTGTAGCTGTATTCACCTCCAATGCTCACATATGGTTAACCCAAACCATTGAAAACAGCAAAATAGCTTAGTTTCTAGCTACCACGGGAGGACTAGGTTTATTCTATCCCTTAGATGTCAAGCATATTCCAGTGCATTTCTTCTGAGCTTGAAGGAATTTGTACTGACCACATATTGGCCTTCCAACTTGTTGATAAGAATATTGGATTTTTAAAAATAAAATCTACCTTTTGTCCATCAGCTTTATATTTCATCTGCACTTTTGCAGTGATCCTATACTTCTTATGTGGTACTCATTTGACTGAACAAAGAGATGAGTTGCTTTGTCCCAGGTCTGACCATATCAGAGCCCAAAGAGGCAGCCTGAGGCAGCTCTTCTCTTGAGGAGCCATGAGGATGAGCAGCATCTTCTATTGGATAAATATAAGGGACAGGCATTGATTTTTTTCCCTGTGGTCAAAGGGAAGGAAGAAAGGAATCACTTCACTGACTAAGTTTGAGATCCACGAATAGTAGCAATAACAATAGCCCTTAGACTTATATACCACTTCATAGTGCTTTTACAGCCCTCTCTAAGCTGTTTACAGAGTCAGCATATTGCCCCCAACAATCTGGGTCCTCATTTTACCGACCTCGGAAGGATGGAAGGCTGAGTCAACCTTGAACTGGTGAGATTTGAACTGCCGAACTGCAGCTAGCAGTCAGCTGAAGTAGCCTGCAGTGCTGCACTCTAACCACTGTGCCACCTCGGCTCTATATAGTAGACACAAAAAGAAGAGATTCCAGGTTGCTGTGCATGATTCACAGTGTGGTAGACGCAACCCTCCCTTGTAGATTCAATCCCATCTGCCATGCATGGTTTATTTACAGGATTGTGAGTAGCATAATTACTAGCTATGCATAGGAAGGTCTTGTCAAATGTGAAAACTCTATAGAAAAGCTATGTTTTTATTAATTGTTGTTTAATAAAAATAAAACTCAACACCTGGATAGGAGCTGTGAGCAAAGAAAAGAAAAAGTCCTATGAAACAGTCCTAACGGCTACAGAATGTCACTTCTGGTTGAAGATATTGAGGTCCACAATGGAAGGAGAACTTTGCAGCCCACTCCCCACCTGCTGCAGCACCATCTCTCACCTGGACCATCTGATAAACCAAGACTCTAAAGGGAAAATGAAGCAATTATCAAGAAGACTTTGATCCATAGAATCCATAACCTCTCTAATCCCCAAACACCCCTTTTCCTGTGCTGATTGAAACGTATGTCAGCCTTGCAGCTTGCATGCATTTTCCTTCTATCAACAATGGGAAGGAAAGTGTAAAAGCAAAAAACAAACAAACGAGAAAACATGGGAGGGGAAAAAAAGCAAAGGAAGAAGAAAGCCGCTCTGCCTCTGAGCCTTGGGTGAAGTTGCTCTCTGCCCTTTAGATCTCTCTCTGAGCGGTGTGAGAAATGGTATGCGAACCTCTGTCTCCTGCTAAATGCACATTTTCTGGGTGTTTAGCTAGCATGAAAGAATAGCCATTTCTGCTGATGGAATTCCTGGGAGGGAGCTGTTGCAAGAAGCCTCCTCCTGTATTCCCAGGAGCCCAGACGTGTGAGAAGAGTTGTGATTCCTATACAGAATTAAGCCTGAAGTAGCTAATCCATTTGTAACACCCACATGAGGCAGGTTAGCAAGCCGTCTGCTGTTCAAAGAGGCATCATAGAAGAGTTCAATGCCTGGAGCAAAAATGCAGGGTTGCCAGCCAATTTGAGTTAAAAGAGGTTGGGGGTGCGGCAGGGCAGAGAGAGGAAGGAAGGGAGGGATGTGCTGTTTCCTTCTCTACCTCTGCTTCCTGTCATATTTTGTTACATGCGGTCGTGTTGCATGTAACAAAGACATCTGTTTGTGGCTGGGAGCTGTGAAAAACAGGCGGGTACCATCTGTAGCCATTATGATAAGTATTTTGAAAGCACTGACAAGCCTCACCCCAAAAACAGGACCCGTAGGGGTCACCCTCTATGACACTTTCAATTTGAACTATGGCATTGAATCTGTGTGGAGGCTTTTCATTCTGCCAGCACTGAGTTTCTTTCAAATTCCATAACTGCTGATGTCCTTATTTTGAACTTTTCAAGTTCAGGTAAAATGGAGAGAGACAAAAGAACAAGAAGCTGTCTGAAAAGTTCACATTGTTATTGATTGCAGTGTGTGTGTGTGTGTGTGTGCGCGCATGTGCGTGTGTGCGCACACATAAATATGTGTGACTTGGCATGGAAACTTGGCTTAAATTAAATAAATGGGTTGGGAAAAAATGTCTCAGCTGAAAGAGATATAGCATTCCATCATACAGAATTAGTTTTGCAGAAGTTGGCTTTGGGAACCAAACTTCGTCTTCCACACTAGCCTGAGAGTTATAACAACTGTTGAAAAGAAGTAGCTTATAATAAAATATTTGAAGCTCAAGAGTTCCAGTAAAAATTGTTCAACTTATGAGAAAAGACAAAAAGGACATTGTGAGGAAAGGATTATATTAGCTAATAAATCATAATAGACACATCTTTACCATTGTAAAAATTATTAACATCCTATTTCACCAAAGTTGTTTTTCTCAGCAGAATGAGGAGGAGGAGGCAGGCATTTCTTGGCATTTATTTAATGATTCTTGGCATTTATTTAACTCTTTTCAGAGTGGAAAATATTATGCACATATTCTTTATGTACAGTAGTCTTTCAAAGAGTCTTAAGACTTCTCCCATTCCTGAAGGATTGTACTCTTCACCTATACTTGAAATGATAGAAAAGTAGACCAGCATAAAACTTCCCTGCTGGCCATCTCCATCTTGCCTCGCTCTATTGCTCTGTCACCTGACTACACTTTAATTTAATTAAAGGCTCACAGAATTACCCACCTTTCCTCGACTGTGGGAAAATTATATATTATCTTGGTGTTACTATGGATATTTAAATTTGTCTCCTTGATTATTTGGGGGCAAGAAGAATGGAACATGATAAGGACACAGCAGGAAGAAAATGGTTGCCGGACAGGGCATTTGTTTAGATGCAAGTAGAGAAAAACCCAAATTGCTAGTGGAAGGTGGAGCTGAGACAGAGATATAGTAGACAGATTTCATACTGATTTGGTTCTATTGTTAAGAAGACGTTCTTTCAGCATATTTTTTTGGTTAACCCCTTATTCATCTTGCTGGACTACTATTCTTTGGATGATAATAATGCTACCTGTCAGCTTCATTGCAAGCCAGCCCATAAGTTCCTGATTTGAAATACAATCAAATGTTTATGTTCACGTTACATGCTCAACCAGGTCAGAAAAAGCCCTGCAGATGCAGTAGCACAGCTTGATTTATTTTTGTTGTGACTTAACTTGTCTATGAACCCAACCCGTTTTCTTAATTTATGGTTTAATATATTGCATAAACATTGGTAATCGGGTTAGGCATGTTATGTGGATGCAATTGCTAATGAGCAAGCCATTAGAAACAATTGTATCTAGCACTTTTCTGGGGAACTTTGATTAGTTTCATTACAGAGCAATTTTGTCTTAGTCTGGAGCCAAGATGAACATTGTGAGAGCAATGAGGGTAGAGGTCTATGCTTGCTTAAATAATTTGAAACATCATAATTCTTACATCTGGTAGAAGCATTGACTAGTTACAGCATACCAGTCAGCTTATCTGGCAGTAATGCCTGATCCTTGAGACCAGAAGCACCATACAAATTAGCCACAGTGCTCACAAGATAGTGCCATTCTGAGCATTGTAAAGAATTAAACAGCGTCTCTTGAACTCAGGCATTTTAAAGAGGAGCACAAAGCAGCACTGCATTCTATTTGCTGGTACTAGCCATGCCTGTAAGGTCTAGAATTAACCTGGAATTAAGGAGAAACTTCCTAACAGTGAGGACAATTAACCAGTGGAGCAGCTTGCCTTCAGAAATCATGGGTGCTTCATCACTGGAAGTTTTTAAGAAGAGACCAGACGATCACTTGCATGAAATGATATAGGGTCTTCTGCTTGAGCAGGGGGTTGGACTAGAAGACCTCCAAGGTCCCTTCCAGCTCTATTCTGATTGACTGATTGATTGATTGACTGAGGGCATTTCTGTCCTCTTTTACACTTGGCTGCTGTATTTGCTACACCATGCATGCTGGCTTCTGAGGCGACTTTCTTTCAAAATATTCATCTTTTTTCTACTTCACACTTACAAAGCTACAGTCTTTTATTCAGCCTTCCTCTGCATTGCAAGGAAAATATATGGTAACGTCTCCCAAAGCAGCCTATTCTGTGTCGGAAATTGGAACTGAAATTTTAGGCCTTGGACATGCTGGCTAAAGACTTGGAGAATTGCAGTCCAGCATATCTGGAGTGTACCAGGTTGGGAAAGCTGGTAATAACATGCATATATCATGATGATAAGTAATCCTATTGGGAGAGCTTCAGTACGCTTTGAGCTAAAATTGGCTTGCTTTGAGGAGTTAGATGGTTGGCATTGGCAATATGCAAGAATAGTTCCCTCTAGGTCTAATTATTTTTAGTAGTCAAAGTCCCACTGCAATGAGTATGAAACTTACTCTACATTAGATCTTTTTCCCACTCTCCCATTACTTAAACATCCAGGAAAATATTAAAATGTTGCAAAAATATTCTTGTGCAGAAATGGCAAGAGAGTGAATAGGATGTTTATATAGGCGAATGATGTGCTGGTGTTCAGAACACAGCATATACGTATATCTGCACAATTACATTATTATTTATATCTCTGGTTTGTGTATTGTATGTAATTTGAATTAACAAATTGCATGCATTTTTTTTCATCTTAAATGCTATAAAGCTATAATACATACATTGCATACCCGTCATCCTTTTTCTTTTTAGGGTAAGCAACATTATGCAAAAGACAGAAATGGATGAAGAAACAGTGAGAAAAAGAAATTAATGGAATGAAGTCTGAAAATGAAAAGGAAACAACACAAAGTAGGCTCCACTAACATTATATTTTATAGTTCTCCATACCTTTTCTAGCATCCTTCCTTCTACCATGTCTCTACAGTACTTCCTACGTTGCCTTTTGTTCTTTGAACTTCACAGCTCACCATCTACATGCAAAAGAGCCTAGAGTTCAAGGTTTTACATTTTATAATTAAACCTATAATAAACATTCTTTTTTTTATATATTTGTACTTTCCTTGAATGATCTAATGTTTTGTATAAATATGAAGCATAACCCATTGCTGCTGAATGCAATAAGAGTAGTGTGTGTGTACTGTGTATGTGTGTGTGTATACACACACACACACATACATATACATATAAACACATACAACATACAAATGATACACATAGTCATTGTATAGTTCTGATTGAACAAGGCATCCATTTTTATTCCTGTAAGATTATAAACATGAAGAGTTAATTAAACATGAAGAGTTAATTAATTAATTAACTGATAATAAGCATCTGGGAAGGTTTTGAGATCCATGTTCCAGTTTTGATCAGGTCAAAACCTAAATAAAGCCTGTCATTTCCAAAGCAAGCAAGAACATCAGTTTTATATGTCACTCTACTGGATATCTGTTCAAAACAAGAGCATCTCTTGTAAGAAATAATGCAATTAGTGCACAGAAATATTGAAGTGGACAAGGGACATCCAAATTCAAGATCATCCTCAGCCACAAAAACTGAACTGATACCAGGGCCAATCCTTCTCTCATCTTAACCAACTTGGCAGCATTGCTACTGGGGGGGGAGAGAAGGGGGGGGAGATGACAAAGCAATTGTAATACCCTGTTTCCCCCAAAATAAGACATCCCTGATAATAAGCCCAATCGGGCTTTTGAGCGCATGGCAATAAGGCCAAGCACTTATTTCAGGGTTAAAAATATATATATAAGACAGGGTCTTATTTTCAGGGAAACACAGGTAAATGTTGAGTTTTGAGAGGGTTTAAATGTGGGCATGGGAGCAATTCACCTCTGAAAAAGCTTATATTCTGATTTCAAATTTAGGTTTTTAAGCAAAACACTATAGCTGAAATGTAACCGTTTTGTCCTGCTTTAAGGAGCATGATCTTGAGACACATGGGAAGAAAAGCATGATCTTGGAGAGCTCTGGGTTGCCCAGACTGCCAGATAGCACAGGGGGAAAAAACCCACACCAATGTGGCAAGAAAATGTTTGGAAGGATTGAGATGCTGATTGGTGTAATTTCTGTGGGCACCTTAGAGTTTCTGTTGCAAAGCTTATCTCTACAATAATTAATTCATTGATTTACAAATAGGCTGTATAGCCCACTGGGGTGCATTTGAAAAACCAGGAAGCCATTTCATTCTAATGGCCTCCCACCCTCCAAGCCCATTAAATGTGCAAATGCTGGAGGCAGTGCCACTTGAGTCTGTCAGTCAATAATTCCAACTAGGTAACACTGCTACCCCTTGGAAGAAAAGAGCAAAATCAGAGAATGTGTTGAGAAGAGAGTTTCGATTATGTATGGCAGCTTCTGACAGGGATCCTGAGCTCCTGGATTGTGAGAATATATCTGCAGGGCAGGAAGACCTTGATCAATATCTAAAGGGAGGGCATTGATTTCTAGGATACTTAAGTTGTTTCTCATGCTGCAATTATCAAAGTTCTTGAATAATACCAGAGATTACCTTGAGCAGAAAGCCAACTGGTGAGAATTTCAATCCAGACACCTCAATCACAGATAGAGCCTTTTCTCTCTGCTTTAGGTATTTAGCATGTTTTGGAAACTAGACTATTGTTTTCCTCTGCAGCCTTCCTTTACCTGATGCCTCCCCCTCAAAAAAAATTAGGACCACAATATTTGGGACTTGGAAAAAATACAACTTAGTGGGTCTTGACTGAGGTGCATAACATTTTGCATGCTATTAAAAAAAAAAAGGAACATGGGGAATTTTTCTTCTTTTTGAAATAATTGGACAAGAGACAATCCTATAAAGCTGACTGGAAGCATATATATAGAACATATGAACAATGGAAATGGCCACCGACTTGAGTGGGCTGAAGAGGAATTGGGTAAGTTTATGAAGTACAGGTCTTTTGAGTGTTGTTGGCATGATGATTCAGTTCATCCCAGAGTTTTAAAAGCATACTGTACTGCATGCTTTCGAATACTGGTTTCATCAAAACAGTGACAGGAAAGAGATATGTCTTTGGGTCCTGCTTGTAAGTACCCTACAGACATCTGATTATGAAACGAAAAGATGGGACTAAGATGATCCAAAAGGGCTGTGATTCTGATCTTATGCTGTTGTCCATAACGTTGCTCTCTTAAAAGATGATGCAAATAGCACCTTCAGCTAAGTAAACACACCAATCTGATGAAGCACAGAACTAATGATTCCTGGCAGTTATATTTGCATCCTGCTGATGAGAAGCAGCATCTTCCCACTGGGTGTTCTCCTAGAAAGTTACTCCTGCAGTATAACCCATAAATCACACTGTGCTTTAATGTCTTTCTATGTCTTCTGCAGGCACCAGTAAAGGTGTACCACTTAGTGCATGGATGCTTGCCTCTCACAAATTGGCAAGAAAGAAAAGTAATGTGCTTCTGCAAAAGGTCCTACACTGGGATAATCACAATAACAAAGAACACAAATAAAAATATCTAATTTCAAAGAAAAGCAAGCTCTACTATATATTTAATAGGAATAACACCTACTTTTAAGTACTTCCGTGTATGTTTTTGTTATCTCTGTATATCCATGCGGAAGAATTAGGCTGTACATTTATACAGTATTTTCTAGATTCCATTGACTTGAGTTCCACCAAACAAGATTAGATTGTCAGCTAAATAGGCACATTACACTGTGACCTTATGCTTGTCTTTACTCTAGGACAAATGAAACGTGTGAGCAATAGAGGTTGAACTGTGCAATGAATTGGGGATGAATAATCAGTCCTGGTTTATAAATGCAGCAACATGAAGTGGTAGGATCTTTAGTTGGTTATTAGGGTGCCACTAGACTCTTAATGGTAGAGAACATGCTTTTTAAAAATGTCTAACACATCAGAAATTAACTTACATATAACTTACTTAATATAATTCTAGTCAAACTTCCTTTCCTGCAGGGAAATAGGTAAACATGATTTCTCACTAGCAATCCTGGTTCGTTCTTTTAGGGTTGCAGGGAGAAGTGATTGTGTTAACAAATACATTGTACAGGTAGTCCTTGCTTACCAACTGTACTTGGGACAGGCAACTCCATTGCTAGGTGTTACAGTTGTAAAGTGAAAAGTCACATGACCCAATTTACAACATCAATTTTGGTTGCAGTTGTTAAATGAATCATTGTAGGTTTTTAAGTGTAATGTCACGTGATTGGAACTTACAACTTCCTGCTGGCTTCCTCATTGACTTTGCTTCTTGGAGGCTGGCAGTGAAGGTCACAAACAGCAGGAGGCAGTATCTCAAGGCAATTCTGTCTTCTTCTACAAGCCAACATAAAAAACAAGTTGAGTTCTGACAGCACCATTATTGCAACCTAGTTTACGTTTGACCACACCCTGCAGACGCTCCTAGTTGAATTGCTTTAGTTATTCTAAGACAATCAAAGTCAAATAAGAAATTGAGTGGATATATTGAACAAGGCTATGGTTTTCCCAGTTGCAATGTATGGCTGTGAAAGTTGGACCATAAAAAAAGGCTGAGCACCAAAGAATTGAAGCCTTTGAACTCTGGTGCTGGAATAGACTCCTGCGAGTCCCTTGGACTCAGGGATGGGTTATACTTACTTTTACTACCGGTTCGCAACAGGGACATGCTTGCTTGCTTCGCTCGCACGTACGCACGCTCTTCTGCACATGCGCAGAAGCATTTTGATGACATCAGGGTCAATGGTGGAGCCTCCTTCTATACAACCGGTGCGACCCGGAGGCAACCCACCACTGCTTGGACTGCAAAGCAATCAAACCGGTCAGTCCTAGAGGAGATCAACCCTGACTGCTCTTTAGAAGACCAGATCCTGAAGATGAAACTCAAATACTTTGGCCACCTAATGAGAAGGAAGGACTCACTGGAGAAGAGCCTAATGCTGGGAAAGACTGAGGGCAAAAGAAGAATGGGACAACAGAGAATGAGGTGGCTGGATGGAGTCTCTGAAGCAGTAGGCATGAGCTTAAATGGACTTCAGAGGATGGTGGAGGACAGGAAGGCCTGGAGGAAAGTTATCTATGGGGTGTGATGGGTCAGACATGACTTTGCAACTAACAACAACAATTGATCAGAAGTGTGTCATGCAGTGACATCAGCTTACAGATCCCACTTATAATTCACCTTATTGTGGTGAATGACTGTGATGTACCAGGAGGCAATCTCTTGTTACTGTATATCCAACCAAATAGTGTTTACTTGTGGCAGCTTCCAGAATCTCCAGCAGGGGTCCTTTCCACCTCTGCTATCTGAGTTCATTTCCTTAAGGTAGCTTTGTTCCTTCATTTGACCACATACAATTAGCAAAGCAATTGTATGGGAAAAACTGGAGCAGCATCTCTTGTAGCTGTTAGTATAAAGAGCAAAAGCTATTCCATATACAATACTTTGTAGAGGCACCCAGAGATATTCCCAGTGAATACAGCAAGTGTATGTGCATACACACACACACAAAAATGAATGTGTTAATGAGAAATGGGAGAGAAATTTGTTTACATTTTAATTAGAATTTATCCATTTGCACATTCTGAATCTCAACATGACTTTTTTTTTTTTAATGCAGATCATATTTTTGAAAGCGCATACAAAATGCGTGACGGGAAATACATTGTTTGCAAAAATGTGAATTATGGGGAAACGACCTACATACCTCTTTTTCTCTTGAGTGCTGTCTGTGTTCATGAATGTCGTGTATGTGGGTGTATTGAAACAGAGTGATAGAAACAAATGTGCACTAAATGCGTATAATTCTTTTGTGCATAAAACACCATTCCCCACCCCACCCCCAGAGATCTGCATGGCCCCAGCCCTGTTTGCCTTTGCAGGGCTCTGTAGACCTCTAATTTCCCCCAAGGATTTGGGCCAGGAGGTTAAACTGGCTCTGCTGTTGATGTGATTTTATAATTGGGATGCATTGTTTCACCTTCAGTATCATGGGTTATTGTTAGTAGTTGTTAGCTTTATTTATTTTATTTATTTATTTAATTTATTTAAATTTCTATACCACCCTACTCCCGAAGGACTCAGGGTGGTGAACAGCCACAAGATAAAATACATAAATACAAAAATTTAAAATAGAATAAAAATGAATTAAATAATTTGGCTGAACAAATTTAAAATACCCCATAATTTAAAAACAAATTAAAATTTACATTTAAAAAGGGGAGAAGATTTAGCCCAGGCCAGCTTGATGAAATAAAAAAGTCTTAAGCACGCGACGGAAGGTGCGCAGATCCAGGATCCTCTGTATATCCGGGGGGAGCTCGTTCCAGATCGTAGGTGCCCCCACAGAGAAGGTTCTCCCCCTAGGGGCCGCCAGTTGACATTGTTTGGCCGACGGCACCCAGAGGAGCCCCTCTCTATGGGAGCGTACTGGCCGGTGGGAGGCTATTGGTGGTAGCAGGCAGTCCCGTGGATAACCAGGTCCTAAGCCATGGAGCGCTTTAAAGGTGATAACCAGAACCTTGAAGCGCACTCGGAAGACCACTGGGAGCCAGTGCAGCTTGCGCAGGAGAGGTGTTACATGGGAACTCCACGTCGCTCCCATAACCACCCGCACGGCCGCACTCTGCGCCAGTTGGAGCCTCCGAGTGCACCTCAAGGGGAGCCCCATGTAGAGAGCGTTACAATAGTCCAGACGAGAGGTGACGAGGGCATGAGTGACTGCGTGTAGAGAATCCCGATCTAGAAAGGGACGCAACTGGTGGATCAGGCGAACCTGATGAAAAATCCTCCCGGTCACGGCCAGGTATGCTGCCTAAAGTTACTGTTGTGGAATGGCAGGTCATATACACTATTTAAATAAATAAATAAATAGTAGTAGAATAAAATGAACAATTTTAGAGAAGTAAGAAAATGGGTGGAATAACGCTTGATAGATTCACCCATCCCTAATTTTAACTGCTGTAGAGCCAAGAAAAACAAACGGTGCAAGTAAAGAATTGTGCCTGCAGCTTTATGGCTCTTGTAACTTTAGCCTTTATATTTTGATTAGGTTTTCTAAGGTATATATATGAATAAAATATATACATAACGGTACCTTCTTTGTTATACACAATAATAATCATGTTCTTTTCTCAAGTGCAAATATTTTTTGTGGAATGGAATAGGGAAATGAAACAATCAACGTAACAAAGGCAAGCACAGATAGTCCTCAATTTATGACCATAATGGAGACTGCCCATTACTATTGTAAGGCATGATGGTTGTAAAGCAGGTAACCGTGTAACTGGGCACATTTTATTTCCTTTTTTTGTGGCAGTTGTTAAGTGAATGCTATGGTCATAAAGTGAACATCACAGTTATTAAGTGAACACACATTCATTAAGTGAACCCACTAGCGGGTATTTTCCCCCAAAACAGGAAGTAAACACTGGTTTTCAAAAAAAATGTTGTAAATCATGGTTACATCCCTGTGGGAAACTGCAAACAACGGTTCCATCATTTGGAACCAGGTCATAAGTATCCTTGGGGGGTGGAGGGTGTCCATTCTAATTTTGAATGGTCTTAAATTGAGGACTACCTGTACTCAGAGCACACATATTAATATTCATCGTAAAATATAAAATGTTTATCTTCCCTTTGAAAATGAAAAGGATAGGACAGGGATTCTTAAGGAGGATTGAGGCTATAACTTTAAATACCTTGAAATTATATGCCGATCACAATTAAATGACCTTTCCATTTTTTTCAGTTGTTTGGATTTTGGGATATTCCTTGCAGCTCAGAATATCATAATGCAAAATATGGAGGAAAGTACATTTATTTCCTTAAAAATATTTACTTTATTTGAATTTATTAGCCACCCAACCCCAGTGGATTCTAAACACAACTGTACATTTGAAGAGATATGAATGTTTGAGTATTTAGAAATATTGCAGATTGCTCTAGAAGCCGAATGACATGGTTGTATAAAGAAACATATAGTTGTGTGAACCAACATAAGTGAAAGTGAGAGTTGCACATCCTTCCCTGGATGAAACCTACCTTTGTGGCCCTGTGATTAGCTTTTTAGGCATTCAGACTTTTTGCTCATCCAGATAATTGTGTGGCTTTTCTTTTGGGTTACATGCAGGGTTGTGAATATCAAATGTGGCACTCTGAAACAGAGATGAAATTCACAGTTTACCCAGATTCACCCTCAGACTTAAACTCATGGGATTTGGGTTTCTAGCTTGTTGCCTTAACCACTACACCAAAGTGTCTCTCAAGGTTATTTTAAATAGTTGTATTTCAATCATACTTTATCAAGTATTCCAAGGCACTTTGTCAAAAAAAGATTAAATGGAACTTCATAGATAAAATAAAGGATTACTATATATTAAAATACCTTTAAAATCGTTGGAATATAAATGCTTTTGTTGGTGCTGAAAATATATCAATGTTGACAACAGATGGATATTTGTAAAAATGAAATTCCACATGTGGGATGTCATGACTGAGAATGTCCCTTCTGGCTACTACCGCTTGTTAACTTTCTATTTTACCACCCAAAGTTACCTCAGTCCATATTTATCTTGCAAAGGGAACAATTGTTTTTTTCATATCCCTGAATTGTTAACTGTGTTAGGCTATACAAACAAAGCTTCTTTATGTTGAAATCTGCTGAAAAATGGACTGGAAGCCATTCTCTCAATTAATGCAATAGTTTGAGTGAGTCTGATTTTCGCTGATATTGTAATTACAAAAGTACAAAACAGTAATTAGATTTCCCTGTAGTTTATAGGCATGCAACAAATGATGCTAAGCCAGAATGTAGAATAGCTAAGTTGTATCTCCATTTTAAGCACAAAAATAATAAAAATTAAATGATAATTGCTTTGCTTTAGAATTCAATCTGGGTTGGTTACCAGGACCAGAGGTTTTGTCTTCCAAGCTTCCAAGCTTCCAATCTTCAGGGAACTTCTCTCTGGCAGAGTGTGTGCTGTTTTGCGTGTGGTATTTGTAGTGCCTGTTGTAAGTGGCTTTTTAGATGCTGATTGGGGTGTGTTGATAGCTGGCTTTTACATGATTAGCTGCCTTTTGCTTGTGGAGCCCAGCCCTCACCTTCTAAGTACTTGATAGGCTGGTGGTAAATCAGCATTCCTGTTGATTGACAAGTGGCCTGTTTCCCAGGCTTCGATCACTTCCCTGGCTGTTTTTGTGCTTGCTCATCCAACAATCTTAGTCACTGCAAAGATGAAAGTGTGTCCTTGTTCATTGCAATGTGAGGCTACCAAAGAGTTTGAGTCTCCCCGTCTGTCCTACGTAGTCACGGGGAAAATCCATGCAGGGGTTTGGTAGATTACACTGAAAGTATCTCCCACCTCCAAGTGATCTTTGCAATGCATAATTTGTCCTCCTATGGTAGCCTCTGGGTGGTGCCCGATGCCCACTTGCAGATCTCAGATAACTGCTTTTTGTTTTATGGATGTATCCTGAAGATCCCAAAAGTTCCTGTGTTGGTTGAATTGGGACACGAAGGACACATTGAGGGTATAGCTTGAGCTTTGTTTTCTAGCTAGCATTAAGATATAAACATTCAATTCCATATGTTTTAATGTCACGCATATGTTTCTGTACACATTGCGCCCAAAGGGAATAATACATATGCATTGATGTATGCAAGTACTGTCTTTGATTATTGCTTAATATTTCTTTCTCTTAACTCTTTTTTCTCTTAAGACCCATTTTATTTATCTGTTTGTTTGAATCTTGGTATTTATTTTGTCATCTTAAATATACTTCCATATTTTGCTGAGATAAGAATTTTTATCTCAGTTTAACCTAAAACTCTTATTTCCACAGAAAATGTGTAGTGCCAAAATGAAGTCATTTAATTCATTGTTGTAGTATTTTCCTTTTTTAAAGATCGCAAGGGCTGATAAGAAAAGTTGGTTTTGCAATCTGTGCTTTACAATATAAACTCATCTTCACATTGTTCTTTGACTGGTGCTTAATCCAGGAATTATGCAGCGGCTTTTGGTTTCAACATACTGAAATCTAATAGGCAACATGCTTTGTAGTTCAATGCAGCTTTTTTTAGACAGATTTGTTTAATTATTTTGCTAGTCGTCTCTTACTCCAATTTCACAGTATTTCAGATACAGTTATGCACTTTCTGTACATTGTTTGGTTATTCTCCTCCAAGTGAATGAGGTTACTACATTAGGGCTAGAGAATGAAACAATAATTTCTAAATTAGAATAAGAAAGCACTTTGGATACAATTGATGGGGTAGCATAAATATTGAATAGCATAAATTTTCAGGATTAAAATGATGATATGAGCCAGGCAAGACAAAGAGTGATCCTAAATTGCTAATTGCTTTGTAATCTCCCTTGCCTTGCAAGACTCCAGTTTAGGTATTCTAATGGGCACTTTGGACTGCTTCTTATTAAACAGACTATGGGGTGAGGCTTTCAATTGAATCCCAGAGTATCTCTGCCAAAAATATGAAAACTAGAAGTAAGAATCCCAGCATTTAGCCTTTGCAGGCCCATCTTGGTAAACTAGAAAAATGTGGAATAGACAACATCACCACCAGATGGATTTGCATTGGCTGACAAACCGTACTCAACGAGTAGTCCTTAATTGTACTACATCCACATGGAGGGAAGAGGTGGGATATCACAAGGCTCCATCTCAGGCTCAGTACTCTTCAATATCTTCATAAATGACTTAGATGAGGGATTAGAAGGGCAATTTATCAAATTTGCAGATGACACTAAATTGGCAAGAATAGCCAATATCCCAGAAGACAAGCTCAGGATCCAAAAAGATATTGACAAACTTGAACAATGGGCCCTATCCAACAAAATGAATTTTAATGTGAAGAAAAGCCAAGTTTTACATTTAGGCAGGAAAAATTAAAGGTATAAGTACAGATTAGATGAGACCTGGCTCAAAAACAGTAACTGTGAGAGGGACCTTGGAGTCCTAGTGGATGGTCACATCACTTGAATATGAGACAGCAGTGTGCAACAACAGCCAAAAAAGCTAATACAATCCTGGGTTGTATAAACAGAGATATAGAATCAAGAGCACGTGAACTACTAGTACCACTTTATAAAACCCTAATAAGACCACACCTGGAATATTGCAACCAATTTTGGTCACCATAGTACAAAAAATATGTTGAGATCTTGGGAAAAGTTCAGAGAAGAGCAACAAAGACGATCAAAGGCTTGGAGACTAAAATATATGAAGAACGGCTGCAGGATTTGGGTTTGGCTAGTCTAAAGAAAAGAAGAATTAGGGGCGACATGATAGAAGTATTCCAGTATTTGAGGGGCTGCCACAAAGAAGAAGGGGTCAAATTATTAAAAGCACCAGAGGGTAGGACAAGAAACAATGGTTGGAAACTAACCAAAGGGAGAAGCAACCTGGAATTAAGGAGAAACTTCCTAACAGTGAGCACAATTGACCAGTGGAATAGCTTGCTTTCAGAAATCATGGGCGCACCATCACTGAAGGTTTTTAAGAAGAAACTATCACTTATCTGAAATAGTATAGATCCGTGATGGCGAACCTATGGCATGAGTGCCACAGGTGGCACACGGAGCCATATCTGTGGGCACACGAGCGTTGCCTTAGCTCAGCTCCAGTGCACATGCGCGCACCAGCCAGCTGATTTTTGGGCCTTCCAGACCCACCGGAAGTTGGAAAACTGGCTGTTTCCAGCCTCCGGAGGCCCTCCGGGGGGGGGGAGGGAAGGCTGTTTTTGGCCTCCCCAGGCTCCTAGAAAGGCTCTGGAGCCTGGAGAGGGCGAAAAATGGGCCCATCAGGCCATCACGTGCCAAAAGCGGGGGGAGCACGAGGGGTCGCACGCACATGCACGAGGGGGTGGGGCGCATTAAATTATGAGTGTGGGCTCCCCCCGCTTTTGGCACGTGATGGCAAAAAGGTTACCCATCACTGGTACAGGTTCTCCTGCTTGAGCAGGGGACTCGACTAGAAGACTTGCAAGGTCCCTTCCTATTCTATTCTATTCTATTCTATTCTATTCTATTCTATTCTATTCTATTCTATTCTATTCTATTCTATTCTATTCATAAAAGCCAGCAGGTTATGGCATTCAGAAGATTTACACCCTCCCCAAAATCATCCATAGCAAACAGATTTATACATCTAGCCCCCCTGTCATTTGATAAATATGGCATGTGTGCCTGAATGAAGAAAGCACACACATGTACAATATATAGGGCAAGAGCACTGGGGTGGAGGATTGTGGCCACAGAGCTAGGGTAATGATGCCTGTGGGAGAGACTGAGAATTATTTTTGTTTCGTTTTATTTTCCCAGAGGTGGGGGGAGAAATTTTGCCCATGTTTTTAAAGCTATTTTAAGCATATTTTTCACATTTTCCTACTCAAACTGCCTGAAAGCCACACCACCCATTTGGCACAATAACGGCCAGAGGGCTTCTGAGGGGCCACAAATAAAAGGCCCAGGCAGTGGTGAAATCTAACATTTGTTACTACTAGTTCTGTGGGCATGGTTGGGGGTGGTGGGGTAATGTGACTGGGTGGGCGTGGCCAATTTTTTTTTTTTTACTTTTAAAACCATTTTTTCAGTGAAGAGGTTGTAAAAAAATGCTTTCAAAAGGCTCTAATGATCCCAGCTGAGTTGCCTGATCTGATGATCGTGCGGCTCAGCTGGGATCGTCAAGGCATTTAACAGAAAAAAAGGGTTTTTTTTCTTTTAAAAGCCTTTGACGATCCCAGCTGAGCTGCACGATCATCAGAGGCTTTTTTTTTCACTTTTAAAAGCATTTTTTCAGCCGAAGAGGTTGTAGAAAAAATGCTTTTAAAAGTAAAAAAAAAAAGCCTCTGATGATTGTGCGGCTCAGCTGGGCATGGGGGTGGGGGGCAGGGATTTTTGCTACTGGTTCTCTGAATCACCCACCTCCATCGCTACTGGATCGGGTGATCCGGTCTGAACCGGGAGCATTTCATCCCTGGGCCCAGGGCTATATATGTCCTCAGAGTCACAGGTTGCCCCTCCCTGGCAAAGAAGCTAAAGCACTGGTGTGGCAAGTAAATTGCCAAAATTATGAAAAAAGAATAGATCAGAATTATTTTTACTGTTCTGGTATTTAAAGTTAATCTTCATAAGTTATACTAAATCACATAAAAGGTGTAAGCCTCCTGAGGGTGCATGAATGTACATGCGAGTATAAAAGGTGGAATTTTAGAAAGCAACACTTTGTAGGCAGCGAGCACAATGTCCATATAACAACTGGAAAAACTAACTCTATTGTACTATATTCCATCAATGCAAAAAATAGTCTATTAATGTAATATCAGATATGGATGCTTGGCATAATGTATTGTAAAATGGGGATCTGCATATACCTGCTCAGAGAAGCAGGAAAGTTTTATCTTAGCATTTGACAGGACAATACAGATGTCTGGCTTTCATAATTATGCTTCTCGATCATAATAGATACCATTGGTATTCATTTCCAACTATGGGAATTATGAATAGAAATATCCTGCACCTGCTTCTGAGATATACAGTTGTTGTTGGCAGAGCTGTTAAGTCTACGGGATTCCAAAGAAACAGATAACTTAATTGCACATACATTTTGAGACTGAAATATGTGTCTCCGTGTATGTTAGTGTATACATGGCGCAGCCTATCTGTAAAGGCACTTGCTTGGGTTTTCTACCAGAAGATGTAGGACTGACAGCATCTATCTCATTTCTTGCAGCACTTGTTTTTCAAGGCAGTCAATTGGATTGTTTATAGAATTCATTATAAAGCAACCATCACATGTGTTGCTAATCTAAATCGTTCTCTTTTAATAAAAAGGTGCAGTGTGTGAGAGCTGGTGGTTGTGTTGTTGTTGTTTTCTTCAGACAAAGCTTGATCAGCTTATTACCTCAGGATGATTTCCCACATGGAATATCTAATAATTAGCCACACTGGCAGAACTGATGGGAATAGAATACAGCCCCGTTTACACGGAAAAGTCATGCTGTTTTGAAAAGCTAATTTAAGAACCGCAATTCATGTGGAATGAAAGTCAGTCAGTCAGCCTGGACTAAAGAGGTCAGTACATCCTTCACTGACAGAACGGTCCTGTGAAGCAGGGGTCTCCAACCTTGGCAACTTTAAGCCTGGTGGACTTTGGAGTTGGAGTTGGAGTTCTCCAGGCTTAAAGTTGCCAAGGTTGGAGACCCCTGCGGCGAAAAGTTCCAAATAAGTAAATTCCACAACATCTTGTGGCTTTCCTTCCTAGTCTGTGTCTTTCCAATTGCAACCTGAATCATTTTAATCCCACTGTAAAGTAATATTGGTAATTTCAGTGAGAGTGTAAAAAATGATTCAGTTTTCTGAGAGTCCTGAGTACAGTGGAAGAGGTAACATTGCCCCCAATCAACATGGTTTTTAAAAGAATCTTTATATGAATAGAGCAAGGCTGATTACATAACTGATTTAGAAAAACAGTTATCCCCATCCCCCTCCCAAATTTCTTTTGCTATTTACTAGACTCGCTTCATGTATTCCATACATGAAGATTTAATTATAACTAAAGTTCCAAAAATCTGACTCCTGTACAGTTCACCAGAGCTTTTTGTTTGTTTTATTTCATTTTCATTTCCTTCTCATCTGCTGTGCTAATCCTAATGCAGTTTGATAAAACACTACTAAAAAGGAATCAGGTGATGGCAGTACATATGGCTGCATCAAAACACTTTTTCTAGAGCAGCACAGCAGCCTTTTACCCTTAAGCCAAACACATCTTTTATTCTATGTTTATGAATTCAACAAGTGTGCATATGCAAAGATCTATGGTATAATCCTAAAAACATAACATTAAGTTTGTTTTTCGGCAGTATTTTATTGCCATGTTTTTGTATTAGTAATTTAGAATTTAGTAATTTGGATTTTAGCAAATTGCAAGGATGGATTTACTGGAAACAGCTGAGTTGTTGTTTTAATTAATTAAGGCTCACATGTTTCACGCTATATGGTAGCCTGTCTCATTCTATTTAAAATAGGCTGTGTTTTGAAATCATAAATGGAACAGTAGTAGATCTTTGCATTGTGTAAACAAAATGGGTTATTTTGGAAGTTTAAGATTCTTGGCTCTGCCTATTGACCCATATGTGAACTGATAAAGGAAAGAGGATTTTTAATCCTTTTTGCATTACATGAATTGCAATTTAGGCTATGAAAGAGTCTTCCATTGGACACACCAAAACTATTATGTTCCAATGAATGCATCTGGGTTCACACCTATGTAGATGTGTAGCACCTACTGTGGCTGTGGAGAAAAAAAAAGCTTGCACAAGCATTACTTATGTTTATACTGGGAGGAAGAAACTATTTCCATTTCTTTGCTCCCTCTTGAGAATGAAGCAATGAAGTTTAATGGTGGCATGGCATCCAGTAGTTTTCAACTCCTAGGGACCACATAGGTTTTTCCCATGACAATCTATCCTAACCTGTTTTGGGGTGTGTGTGTCTCCCAATGATATACCCATCACCATTGCAACTGAATCCGTCCATCCTGCTACGGGTTGTCCTCTTTTTTCCCCAAGCAATATTGATGAGCAATAACAATTCCTTGAGATATACGGCAAAAGTTAGGGATCACGTAGCTCCCCTGTGTAAGCAGCTGCCTTTTCTTAATCTATTCATTACATTTATACCCCACATTTTATTTTATTTTATTTTTAAATTTGATTTATATGCCGCCCTTCTCCGAAGACTCAGGGCGGCTTACAATGTACTCAGCAATATTTAGTAGCTCAAAGGAGTATTCATAACATTCTTGCTTCTTATTTTTCTCTGCAACAACCTGTGTGAAAAAGCTGTGTTGACAACTGTCTCACCTGGTGTCTGGTTGAAGGTACTGTAGATGAAAACCTGGGCTTTCCTGTTCCTAACCTAATGTTTTAACCTGGCTCTCAATGTATTGTAGTAGAGATTTTGCATGTTTAAATGAAAGTGGTTATCAGTCAAAATATTGAGTGCTCTTAAGGTTATACTCCATAACATTATAAAACTATTTAAAGATCTTGGTTCTTTGAGTGCTTTTACCATTGTAACATGGGACAGCTCGTCCATTGATTATAGTTGATCAGAATATGCTGTCAGTAAAAATTTAGGGTGGTATAATTTGTCAGTTGCCATTTGCCTGCAGAAGTGAAGGCAGTAACAGTAACAGAGTTGGAAGGAACCTTGGAGGTCATCTAGTCCAAACCTCTGCTCACGCAAGAGACCTGTACTAGATTTTCGAACCGCTGAACTGCCAACCTTTCTGATCAACAAGCTCAGTGTCTTAGCCACTGAGCCACGTAGTCAGGCTAAAATGTTGTGTTACAAGTTTAGGTTCTACCGAGATTTGAACTCGGATTGCTGGATTCAAAGTCCAGAGTGCTAACCATTACACCATAGAACCACAAGGTAACATCTTTCACCTATAATCTGAAATTATAAGAGCCTAGGAAATAGTGACTGGGTACAGCATAAATCAATTCTGTTTCATAACTTCAATAATGCTTATGGTTCTAATTGTGAAAAATATGCATGAAAACCTGTATCTGTTTTGTCTATCTTATAATTATTTCAGTTTACTTTGAAAATGAACAATATAATCCCTCTCTCCAATCTCTTGTTGAGGTTGATTCCTTATTATACATTTATTATTGGCAGTGAGATAGCAGAAACAGAAAAGAACAAAAAAAGAAAAATCAAACAAGCTCAGACATATACAGATTTCCCCCCCAAACACTGATTTATATTTCTATCTCTTCCAATTGAATGTTTTGCTCAAAGTTCTCAGGAGTTGGCTGCATGCAGATAAATTCAGCAGCACATTTCAATCATCAGTTTTCAGTGCCTATGGAAGAAAAGTTGCTCTTATGCTAAACTCTTGTCAAAATGAAGCTCATTCAGCTACTATACCTTCTAAGCAAGTTTCTGTTACATCAGCACTAAACAGTATTAATTGGACAAACAGTTAATTTTAGCCTGGAATGGAATGTAGGAGCCTGTGCCATCAGTAATGGATTTTCTTTGAATAAACTTTATCCAGTGAAGACAGGAAGTGAAAAGTGAAGAAAAACTATAGTTTTATAGGCCAATAAGTACTAAAGCTGTGATGGACTACCCCATTAAGAGGAAAATTTTCCTTCTGTTGAAATCCTTTCTATGCCTTTTCTGAACACGATTCTCTAAATTTGCCTCCAAGTGTTCAGTTTATTTCTTTTGTTAAAATTTATATCTTGCTGATTTGGTGCAGAATCACTCCTCAGATGGGCTGATATGTTTTGTTTTATTATAATGCATAAATAAGAACAATGTAATGAACACAGAAGCCAAGTTAGATAATGTTCAAATTTTTCTTAAACTGTATGATTTACATTAGCAGGAAAACATCATTATATGATTTTATAGAGAATGACAAAGGAGAAAAAGAAATACTTGAAAATGTATATCAGATAAAATGGCTCAGTTTTGACCTAATTTCTTGATTAATTGTCTCTTCCTTTCTCCATTCTCAAAAACATTTCACAATTTAAGAATTAAAGCTAATAGAATAATCTGAAACAACAGCAGTATTCAGTATAAACTCAGTAATGAAAACCTTTTGAAAGTGCTTTCATATTTTGTCCCAATGTTAGATAAAACTATATAAGCTATATATGTGGTAAGTAATGCAATGCCACTGCATAGGGTTTGTCATTTGCCCTCATTCCACTTCCACAGACACTCATGCAAAATAATCAAGAGAGTACAAATCTTTAGAAAGTTTTGCTAAACAATCTCTGCCACATAGCAGAGGTGGCATTCAGCAGGTTCTGACCAGTTCTGGAGAACCGGTAGTGGAAATTTTGAATAGTTTGGCAAACCGGTAAATACCACCTCTGATTGGCTCCTCCCCATCTATTCTCTGCCCCCCGAGTCCCAGCTGATCGGGAGGAAATGGGGATTTTGCAGTAACCTTCCCCTGGAGTGTGGACAGAATGGAGATTTTACAGTATCCTTCCCCTGCCACACCCACCAAGCCACGCCCACCAAGTCATGCCACACCCACCAAGCCATGCCCACAGAACCGGTAGTAAAAATTTTTGAATCCCACCACTGCCACATAGCCTCCCCCCCCCGGTCAATAAAACACTATTCAGTCATTGGCCAGAAAGGACTGAGGCCACCACATTCAGTACTTTGGATATAATCCTTAAAAAGTTCCTTCCTTTTTTTAAGTGGGTTATAGTGATTAAATGTTAAATTGGAGTTAAAGAAACCCGGGTTCAAGTGCTTTTCATCTATTGAAGCTCACTGGATAATATGGTGTCCTCAGCTGAGTCTTGCAGGAAAAAAAATGGAAAGGGAATACCGTCTCAATGGCCTAGGACAGATAGGATTGAGATCTAATGCTTTCTAAACACAACAGACTTTTCACTTTGCTCAAGACAGACAGGGAAGCATATTGTTTAAGATGCCAGTTATTTAATGGTTTTGGAATTATACTTACTGTATTTATGTTTTGATTTTTATAATTCGTTTGAGGTTCACAGTTTCTCTACATTTATCATGTGACAATTTGGTGCTCCGATATTCTGGTTAGCAGTGAGCAGTCACTCCTGATTACTAAACAGGATCAACTGATACACAACATGAATTTGTGCAAAGGTGTTCCTGGCCATGATTGCTATCTGTTCCTTGAATAGAAGCTGTGAGTCTAAGAGGACTCCCAGATTGCCTACTGGGCAGGGGTGAAATGCTTCTGGTTCAGATTGGATCAGGCGATCCGGTAGTGATGGCGGCGGGTATTTCGGAGAATCAGTAGCAAAAATCCCTGCCCCCCCCACCCATGCCCACCCAATCGCTCAGTCCCCACTTGCCCACTTGGCAGCTTGCTGCTTCTTTCCGGCTCATTCGCTTTTCCTGCCTTGCTTCGGCTCCTGCAATCAATTGCATCAGATAGCAACTCAATCTGCTGCCTGCAATCAATCCAATCGGTGAGCAACTCAATCTGCCTGCCTGTTGTGGCCCGTCAGTGGCCTGTGCAGTTAGTAGCTGATTCTGAAGTGATGAGGCTGGTGTGGTGCTGCGCCAGCAGCCTGTGCAACTGGCGCTCGAGTTAGACAATGAGGAGGCTGGAGAAGATGTGGTGCCAGAGGTGGGGATTCAGCCAGGGCCTTCAGAACCTCCAGAAGCTCCCATCAGTGAAGAGGAAGAAGAGGAGGAGCACAGCACACAGAGCTGTAAAAAGGCAGGAGTGGCTCCTCAGGAGGAGGTCTCCTCAAGAGTAAGGCTTGGGGCTAATTGGCCACTCCCCTAGCCTATTTAAGGAAGGACGACGACTGATGCAATTTGCAGGAAACAACTTTGTTCATATTCCTTTGCATCTTGATTCCAGAAACGTTTGATTCGGCTCTTGTTTCTTTCTTGTCAGTTTTCCTGCAAATTGCTTCCGGGCATTCTGCCAACCACAGTAAGATTACAGTTATCTGAAATACTGTTCCTCAGAATTGAGTTATTATTCTTTGGATTCTTGTTGGCTGTTAATGAAGTTAAATTAACAGCCCTTGTTCAGAAAAGACTGATTTAAACAGTACTTGTGTTCGAACAACTACTAAGAAAGCTCATTAGTAGTGCTTAATTAGTAAACTAAGGTTTGTACAGACTTTGTGTGTGCTATGTTCTTTGGGGTCCGTAGCGGGGGCAGAACAATGCCTTGTGCTTTCAATTTGGTAAGTAACTGGGGGGGGTTGGGGGGAGCTCTAAAAAAATAGTTAATTGGGGTTTTTTAAAGGAGTTTTATTTTTTTTTTAGGCATAGCAATTTAAAGTTAAGGAATTTTTAAATTTAGTTGCTTTTATCTAAAAATATAAATAAAATAAAATAATAAAATAAAATATTTATGCAGCTTTCTGAGATTTGGTGTGTTTCTGTAGTGTTTCACTCTAACTACAGAAACACACAAAATCTCATAAAGCTGTATGTGGCATTTTGTGTGGAAAAAGTGTGAAGTTGGTTTTTGAGCTTTTTGTGGCTGTGTGAGGTTCCTGCTTGTTGCAGGGGCCATTTTGGGTGAAGTGCATTGTGCATTTTATATTGTGTGTGAGTCAGTTGTGTTGTGTTGTGTGCGTGTAAAGTGTGAAAGTTGGTTTTTGGTACCTCTTATTCTTTTTTGTACTTTGTTTATTATTTTTATTATTTATTATTATTGGCCACGCCCACCCGGTCACCTGACCACCAAGCCACGCCCACCCGGTCACCTGACCACCAAACCACACTCACCAATTAAGCCACGCCCACAGAACCTGTAGGGAACATTTTTAGATTTCACCCCTGCTACTGGGTCTATCTGGGGAAGTTCAACCCTATCCAGCACAAAAAATGGCATAGTCCTAAAACCAGTAAGTTCAAATCCAGAGCTGCTCAGTCTTACAGGATTTAGCTGAAACCTGTTGTTCCCCATCAGAGCCTCACAGCTTCCAGTCACTGGGATAAAACATTCACAGCATTGCTTAATTCACCAGAGGCAGAGACATCAATTACTGCTCAAGCAATGAACCTATGGCAGAAATATTTTGTGCAAATTTCCATCAATTTTTTCTTTTTAAAAAGTGCACACACTAATCTAATCTAATCTCATCTGTTAATACGAATGATAATGACACAGTGCTATAAATGTCTGACACTGGTGATGGTGTCTTGACTTTATGAACAAATTACACAGAGAAGAGTAAAAGCAATAAAAGACAGAAAATGGTTCTGAGAAACACCTTTATGGGGAAGTAAGGGGAAATGGAATGTAATTGATTTTTTGGTTAATGTGCTGATTTCAGGGAAAATGCTCAGCACCTACGCATCTAGACAAGCTCTAGAATGGAATCTTATTGCATGCATTCAGCACTTATAATCAGAGGTTAAGGAACTCCAACAATGTTGTCTCCAAAGTTTTTGGAGAGGTATGCTTCTCGTTGCCTTCCGTCTTTCTCATCACCACTACTACCAGTATATTTTCTTTCCTGGGTTTATAAAGAGAGGGCCGCCATTTGGAAACTGGTTTGTTCTTATCTTTTCTCCATGTTTGTGAATGACAGGTAAGTAACTATAAAAGAAAAAAAAAAGAAAAAAGAAAGGGGGGGGGAGGGAATAATTAGGAATTAGCTGTGGTTCCCTTGGTGGGCAAAAGGCATCAGCAGGTGTTCTATGATGTCAGTCCCTGATCTCTGACTCTGATAATGAACTGAAGTACTGTGTAATCATTAGGAACCTTCTGGTACACTAAAAATGTATAATAAAGCATTAACTTGTGGTAAAATGGGCAGCCAATACATTTTATAAATAAATAAAATAATCTTGTTTTGAAATCTCTACATCTGCATTTGAAAGGTACGATACATATGTAAACACAACTTAGTATGCAAAAGTATCATCAGCTTAGTTTCTTTCTTTGAAGATTGTACTATAATGTTTACTGCTGAATTATGAATACTAAATATATGAACATAAAAGTCTAGGAGATAATATATATTCCCTATGAAACATTTCTAATGTCTGTTTAACTGACCTTTATGACTTTGGACTGTTTCCACCAGTAAAATGTATAATGATTATTGTTTGTTTGAACTTGTTTCTCACTGTAAGGTTTGCAATATACTGAACTTAACATAACATGAACTTCAGTCTTATTGGTCCATGGAGAACTAAGACCAGTATTATGTATGCCTTATGTGTTCTCTTCTCGTTTTCACTCGCATATTCAATGCATCTGCATGCAACATGAAAATATAATGGATCTCATACTTCTCTTCTCAAATTATTAACCCAGAGTTCGTCTTGAGGCACAAATGAACAGGCTCAAATTACCCTACTTAGGAAACATTATGTAAAGATCTAGCTCTACAGAGAAGGCTATAATGCTGGGATGAGTGAAAAGAAAGGGAAGAAGAAAATGAAGAAGGCAAACAACATCTGCATACCATTTAAAAAAAGACAATCAAAAAGCCAAAAAGGAAACAATCCAAATAAGCGGAAATTAATACTAGGCCAACAATCAAGCAGTAAACAATACCCAGGGGTGAAATGCTCCTGGTTTGGACCAGATCGCCCGATCTGGTAGCGAGGGTGGTGGGTGGTTTGGAGAACTGGTAGCAAAAATCCCTGCACCCCCTCCCCCATGCCCAGCTGAGCCACGCAATCATCAGAGGCTGTTTTTTTTTACTTTTAAAAGCATTTTTTCTACAACCTCTTCAGCCGAAAAAAGGCTTTTAAAAGTAAAAAAAAACAGCCTCTGATGATCACATGGCTCAGCTGGGATCATTAGAGGCTTTTAAAAGCATTTTTTCTACAACCTCTTCGGCCAAAAAGGTTGTAGAAAAAAAATGCCTTTAAAAGCCTCTGGTGATCCCAGCTGAGTTACCTGATCATCAGAGGCTTCTAAAAGCATTTTTTCCTGCAACCTCTTCGGCCGAAGAGGCTGTAGAAAAAATGCTTTTAAAAGTAAAAAAAAAAAAAAAAAGTTGGCCGCGCCCACCCAGTCACATTACCCCCCCGGCCCACCAAGCCACGCCCACAGAACTGGTAGTAACAAATTTTAGATTTCATCCCTGACAATACCCCAATTAAAGAACAACCAACTACCAACTCAGACAAACAAGCTAATAGTAAACAACAGCCTGATCAAGGAATCACCAAGAACACTCCCACCAACACTGCCAGCCATTAGTATATAAACAGAATTAAATGCGAGCCAACAGTGTGCAGTGGCAGCCCAAAAAGCCATCACAATCCTAAATTGCATTAACAGAGGGATACAATCAAGATCAATTGAGGTACTAAAACCACTCTATAAAGCCTTAGTAAGACCACACCTAGAATACTGCATCCAGTTTTGGACACCGCACTATAAAAAAGATGTTGAGACTCTAGAAAAAGTGCAGAGAAGAGCAACCAGGATGATTAGGGGACTGGAAACTAAAACATATGAAGAACGGTTACAGGAACTGGGCATGGCTAGTCTAATGAAGAGAAGGACCAGGGGAGACAGGATAGCAGTCTTCCAATATTTGAGAGGCTGCCACCGAAAGGAAGGGTCAAGCTATTTTCCAAGTTCCCTGAAGGCCAGACAAGGGATAATGGATGGAAACTGACCAAGGAGAGATTCAACCTAGAAATGAGGAGAAATTTTCTGACAGTGAGAACAATCAACCAATGGAAAGCTTGCCTTTGGAAGTTGTGGGACCTTCATCACTTGAGATTTTCAGGAAGAGATTGGACTGCCATTTGTCAGAAATGGTGTAGGGCAGTGGTGGATTGCCCCCGGTTTGCATTGGTTCTATAGAACTGGTAGTAAAACCAGTGGGAGGCCCCGCCCACTGACCCTGTTGTCACGTGCGCGGCCCTGTTGTGAACCGGTAGTAAAGGTAAGTAGAATCCACCCCTGGTGTAGGGTCCCCTGCTTGGGTGGGGGGTTGGATTAGCTTGCTTACAAGGGCCCTTCCAACTCTGTTAATCTGTAATATGTAACTCCCTTCTAGCCCTGATAAAGCCCTGATAAAGTTACCTAGTTGGGTAATGAAACATCTGCAAGAAAACAACCAAACTCAGAGAGCACCAAGGACCCCACAAGACAATGATCAGGAACAGATCTTCATGCATAAAATCTATCAATATGGTCAGTAAGAGTTAACAACACTTGATGGTACATGATAATCATCAACCATACTTCTCTTCAGCCATTTAATTATAATTTAGAACCCCAATCTTTTGTAATAGTAATTTCCATTAAGGCATATAAGAGACATATGAAAAATTGACTGAGAAATTTGATTCTACACCTATTAAACTAAACTATAATTTGGAATATGCATTTTTTTTCTTTTCACGATTACCCACATGTTATTTTATGAATCAACTTGCACTTCAAAATGAGAAACATGAAGAAATAAAGTATATATAAAATAAATCACATGAAAATGGGGCAAAATAAATTTGTAAATATATGGGAACAGGATTAAAAAAAAGAAAATTGTTGACTGATTTGGCCAATTCTGACTTATCAAAAAAATTACTCTGTGTAACAACACAAAAATCATAAATAATTTAAAAGGGCATAGTCGTTGCATAGATAGCACTTGGAATTCTAAACTACTATAAAAGCAAATCAGAGTTATCTATGCAGCTATCATTAAATTGTCAGCAGATCAGAATAAATTATAGTTGTAAGAAATATGTATATGTTTTATTTGATGTTAATTAGGAAAAGGCAGAAAAATGTGTTGATAGTTATCATTTTTCAGTACTTGCAGTTCAATACCCATTTCCAAAGTACTTACATTGTTGGAGCTGGGAAATAAAATTGCTTTTCTAAATGTTATTATCTAAGCATATGTAGCTATTAAGGCAACAGAGAAAGGATGTTAAAAACATAGTCCCCATGGCTGTAAAAATGGTCTTTATGGCCACAAATATTAGCCTAACAAAAGATGTCAAACTATTTAGCTTCAGTTCCATCATAAATAAGAATAAATCTTTAGGATTGCTGGAAAGAAAAGACATGTAAACACTCTTAAATGTAGCGGTGTGGAGGTGTGAGTCAGAGAAAAGAGTTATCAGAAACTACTGTAATTATAACACAGTGAGGAATACCCTAAAGGCAATTCTAGGGGCAAATCAAGAAGCCAAATATGTAATATTTTCTAGTGAAGTACATTTATTTATTAGATTTATACTCCACCTTTCATTCAGGAGCCCATTGTTCATTCAAAGGGGCAAACCTAGGACTTCCTCCTTCCAATTTTCCCACAGCAGAAACTTGTTGAGATAGGCTGGGTTGAGAGAAAATGATTGATCCAGGGCTACCTGGTGAGCTTTTGTGGTTGAGGCCCTGGGTCTCCCTGGTGTCACTCCAACAATACTGCACAGCTGAAGGAAGTTGACCCTCTTACACACAAACATGGCTCTGTTGCAGTAATGTTACTCCAAGGTTGGCACATCTGTACAAGTATGCTTTTCTTTAAAGGAAGTGTTGTTTGCTTCAATTATCCACAGATCATGGTATACCTTTCATAGGAACAGAGGAATGCTTGTTAAAATTGAAAGTGTTTGTTTTCATGAATATTTTTGACAGTAATGAACAATGCCAATATGTTTTCTTCAGCATTTCTTGTTAATATGTTTACCTATTCATTTAAATTGTCCTCGGTTGCCCTTTCTCTCAGGTGCTCTTAAAGGCCTCTAATGTCATTATTATGCAGACTATTTGCTGCTTTGCTGCCTGCTAGCTCATTGCATCTGAGCTTCATAGATGCCCTGGAGGCCTATGGCTGATACCAGATGTTTATAATATTTTTCCTTTTTTAAAAGCCCAATAGTAGAATGAGTACTGGGCCCAAATGCCTGGATTCACTGATGCAGCTTCCACTTAGCTTCCATGCCCAGTTTGGTTGTGCACAGTGACAAAATTAGCAAGCTGCATAACCCCAAAGCATCTTTCAGTGCACAGAGTCTCTAGCAACTGAATCCTTCCTCCCAGCTGCAGTCAACTAGGAAAATTTTGAGAAAACCTTGGTTGGAATCCCGCTGTTCCTTCATTGGCATCCCCATTTAGCAGAATGTACATTTGTCAATACAACTAAAGCCATCAAAAGTATCTTGAAAGAGATGCTTAAAGTCCAAAAACATGGTCAAATATACCAGTAGCAGAGATTTCCGAGTTTTCTGTCCTCAAAATGGAAAAACAATCTGAAGGAAAGAAGGATTCTATTTCCCAAGTAGCCAGTAAGATAAAAGCATAGAGTCCTGATGTGAGCTTTTTTAGCTACAGTCAATTGACCAAGAAAAGTGATGTTTTGCTCTACAGAATTCTGTAGAGCAGAAAGTTTAATCAAATTTAAACTTTGATTAAAAAAGTTCACCAGGATTCAGATCAGTGGTGGGTTGCCCCCGGTTGAGACCGGTCCACAAGAACCGGTAGTAAAACCGGTGGGAGGCCCCGCCCATCGCCCCGGATGTCATCATCGGTGATCTGCGCATGCGCAAAAGCTTCCCATTGCGAACCGGTAGTAAAGGTAAGTAGAACCCACCCCTGATTCAGATCCAGCATTACCTTGGTTTAAATCATGTTTTGGTGTTCTTAAAGAGTACAGGTAGTCCTCAACTTACAGCCATTTGCTTAGTGACTGCTACAATAGCACTGAAAATGTGGTTTATCACTGTTTTTTCACAATTAGCATGTAGCCGCATACCCATGGTCACATGATCAAAATCCACATGCTTGGTTACTGGCATGTACTTATGCCTGTTGCAGTGTTCTGGGGTCATATGATCACCTGCAATCTTCTTATAAGCAAGGCAGAAAGCAGATTCACTAAACAACTGTGTTACTCACTTTACATCTGCAATGATTTGCTTAACAACTGTGGCAAGATAGGTCGTAAAATGGGGCCAACTCACTTAACAACTGTCTTTTGGGCTCAGTTGTGGTTGTAAGTCGAGGACTCTGTATTGCAAAGGCATTCAGATATTTATTCTTACTTTGTAACTGGATCAACATCTTGTCAAACTGGTTACAACATCTTGTCAAACAAAAGGGAATTATGTACATTAGCAATCCTAACAGTAAATGACTGCATAATGTGGTAACCTTGCCTTCTCCCTGCCCTAATGGATGTAATTTTCGGGCACCACTTCACAAGGGCCTTTGATAGCTGTTTTTTCTTCCAGCTTGAGAAGCTGCATTATAATTTTGTATGAAATTCAAGTTCAGTGTGGCTATAATATCTTATGAATAATTTACACCAACAGCCTTTCTATGGCAGAAGACTAAACTAATTAGGACCTGAAGGAATTTCCATGTGTTTTAGCCACACTATATCTTCAAGATTTTATCATTTCAAAGTCAATGAGTCTAACGTCAGGCTTCTTATGTGTTAATGGCACCAGCAAAAACAAGTTTCATACTCTTACTTAGGTCTGAGAATGGAAACAATTAATGAGCTAAGACAGCATGGGCAGGCTGTCTGTAGGTGTCCATCTGCTTATCAGATACTAAACATTTGCAATCTTGACTTAAATGACACCGTTTTGTTATTCCATTTCCCAGTTTCCCCTTTTCTTTCTTTCTTTTTTTTTTTAAAAAAGGGGAGGCTAATGGATGACTTTTATCAATTGTCCAATGCAGCTGCTTTTAATAAATGTTTGGAAATGACAAAATTCATCTCTCATGGCATCAAATTGAAAACTCTAATTAGACCTGGAGTCAAGGAAGATTTCTTAACCTTGATCCTTCTAATATATTTGGTCTACCCTAACGTGGTAGGGAATTCTGGCAGTTACCAGTCTACTTGCAATAGAGCCTACTCTTTGGGAAGATTGTCTTAAGGATGCTCATTTGGGATCTGTTCCTACCTGTTGCTCTGTTCTCAATGGGAAGTTTTGCTCCAAATTGTCAGAGCATCTGAAGATCAGCAGGCGTTTCCACTTTGTGCCTTTTCCATAGTGAGACCTCTTGTATAGAAGGTCTGAATTAAATCTGAATTCAGGTCCTATTAAATTTAGGTCCTATTTATTTCCAACATATAAATTTCATAATATAAATAACAAGAAAAAAAGTCAATGAAATAGTTGGTTCACTAAAGAGAGAATAGAATAGAATAGAATAGAATAGAATAGAATAGAATAGAATAGAATAGAATAGAATAGAATAGAATAGAATAGAATAGAATAACAGAGCTAGAAGGGACCTTGGAGGTCTTCTAGTCCAACCCCCTGCCCAGGCAGGAAACCCTATACCACTTCAGACAAATGGTTATCCAACATCTTCTTAAAAATTTCCAGTGTTGGAGCATTCACAATTTGTTCCACTTATTAATTGTTCTAACTGTCAGGAAATTTCTCCTTAGTTCTAAGTTGCTCCTTGATTAGTTTCCTCCTATTGCTTCTTGTTCTACCCTCAGGTGCTTTGAAGAATAGTTTGACTCCCTCTTCTTTGTAGCAACCCCTGAGATATTGGAACACTATTATCATGTCTTCCCCAGTCCTTCTTTTCATCAAACTAGACATACCCAGTTCCTGCAACCGTTCTTCATATGTTTTAGCCTCCGGTCCCCTAATCATCTTTGTTGCTCTTCTCTGCACTCTTTCTAGAGTCTCCACATCTTTTTTACATTGTGGCGACCAAAACTGAATGCAATATTCCAAGTGTGGCCTTACCAAGGCATTATAAAGTGGTGTTAACACTTCACGTGATCTTGATTCTATCCCTCTGTTTATGCAGCCCAGAACTGTGTTGGCTTTTTTGGCAGCTGCTGCACATTGCTGGCTCATATCTAAATGGTTGTCCACTAGGACTCCAACATTCCTCTCACAGTTACTACTATTGAACAAGGTACCCCATATATGGTACCTGTGCATTTTGTTTTTCTTCCCTAAATATAGAACCTAACTTTTTTCACTGTTGAATTTCATTTTGTTAGATAGCGCCCGATGTTCAAGTCTATCAAGATCCTTCTGTATCTTAAGCCTATCTTCTGGAATGTTGGCTATTCCTGCCATCTTGGTGTCATCTGCAAATTTGATGAGTTCCCCATCTATCCCTTCATCCAAGAAGATGCAAGGAAGTAAGAGGCAGTAGAAAGAAAGCAGAACTGCTTAACTCATTCTTTGCATTGGTCTAGAGAAAAGTAAAGTCTTACACTTATGCAAGACAAACAAAAAGTATACATACAGATTAGGTGAAACCTGGCTTAATAGCAGTAACTATGAGAGGGAACTTGGAGTCCTAGTGGACAATCAATTAAATATGGCCAGCAGTGTGTGGCAGCAGACAAAAAAGCCAATGCAATCTGAAGTTGCATTAACAGAGGGATTGAATCAAGATCATGGGTTTCAATTTATAAAGTTTAGTAAGACCACACCTAGAACATGGCATCCAGTTTTGGTCACCACGCTATAAAAAAGATGTTGAGACTCTAGAAAAGAGTGCAGAGAAGAGCAACAAAGATGATAAGGGGCCTGGGGGCTAAAACATATGAAGAACAGTTGCAAGAACTGGGCATGGCTAGTCTAGTGAAGAGAAGGAAGGAGAGAGTAGAAATAGGAGGAATCTATTTTCCAAAGCACTCAAAGACCAGACAAGGAACAATGGATGGAAACTGATCAAGGAGTAATTCAACCTAGAAATAAGGAAAAGTTTTCTGACAGTGAGAATAATCAACCAATGGAACAGTTTGCCCTCAGAAGTTGTGGGTGCTTCATCATTGGAGGCTTTCAAGAAGAGTCTGGATAGCCACTTGTCATAAATGGCATAGAGTCTCCTGCTTGAGCAGGGGGTTGGACTAGATGACCTATGAGATTCTTTCCAACTTTGTTATTCTCTATTGATTTCCAGGGACAGTGTGTTTAAGGAAGTCTTCAGCTGAAAATTACTTCTCCCTTTGCCCTGTACATGTTAAATTATTTTCCTTTCTCTCTGTCTTCACGTTGTTTTTCACTTATTTTAAATTTATTGATGTTTTTGTTTTATCATGTGGATACTTTCTGATAATTGTTCGTTGAGGAGGTGGGCAACCTTTAGATGGCTAAAATTGGCCCAAATGAACATTATTGGAGGCTGACAACTGTAAAAATGATGAAGCCATACCACATAATGTATCTGGAGTCTGACGACAAGAAGGAAACTCAGAGATTGCATATGGGATTGGGGTCACAGATTGCCCACCCAATTTTATGCATGTTTGTTCATTTGATTAGACTGTGCTATGTTATTGTTGACTCCATGACATTTACTTTAGGAAAATAAAGCAGAGAGGTATTACTTTAAAAAAAACCAGTAGGTCACCAGTAACTGGCAATCATCAGTTGGTTTTCTATTCAAATTTAAGACTGCTTTGAGAGCACCATCAATCTTTGAAATACAGAAAAGGCATAATTTTACTTATCAAGTGTAAAATACTAAACTGTTGTTACATCTGTGCATCAGGGGTGGGTTCTACTTACCTTTACTATCGGTTTGCAATGGGATTGCGCGAGAGAACTCACTTCGCTCATGCATGCACCTTGCTTCTGCGCAGATCACTGATGAAAACATCCAGGGTGGTGGGCGGGGCCTCCCCCCAGTTTTACTACCGGTTCTTGCGAACCAGTCCGAACCGGGGGCAACCCACCACTGCTGTGCATGCATCCTTATTACAAGGGAGTAATTGAACCGGGCCAGCCTAAGAAATCTTGCAGTCATGCCGAATCTCTATGTTTGTGGAATTTCTCTTTTACTAAGCAATTAGAATATCCTGTGAGATTTTCTTTTAGCCTTCCAACATGTGTCCTGGTCCCCCTTCCCTGCATTTTAAAGAACTTCATGCTTAGCTTCCAGCTGCCTGCAATTACTGTGAGTTCAATTCTCACCAGGCTCAAGGTTGACTCAGCCTTCCATCTTTTCTAAGGTAGGTAAAATGAGAACCCGGTTTGTGGGGGCAATAAGCTGACTTTGTATAAAATATACAAAAGTATGAAGGCTATTGCTTAACGCCTTGTAAGCCGCCCTGAGTCTCCGGAGAAGGGCGGCATATAAATAAATAATAATAAAAAAAGAACAATTAATTGCCTTACATCAAAAAACTTCATGGCCATTCTCACATACTGAAAGTACCCGTGAGAGGAAATGTTGGGTTGCATTTCCTAGGCCTACCTCCCACTACTAAGATATTCTCTCTACTCACTATAGAAAAGGTCTTAGGTACATGCTAATGACTACCTAGACTTGCTCAGTTGAAGTGGCATAAAATTACTTGGTATCAATGAACGAATATATTAAAGCCCTTGTGATAGACTTCTACTCAGGCCAAGGCAGTCAAAAGGTGTGCTAACTAGAGCAGGGGTGTCAAACTCGCAGCCTGTGGGCCAGATGTGTCACAGGCTGGCTCTGCCCCTGTCCAGTTTAGCGAAGGGGGGGAAAGTCCTGATACATCATAGACACCTCCATGATGACGCATAGACACCCCTGAACTAGAGGAATCACTTCTGATGTTTGCTTGAAGAAAGTGTTAGCACTATTTTGTTCATATAGGCAAGGATGTTATTTAAACTAAGGATAGCTATTCAGAATCTCTTAGGAGCTCTTTCCTAACTTTCTACATGAGATTTTTTAAAGCATAGAAGCTAGGAACTGACACTAGAGCATTATGTCTATAAAATATTAACTTCATTCAGTATTATGGAACTTTCTGCTCATGCTGATCTCATAGATGTACATTTGCTGGCTGTGGTAAATGAGGGTGATTGTGCTCATAGAATGGCTGTTCGGGTGTGTCGTAATCAAATCTAGCCTAAGAGAATTCACCCATTGAGTTCCTCATGGTTAACTAGCATTATAATTCTCCTCTTTTCACAGTTTGCGTAGATGTAACTAATATCTATCCCAGATTTACCTTTCTAAGAATCCCAATATCTATTCTTATACTGAAGTTTGTTTGTTTGTTTGTTTATTATAAAATTTATTGGCCTCCCATCTTACCACAGGTAATTTTTTCCTATTGTGATACATAACTAGATTGGCCTTCCCCCAAAAATATATGGCAGCTTTGCTAGGACCACAGCTCCGGGAGTTCTCTTCTAGCACAACAGATAAGCATTCAGCTAAAGGGTGGTCAGTTGGATTTGCTGATTTCTACTTGAGTGTTACTGGTGGTGAGTTTCATTGGATCCTTTTATTTTATTTATTATTTTATTTGAGAAAATTTATATTGCCACCTACTCACATATGGCAACTCAAGGTGGCTTACAGGACATATTAAATGTATTACTATATGCTTTGATAGAATAGCAATAGCACTTAGACTTATATACCGCTTCACAGTGCTTTACAGCCCTCTCTAAGCATTTAGAGATTGCCCCCAACAATCTGGGTCCTCATTTTACCAGTCTCAGAAGGATGGAAGGCTGAGTCAACCTTGAGCCTGGTGAGAAATCGAACTAAGTTGGAGGCAGATGGCAGTCGCCAGAAGTAGCCTGCAATACTGCATTCTAACCACTGTGCCACCACAGCTCTTCATATACTTCATACACTTACTCAGAATACTTCTGAGATACCTTTTAGATCTACATTTGTATTAATGTAAAGTTATAGAGCAGTATTTCTCAACCTTGGCAACTTGAAGCTGTGTGGACTTCAACTCCCAGAATTCCCCATCCAGTCATGCTAGCTGGGGAATTCTGGGAGTTGAAGTCCACACAGCTTCAAGTTGCCAAGGTTGAGAAACACTGTCATAGAGAATGGTTCAGAAAAGCTTCATAGGATCGTTTTTTGTTGGCCTGTGGAAAGATAACCCATGCCAAACTGTTTTCCTGATAAAATGCTATTGAGTTTTGTACAGTGAAATTGTCAACATAATGTATTGTATTGCATCTTATTGTACTAATACTCTAAAACATGCATTAAAGATACTGAAGAGCTTGAGAGGAAGGAGAGCCCAGTCTCTTTGACGGGGCCTTTTGTCATATCATAACATTCTCCCTTGATAGTTCACACATCAAAGCAAGTAATGGAAATGGATGGAGATGAAACAGGGGCAATAGTTGCCAAGCTAAATAAAAGGCTTTCATTAAATATGAAGGTCAACAACATCCCCTGGAAAGTTGGCTGTGAAAACCAACTTTGTGTGAAAACTTATCCTTTCTTACGTTGTCTGTCTCAAAGGGGCAATTACATCCCCAACATTCATTTTAACTTTCAGGAATGAAAAATAAACATGGCCCAAACATGGCCATGTGCATCAGCAAAACCATTACATTTGGGAATCTATCACATAGGTTGAGATAAGCAACTTCCTTTAATTTGGGGCAGCACTTAAAATTTTAAAATGGCCCTTCAGGACCATGTATGTGTATAAGTATAAGTATAATTTTATTTCTATACCGCCCTTCTCCCGAAGGACTCATGGCGGTGTACAGCCTATTTAAAAACACAAGACAAACATCAATTAAAAATTTAAAATTATTAAATAAATTTGGCTCAATTTAAAACCCCAGAAAATTTAAAATACCCCAATTTAAAATATTATGTTGATAGCCCGGCCTGGCAGAACAATAGGGTCTTCAATGCACAGCGAAATACCCGGAGGTCGGAGATCTTAAGTATTTCCGGGGGAAGTTCATTCCACAGGGCTGGGGCTCCCACAGAGAAGACCCTCCCCCTGGGTGTCACCAGCTGACATAACTTGGCCAATGGCACCCTGAGGAGACCCTCTCTGTGGGAGCGAACTGGCCGGTAGGAGGCTATTGGTGGCAGAAGTCGGTTTCGAAGGTACCCGGGTCCTATGCCATGGAGCGCTTTAAAGGTGGTGACCAACACCTTGAATTGCACCCGGAAGACTACTGGGAGCCAGTGCAGCTCGCGCAGGAGGGGTGTCACATGGGCACAATGAGTTGCACCCATAATCACCCGCGCGGCCACATTCTGGACCAATTAGAGCCTCCGAGTGCTCTTCAAGGGGAGCCCCATGTAGAGAGCATTACAGTAGTCCAGCTGGGAGGTGATAAGGGCGTGAGTGACCGTGCGCAAGGCGTCCTGGTCCAGAAAGGGCTGCAACTGGCAAATCAGGCGAATCTGATAAAAGACCCCCCTGGCCACGGCAGTCATATGCTCTTCTAAAGACAGCCGTGCATCCAGGAGGATGCCCAGGGCCTCACGAGCCCTCTCTGTGGGGGGCAAAGATTCACCCCCAATAGTCAGCAATGGCACCTGCTGACTATATCGGGATGCCGGAAGTCACAGCCACTCGGTCTTGGAAGGGTTGAGTCTGAGCCTGTTCCTCCCCATCCAGACCCGCACGGCCTCCAGGCACCGGGACATCACTTCAAGGGCATCGTTGGGATGGTCTGGGGTGGAGATGTACAGCTTAGTATCATCAGCGTACAGATGACACTTCACCCCAAAACCACGGATGATCTCACCCAGCGGCTTCACATAAATGTTGAACAGAAGGGGTGAAAGGACCGACCCTTGCGACACTCCCCATGCGAGTTGCCTCGAGGTCGACCTCTGCCCCCCTGCCAACACAAACTGCGAGCGGTCAGAGAGGAAGGAGGAGAACCACCACAAAACACTGCCCCCTATTCCTAACCCCCTCAACCGCTGCAGCATGATACCATGGTCGATGGTATCAAAAGCCGCTGAGAGATCTAATAGGATGAGGACAGAGGAGCAACCCCTGTCCTGAGCCCTCCAGAGATCATCCACCAATGCGACCAATGCCGTTTCTGTGCTGTACCCCTGCCTGAAGCCCGACTGGCACGGGTCCAGATAGATAGCTTCATCCAGGTGTCAGGGAAGCTGTCGTGCCACCACACTCTCAACAACCTTCGCCATGTATGGTGGCAACACAGGAATATTAGTGGAAAAGGCATGGTCAGAATACTGAGCCCATGTATCTTTATTCAGTGTCGGGTGGTGGGTTTTGAGGAGAAATGGAATCACGGGGCTGGAAGTGATCTTGGAGGTCTTCTTGTTCAAATCCTTGCCCAAGCCAGGAGTCTTTATACCTTCCTAGATAAAAGGTTTTCCAACCATTTTTTTAAAAAAAAACTTCCAGACCAGAGATGGAGCATCCAGGGCTCTGGGAGGCAAGCTGTTTCATCGGTTAATGGTTCTCACTATCAGGAAATTCCTCCTCATTTCCAGGTTGGATCTCCCTCTGATGAGCTTCTACCCAATGCTTCTTATCATGCCCTGAGGAGCTATGAAGGATAAATCAACCACCTTTTCCCTGTGACATCTCTTCAAATATTGGAAGACTGTTATTGGGTATTCTCTAAGCACTCTCTTTTTTAGGCTAAACATATCTAATTCCCTTAGCTGTTCATCATGTTGATTCAGGAAGGGGGAGCGGACCTGCTGGGTATTACAGAGACCTGGTTGGGCCTGGAGGGGGGGTCCCCCTCGTAGAAATGTGCCCACCGGGTTTCCATTTCATCAGCCGAGGGCCCAGGGTAGGGGTGGGGGGGTGGTGGTTATTGTAAAGGAAGGTATTGATCCTAGGGAGGCCACTGTACCTCAGATAGCCAGCTGTGAGTCTCTCCTTGTGAAGTGGGGCCATGGGAGGCAGATGGGACTGCTGGTTGCGTACCTGGCTCCTTGCTGTGTGGCAGTGACCCTGCCCGATCTCCTCAATGTTATAGCCAGGGTGGTGGTTGATACCCCCAGGCTTTTAGTCATGGGGGATTTCAACCTGCCGTCTATCGATGAAGCATCTGAGGTGGCTCGGGAGTTCATGGCTTCCATGACGGCCATGGACCTGACCCAGTTAATTCAGGGCCCCACTCACACAGGAGGAAACACGCTGGACCTGGTTTTCATCTCTGGTCAGTGGTTGAATGGCCTAGATACAGGGGATATAGTTATTGAACCCTTGTCATGGTCAGACCATTCTCTCCTTAGACTTGACTTCCTGACCGCTACACCCCACCAGGGTGGGGTGGAACCGACTAGGTGGTTCTGCCCCAGGCACCTGATGGATCCTGATAGGTTCCAAATGGAGCTTGGGCCATTTCCTGAGACTCTGGCTCGCGACTTGACGGAAGACCTGGTGGCCTGGGATAGGGCGGCCGCTGGTGCTTTAGATCGGGTCGTGCCTTTGTGGCCTCTGACCCGGCGCCGAATCTGCCCAGCTCCTTGGTTCTCCGAGGAGCTGAGGGGGATGAAGCACCGGAAAAGACACCTAGAGAGCAGTTGGAGGGCTAGTCATTCCGAATCTGACCGTACACTAGTGAGGTCTTATATCAAGACCTACTTAGTGGCGATAAAAGCAGCGAAGTGTAACTACTTTTCCACTCTTATCGCGTCGGCAGATAATCACCCAGCTGCCTTGTTTAGGGTGACCCACTCCTTTCTCCATCTGGGAGCGCGGGAAGACCCCTTGCAAGGATGTACTGAGGATTTTGTGCATTATCTGCATGATAAAGTCGCTCAAATTCGGGAAGGTCTGGACTCTGACTGGGTGGATTCAGGTGGGTTGTCCGAGGTGTGTCTTGAGAATGTTATCTGGGATGAGTTCGACCCTGTGACCCCCGAGGACGTGGACAAGATGCTGGGGAGGTTGAACGCAACCACATGTTCATTGGACCCGTGTCCCTCCTGGTTGGTGCTGGCTACCCGGGAGGTTACATGAGGCTGGCTCCAGAGGATTATAAACGCTTTCTTGAGCGAGGGTTTCTTGCCTCCTGCCTTGAAAGAGGCGGTGGTGAGGCCCCTCCTCAAGAAGCCCTCTCTGGACCCAGCTGTTTTGGCAAACTATTGTCCAGTTTCCAATCTTCGCTTTCTGGCGAAGGTTGTTGAGAGTGTGGTGGCGCGACAGCTCCCGCAGTACCTGGATGAAACCATCTATCTAGATCCGTTCAAGTCCGGCTTCAGGCCTGGGTACAGCACGGAAACGGCATTGGTCGCGTTGGTTGATGATCTCTGGAGGGCTCGGGACAGGGGTTGCTCCTCTGTTCTGGTCCTATTAGATCTCCCAGCGGCTTTTGATACCATCGACCATGGTATCATGCTGCGCCGGTTGGAGGGGTTGGGAGTGGGAGGCACCGTTTTACGGTGGTTCTCCTCCTATCTCTCCGACCGGTTGCAATCCATGTTGGCTGGGGGGCAGAGGTCGACCTCAAGGCACCTGGTTTGTGGGGTGCTGCAAGGGTCGGTCCTCTTGCCTCTCCTGTTCAACATTTATGTGAAGCCGCTGGGTGAGATCATCCGTGGTTTTGGGGTGAAGTGTCATTTGTACGCTGATGATACTAAGCTGTACATCTCCACCCCAGACCACCCCAACGATGCCCTTGAAGTGATGTCCCGGTGCCTGGAGGCCGTGCGGGTCTGGATGGGGAGGAACAGGCTCCGACTCAACCCCTCCAAGATTGAGTGGCTGTGGTTGCCGGCGTCCCGATATAGCCAGCTGGTGTCATCGCTGGCTATTGGGGGCGAGACATTGGCCCCCATGGAGAGGGCGCATAACTTGGTGTCCTCCTGGATTCACGGCTGTCTTTAGAAGAGCATATGACGGCCGTGGCCATGGGGGCTTTCTATCAGGTTCGCCTGATACGCCAGTTGCGTCCCTTTCTGGATTGGAACTCCTTACGCACGGTCACTCATGCCCTCGTCACTTCACGCCTGGACTACTGCAATGCTCTCTACATGGGGCTCCCCTTGAGGAGCACCCGGAGGCTCCAACTGGTGCAGAATGCAGCCACGCGGGTACTTATGGGGGCGACATGGCGCTCCCATGTAACACCTCTCCTGCGCGAGCTGCATTGGCTTCCAGTGGTCTTCCGGGTGCACTTCAAGGTATTGGTTCTCATCTTCAAAGCGCTCCATGGCTTAGGGTCCGGTTATTTACGAGACCACCTTCTGCCACCGATAACCTCCCACCGGCCAACACGCTCCCACAGAGAGGGTCTCCTCAGGGTGCCGTTGGTCAGGCAATGTTGACTGGCGACCCCCCTGGGGAAGAGCCTTCTCTGTGGAGGTTCCCGCCCTCTGGAATGAGCTACCCCTAGGAATACGACTGATCCCAGACCTCTGAACCTTTCACCGGGCTCTGAAAACATTTTTATTTCGGCAAGCCAGGCTGGCTTAGAATTTTTTTTTGGTAAATTTTATGGGTAATGGGGTTTTAAATTGGGGAAAGCCATTGGATTTAATTTTGTTTTAAATGCATTTTAATGTTTGTATTGGATGTTTCTTAATCTTGGCTGTTCACCACCCCGAGTCCTTCGGGAGAGGGGGCGGTATAAAAATTTAAAAAATAAATAAATAAATAAATAAATCATACAATTTAGCTTCCAGATCCCTTATCACCGTGATGGCGAACCTATGGCACGCGTGCCCAAAGTGGCATGCAGAGCCATGTCGCCTGGCATGCACAGCATTGCCTGTTCCTCTTCTGGGTTTCTGATGCGTATACGCACGCGACACTCAGCTGGCTTTCGTGCATGTGGCAGTGCCAGAAACTCAAAGAGCTGGTCTTCCATTTTCTCACGTGAGCATGGATGCCAGCCAGCTGATCGTCATGCACGCATGCAAGCCAGTAACCAGAAGACTAGCTTGCCAGCACACATGTGCGCACCGGAAACCAGAAGTTCATTTTCCGGCATGCGCATGTCCCCTGGGCAGCTCCTCTTCTGGGTTGTGGCCCCGATGAGTGTGCATGGTGCCGAAAAGGTTTGCCATCATTGCCTTATCATCTTTGTAGGCCCCTTACTATCTTTGTACATTGTATGTGCATTAAAATCTGTAATGCTTTTTTAAAAATAATCTATTAATACTAAAGTGCTGCTGAATGTTTGTGCTGAACTTTATTGTTGTCACTGAAATTAGATGGTTGTCTTCTGGGGCAGAAAAAAACCTGGAGCTAAAGGTCAAATGTAGTTCATTGGCTATGGGTTCCCTATTCCTGCATAAGTGCTGTAGTCCTTGAGAATTGTATGATAAGCATGGAGCAAATCAAGGTAATAGACAACCCATTGGAACATAAGAATCTGTCTTGTATCTACTCTGCCTGTCTGATCTCATAACCCATTTTTATTCAAGCCTTTCCCAATTCAGTATCACTGTGTATTTTTGGATTATTTCTCATCATCCCCAGTCAAAGGCTAGGCAAGGTGGTAATTGTAGTGCAAAATATCTGAAGCCCTGAGATTAATAAAAGCTTTATTGCTCTATTAAGACTGTCACTTCTCCCTTTTTCTCAGATCAAGATTGTTCTCAAAGTAATTGCTTGCCTTTAAAGATAACTTTCAAACAATTTCTTCATTTTCAAAATATTTGAAATTTGATAAATGTGAACATGAACTGAATGATAATTTAAGTGGCTGTCAACATTTACTGATGTATTTTTGAGTTTCTGGAAATTCACAACACTGCTAATAAGACTATGACTATGTGGAGATATTAACCAAATATTGGAACTTCTTCTATTATCTCCCCTTTCAGGTAGGAAAAGGAACAAAATGTTCCCAAAATGGAGCAAAATTTAATTTAAACAGTCCTATATATTACCTCAGATGAGTTCACATTTATGGCTTAAACTGATGATTAATTGGCTGAATCCAGTTGCAATTGTGCTTAGATTAGACACTTTGAAATCAATAGAACAAGTGAATCTTAAATTCTAATTTAAATTCTAATTATTTCACACCTACTAAAATATGTATAATTAAGTGTATATCCATCCCAATAAAATTTAGGATGCAATTCTGCACACAACAATCCTGCTGTTTTATGCTGCAATAAATATATTAGTATTTAAGATTCTGTAGGATACTTTTTCAAGGTACCCAACTAGCTTGTCAGAAGTTTTGAAAAATCCAAAAGAACAAAATCTGGACAAGTGTTCTATTGCCTCATTTGAGATACATCAATCCTTTCAACTTGATATTTTGTGACTGGATGTTATGCTCGCTTTTCTCTTTGGTTGCTCAACCTGGCCGCATGGGTTTTCTTTTGGTAGCATTTAGTTTCCTTTGGTATCACCTTTGCTCTGCTCTTGCTAAATCTGCCTTGCTGGACAAGATCTAACTGAGAAATTGTTATGTTGACCTTAGCCTCAAACAGCATTGCCCTTGTCTGCATATTTAATTGTAAGAGTTTTCATTAAATGTTTGGGGTCAACTAAAGCATCACCTTTAGGAACATATCACCTAGTTATGCCATAGGTTGCAATGGTTAGTATATATTAACTGGGTCTCCTAATTAGTGTGCCATAATAAACTCTTAGTGTATCATGATTAGAAAGAAATCATGCATAAAGGAATCACTGCTGTATACACATCTTGGCAAGACTGTAACTTTGTGATAGTGTCCCATTTGTTTTCAGTTAGATTTAATCAGTGCTATTAATTCAGTCCATGGCAATTAATCTTGGCTGATCAAAGTACAAGAATGAACCAAGGGACTGAGCTGGCATTGTGATGAGATATATTGCTGATAGAGCAGAAGCATGCAATAAGCTTAGTTAGCTGTGAGAATTGTGAAGGTGTCCTCTTAAACGGCAAGCAAAGAACCAAATATGCAGATGTTTACTATCTTCCTATGATAACTCTGGAATAACATGGGAATTGTTAATCACATAAATAGCTAAAGCTCTGTATTTTGTAAGTGCATGTTTGTGTTAGAAGCTTTGCTAGAATGGGATACAATACAGAAAATAATTGTTTTCTAACACATACCCTTCTATGTAACCTTGTGGCAATATATGTGGCTAATCACCAAACCTGTCCTTAAATGAGAAGAAGCTGCGTTGCTTATTCTGATTAGAGCTGCAGCTGATATCTGAATTTGTTTCAGGTAAGCTATTTTTGATGGTCTTAGAATATTTCATGAAGAGCTCATAATCAAGTTTAATTTAATTTTCAACCCAGATGAATGCAATTGTCGCCATCTGAGATATGTTTGTGTCTAGCTTTTCTTTTTTCTGTTCATATTTAGTTACATGGTGCTCATTGCATAGTGAATGGGATGATGTTACATCATCTAATCAGTTCACATTTAAATGGATGCATAAGTATCTGCATGAGAAGTTTGTAATAACTAGAAGAAGAAAAAAAAAAGAATTATGTGAAACGTTTTGAAATACAACTACTAGATCCACTACCCACAAAATGGGACATCAATACTGGATGTCCCATTTTGCCATTGGGAAATCAAATGAGGCCATTAGAGTCACCTTTAGGGTGGTAGGACAGAAAAATGAAGGATCCAACATGACAAATTGGCTTGTTCAACTAGAACTAGAAATTTCTAGGTTCAGATTTTTATTGAACAATGAAGATTCAGTAAATCATTCTCTCACCCTAATGTACAACACAGAGAGGAGAGTAGATAAGGGAAGAAAAGTGCATAATCTCCTGAGTTCCTTAGAGGAAGGATTAATCTCTTTAAGAGAGTGAGTACATGCATCATGACTATTTGAAAAACTGCCTGTACACTTATAAACGATGCAGGTAGAGTTGTAAAAAAAAGTTAGTTTATTAGCAGCTACAATCAGCATTTTGACTTTTGCCTTAAATAATATTTCTGCAGAGAATGAATACAATATGTTCCTCATTATTTGCTCCATAAAAACACAAATATAATATCCTATTATTGTTGAAGCTTCTGAGACATTTAAAAGGTTACGTCCATATAAACCCCATCAGGAGCTGTCAATGCACAATAAGGATTGGTGAGGTATTGTTAGGTATTAGTACATAGAACACTTCCTGTGTCAACTATGTTGCCCACAAGTACAATGGAGGCAGCCAATTGTTAATTGATTGGCTATGCTGCATGAAATCAGTATTGAGGTGAAGAAAAAAAAACCATGCTCTTCATCTCACGTAGGTGAATAGCATGTCTCCTGGGAGATATGGATTTTCAATCTGTTAGCTTTCTTGAAGGTTGTGAAGACCTTCTGTTGCAGTAAACTTTTAGTAATTAATGGCGGAGGGACTCCTTATTATCCTGTTTTCCCCAAAATAAGACCCAACTGGAAAAAAAGTCCTAGCATGATTTTTCAGGATGCCCCTAATACCCCCAAAATAAGCCCCAGTTAAGATTGTCAGCCAGATGGGTACATTTAGTACCGTATTTTCCCAAAAATAAGACCTAACCAGAAAATAAGCCCTAATGTATCTTTTGGAGCAAAAATTAATATAAGACCTGGTCTTATTTTCGGGGAAACATGGTAGAATTTTATACATTACATTTTATTATATTTTTTCATGAATTGGATGAATTTTCTGGGAACTGTTGGGGTTTTTTTTTGCCCAGGCTTTCAAGCTGGGAGGCATACCATTGTTGTATAGATATATAGCATAAACAAATAAACATCCATCTTGAATTGGCCTTGCCTATTTTTGAAGAACAGCACTTCAGAAAATATAAATAGCCTGGGATAGGATATATCAAAGGGCAGAACTGTAGCTGGCAATGCTTCAGGAATTTTTGCTATAAGACAATTATTGTGACTGAGACACAGGAGGGATGGGTGGAGCGGCTTCCAAAAATAGAGATGAATGAAAAATATTTTTAATGTGCCCTTTAGTTATTAGTTTGATCTTAGGGAGCACTTGTCATCGTGTTCCTCTTGGCTGGAAACTGTACTGAAAATGCTTGGTTGGTTCTGAAGTCTTTTGTAATAAATTTTTCCTATTCAACAGTTAAGACTGGCATATATAAAATTTACTATAACCTTCTCTTTCCTATTTCAGGAGACCAGTGATAAAAGAAACATTGCCATTGAACAAAAATAGACTTCAGCAGTCTTCACATTCTTTGGACTTCCATCTCTTTAGAGCTGGAATTAGACATGGAAGTTTTAAGACCTTGTTTTTCAATGACTGCTGCAGTCATTCTAACAATTAAAAAATTGGCTGACAAGGAAAGAATCCAAAGAATAATATTTCAAAGTGGCAAAACATTTGAAGAAGACACATGTCCTTTGAATATTGTAGAGTTGCCCAGAATGTTTGCCCATCCTGATTTTTATATTTGGAAGTAGCACTGATGATGGAGAAAAGAAATATTTATTATAAAAATTTTAAATCTGCAAAAGTTCAGCTGTTTTCAAGATTGTTTGCTGCTACTGTTTCCCCATCAGTTACTGATCTGACATTATTTTTAAATAAGACACTTTTCTAAATTGATCCCACCCCGTCAGGGATTACATAGGCAACGGAATAATGCTGTAATGCTATAATAGTGTAAATGGTGCTTTATTTATTCATTTAGTTTGAATTCTACCTGACCCCAGCCAACTCTGGGTGGCTCACAATCATAAAACAACTGGAAAAAAAAATAGAAATATGAAAAATAACCCAAAGAAATACATATATAACTGCAAAATAATGACAAGATTGTAACAACAAATCCAACAACAATAACAAAACCATCACATCAAGGGATGTTATATTTATTGGTGTTACTGAGGTCAAACCAAGTCATTATAATGTAATGACTTTTGAAAAAATCATACATAATCAGCCAATGGTCACCAGCAACAAATGATGCCTACTCAAATAATGGCAACACTATTGCTTCTTTTTGCATTATCGGTAACCCCTGAAATATTGTTGAAAGAGAGAAAGGTTTCATAGAGATAGAAATATTCACAAAAATTGTACCACACTTCTGTTTTATTCCTAACGTTTTGCTGTGGACTGTTCTGTTCATGGAACATTTGCACATTACAGAGATCCCATGACATCATTTTGTTACCTTTTGTTCCCCCTGAATTTGACCTATGGAATAGTCTTGATATTCCTGCTGCTGTATAAATTAACAAAATGCCACGCTTTTACTCTTGAATAGTAATCAAACTGCCAAAGCATCTGCCTTTACAAATTGTTGCAAACATTTTTCTGAAATAGCCTTTTGAGACTGCAGGTGGATGAGAATGCTGTTCTATGAGAAACATTTTATAGGCACCAGGAAAAAAAAGTGTGCTGTAAAGAATATGCTAGACTCCTTCAAAATGGGTTTTATATTTGTCTCTGTGTGTGCCTCCTGGCAACCACCTGGGCTAGTTCCTGTAGTTTTCTAGGTAAGATTTTCAAAGTGGTTTGCTATTGCCTTCTTCCTAGGGCTGAGAAAGATTGATCGGTCCCAAATCACCCAGCTGGCTTCATGACGAAGGTGGGAATAGAATTCATGATGTCTCAGTTCCTAGCCTGGTGCCTTATTCACTACACCCAACTGGGTCTTAGTTTTTTAGGCATGGAAGAAAAAGATGAGTGATAAAATATATGTTGAAAATATACAACCCTCAAATATTCTAGGTAGCCCCTTCCTGGAATGTTCCTTCTTGGTGCAACCACCAACTAAATCTGCTTGCTCAGGAAAGAGTGGGATCTCTACAATATGGTGGCCCCTGTTCCCTCGCAGGCAGTCCTAGAGCAGACAATGGTCAACAGTACTGATAACTGCTCAAAGGGCAACATAATGAGGATCCTCCATGTCAGAAGTCATCAGTGAGAGTAACCAGTGCCATTTTCATCCTGTGCCCAAGCTTTTGGTTTCAGAAAGGAAAAAAAATGTGCTGATTAATTACATTTGCTGATGGATTAATAGCCTATAAACAAAGGGGGAAAAAATTGCCTTGGGGATATAAGATGATTTATTACTGCTTACAAAGAGAAGTAGCTTTAACTTTTTGTTCCAGAAGTTCAATTACTTTTTACTCTGCATGTGTTATACTCTACCATTGTTATTTATTATGTAGATGTGTTACTATTGTAAGATATCCAGATTTGGGCCATATATGCCCTGTTCTTGATTTGCAGTTGATGGAATTTCTTGGTTAGAAGTCAGAGCTATCAATCATAAGGCTATGTTTTCCCTCTTCTTTTTGCTGCCTGGCGATTTCATGAAATCCTAGAATGTGAGGGACCTTGGAGATCATTTACTCCAGCTCTCTACCCAGGGCCTAATATATTACAATTGCATGTCCACTAGGTGTCTACCATCATCTATTTGCATACTTTAAATGAATAGATGAAGCGGTCTATTCCATTAACGAACAGCCCTTAACTTCTTTCTTATATCCATTTGAAATCTCCTTCCTTGTAATTTAATCCCATTGCTTCTTGTCTTGTTTCTGAACAAATCCTGCCTTCTACGTGACACTCTTTTAAATAGTTGAAAACAGTTATCATGTTTGATAACTGGAGAAGAGCCTAATGCTGGGAAAGATTGAGGGCATAAGAAGATGGGGACGACAGAGAATGAGGTGGCTGGATGGAGTCACTGAGGCAGTCGGTGTGAGCTTAAATGGACTCCAAAGGATGGTAGAAGACAGTAAGGCTTGGAGGAATGTTGTCTATGGGGTCACAATCAGTCGGACACGACTTCGCAACTAACAACAACAACAATCATGTTTGTAGGCTTCTCTTTTCCAGACCAATCATAAGAGGCTCTGACAATTTTTTTCTCATAGATTTTTCCTTCTAAGGCCATGCTTAATTTTATTGCTCTCACTTGGACAAATTCCAGCTTCTCAATATCCTTTTATAAACGTTGGTACCTAGCAAGATTATCTTTGGGGAGAGGGTGTCAAAACAAGTCAAGGTGGTGACTTGCAATAATGTCCCACAGACTACTATTTCTTGCTGCCCTTACCCATGGGAAAGCAAAAATGCGTTCTTTGTTGGCCATTTTTCTACCCTAAAAATATTTATACATTAGCCAAGGAAGCTTTGGGACCACAGAAAAGGACCTGAATTTCATATTAATTTGGAGTACTGAACCAAAACCCATCCAATAGAAAATGTGACATTTATACGTCTTTGTTGTGCACATTCTTTGACATTGCCAAATGCTTTAAATCACTTCAGGAGGTGGTTGGACTAGAAAGTTAAATCAGTCAGGAAATAAATATAGCAGTGAGATAAATGGGGGAAGCACGGGTAATGAACATTTTCAACAAATTGCTGCTTTCCCCCCCACCCCCTAGAGATTGTTCTCAGGAGGCAGAGTTTTAATGAGGTAATGCATTGTGCTCACATGGAATTGGCTTTGTGACATTCAGCAGCTTGTTAAGTTTTCACTTGATTGTGATGTTATGACAGTGGCAAAGTGATTCTTGATTGGCTAGATCAGAGAGCAATCAAAAAGAAGAAAATGTTTGTTGAAGATAAATATAGAACTAGAGCGACAACGCAGTGAAGAAACATCAACTACCACATACAAGAGAAACAGACAAAACAGTTCAAGGGGAGGTTTTGATGTTTTGTTTTCCTTGAAAAACAGCCTTTTGATACAAAAATATTCACTTGAAAACATCTTTAGCCTTAAGCAAATGCTGATTTATGGCAAGATCCGTTGAACTGAAAAAAAAAAACCCAAAATCCAACCCTGTGTTCTGCTGTATAGTACAGGTAGTCCTTGAATAACAACTGCAGTTAGGACCAGAAATCCGATCATAAGTCATTGAGGTCATATGTTGAGGCATCCACACAATCAGATCTTTTTTTCATACTGGTGGTTAAGCAAATCACCATGATCATTAAGCAAATGGCAGAGCCATTAACTTAATCCATTCTTCTGAATAGCAATAGCACTTAGACTTATATGCTGCTTCACAGTGCTTTACAGCCTTCTCTAAGTAGTTTACAGAGTCAGCATATTGCCCCCAACAATCTGGGGCCTCATTTTACCCACCTTGGAAGGCTTTTACTTTTTTATTTTACTTTACTTTATTTTGGATTTATATACCGTCCTACTCCCGAAGGATTCAGGGCGGTGAACAGCCAAAAGATAAAACATACATAATACAAAATTTAAAAAACAATGTAAAAACACATTAAATAATTTGGCCCATACAGATTAAAACACCCCTATTGTTTTAAAACAAATTTAAAATTAACAATTAAAAGGAAGTTAGGCCAGGCCAGCCTGTTGAAATAAAAAGGTCTTGAGGGCATGGTGGAAAGTGCGTAAATCCGGATCCTCCGTATCTCCGGGGAGAGCTCATTCCAAATGGCAGGTGCCCCCACAGAGAAGGCTCTCCCCCTGGGGGCCGCCCATCGACACTGTTTGGCCAAGGGCACCCTGAGGAGCATGGGAACGCCACGTCGCTCCCATAACCACCTGTGCGGCCGCATTCTGGATCAGTTGGAGCCTCCAGGTGCTCCTCAAGGGGAGCCCCATGTAGAGATCATTACAGTAGTCCAGGTGGGAAGTGACAAGGGCATGAGTGACCATGTGTAAGGAGTCCCGATCCAGAAAGGGATGCAACTGGTGGATCAGGCGAATCTGATAGAAAGTCTCCCAGCCACAGCAGTCAAATGCTCTTCTAAAGACAGCCGTGAATCCAGGAGGACACCCAAGTTGTGAGCCCCCTCCATGGGGGCCAACGCCTTGCCCCCAATAGTCAGTGATGGCACCAACTGAATATATCGGGATGTCGGAAACCACAGCCACTCGGTCTTGGATGGGTTGAGCCTGAATCTGTTTCTCCCCATCCACATCCGCACGGCCTCCAGGCACCGGGACATCACTTCAAGGGCAACATTGAGGTGGTCTGGCGTGGAGATGTACAGCTGAATGTCATCAGCATACTGATGGTACTTCACCCCGAAACCACGGATGATCTCACCCAGCGGCTTCACATAAATATTGAACAGGAGTGAGAGGACCGACCTCTGTGGCACCCCACATACAAGGTGCCTCAGGGTCGACCTCTGCCCCCTGCCAACACAGACTGCGACCGGTCAGAGAGAAAGGGGGAGAACCACTGCAACACGGTGCCCCCCACCCCCAACTCTTCCAACTGGTGCAGCATGATACCATGATCGATGGTATCAAAAGCCACTGAGAGGTCTAATAGGACCATGACAGAGGAACAACCCCTGTCCTGAGCCCTCCAGAGATCATCAACCAACGCGACCAATGCCATTTCCATGCTGTACCCAGGCCTGAAGCCCGACTGAGTCAAGCTTGAGCTGGTGAAACTGAAACTGCTGATTTGCAGGCAGCCGTCAGGCAGCAGAAATAGCCTGCACTACTGCATTCTAACCACTGCACCACCTCTGGGGGAACCTGCAAAAAAAGTTGCAAACCAGGATCACGTGACTGTGGAATGCTGCAACCAGCTAGAAATGCAAACTGGTTGCTAAGTGCCCAAAGTGCGATCATGAAACTGCAAGGTGGGATGCGGCATTTTGTGATGGATGCAAGGACTTTTCAGGCTGCAAAGGACCCATTCCGATGTCCTCGTAACCTTGAAAGGTCATAAAACCACCGGTCACAAGTCGAGGATTATCTGTATGCCTTTACATATTTTCCCCTCTAAGCAAGAATGCAATTGACCAAGACCCAAATATGCCTTTACATATTTTCCCCTCTAAGCAAGAATGCAATTGACCAAGACCCAGAGCAGTTGCCAGCTGGAATGGTGTGTCCTTTGCAAAGAACCCGTCCTGTTGCAGGAAGTCAGTAGTTTTTATCTGATTAGGCATGATGAGGGCCTGGTGACAACAACTGAAGCAGGGTACTTGCAGCTGTAGTAGGACAATGATACTATTTTCTTCTCCAGCAGTTTTCAGAGGAGATAGTTTTGCCTGCAGGCTTGATATTATTAAAGGTATTGTTATGGGGTGGGGGGGGGTGAGAGGGTGGGAGAAAGAGAGCGAGAGAGAGATTGTTATAGTTACACGGTTTCTGTTGATCATGTTTCCATAAAAATTTAGAAAATTTAAAGAAGAATGGCCTTTTAAAAAAAATGTTCTAAGAAAAATGGTAAAGGATAATTGTAATTAAAACTTCCTCTTAAAACACATTACACCTATATAGGTGTTATTTATTTTAAATATTTGTATTCTGTCTCCTATCAATTCTGTTTGCAATACTGTGTATAATAAACAGTAGTCAAGATCCAGTCTTCATAAACCAAGTTTTTAATTATGCAGAAATACTTCTATGCATATACCCTTGTCATTAATACCTACTAAACTACCCAAAGGCAGGACAAGAAGCAATGGATGGAAACTAATCAAGGAGAGAAGCAACCTAGAACTAAAAAGAAATTTCCTGACAGTTAAAACAATTAATCAATGGAACAACTTGCCTCCAGAAGCTGGCTTGATCCCATAGTGTTTGGTTAAATTTTAATTGATTTTAATTGGGTTTGTTTTAAATTTGCGGCCAAAATATTTAATTATTTTAAATTGTTTTTAAATTTTGTATGTTCTGTTTTATTCTGGCTGTTCACCGCCCTGAGTCCTGTTGGAGAAGGGCGGTATACAAATTGAAACAAACAAACAAACAAACAAACAAGTAAATGATCCAACACTGGAAATTTTTAAGAAGAAATTGGACAACCATTTGTCTGAACACTAGAAGACTTCCAAGGTCCCTTCTAACTCTGTTATTCTGTTAATATGCATTCATCATCAACCTCATCATCAAAGTTGTTCATGAGAGCTGCAAAGCCATCAAGCCATCTTTGAAAACCCACTAAGGTAACTGAAGTTCTTTAATTGGGAGATAGAGTAAGACATGAATTCTTATAAATGGGGAAATGGTCCATCTAAAATTCCACAGAGCTGCAACACATGAAAGAAAAAAAACAATGGACTTGTGGTTTAAAATATAGAGAAGTTGAGCAGAAATGAATAAGCTCATCATTTGATTACTTAACAACTTCATAGGATCAGACTAGAGTGAACCAAAGCAATATTGAAGCACTGCTAGCATAAAAATAGCTTTAATGGGGGGAGGAGGGGGGGGAGAACCAAGCAGGAAAATAAGTGGTTTTATCTATTGCAGAGTTAGATCAGGGGTGAAATGCTCCCGGTTCGGACCGGCTTGGGCAAGTAGGTAGCAATGATGGCCGGTGATTCGGAGAACTGGTAGCAATGGCAGCTGGAGGCTCCACCCACCCATCCTCCCTCCCCATTCCCCGGACTCCTACTGCTCACCTTTCTCCCGTGGCTGGCTGTCAGGGAAGGCAAGCGCCCGAAAGGTACCGGAGTCGCTCACTCTCCTTGAATGAGCCACTCTGGTCCATGCACCGGCTGCGCAAGCGCACACCCAACCTGCCGCTGAATTAAATAAACGGTGTGCACTTGTGCAGCCGGCGCGTGGACCAGAGCGGCTCATTCAAGGAGAGTGAGTGACTCCGGTACCTTTCGGGCGCTTGCCTTCCCTGACAGCCAGCCGCGGGAGAAAGGTGAGCAGTAGGAGTCCAGGGAATGGGGCGGGTGGGCGGAGCCACGGGAGAAAGAAATTTAAAAAGTTTTCCTACTGGGTTCTGTGGGCGTGGCTTGGTGGAAGGGGATCTTGGGACTGAGTGGGCGTGGCTGTGACATCGAGTTGGCCACACCCACTCAGTCACAGGACACTCCCCCACCAAGCCACGTCCACAGAACCGGTAGGGAAAAAATTTAGATTTCACCCCTGAGTTAGATGGTAGGTCTACTGAGATGTACTTGTAAATAGATAAATTTTTAGTAGATCAAAAAATGCTCAGAATGGTCACATTCACCAAATTAGCCAAGTGGCAATTTTAAGCACTGTTTCTATGAATGTATCAATATTGCATTTGCATAGACTTCTTCCATGTTAGCAGGTACTACATTTTATTATTTTTGCACAAAACAAGGTAGATATCATTGGAATACCCCTACTGAATACGCTCCATAAGTGTTGGCAAATCTATGGCACGTGGGCTGTCGCTCCCTGCTGGCATGTGGGCTGTCGGCCCAGGTCAGATCTCCATGGCATTTCTTTTGTGAGTTTCTGTTTCCCTGCAAATGACGAAACAGAAGCTCACAAAAGAAGATCTTACCTCTTGCCATGCTGCCGGTGTTGGGATGCCCCGCCTCCCGTCGGCCAGCTGGTCTTTGGGTCTCTGCTGCACATGTGTGCATGTGTGCATGTCCACGCATGCACACATTTATGCATGTTCGCACATGCACACCTGCATGTCCGCACATGCACACGTTCACACACACACCTTTCAGTTTGCGCATGCGCACATGCACAGTTGGGCACTCGGTGCCTAAAAGGTTCGCCATCACTGCTATAAATTGAGGATGGCAGGTGTAGGTGACTCCTTGACATGGCAGTGGCAGTAAGCAAGTGTTACTTGCAAACTCACACAATGCACCTTGCATATATTTTTTTATGAAGGGTGGGTCAGCTAAACTCCCTTTTTGCATCTCTTCTGCTCTCTGAGTTTTCTTCAGCCAAGTGTAGAATAATATATTTTAGAAATGGATTAATGATCAAACAAACAAACCAACAGTAGCATTTCTTAATCCTGAAAAGAAGATTTCTGGAGGAACAATAAAAAGAGTAATAGCTTTAGTTGTTGCCTGGTGTGATAGCTTTTGATATAAAGGGAAGGAAGGGAGTTAAATAGAGTAGCATTCAATCAGATGAGTGTTGCTTTTCTAGAAATTGAAATGATATTGTAAGAGAAGAAGCAGAGCTTGGAGCTGGAGTCAAGAAAGGAATCAGTCTGGAGTTGATCCAAGTCCACCCCTCTTGAATTCCATTGACTCTTATCCAGTGCCAATTTAGTGCTGATGGTTAGTTGACTACATTCTTGTGTTTAGGCACAAGCAATAAATCATCTTAACTGCACTATAACTTGTGGTCTTGATTCTTCGTGCCCAACAGATATATGCTTAAATCATCTCTCAGTTTTAAATGTGCTTTATTTATTTATTATTAATTCATTCACTTTTAAAAAGTTTTTTTTCTCTTCTCATCTAACTTTTTCTCCATCTGGGATGGCTAATGTGGTATTTTTAATTGCAATCACAGAATTCAATCTAAACAATTGTATTTTATTGTTTTATTTTAATTGGTTCCTGCTACAGGGAGATAAAACCAACCAAGGCTTTCAGTTTTCATATGATTGTTACTTTTCCATCACTTCCGAACAATCCATTTGGTTATTTTATTTTTTGGGGTGGGGGTGGGGGTGGGGGAGGGGTATTGCTATCAAAATTGCACATCTAATTAAAGGACTAGTTGCTTGGCAGATATTCTTTTAAATGCGTAACTGATTATCTCCTTCCTGTAATTGCGGGTTTGTCTATCTAAATTTCCACCGAGTTGGCAGCCAATGAAATACTGTATCATTCTTTAATTAATCGTTTCATCTGTAGCTTTGAGAGCCAAAGATACTTCACTTTCTGTACTAATACATTTTCCTCACATTTGGTAATATGCTCTTCTCTTATTAGCTATTCACATTTATATCTTGATTGCATTCTACTTCGGTCTTGCTTGCTGCCATCCTTCCTCTTCAGGAAACCCACTTGGCTCCTCTTTCTTACAGTACTAAAGATAAGAATAGGTCCATTGTGGATAGATCCATTGTGAATATATCCATTGTGGAACAAACTAGTGGGAACTCATTTAAAATGAGAGATCAAAGCATTTAAATAAGGACATTTTTCTGATGAACAAATAGTATGACCGAGAGTACCATTTTCTTAAAGCAAATACAGGTAGTCTTTGACTTACAAAAGTTTGTTTAGTGACCATTTGAGATTACAATGGCACTGAAAAATGTGATTTATGACCATTTTTCACACTTATGACTGTTGCGGCATCCCCATAATCACATGACCACATGATCAGATGCTCCAAGCGGTAGCCCCCAATACTCCTCTCGTTCTCTGGGTTGTGCAGATCCTCAGGGCCCGGGCCTCCGCTGATGTTGTGCAACGCCAGGTCCATAGTAAATAAAGCCCCCCTTATTTGTGATCTTGTTCAAGAGGGGGGAGCGGACCTGGCGGGTATTACAGAGACCTGGTTGGGCCAAAGGGGGGGTTTCCCCTTTTTGAAATGTCCCCACCAGGTTTCCGAGCATTTCATCAGCTGAGGTCTCAGAGGAGGGGAGGGGGGGGTAGCAGTTGTTATAAAGGATGGTCTTGGTCCGAAGGAGGCCACTGTGCCTTAGATAGCCGGATGTGAGTCCCTCTTCATGACGTGGGGTCATGGGGTGCAGATGGTCTTGCTGATCACGTACCTGGCTCCCTGCCACGTGGCGGTGGTCCTGCCTGAACTGCTCAACGTGATAGCCAGGGTGGTGGTTGATACCCCCAGACTTATGGTTATGGGGGATTTCAACCTGCCATCCATTGGTGAAACGTCTGAGGTGGCTCGGAAGTTCATGGCTTCCATGACGGCCATGGACCTGACCCAGTTAGTTCATGGCCCTACTCACATGGGGGGACACACTCTGGACTTGGTTTTCATTTCTGGCAGGGGCTGAATAGTTTAGATATAGGGGATATAGTGATTAAACCCTTGTCATGGTCAGACCATTCGCTCCTTCAACTTGACCTTCAAACCGCTACACCCTGCCGCAGGGAGGCGGAACCAACCAGGTGGTTCTGTCCCAGGCGCCTGATGGATCCTGATAGGTTCCGGACGGAGCTTGGGCCATTCCCTGAGGTTCTGACTCACGACCCGGCTGAAGACCTGGTGGCCACCTGGGATAGGGTGGCTGCTGGAGCTTTGGACTGTGTCATGCCTTTGCGGCCTCTGACCTGGCGCCGATCTCACTTAGCCCCCTGGTTCTCTGAGGAGCTGAGGGAGATGAAGCGCCGGAAAAGACGCCTGGAGAGCAGTTGGAGGGCTAGCCTTTCCGAATTCGACCGAACACTGGTAAGGTCTCATATTAAGACCTACCTAGTGGCGATAAAAACGGCAAAGTTTAATTATTTTTCCATTCTTATTGCATCTGCAGATAACCGCCCTGTTTAGGGTGACCCGAATTTGAGCGACTTTGTCATGCAGATACTGCACAAAATCCTCAGCCCTTCCAAGGGGTCCCCTAATCATCTTTGTTTCTCTTCTCTGCACTCTTTCTAGAGTCTCCACATCTTTTTTATATCATGGCGACTGTTTTACATTGTGGCAATGGGGAAGTCAGATTCACATCAAAACTGTGTTAATAACTTAAGAACTGTAGCGATTCACTTAACAACTGTGGCAAGAAAGGTCATAAAATGGGACAAAACTCACTTCACAAATGTCTCACTTAGCAACAGAAATTTTGGGCTCAATTGTGGTTGTAAGTTGAGGACCATTTTTAGCAAAGAAGAGTTGTTGCCTTCCGGCTCTTCATAGGACGCATTCAAAGGTCTTTTACAGGGCCTTGGGCAGAACAAAATGATTAGGTGGACTTTCTACACTAATTCATCTCAACTGCTTCATATCCTGGCAGGCAATTATATTTGTCTCTGGTCCTGCTGATTCATCATTCAGGAGAAATTGTGAAACCTATTGCCAGAGTTTGAATCATTATTTGTTTTTTAAAATATTTTTCCCTCCTGAAATGAACGGGAGGGCATTTAACAACTCTCTTCATCTCCCTTTTCCCTTCCTCCTGCCTTTTCCTCCTCTCCATCTTTCTAATCTGTACAAAGCCCAGTGTTAGATACACTCAGAATTTCTAAAAATTTAAAATATAATGAATTAATCCAATCACGGGAAGTATAAAATGTTTTATTGCACTGCATAAGGGGAATTTTTAAATCAAATTGAAAACTGAACTAGGATAATGTCTTTGGCACCGAAGGGATACTTCTTGTAATACCAATGTGCCTTGTGTATTGCCTTGCAGGGGCATTTCATGAGAAGTCTCAACCAATAAAAATTTTCCTTCTTTCTTCACTTGACAGGTGATGGACACCTCTGAAGCTTCCAAAGAGCTCAGGAAGGTACATTAAAGAACGCTGTGTTCCTTGAGCCATTCAAAACTTTAAAAACCATCAATATAACCCTGAACTGGGGCTGAAAACAAAGCCTGACAGCTGCACCACATTGCAGATTATGGTGGGGGAAAAAACCCAATAACAACCTCAAGATGGTGGCCACAATGGTGCAATTAAAGATTCATGTTTTTTTATGCATCACAGATCAGCATAAGTACAGATTCTCAGCCATCTTTGACTTGTCATGTCTTTGACATGTTTCTCCCCTTTCTGCTCCATGCTATGCCAGATCATCAAACCACAGCAAATGAAATTTCTACTATTATCTTGGGAGTGGCTATTTTGTCTGACAATCGTCTAGATCATTTTACCCAAATTTCTAGGCAATTACCATCCAAACAATCTTTTCCCTCTTTTCTTTTACCTTTTCTTTCTCTCTTCCTGTCCCTCATATACAGTTTACCTGGAAGTTCTATATTTGGCTATATTATAAGTTTGAAAAGATAATTTGATGTCAACAAATTTCCTGTTATTAAAGCACTAGCAATGGCACTTAGGCTTACATATCACTCCACAGTACTTTAGGGCACTCTCTGGGCAATTTAAAATGTCAGCATATTGCCCAATGATCTAGGTCCTCATTTTATTGACCTCGAAAGGAGGAAGGCTGAATCAATCTTGAACTGGTCAGGATCAAACTCCTGGCAGTAGGCAGAGTCAGCCTGCAATACTGCATTCTAACCACTGTGCCACCACAGCTCCTTTTACCACCTGTTACTGGCTAATAAGAAATATTTATTATGATTTTATTTATATGCAAGCTAACCCAAATTCATTGCTTCAATTGATAGAAATTTGGCTAGAAAACCTGTAAAAAACCTTAGTCTTTTGAGAGCTACTGTAACAGTAGAGAAGGCTGGATAGGGATCAAGGAGACATTTGTTTGATTGATATCTTGATGGAAAAATCATTTGCACTCTCCAAGCTATATGTGAACCACAATATTGTTATGCCAACATTATGCTGACATTCACACTTTTTTGAATTTGAAAATACAGTCCCCAGCTTTGGAGCATACAAAAGAAATGTGTGTATTAGGGGAAAATATGCAGGAAAATGTATTTTACAGAAAATCATTTGCAAAAAATGCTATCAGAAACATTCAATATAAAATATGTACATTATGAGAAATGGGATGAAAAAGCACATCATATGTTGCAGGGACATTTAAAAAGGCAAATCGATATCAAAGCAAACTAAATGAACTAACACTGATTTGTGGGAGGTAACTGAGATATCAGCATCTCCTTTTACATGCTGATGTTTGAATAAATATATTGACTGTAGAGGAAAATCATTTGATTTTCAAGATGTGCAATAAGTAATTAAATTTTGTTATGGTGGTGATTTTGTGATCCTTTTTTTTTCTCCTGCTTTTTCACATTTGGATCCATTTTTGAAATCCATTTCATATTTTGGATCCACATCCTCAGAATTCCCCAAAGCCCAAAAGATAGTTTGTCCCAATCTAAAATAAACTATAAATGAAATCAGTTTCACATTGCCTCTGGCCTTCTTTCGGGCATAAAAACGTACACAGTTGTTTCTTAATTTTTTTTTCTGCCTCAAGTAACTGCTAATGTTTACCATACAACGTATATTTTGTATTTTCTCTCCTGAATCTCTTCTCTATGCCCAACCACATTCAAAGAAGAAAAGGAGATACTTGACCCCCAATAAAATCCATAAAATCCACCTTGAGGCCCCTTGGCCTACTTTAAGAGAAATTATAAAGATAAAGGGACCAGCAGCAAGCCAAACCAATCCTTTGGATGCTATCTTGTTTTATTTGTATATCAATTCTTTACACAGACTTTCTTAGCACATCGAGTCTAAAGTTCCTTTTGTTTAGAATTGTTTATATTCTCTTGTGTTTACTTCCCTCTCTTCCCTTCATTCTCTCAGTGGTTATATTAAAATGGTACTGTAGTACTTGAAATCTTTTGGATTGTCTAAAAGTCTGTTATTTGTCTGTCATTTTTGTTCTATTCCCCCCACCCCTTTTCCCTTTTAGCATTCATCCAGAATGGATTTCTCTCTAGGTTCAATGCTATCAGGGAAAACTGGTCTGCCAATTGGTTTTTCCATCTTAATTTGACTTCTCTTATCTCCTTTCTTTCTCTTTTGTTCTCAACCCTTCCCTTCTTATTCAATTGTTACTACTGTAAGTCAGCAGGCACTGGCTGTTTCCATCTACCGGTTTCTGCCCAGTTTTCAGGCCTAGGAATTAAATTAAACTTGTATAACTTGCGGCAGCTGAGGATATATGTAACTCATTCCAGGGGTGGGTTCTAAAAATTTTTATTACCGGTTCTGTGAGCGTGGCTTATTTTGTGGGCGTGGCTTGATGGTCATGTGACAATTCTTTAGGATTTAGCAGAGGGTACTAGTCTACCAGGATTTTAACTGCTTGCACAGCTGTACCAGTCTACTCATTTATTTTTGCAGGCACTGGTCTACTCATGTATTTTTGCAGGCACTGCTCTACCCATTTATTTTTGCAGGCACCGATCTACTCATTTGTTTTTGGAGGCACTGGTCTACCACCAAACTGCCTTTTACCACTGATCAGCTGTAGGGCGCCCTTTGAAGCCCCGCGGCAAGAGTTTAAACAGTTTTTTTCCTTATAGCCATCAGCTGGGACTCAGGAGGCATCAATAGATTGGGGGTGGGGCCAAATAAAAGGTAAGAATAACATGGGGCGGATGGGGGCGGGGGGGATAGAACCGGTTCGGTGACGTCATATCGCCACCACTACCGGCTCGGCGGAACTGGGCGGAACCGGGAGGAACCCATCACTGACTCATTCTTAACTCTTAGTGATAACAATTTTATATTTTCTGACATGGAAATAACAATCTCAGTAGACTATTGTGTCCCAGATAGCAGGATATTTGAAGTTTTTTTTTTAATTTTTGTCTTATCACTTCCATTTTTCCCATCTATCTAACCAGATAACATCATCAGGGATCATGAGTGTAGGGTTTGCTCCCTGTTTATATACAATAACTTTCCCTGCCAGTGTTTTCTCCATGGTACTTCCTTGATTAGGGTATTGTTTTCTGTTTGATTGTTTGCCTGGTATTACTCCCTGCTTATCTGGGTATTGACTGCTGGAGGGGATGTGTTCTGGTCTTTTTGTTTCATTCTTAGCATTTTTATTGACTTTTTTGAATGGCATGTGAATGTGGTTTATCTCTATGTATTTATTGATGTACTGATGTGATGTATTGATGGCTGATTTGTCTGAATGCCAAGCTTCTAGGAATTCCTTAGCGTTTTTGGATTTAGGTTGGTCTAGGATGCTCATTATTTCCCAGTTGAATTCATGGGTTGTGAGATTAAGGAGTTTTCATCATGTCTTCTGACTGCTGGCTGGAGTTCATGGATGTGCTCTGCTAGTCTACTACCTGTCTGTCCTATGTAGCAGCCGTTACAATCCTTACACTGTATGTTCCAGATTACTCCCGTTTGTTAGCTAGTGAGTCTTTTCATTTACTTGAGATGTTTTGGAGGGCTTTAGTTGGTTTGTAAACTATCATGGTTGTAATAGTCTTTGTTTCTGAGTTGTTTTTGAAATATGGTGGTGTTATCTTTTTCCTAGTTTGTGTTGGTTGTGCTGTAATGGGTTCTCCCCCTGTTTATTTGCTCAGAAGTCAAGTCTCTTTAGATCAGGGGTGGGTTCTAAATTTTTTTACTACTGGTTCTGTGGGCGTGGCTTATTTTGTGGGTGTGGCTTGGAGGTCATGTGACTAGGTGGGCGTGGCTAGCTGGTCAGAGTCATTTCTGGAAGGTCCTCACACTTACAACCAGTCCTTGCACTTACGACCCAACTCATGTGTTTGCTTTTAACACTGATCAGCTGTAGGACAGCCCTTTGAAGCCACGCGGCAAGAGTTTAAACAGTTTTTTTCCCTCTAGTCATCAGCTGGGACTCAGGAGGCAGCAATAGATTGGGGGTGGGACCAAATAAAAGGTAAGAATAAAATGGGGGGGTGGGGGGTGGGAGGGCGCGGGGGAGAGAACCAGTTCGGTGATATCATATCATCACTGCTACTGGCTCGGCCGAACCGGACTGGACTGGGAGGAACCCACCACTGCTTTAGATGTGGTGCCTACTTCCCAAGTAAGCAGGTCTAAGACTGATTACGAAGAAGTAAACCAATAAAGTTGTTACACAAATGATTGCCGTATTTGCCTGCCTGACACAAATAGCATAGCAGCCAGTTCTTTCACTCTCTCCATTTTTCCCGGTCAATACAAGATCATCTGTGGAAGGACCTTTTTCTGTTGAAAGTTTAGATGAATTGCTATATACAGAGGGCAATCCTGTAATGAGCAGTTCAGATGAGACACAACTGAATTTAATAAGGCTTTTCTTCAGATAAGAAAGTAAAAAGGTGGAAGACATTTTAAGCATTTTAAGCATAACAAAACCACCCATGTAGTGCAGATGCATTTGTATGTTTGTAGCAACTTCCTTAGAAAAAATAAATATTCTTTCACCACCCCTTCCACCCTGACCACTGTTTCATACCATAATTTATTTATATATTGTTAGGAAAAATATATTTATAATTTATGCCTCATGTTGCATGCATCAGAATTTTATCCAAAGACTTCTTTGGCTTCTCCACAAATCTCTCTGGTCTGCTTCATTCCATTGCAAGAATTGGAGCCTTTAATCATTGATTAAAAAGCATCAAATGAACATACCCAAAACAAGGAGACGAGAGGAGGGAGGGAGCAGGAATAGGAAAAAAGATAAATTGATCCTCAAAGAAACAGCATGAAGCCATTAAAGCAGTGTTTCTCAACTTTGGAAGCTTGAAGATGAGCGCTGCTGGCTGGGGGATTCTGGGAGTTGAAGTCCACCCATCTTCAAGCTACCAAGGTTGAGAAACACTGCATTAAAGGAAAGAGCACATATGATAGTTGTTTGAGCCTGAGACTTATTTCAAAGCAGTTTTGCTCTGCCTTAAAAAAAAAAAAAGAAGAAAGAAACTTTTTCTGATCTGTATCTTTGCTATATTGCTGCTAATTGATGATTGAAATAAAGGGTGGACAGGTCATAGTATATAAGTTAAACACAAGATGTTACAGGTAGTCCTCATCTTACAACCATGTGTTTAGCGATTGTTCAAAGTTACAAGGACACTAAAAAAAATGAGCTACAACCCATCCTTGCACTTGAACAAAAGGCTCTTGGCAACTGACATGTATTTACAACTGGTTGCAGCATCCTGGGGTGATATAATCACCATTTGTGTTGTGGCCTTTTCTGCCAGCTTACAACAAGCAGTCAATGGGGGAAGATGGATTTGCTTAATGACTGCATAATTCACTTAACAAGTGAAATGATTCACTTAACAACCATGGCAAAAAAGGTCATAACAACTGGGTGCAACTTGTTTAACAATTACCTTGATTAGCTATGAAAATGCTTGTCCCAACTGTAGTTATAAGTCAAAGATTACCTGTATACTATTTATAGTTTAAATTATAAGGGTAGGACAAGAAGCAATGGGTGGAAACCAATCAAGGAGAGAAGCAATGTAGAACTAAGGAGAAATTTCCTAACAGTTAGAACAATTAATCAGTGGAACAACTTGCCTCCAGAAGTTGTAAATGCTCCAACACTGGAAGTTTTTAAGAAGATGTTGGATAACCATTTGTCTGAAGTGGTGTAGGGTTTCCTGTCTAAGCAGGGGGTTGGACTAGAAGACCTCCAGTGTCCCTTCCAACTCTGTTATTCTCTAAGTTAAATACCAACAAGCTCCCAAACATGATTAGGCATGTGCAAAACTCAACATATTAAGACCAGGCTGTTCTGGGTAAAGATTAGAGGTTTCTAGGAAAAATAGTCTTTCAAATGAGAAACAGTCCAAGGTGCCCTGGGTGGTCCAGTCATGAAATAGGATTGTTTTGTCTGGATTGCTATGTTTAGGATATCTCATACAGTTTCTGATTTGAAGTATTTACTTCCAGAAACCAGCATACCACTTCTGGAATGCCATGGTCAGAAGAAGGTTCAGCATGATTCCATTATTCCTCCAATTTGCCCTTCCTGAATTAGTGAGTTATATACCTCCTTTTATCTATGTATGTGCAAATTTATTTCCTATTATCTTAGTGTATCTACATTCTCAAGGTGTCTTAAAACAATTAAATGCAAGCAGAAACATCAGCAACAAGTTTGTTTTTATTGGGAGAAAGAAAGAAGAAAGAAAGAAAGAAAGAAAGAAAGAAAGAAAGAAAGAAAGAAAGAAAGAAAGAAAGAAAGAAAGAGAAGACCCCCTACCTAACCCAAACCAAATGAGTTGCTTGATCATGATATGTAATTGGCATAGCAGTATCTATAAAATTTGGCCAAGAGGGTATTCTTAATTAGAACACAAGAGCAAAAAAAAAAAAATGTATAGAAATGAAAAGATGTACAGTGAATATTGGCTTACTTTTACCTTCAGGATGGGCAAGGAAGTTGCATGTTGGTATCCAGAAGATACCAACATGCAACTTTTCACCAGAACATTTTGAACTGGGTTGTTTCATTTTAACCTTGAAGCAAATACACCTTTCAGTTCATTCATGTCCTAAATCTGAGTGGCTTTGGGAGAACAACAAGATGGTTTCAGATAATTAACAAGATTATGCATTTTTTTACCAAGATTATGCATTTGAGCCAAATTATACAAAGCACATCTATATTCCTGCTTTGCCATGTGGTTTATTTTAATATTCTGACACAGAAACTCAGTAATGTCTTTTTGGAACATTTCAGTTGGTTTAAAGTAGAACAGTTTTGCACTTCACACTTTGGAAAGAATCTGTCTCTAGCAGCATTTTTATTTTTCAGTCATGTATTTTAAATTGTTCCATTCAAGAAACCATTAACCTGAAAATGTGTACACATTTTACAACTTACAACTTACAACTTTACTATTTTGCCTTAAGCAACAAAAAATCATAACAGAAAACCACTGCAAAAAAATGCAAGTAGGTAGTAGAGATAAATGAATAATTGAAATTTTTTGTTTGGGCTGGAAGGGTGAAAAGGGAAAGAGAGAAAGTTACTGACATTCGTATAAAGTTGCAGGTAATCATTGTTTCAATGACAGGATAATTAAGCTCTCATAGGCAATTCCATAAAAATGTTGGCTATGGTATCCCATCAATTAAAACCACATAAAATAGAAGAAAGATGAGGAACAAGCAGGAAAGCAAAGCAAAGTTATGATAGGCAGTCAATTCCAAAATACTTTCTGCTTCAAGTATGAATTTTCTCTACCCCAGCTTCCTCTCAGTTATAGCCTCCCCATGTTGCTCTCTTCCAAGAAAATTGTCAGAAAAAAATAACTGCCTGCAGGATGGAAGGAGGATATTTTTATCTGCCTTACCATTAGATAGAAGGGAAAGTCTTTTATCTGAATTCAGCATAGGATTGCTCTAAATTAAATCCAATCTCCATTTAGCTTCCAGACTCTATTAAAGTACTTTCTGAATAGAACTTTTTTTAAATTTAAATTGATACCTTTTTTAAAAAAATTCATTTGCACACAGGGAGAGAGAGAATATGAGAATAGTTATAGCGTTTTGGCGAGGAAGGCAGTGACTTTGAGACAGTCATGACTCCTGGTGACTACAAGGACTTCCTGCAGTTTTCTAGGCAAGATTTCTCAGGTTTTCCATTGCTTTCTTCCTTGGGCTGAGAAAAAGCGACTGGATTAAAGTCACTCAGCTACATAGATTAGAACTCATAATCTCCAAGTTTCGAGCCAACTGGTTTTTACAGCTATATTGGTCTACTGAAATAAAAATGCCAAAGCAAAAATATGCTGGTACCTTAAAGATTACCATAATAAGCAGACAACTGTGGCAAGCACATAAATAGGGCAATATAAAAATACCTATTTTCTGTTATTGTTTGATAGTGACTGGATCCGGGAGAGACTAGAGCAGTGTTGGCGAACCATTTTGCCATCGTGTGCCAAAAGCGAGGGGAGTGCGGGTGTGTGTGTCATGTGCGTGTGTGCCCACACCCATAATTCAATGCGCCCCGCCCCCCTGCGCATGTGCGCGTGACCCACCTACGTTCCCCCCGCTTGTGGCACGATGGCACAGTGGGCCCGGTAAGCCTGTTTTTTTGCCCTTCCCAGGCTCCAGAGCCTTTCTAGGAGCCTGGGGAGGGCAAAAATGTCCTTATCCACTCTCCTGGAGGCCCTCTGGAGGCTGGAAATGGCCTGTTTCCTGACTTCCAGTCCCATGGGCCGTTTCTGGCCTCCAGAGGGCCTCTGGGGGTGGGGAAGGGCTGTTTTCGCTCTCCCCAGGTTCCTAGAAAGGCTCTGGAGCCTGGGGAGAGCGAAAAACGGGCCATCCCCCCCCAGAGGCCCTCCAGAGGCAAGAAACAGCCTGTATCTTGACTTCCGGTGGACCCAGAAGGCCTGAGAATCAGCTGCGCGCACCGGAGCTGAATTAAGGCAATGCTCGCGTACTCACCGATATGGCTCTGTGTGCCACCTGTGGCACATGTGCCATAGGTTCGCCATCACAGGACTAGAGTAACCTGTATTTTCTTTTAGTTGTAGCCATGGACAACTTTATTTTGCTTACCCTTCCTTCCATCCTTTAAAACCATTTAACATATTTCTGTTTTGTAAGAGAACAAAAGAACCCTGAGATCCCAAATTCCTAAATTTGGCACCAAAGAAAGTAAAATCTGTTTACACCATATGTATGTGCAAATTTCCATACATTTAGAGTCTCAACATATAAAAAAATGTTGAGACTCTAGAAAGAGTGCAGAAAAGAGCAACAAAGATGATTAGGGGGCTGGAGGGTAAAACATTTGAAAAATGGTTGCAGGAATTGAGTTTGTCTAGTCTAGTGAAAAGATAGACTGGGGCAAAATGATAACAGTTCCAATATTTGAAGGGCTGCAACAAAGAAGAGGGGGTCAATCTATTTTCAAAGCAGCAGAAGGCAAGACAAGAAACAATGGATGGGACTAATCAAGGAAAGAAGCAACATAGAACTAAGAACAAATTTCCTGAGTTAATTGTGAGAACAATTAACCAGTGGAATGACTTGCCTCCACAAATTGTGCATGCTCCAACATTGGAGGTTTTTAAAAAGAGATTGGATAACCATTTGTCTGAAACGGTACAAGGTCTCCTGTTTAGAGTACTAGAAAACCTCCTCCAAGGTCCCTTCCAACTCTTTATTCTGTTAGGTCAGCATTCTATATCCCACCTTTATCAGCCAAGCACTTGGGTCTAGTGGCTTATCAACTGTGCTTTAGCGGTGTGTGCATTTTATTGTGTGCGTGTATTTTGTTTAGTGATTTTTTTTTTTGGTAAGTGTGTGTTATTTGGACTGTAAAAATCAAGAAACCGTTTCTTAATGTTTTGCCAGAAACACAGTATTCTCTAACTTCTGATCATCTGAATTGCTGCAAACCAAATATGGTAGTCCTACCAATTTGCCAATTTTTAAATAATTGCCTTTATGTTTTTAATTTAATGATTATAAGCTCCATACATTGCACATAATCTTTTTCCTTTCTCTCCCCACCCCCATTTACAACCACTTACAGGGTCACATATGACATCACTGTGTTTTACAAAAGAGCAATAAAAGCCAGTGATCTGCTGTAGGGGAGGGGGACTTATTCTCATGAAAATCCCAGTAATTATTCCTTCTGTGGCTGTATCCTTCATTTCCATTAAAACTGCCTGAAAAAAATCCCCCAAGAATATTAATAGCTTATATAGCTTTGTGGGAAACCCAGTGGTCTAATTAGTGCATGTTTGTACACTGTGTTGTGCTGAATTCAGTGCTGATTGGCTTCCAGTGTTTAGTCACGGGCAATGTAAGATTCCCAGTCGCAATGTATGGCTGTGAAAGTTGGACCATAAGAAAGGCTGAGTCCAAAGAATTGAGGCCTTTGAACGATGGTGCTGGAGAAGACTCCTGCAAGTCCCTTGGACTGCAAGGTGATCAAACCGGTCAGTCCTAGAGGGGATCAACCCTGACTGCTCTTTAGAAGGCCAGATCCTGAAGATGAAACTCAAATACTTTGGCCACCTAATGAGAAGGAAGGACTCACTGGAGAAGAGCCTAATGCTGGGAAAGATTGAGGGCAAAAGAAGAACGGGACGACAGAGAATGAGGTGGCTGAATGGAGTCACTGAAGCAGTAGGTGTGAGCTTAAATGGACTTCAGAGGATGGTAGAGGACAGGAAGGCCTGGAGGAAAGTTATCTATGGGGTGCGATGGGTCAGACATGACTTTGCAACTAACAACAACAATTGAACAGAAGGGTGTCATGCAGTGACATCATCTTACAGATCCCACTTATAATTCACCTTATTGTGGTGAATGACTGTGATGTACCAGGAGACAATCTCTTGTTACTGTACATCCAACCAAATAGTGTTTACTTGTGGCAGCTTCCAGAATCTCCAGCAGGGGTCCTTTCCACCTCTGCTATCTGAGTTCATGTCCTTAAGTTAGCTTTGTTCCTTCATTTGGCCACCTAATGAGAAGGAAGGACTCACTGGAGAAGAGCCTAATGCTGGGAATGATTGAGGGCAAAAGAAGGGGGGACAGCAGAGAATGAGGTGGCTGAAGGGAGTCACTGAAGCAGTCGGTGTGAGCTTAAATGGACTCTGGGGGATGGTAGAGGACAGGAAGGCCTGGAGGAACGTTGTCCATGGGGTCACGATGGGTCAGACACGACTTCGTGACTAACAATGTGAGATGTTCACCAGGTGAGTGTTTGGCCCTTTGTTGAACCAGCATTACATACTGGTTAGCACACAATTTATTTACTATACAATTCAGGTTTTATATTTTGCTTTTCCCTTTGCTGACTTCATGTTTTATTGCCTACATTTATAGAAACTCAGGTTCTGATTCAGAGAATTCAGCAGTTAGCCATATTTTAGGTCATTTTGCCCTCATTTTTAGTTGTCTAAAAGAAACAACATTGCTTCTTTCACGTAAAGAATGGCCAACACTCCATTTCTTTATAGAATGTTGGCCAGACTCTGACTGATTTTAAGTGGCTGAATAATGTAATTTTGCTTAATAACGTGCTCAGAAAAACGTGTCTGTTTTTTGAGACTTAGCTCACAGTTCATAATGCTGGTTCATGCACATTGACACTGCCATGAATATAGGCATTATTACATTGCTACCTGATAATTTAAATTCTTCTCACATATCTTCCACCCTCCCAATAGCACAATTTATGGGAGAACGCTACTTCAAAATTTACTCATGCATCATCCAGTGCATATTCCCAGGGACGAGGAAGATTTTTTTTTTTAATCAGGAAGGTTGGTAGCTATCCCATAACAAGCTTGCAAAAAATAATCAGGAAGATGGATGGCTCTAAGTAATAATAAAAAAGCTCACTAGATAAATATCCGCTTGGTTAGGTAACCTAGTGATGCAGTTTATAGCCATTGATGATGGAGTAATCAAGACTGTAATACTAAATCTTTTTTGTATAAGTACCTAGGAAATATACAAATTTCATTTATGCCATTTTATAATTTTTCAACACTTGTACAACAGAAGTGCAAAATAAGGTAAAGTTTACCTTTTGTGTGTGTCTGTTATAGGAAAGAAGTAATCCGTAAATACAGAATAATTACAGAGCAGGGATGTTGCTGAATATATTTGATACTATTGCATTTTTTTAAATGGATTTTTTTAATGATATAGTGCAATGGCAATATGCTGGTGCAGTTTATTCTATTATACTATATATTCTATTATATATTATATTATACAAAGTATGACTATAACCTTGTTGTTGGTATCCTTACGATTTATATTGATATTGTTTCCTGATTGCTTATTTGTAACCTATGACTATCATTAAGTGTTGTATGATTCTTGATGAACGTATCTTTTATTTTATGTACATTGAGAGCATATGCACCAAGACAAATTCCTTATGTGTCCAATCACACTTGCCCAATAAAAAATTCTGTTCTGTTCTATTCTATTCTATTCTATTCTATTCTATTCTATTCTATTCTATTCTATTCTATTCTATTCTATTCCAAGGTTCTATTAACTCATTTTGCTGAATAGAAGTGATTGTTGGTAATATACCTGAAGTGGTCCAATCAGTTAAAAATAAGCTATTTAAATGCTTATATAATTATAATGTGATTCCTGATGACTAAAGACATAGAAAGGAAAAGCAGAGACAGGATCATACAGTCTGCTGCTTCTACTAGCAGCTGCTTCGCTATGTTTTATGGTAAGTTGATCCAACTGTAGGATGCATTCAGGAAAAAAGATGCTAAACTTCCTTAGAACATTGCAGCTCCATTGTATAGGTAGAATATTGGCTAGTGCAACTTGATAGTATAGAAAAAAATATATGCATCACTTTACATTTATTGAGGATCAGGTTATATCATGAATATAAGGTTTGGTCTCGTATCTCAGGCAGGGCTGAGTATTGGTACAATACGAATAAAAGTGAACAGAATCTGTGATTCCATGACAGGCTTTATATTAATATATTTGGTTTGGATACATTGTTTGTACCGTTTCCCCCAAAATAAGACATCCCCTGATAATAAGCCCAATCGGGCTTTTGAGCACATGGCAATAAGGCCAAGCGCTTATTTCAGAGTTCAAAAAAATATAAGACAGGGTCTTATTTTCGGGGAAACATGGTATCAGTAAAGTAAAACTCTTTAATGTAATGGGAAAAAATGCAGGAGAAAACTGTTTTGTGTATTGTTAATTCAAAGTCTATATGCCTTGGGGCTTTAATGACATTTGATGGTACTGAAGCATATGGCCTGATTTTATCAAAGGTGCCATTAATGAGTATTGTTGCCATAGTGCAATAATGCCGGGAATGCAGAAATCTCAATACAAATAATCCAGAAAACAAATCAAATGCAGAGGCTTCAAGATTAATGTTGTTTTTCTCTTTTTGCAAGGAAATGCCCAGGTATGATTCAAACAGGCACAGTAAATACAAGCACCTAATAAATGTGCATTTCTCAAAACTACTACCTACATCAATTTATATTACAATCCATAGCCCAATACAGTACACAATAATTGTAGATTAACTTGGTATAGCATAGATTTGAGAATCTCGCTTTAACCAAAGCTTGCTTTATCAAACAGGGAACTATAGAAAATTCATTGTGAACTTCCTTAATGCCTTGTGTCACCTAATCAGCATGTGTAGCAGTATTGAAAGAAGGTAGTGGTAGGTATGGTAGGTTCAAGAAACCAAGATATTAGAAAGAAAGTTTAACAATACCTTCATTTATTGATGAAATAAGTACTCCCAAGCACGTCCATAAGCAACGGCATTCCTTATGGCAGTGTTTCTCAAACTTGGGAACTTTAAGATATGTGAACTTCAACTCCCAGAATTCCCCAGCCAGCTATCCCTGTTAATGGGTGACACCTCAAGTTCTAGAAGCGTCAACTGGGTTTATAGATGAACCTATAAATGAGTTTGTGGAGATTTTGGGCTTTTCTGCATGCAACACTTCAGCAGTTGCACTGACATGAACTGAATAGACAATGTCACCCTCAGCTTACTATAGCCATCTAGCAGTTATTCAAATTTTTTCAGATTAGAAATGGCAGTCCTCATCCACCTGTCTTATTAAGTAGAATAAGAATTGAAAACATAGTTTCTCAATACTGTAAACCAGCAGTTACGGATGATTATCTTTGCATCTCTTATCCAGGAGCCCCTGTTTGTCTGTCCTCCAGTCTTTTTCAAAAATATACTTTCCAGATATACTTCTCAGAATGTCCTTTGTCTATCATGGCTGCAAATGGTGGGGTTAATCTCATCAGATACTGTATAATGTTAGGTCTACCATCCCAATTTTCAGGAAGGTCTTTATGAAATATCTAATGAACTTTCTTCTTCAGAATCATTTTTATTCTTTCACCAGCTAAGGAACACCCTGTGTTGACCTTCTGTGTCGACTCTGTTCTCAATCACATTTTAAACCCAGTAAAAAGAGAAACATTTGTCCATGCCTCCATCCTAAATTACCCTTTACGTGAAAGATGTGTGATGCTAATCAGAGGCAAGCCCAAGATCTCACCACAGGTATACCTTTCAGAACTGCCTGAGACGAGTCAGAACAAAATTCTTAGTGCTGCCTAGTTTGCCTGCTCTTGACAGCGCATGAAGCCTCACAGCGCATGAAGCCTCCTGGTTGGAGTGTGTAGGGTCTTTCTTTCCTCTGATCTGAGGCAAGTTATATTGTGTAAATGCTTAATTAAAATGGATTTGTAATGACACTTGGATGAAGGGCATGACTTCCTTCTCATGCACCAAATAACATTCCTGATGAAACTTTTGCATATTCTATTTTTTTTCATCAGGGTAAACAGAGAGCTGATACTTCTCACCACCTGTCTGACCAGGTAATTCTATTCACTTGGTGACTCACATGGAGTCATCAGGGCATATTTTTTGCCTATGTGCACCGAGGCTTGTTTTATATACTTCAGTGAAACAAAATGACTTTGGATGCGTACGCACAAGAAGATAGCCCTGAGCCCTTTCAAAACAGTTATCTGAGCCTGGGGAGAAATGCTGTTTTAATTATTTGAAGAGAGTGCCTTATTTGCATTGTGAACTATTCCTCTTGAAGAATTTGCATAGTCTGAAAGAATAGATTTTTTTTCCCTACACATTTTATGCATCCCTCATAATTGAACAAAGTTTTCCAGTTCTTTTTTTTTTTTTTAAGGTAAAACTTCCTGGGATTTGGTTTTCCTTCTGCCATTCCTTCTGCATGCTGACTGCATGGTAACAGCCAGCATGGACCACATTTCTCCATATTAAGTGATTAAAAACGAAGGAAGGAAGGAAGGAAGGAAGGAAGGAAGGAAGGAAGGAAGGAAGGAAGGAAGGGGATTAGAATGTTTTGAGTTTTGCTCTAATGAAATATGCAGTAGTCCAGCTGATTTGGCATTTGTTCTGTAACTGTAGCTAACTTGGAATGATGTAACAGAAAATTCTGGGTAAATCTGTTTTGTTCCAAGCCTTTTAAAAAAGTTTTTTTACATGCATACTTTCTAATTCTCCTTTCCTTAACTAATCATAATGGGCCTCCACCCAGGGATGTCTGCATGGGAAGTTAGCAATGTCAAAGTGGCAAGTGTGCCTGGGCAACTGAAACCCATTTCCTTTTTACCTGCCACCAGGAGCTGTGGTGACACAGTGGTTAACTCTTCCAAGCATCCTTTTGAGGTCAGAAAAGGATCCAGATTGTTGGAGGCAATATGCTGAATCTGTAAACCACTTAGTGCTGTAAAACGCTATGAAGTAGTATATAAGTCTAAGTGCTATTGCAATTACTCACTGCATAACTTCACTCAAGGATTCGGGGTCTACTATGGCTCTAATATCATGCATTTATGACTTAAATTAACAACATTTTAAGAAGTCATCCCCCCTCCCCAAGTTAGTATAGGTCCGTGATGGCGAATCTATGGCATGTGTGCCACAGGTGGCACATGTAGCCATATCAGTGGGCAAGCTCAGCTCTGGTGTGTATGCATGTGTATGCAGTGGGCAAGCTCAGCTCTGGTGTGTATGCATGCACTGGCCAGCTGATTTTCAGGCTTTCTGGGCCCAGCGGAAGTAGGGAAACAGGCTGTTTCCTGCTCTGGAGGGCCTCGGAAGGTGGTGGGGAAGGCCCGTTATTTGCTGTTGCCTAGGCTCCAGAGCCTTTCTAGGAGCTTGGGGAGGGTGGAAATGGCTTTCCTCACCTCCCTGGAGGTCCTCCAGAGGCCAGAAATGGCCTATTTGCCAACTTCCTGTGGGACCAGCGGTTTTTGCCCTCTTCAAGCTCCTAGAAAGGCTCTGAAACTTGGGGAAGAGCGAAAAACGGGCCTTCCAGTCCCACTGGAAGTTGGCAGATGGGCCGTTTCTGGCCTTTGGAGGGCCTCGGGGGGGAGGGAGGCTGTTTTTGCCCTCCCAAGCTCCTAGAAAGGCTCTGGAACCTGGGGAGAGTGAAAAATGGGCCTACTGGGCCCACCATGCCATTGAGTGCCAGGAACGGGGGAAAGCGGGAGGGTGGGGGTGGGGCACATAGAATTATGGGTGTGCATGTGCATATGACCCCTCTCCCCCTGGCACGTGATGGTAAAAAGGTTAGCCATCACTGGTATAGGTACAAAAGATGGACAGAAATTTCCAGGGCCATGCAACAAAAGTAGGGACTTGGCATAGCTATCAAATAAAGAATAAAAAATGAAAATAGTTCCAAGATTTCATTATTTTATTTGTTCAACTTGTATGCCGTCTTTCTCCGAAGACTCAAGTAATGGTAGCCACAATAGTGGAAACAGCACAGCATCAACATGTCTTTATATAATGCCTTTAGATCAGTGGTGAGATTCAGCCGGTTCTGTATGGATCATACGAACCTGTAGCGGTGACTGCAGGAGGCTCCGCCCACCCGCCTGGATGTAATGCGTGACTACTGCATTTGCAGAAACGGGTAGGGAAGGTAAGTGAATCCCACCTCTGCTTTAGTTCAATAATGTTGAGAAGTTAAAGTGAATAATTAGGATCTGAAGCTCCAGGATCTGATTTCTTTTCCATCTCATTTGCAAAAATGGCTTCTTAGTCAATTCAGGTAGCTGCCCTAGTTGTTGTCTAAGGCTTTAAGTTAGGAGTGCTAGTTATGATTTTAGTAGTCTGGAAAGGGTCAGTGGCAGTGTGAAATTTAACGGAAGAGAGAAGATTCTCAACAAGGAACATGGAATAATTCTGCAGATATATTTCAGAAATTGATTTCATGGTGGCCTATGAACTGAATCCCAGGTATATTTCCTCCAAATCAAAATGTGGTACTTTTTAACTTTCATCTTTTCCAGCAAGTGGTTGAAAGTAGAAATCTCACTAATTTGCTGGGATTACAAATAATGGCTATCCATGATACCTGGATTGCAAAATCTGTATGACTGCTAGATATCAGGCATGAGATACAGAAAATTCTCTTCGTTGTCTCTGCCATTGTTGGATTTCTCCAGTAAGGGGATAGTATGCCTGATTAGGTGATCATAATATGTGCAGAATTTGTTTAAGAGTCAGAACTTTCTATAATCTTTTGCTTCAAAGAAGTTAAGATGTACCATGCCTTCTGGCCATATATGAACTCATGAAAACTCTCAAGACATACAAAAAATAGGCCTGTTTCATTTTTCTTATTTAATCTCTTAAACACATTTGCAGGCTTAAAATATTCTGAGCAATTCTTGATTGTTGAGCTTCTATCATCAAGTTTGAAAAGCAATTATTTGAATCAGCTTTAAAAGAAAACTTTAAAACGGTATCTGTAAGATAACATGCTTGGAAACTTATACTACAAATAGGAAGAGTCAATTTGAAATATTAATTGATAAGATTGATGACTTCAAAAATGATAAAGAAGCCTGGTGTAATTCAGACACAATTTAATTCTGGCCATTGGGGATGTGGGATTTTAATGAAAGGATGTTAATTAGTAAATTGCTATCTGTGAAATGGTGGCTGAGCCTTTATTCATGGATCATTTATATGCATTTTGCCCTGCCACCATGATGCCAAAGATCCCTTCTGGAAAGGCAGTTTATATTCTTGCCAAATGTTGCTCAATTTTTTTAAAAAAAATGTTTTCCAAATTATTATTTATGTAAGCAGAATCTCCCTATTAATCCTTGCATGCAATCATATTTTAAATATAATTTTCTGATTATCTTAAATGCAAGGATTAAGAAAAATGCACTTCCAGCATTTATCCTATCTCATCAGATTTGCCAGGAGTAAGTAAACTTCAGGGATTGGCCTGATTAACAGCTCCTTATTGTACTCATAAATGGGAAATGCAGAAGCTGAACAAGGTTACGTTCCATTAAGTTTCCGCATTTTTCTGGTCATGCTAGATATTATAGGTATGTTAATGCTTCCATTTGAGAGACTGCCTTTTATATTTTGAATCTCTTCACATGTTAAGATCTCCAGAGGAATCCTTGTGATGAGTCCCCCAGTTGCCGAAGCCCATCTGTCGGGTACGCAAGAAGCAGGCTTCATTCTGCACCACAAACAGGCTATACAATGCATTCTCTTAACATTTGTGTTTACATTTCTCCAGTTTTGCCTGCTTTTAGAATGCTTGTAAAGACATATGTCTTTAGTGAAGACTTTTAAGATCGGAAATACAAATTACTAGCTGGACGCCCGTACTTCGCTACGAAACTATGTACTTGGGCTTGATAAATTGACACTTGCAGCCTAAAACTTAATGTAGAATGTGTAACTCCAGCATAAGAGTGTGTTAATATAATGCAACTGACAGTTGGAACAGAGGGGGAGAGGGAGTAGAATGTCCCAGCCCACAGCATCCATCGGTATTCATCTGGCTAGCATCCTGTCAGTGTGTGAGACAGTTGAGGGGTGTTTGGAAACTCAAACAGTATTTGCTGTGTGAGCAAGAAGGAGACAGGAAGGAGGCTGGGCGTGGCTTAGCTCAACTGTTCTGTAGTAAAGCTGCTTGAGGATGTGAAAATAAAACTGAAAGTAAAACTCCTCTGCTTGTGTTTTGCATTTGGAACAGATTTCTTTTGAGGTGGAGAGGGGAAGTAGAACTCCTTAGCATCAGAGCTGGAACAACTTTCTTTTGAGGTGGGGAGGGGGAGTACAACTCCTTAGCAGCAGAGCGTGTTAATAATAATATAGAAAGTACTAATGCTCTGATGGTCATTTTGAAAAAAACTTTCTTAGTGAGCACCTAGAAGCCAAGAGGAACATACATGGCAAATTTTAAATTTGTAGGCTTCACGTTTCTGAAGATTTCATGATTAATGTGTGAGTTGTTTTCACTTTTATATATATAGATTATTTTAAAATATTACCTGTATTCTTAATTTCTATCTAAATTATAAACCTTCTTTGAAAATTCATTCAAACAGACAGGTAATATATATTGTACATCAAGTAAATAATATCTAATGAATGTACCCTAGTGTAGACGTCATAGCATTCTACAGTTCACTGTGTTTGTATAACTCTACTCTTTATTGCTTTTAAAGAAAAAAGAAAAAAATTGAAACCTATCAGATTATTGGAGTAGGTAAATTTCTGGAACTAATATCTTGAATGTGGGATGTTGACAGAATATGCTAAGGATCCTGTTGAAAATAGTTATGGAATAGCCACTGCCAGAAGTTCCTTAGGAAAATTAAGAGCATTAGGAAGAAAGGTATAAATTTAGAGATTTCTACTATTCTTTTCATTATGAAAATCCTGTGAATGCCCAAAGCAATGTAAGACTATAAAGAAATTCATTTTTCTTTTGTAGCTCTTCATGGAATGATTATCCAAAAGGGGGGGAAAAAAACACCAAAAAGACCTAAAAGTCTGATCATTCATTTCCCACTATCTTGTCAGAGCTGAAGAAGCTTCTTGGATGAGAAGCAAAATGTCTTCAAAGAAAAACCAGAAAGTCCAGTTGCCTCTTGAAAAAGCACCTTGGGACAACCATGACCTGGATGACTGAGAATCTCCATAGATACTTCCAGTGTTGGATTATTCACAACTTCTGGAGGCAAGTTGTTCCATTAATTCATTGTTCTCACTGTCAGGAAATTTCTCCTTAGTTCTAGGTTGCTTCTCTCCTTGATTAATTTCCATTCATTGCTTGTTGTCCTGCCTTCAGGTGCTTTGGAGAATAGCTTGACTCCTTCTTCTTTGTGGCAACTCCTGAGATATTGGAATACTGCTATCATGTCAACTAGACATACCCAAATGCAGCAACCATTCTTTATATGTTTTAGCCTCCAATCCCCTAATCATCTTTGTTGCTTTTCTCTGCACTCTTTCTAGAGACTCAACGTCTTTTTTACATCGTGGCGACGAAAACTGGATGCAGTATTCAAAGTGTAGTCTTACCAAAGCATTATAAAGTGATACTAGCACTTCATGTGATCTTGATTCTATCCCTCTGCTAATGCAGCCTAGAACTGTGTTGGCTTTTTTCACACCTGCAGCGCACTCTGGCTTATATTTAAGTGATTGGCCAAAAGGTCTCCAAGATCCCTCTCACAGTTACTACTATTGAGCCAGTTACCACCTATACTATACCAGTGCATTTTGTTTTTCTTGCCTAAATGTAGAACCTTGCTTTTTTCACCATTGAATTTCATTTTGTTAGATAGCACTCAATGTTCAAGTCTGTCAAGATCCTTCCATATCTTAAGACTATCTTTTGGAATATTGGCTGTTCCTGCCAGCATGATGTCTTCTGTAAATTTGATGAGTTCCCTGATCATCCAAATCATTGATGAAGATGTTGAAGAGTACTTGGCCTAAAACATTGGCATAACGAAGTAGGCAGGAATATGTTACTTAAGTAGCAGTGGCCAGAATACTTTGCTTCCTCCCCCCACCCCAGTCTGTTAAGAAGATGATTATCGAGAAAAGGAATCTTCAGTCTTCAATAGTATTGGGTATACACTGCAGTTTACATAGATTTCTGTGTTAAAATGGGAAGAAACCATCCTGAACTAATGTCACTGAAATATGGATGATGATTGGAAGAAACTCTGGGAAAGATGAAAAAGGCAGGATAGAGGATTGGATGTCATAGGGGCTTTGGGATTGAATATTGCTCTTTTATAGTTTAAATAGTTCAAAATGTGATTGGGAAAGATTAAATGCTGAAACCTATGACATTGTTTACTAACAACCTTATTTGCTATAAATAAGATTTAGACATCTGCATATATTTCATTGATCTGCCTAGGGAAGATTGTAAATGGATCCATTATGGAAAATTCAACAATCCAAATTTCCAGTTCAGTTCATTCATATCCATCAGAATTCCATTTGCCATTTGTAACCTGCTTCTGGCCAGAATATAATCACTTTGCTGATTTCCTTATAATTTCTATTATATTTGATATTGCTGCTCAGCGAGTCTAGCTCAATTAAAGGTAGGTTTTGAATGCATCAAATAAAAAAATAACTTTCACTAAATCTCTTTGGTTAATAATGTGATTTTAATTCTGAAGGGTTGCTTGAATCTGCTTTATAAGCATAATGTGAACGTTCCCCTGGAGTCACAAAAAATTAGCTTTGCATATCCCATATCTATTTAACACTATGTACGTTCCTTGACTCTTTATAATTTATTCTGGTGTGGCATGCATGAGAATTTAATTGGAAAAATAATGTAATATTGGAATCAACGATATGAAAAATCTGTTTTTCTCTATTTGAATAATATTACCATACATTTTAAGCACAGTGGATTTTCAAAAATTATATAGGTATAAGAGATGGCTGATGCAAAAAAAGTACATCCAGGAGAACCTTTGAAGTCAAACATTTCCTTTCTTGAATGTTTCAGAGATGAGTTTTTATATTCATTCTGGAAAATTCTGTTAACTTAAAGTTAGCAATGTAAATTAGTGCCAATGCTAATGCATGTAGCTTTCTGCTTTTAAAACAGCCTTCCCATCTCAATGCCCTTCAGTTTTTGTAATTATAACCACATTTCTATTCTTGCAGTTTAGTGGCCATAACATCTAAAGCTCTTCTATATTCACAAACTTGTTTTCCCCCCAGGCTTAAGTCCATCTTTACCATTGTTTCCTTTCTACAGTATATTCCTCACAAAGAGGTCTGAGATAACTATAATTATTTTCTATTGGCTTCAAAACACTGAAAATACAGAGAAAGTACCACTAGCCAGTCAAAGTCCACTTATGCGGCTTCCTGTTGCCCAATAGGAGACTGCAAATAACTTTACCCAGTCAGTATCCATTTCCTGATCACCAACCTGCAACAGTAAAAATCTTTTCCCTCCCCAAATAGAAAGTAAATAAATAGCTACTACTTCCTCCTCTTTGTTTTCAGTACATACGTTTGTGTGTGTTTTTCTGACATCAACATCGACCTCCATAATAGGGAGCTTATGCAAATGAGGACTCAGATTGTTGGGGGCAATATGCTGATTCTGTAAACCGCTTAGAGAGGGTTGTAAAGCACTGTGAAGCGGTATATAAATCTAAGTGCTATTGCTATTTAAGTTTTTCCAAGATTTCCTAATCACTTTGCTGCCAATCCTCCATTGCATTTAAAAGACCCTCTGATTCATGAATGTTCTCCTGTTAATGATTTTGAAACCAGGAGTTTTTCCTAATAGCTGTGACCATGGTTACATGCTGCTACCATGACTGACTTGAGAGGGGAGGAGATAATTTCTTCATATTATTTAGTGGGAGAGATACACTTCAAGGGCAGCTTGCTGAACTTCTCTGGTGACAGGAGGGTACAGTAATGGTTGACTTGAGTCTAGGAACCAGAAGGCAAGAATGGGTGAGAAAAAGGACCATCTACAAGGTTTGCAGGGCCAAAATAATTCAGAGGAAAAGAGCAACTTTGCTGCAGTTCCCAAACACCAGAGCTAGAGTCAGAAATGGCTTGGCCCCCAAAAGCAGAGTGCAAAAACTCCAAGTCCCCAAAACTCTAAATGCAAAGCGTTGTGTTTGTAGTTCTAGATCAGGGGAGTCAAACTTGATTTCATTTAGGGCCTCATCAGGGCTGTGTTTGATCTCAGGGAGGGGGGGAGTGGCTGGGAGGGCATGACCAGCTTGATGTCACTCATTGAGGCTCCATTTTCTGCTGCGATGGCTCGCTTGGGCTCCATTTTTGGCTGTGATGGCCTCTTGCAGCCCTCTGCCATTGAAAACTCCATTCACTGGCAGAGATACCATGGGCCAGTCCTTTGCTGTTTTCAGGGCGGGCCTGTGAGCCAAATCTAAGCACCCCGCAGGCTGGATGCAGGCCATGGGCCTTGAGTTTGACACCCCTGTTCTAGATGTTCTAATGTCCAATTGTGGTGTACCATTCTGCTTTCTTTCAATGTATACATGATATAACGCTGAATTTAGATGCCTCTAGGGAACAGTTAAAAATGCTGAAGTCTTAGCATTTCATAATCCTCTGGTACAGTCTTTTTCAAAAGGCCTCGTGTGTCATTCAGCATGGTAATTTGCACAATGTTCTTTGTAGAATTAATGATGTCTATAGGCCAGTGGGTAAATGAGGAGTGTGCTATCATTCCAGTTGTTTTATGTAGTTACAAACCTTAGTTGATCAACTGAACTCATTCTTTGGCTATGCATGCTCCAGATTTTAATGTCTAGCATCTTTGTTTAATTTGCAATATCTTCAATTAAACTTGAGAAACAGCAAAAATGATTCAAAACCCTGGCTGAAACAGCTTGCCCAAAATCTCATTCAATACACCTTCATGTATTTAAATATTGGACTGATAATCTGATTAATCATTATCCTTAATAGTACATGAAAATGAGGTTCTTTTATTTTATTTTTATTTTTTTATTTTTCCTTTTATTTTCCTTTCTTTTGGGTTCCTCCAACAAGCTGACAGATGGTGGCTATTAAATCAACAATGCATAAAAAATTAAAATTATGCTGAAATAATCACAGAAAAAATAGTGAAAACATCATGATATAAAATTATTCATACATTTAAATAATATATATATAAATGAATCAGTTATAATTTAATGAAATGACTGCCAAAATGCAAGCCTCCTCTTTATCTATAATAATATAGATCTATACAAACATTTTTATATTTAACTATAAATCTCAGTAAGATTCTGAAATCTTGTGATTGAACAATGCTTATAATAAAAAAAACCTCTTCTATAACCCTGTAATCCCAATGCTTCCCCCCCAAATCACACTGACCTCTGCTTTGATAGATTCTTATTGGTTATTGGTTTCATCCTAGAGCCTATCAGTTAAAACTAACATTATATTGATAGCTTGTTAGACCAACACTTTATTTTCGTTTAATCCTTTGTTTTTTAACTAATTTACTTGCGTTAGACTCCTCTGTCAATCATGTCTTAAACTGGTTTATTTCAAATGTTATTGTCATGCATTCTCCTCCCCTTACTGGTTTTCAAAAGGATTGCCTTTTGAAGTCTCAGCAATTCAATTAGAGTTGAAAATAAAGTTAAAATATCGCTACACCTGCATCCCTGTGCTTAGTCATTCAAACCCAAGAGTCATGCTGGATGATTGCAATGCACTCTACATGGGGCTACCTTTGAAGAGCCTTTGGGATCTTCAATTGATGCAGAGTGCGGTGGCACAGGCAGTCTTTGGGGCTTCTAGAGTGACCCATGTTACACCACTGTTCTGTAAACTGCACTGTCTGTCAGTTTGCTTCTGGTTACAATTCAAGATGTTCGTTATTACCTATAAAGCCCAGCATGGCTTGGGTCCAGGTAACTGGAAAAACCATCTCACTCCTATGGGATAGACACACCTCACCCATGCCAGCAGAGGAGCCATGATTCCATCAGTCAAGGAATTCTGGCTGGCAGGGTCCAGGAGAAGAGTCTTCTCTGCTGTGGACCTGGACCTTTGCAAGTTCTTACCCACTGAGGTGACATCAGATCCCACTGTCCTGACCTTCTGCAAGAGCCTGAAGACCTGCTAGTTGGCTTAGGGCCCCCATGCAGAGGTGGGTTTCAGCAGGTTCTGACCAGTTCTAGAGAACTGGTAGCGGAAATTTTGAGTAATTTGGAGAACCAGTAGTAAAAATTCTGACTGGCCCTGCCTCCATCTATTGTCTGCCTCCCAAGTCCCAGCTGATCGGGAGGAAATGGGGATTTTGCAGTAACCTTCCCCTGGAATGGGATGGGAATGGAGATTTTACAGTATCCTTCCCCTGCCATGCCCCCCAAGCCACGCCCACAGAATCGGTTTCTATAGAAAAGCAAAAACATTTGCTTTTCTATAGAAAATAGTATATAGGGAATATAGTATATGAATATTATATTAGCACTAAGTTATGAGAAAAATAAGCACATCACCACAATTATTGAACAAAATTTAGCACAACGCACAACTATTTTTTATGTGGAGGTGCTTTAAACAAGTAAAATACCCCCCCCCTTTTTTTTTAAATTTGATTTATATGCCGCCCTTCTCCAGAAACTCAGGGCGGCTTACAATGTGTTAAGCAATAGCCTTCATCCTTTTGTATATTTATACAAAGTCAGCTTATTGCCCCCACAAACTGGGTCCTCATTTAACCTACCTTAGAAAGGATGGAAGGCTGAGTCAACCTTGAGCCTGGTAAGATTCGAACCTGCAGTAATTGCAGGCAGCTGTGTTAATAACAGGGTGCTTTAAACCACTGTACTACCAAGGCTCTTGGTAATTTAATTGCTTGTTTTATTTATTTCTTTATTATGGATGCCTTTATTCTGCTTTAGTTATCCCAATTCTAAATGGCTCAAGGCAAAGATATAATACATCACAGGAATCTGAAGAAAAATGTATACAGTATGTCTTTGACATTCATTTAGAGATTGTTCAGTTACAAGAGCACTGAAAAAGTGACATCACCACTCCTCAAACTTACAACCATTGCAACATCCCCATGGTTACATCATCAAAATTTGGGTGCTTGGCAACAGGCCTGTATTTTTGATGGTTTTAGTCTGCTGAGGTCATGTGATCACCATGCAACCTTCCCACCCGGTATCTGTCAAGCAAAGTCAATGGAGGAAACTGGATTTGCTTCAGGACTGTTGGTCCTTAACTCAGTGATTTACTTAACAATCATGGGATAAAGAATATAACATCCAGCGTGACTCATGTAACAGCTTAGCAATGGAAATTCCAGTCCCAATTGTAAATCAGGGACTACTGTACTCACAGAATACTAAAATAACAATCCTATTCCAGATCTAAATTATGGTGAATTGCAATACGTTATCTTCATCCTGTCAAAGTTCAGAACAGCATCCCATTTTGTTGAATATCTCTAGGATTCATCATGCATCATAAACTTTTTCAAAGCTCCATATGTCTGAACTGAATAGTGAAAGATGCCCAATACTTGTTTTTTTTTTTTTAAACCATCTTTGGTACAGACTAGGCTCCTGGACATAAAACTTTCAAATCTCTTGAAAGTAATTTTTGATTTAGGCCTTTCTTGTCAGAGGAAAGTTCAGCTCTGCTTCAGGCTTCAGATTCTAACAGGTTTTATTTTCCAACAGATCTGATGGCATCCTTCAAGCATGAGTTTGGTTCAAGCTTCATTTGATCCATTGCTTAATAGGCTCTATCTTTATCTGATGTTCCTTGTTTACAACATCAACAAATGGCTAGCCTAGCAGGGCACTGACATCCAAGTCTGAGATTATTTTTGATATGAGCCATTTCTATCCTTTTCAGTGGTTCATAAAACTACCGGTAGTAATGTTATTATGTTTGCTGATGCCACCACTCAGGTGAAATATGGTGCATGACTCTATTTTCTATTAGGTACACCAAGCAGAAGACTAGCTTTTGTGCATGGTTGCTAAGAAGGCAATAAAAGGACAAAATCACAGTGTGAGGGAAGCTCCTGTAATCATGCTATCAAGTTATAGATATTAGACAAAATATAAGTATTTTGCAAAAGGTACTGCACATATTCTGCATTTGCAGTGCTGTGCACAATTCAGAGAATATAGTAAGAAATCATGTGTCTCTCCAGTCCCAATGATGCTCTGAATGTTTTTGCCCTTCAGAAGAACAGCCTTCTATTTCTCCACTCTGATTTCTCTCTGCAGTCCTACGTAGCCACCATCTCTCTTCAACTTCCATATACTGTATTAGCTAATAAAGCATTTCCCCTTTCTGAAATCTCAGGTCTCCAATGCTCTTGCTTGGATTAGGAACTGCCATCCCTTCAAAAGACTAATTGACACTTCATGTATGGAAGTTCAGTGAAAAATTGTCTAAAAGTTGGGGAAATCCTGTCAAATCCTGGTTTGATAGCAAAAACAGACATCTCTTAATTGGAAGGCATCAGCCTCATGGGTGAAAATATGGAACAATCAAAAGCTGATGCACTGGCCAAGAAAGCCAAGATGCTGCCTGTTGATAATATGAAATCTTTTCATAAGAGAAAAGATCAGTATCAGACCAGATGTGTGGCTGCCACTATAATCCGTGCTGGTTATTGTGCCGGATATGCTGCTTGTCAAATCACATCACTCTCGCTCTAAACCCAAGCTGACAGCTACTGAATCAAATACATCAGCTATTGAATTAAAGTTGTCTCGGAAGAAATCATACCAGGGTTAAGTGTAATATATAGGAATATACAAATTGTGGCATGAATCTTTAGACTGATTTTATTTTAAACAGTATCAAAGAGCATTAGTTGAAATTATAGAAAACTAGGGAAATGTCTGTCTAAAAGACCAGGTATATCTGTGTGGTTGAAGACCTATACAATATAGAATTATATACAGGGAGAATCAGGTTGACAATATCCCTAGAAATTCATAGAAGACCCCTCACCTAGTCTTAGGGAAGATGGACTTTCCCCCCTTATTGCACTATTGTTCTCCTGTGGCATCCTACATTTTACATTTTACAATAGGAAAAAAAGTAAAGTTGTGTAACAGTGCTGAAATGTGACATTTCTCTTCCTTCCCCTGGTGAATCCAGTGAAAAGGGAGAAGGGGAATTTTGGCTGATCTCACTATGAGCCATTTGGGAAGTCTTATCTTTATGGCTCAGCATCTTTAATCTGTATGATTCATCCTTTGATTAAGACTACTAGTTCCAGAAAAGAGGACATATTTACATATCGATTTGTATAAAGTTAGTTTGCATATTGATTTATGAAGCATTCTGAGTCACTTCATCCTATACTTTTAGTAAAGTGTTACTGTTTTTTTTTATTTTCAATCATGTACAATTGTATTTTTCAAAAACAAAATTCTTTATTTTACTTTGGTCTATTCCTAAGAGGCCATCTGAAGATGGACAGGGAGTCCAAGCAAAAAGAGAGAAAAACAGAGGAAACAATGATGGATGTCAATGTTCATTTTGATGCAGGTGATGTTCCTCTTTGGTATGATTCACTGCTACTGGATGATGTGAGGGACAAACAGCCGAAAAAGAAAGAGGAATGACAACAAAGAGGAATTAAGTTCAAACAGGATTGCAGATACTTTTCTCTTCACACCATTACAGTGATGGACTTCCTCATTATTTTGGTCAACTTCCTTTCACATTTTGCTTTTATACTGTGCTAGCAATATGTCATTGTACTACTATCGTGTACTACCTACAGTATATAGGTTATGTTGACATCTCATCTCCAGTCCAGACAGTTTCAGTTTCAAAATAGCATTTCCTCTCTTCTCTCAAAAGTGATTATTTTTCTGTAGTTATGATAGAAGAGCCATGGTGGCATAGTGCTTAGAATGCAGTATTGCAGACTAATTCTGCCAACTGCCAGCAGTTTGATTCTCGCCGGCTCAAGGTTAACTCAACCTTCCATCCTTCCGAGGTTGGTAAAAAGAGGATCCAGATTGTTGGGCATAATATGCTGACTCAGTAAACTGCTTAGAGAGGGCTGTAAAGCACTGTGAAATGGTATATAAATTTAAGTGCTATTGCTATTCATTGATCATGTGGTTACTGATTTGGTTAGGGCTGAGATACAGACAACTATTATTGGCTCTTTTAGGCTGCTACGGGGACATCCCTATCCAATCTCTGACCATCTTCCATGGCTTTTTTGGCTTGGATCCTTGGCTTCCAGAGAGGCATCTACCATATGATGATATATAGTTGCTTTTTTTAAAAAAATATTGTGGTCTTCTTTTAAGCATAAAGTTGTGGGCTTCTTATAAACATACTTCAATCCTCTTTTGAAAGAGGATTGTAATATTCTTTTGAGTGAACATTAGCTCTGTGCTGCAGAGAAGGCTCTTCTAGACTGGGAAAAATAGATATGTTCTATTATCTCTATGTTGTTGGTATTGTCACCATTGGTGGCCTGACAAATGTTCTGCCAAGAAGGGGTTTCATGTGGCTCAAATTTTTACTGTTTTATTTTTTTTAGTGGAGTGAGGAGTGCCATTTTACTTACTCAATTCCAGCTCCATAACTACCTCTGGATGCTGCCAGTTAGCACAACAGAACAGGACTGCCATTCCAATAATTGTGGATGGAGGTTACTCATTTTGAATAACTTCCTTCCTGCTTTCCTGCTGGTAGGTGACATATGGTGGGAGGGAAAATGAAGCCAGGCAAATCCACTTTTCCTAATTTGTCCTGTATTAAGAGCATGGCCAACACCAGTCATAGACCTTGTTACTGAGGCAAAATAAGGTTTGGCAATCATGGTATCAAATTTCATGCCAACATATTTTTCTGCTAGGTTGAGGACGATGGATAACACTTAGCATGGCCATCTGACTGTGCCAATAGACAACTCAGATACAAATATTCAGTGAAATACAATGAAATAATATCCCTTGTATCTGCCCTGTTTTCTTATTTTCTTTGCTATTGCTCTTCTTTCTGTTAATCAGCTTCTAAAATGCTTCAAAAAACTATTAAACAAAAAATAATGTAAGGTTAAAATAGCACAACATAAAAAATACTAAATGGAAGAGTTGAATAGGCAAGGCAAAGCAAAGCAAGGCAATGCTATGTTTCAGGAAGCTCCTTCAGCTGGAATTGGATAACTCTCCCCATCCAACTCTCCACGGCCAACTTTCCCCATCCAACTCTCCATGGCCAACTCTCCATGGCCAACTTGCCTCAACCAACTTGCCACAGCCAACTCACCAAGGACAACTCACCAAGGGACAATTCAACAATTCAGTTTAATTACTTAAAATAATTTTTAAAATATTTTATTTTTTGTCATTCACATTTCATTTTGTCTTTCCTTTTGCAGCCTTTCCTGATTCTATGCCATCATTTCTTGTATATTTATGTAACTCTTGTCCCATAGCGAGTTGTACTATGGTGAGTTGGCTGTGGCAAATCCTATGGTGGGTTGGCTGCGGTGAGTTGCTCTGTGGCGAGTTGGCTGCGGCAAGTTGCTAGGCATTCATAAAGAGAATATCACAGTGAAAACCATGGGCTATGTCATCACATCAACTTAAAATCATGTTATTCTCAATTCACAGAAAACAGATGTATTTTTGGGCAGGGTTAGCTATGTTTTTCATCCTGGTACACTATAGGTTGGTCATTAAAGAACCTCCATAAACTGTTTTTTTTAATTTAAAACAATAAAAGAGAGGCAAGCAATCTGTCTTACCATTTGGAGGGCTTCAGGATGTACGTCAGGTCATAATTCTAACACAGTTGCCCAAAGCCCACTTATGCATGAAAGCAGAATGGAAAATGTCTAGCATTCCTGTAATAACCATGGGAAAATCAGATTATCAGCTTGATTTTGAAACCTCCTCACAACCTCTAATGCTTTGGGTACTTCATATCTCCAGACCAACCTTTCATGAGTTATCATAGATTGTTTCTTGAGATGATTTCCCATTATGGTATCCATAGGTTTAATCAAATAACAATCATGATATTACAATGTAAATCCCACCTCTATTGTACTTGCATGTGAAGTTGCAATACAAATACTTAAGGGCGGAGCTTTTGTTACAATATCACAATGGACATTTCATCATTTTGGTATCATCATGGTTAGGAATAGCAACTTACAATTTTAAAGATTGAACCTGGCACATTTTATTACACTCTGACATGAGAGAGCAACCAATAAATTTTGTGCATGACTTTTTTTCATGTGATTTAAATTCCTGGCTGTCCTAATCATCTTAAAAAGGCAATTCTCTCAATCAAAATCATTTTAAAGACAAATGATATGTATATCATTTTACAGTATGGACCCTGACTATTGAGAAAAAAGTAACTATAAGAATGAGTATATTGAGATTTTAAACAGATTGACAAAACAGGTAAGCTAATATCTCTGGAAAAAAGTAGCATCCAGGATCCAATCTCGGTCAGTCACCAGGACCAGAGGTTTTGTCTTCCAAGCTTTCGGACTCATGATGGAGCCCATCAGGGGTAGTATTCACTTACTCTCCCTACCGGTTTGCAAATGTGAGTGCGCATTTATGACATTGTATCTGTATTCTCTTTTATATAGTGAACTGCATAGAGTTCCTCTGGGGCCAGGTGGTGTTAAGGTTATTTATTTATTTACTTTCCTAATGCAGATTCTGTGATTTGTCTGATAATTCAGAACGTCCTTTCTGATGTTCATCAGACCAAGGGGAGACTGAATATGTACAATGATCATGAGAAATTTTGCTAGCGGATTCCCCTACCACAACTGAGAAACTGACTGCAAATATTGGGGTTTCTCTCATTTAAGAGTGAATGAAGAAGTGGGACACATAGGGTACATTTTGGAAGCTGAACTTCCTTGTACAATGACATAAAAAGAACCCTATGACCAAGTCACAAGGCCCATCTATCATGGTGTTTTGTTTCCACAAGTAGATGCCAATGGGAAATGGCAAGTGGCCAGTGTCCACAAGTAGATGCCAGTGCTACTAATGTGACATGAGTTTAAAAGACCACACAGGTGTATGTCCTTCAGCAACTGGCATTCAGAGGCATAATGCTCCAATATTGAAATGCTGAGTCTATTGTCATCTTGAAGAGTCTGTATGTGTATACACGTATTTTAATATTGGGTGTTCTTATGCTTTGAATCCTCAGTGAAGATGCATGTATTATCTTTTGTTGACTAGGATCACCTGTTTTAATAATAAGGCCTTTCAAGCTAAGCATAGTAACAGAAATTTAGTGCTCAGCCAACACATTTAAGCTCTTTAGAAGAATGCCAATCTGTCTAGTGATGCAGAGGCACAAGCAGCTCCTGCTGGGAGTAAATGTTGATGTTATTTGACCCTTAATATCCATGCCCAGATTTGAAATAACATCTAAGATTTTCAGAAAAGGAGGCTTTATATAGTTTTGTTTCACTTTTTGCCTGTTCTTCAAAAGCAAAAGATACGGAAAATTCTACTTCAAATAGCCAGTCCTTTGGAAAGGTAGCTGATTGTGTTAACCTTGCCTGATGGAGCTACTGGATTATCTGAAGAAGGACTGATCTATGAGCATATACCATTTATTTGTTTGTTTGTTTGTTTGTTTCCCCCTTTTATAAATAATTCAAGATGTGAATTATCATATGTGATGTCCAACACATCTTCCTCTTCCTATTTTCCCACAACAACAACCCAGTGAGGTGAGGTGAGCTGAGAGAGTGAGTGACTGGCCCAAGGTCACCCAGATAGCTTTCATGGTTAAGGCAGGACTAGAACTCATGGCCTCCTAGTTTCTAGCCTCCTGCCTTAACCACTAGGCCAAATTTTTGAAGTTTTGAAAAACCACCTTTGCTGAACTTACTTTGAAGTATACAATGCAAGTATTGGATTCAATCATAATAATAACAATTTTAGTAGTGATATAGCAGTGGAACTGAAAAAAATCATCAAATGATTCAAAATGCAGATTGTAGAAAGAAGCAGAAGAAACAGTAGATCATATATTCAGCTCATGCAAAAAGATTGCAAAACTGATTATAAATAATGACATAACATAGACACCAAAATGATTCACTGGAACATCTACAAAAATTATCACATGCCAGTAATAAAATATTGGTGGAAACGTAGAGTTGAAAAAGAAGTAAAAAATTAGGAGATTAAAATATTGTGGGGTTTCTGAATGCAAACTGATAAAGCCACTCAGAGGTGCATTGAACTGTGCGATGGGCAGCAAATAAATGTAATAATAATAATAATAATAATAATAATAATAATAATAATAATAACAACAACAACAACAACAACAACAACAACAACAACAACAACCTGATCAGTGGGTGCAGCAAAATTTCACACACTGACTACCTACAATGCCATGACTGCGTCGCTAAGATCATTCACTGGAAATTGTGCCAGAAGTTTGGATTTGAGTACAGCAAAAACCACTAGGAACATCAGGTTGAGAAAGTTTTAGAGAATGAGAAACTCAAGATCATGTGGGACTTTTAAGATTCAGACTGACAGGCACTTGGTCCACAACACACCTGACGTAACAATAGTTGAAAAGAAAAAAAGTATGGTTCATTGACATTGCATTACCTGGTGATGCACAGATTGAAGATAAGCAGCAAGAAAAAATCACAAAGTACCGGGACTTGCAAATTGAAGTTGAGCAACTGTGGAAAAAGAAATCGTGTGTTGTCCCGATTGTAATTGGAGCCTTTGGAGCAATACCCAAAGGGCTACCCCGCTATTTAGAAATTCTAAATTTACCGGACTTGAACATTTTGACTCTACAAAAAACCACCTTACTCGGTACAGCTTACATCCTCCGACGATACCTTAACAGTTCCTAGGTCCTTGGTTAGGACTCGAGCTGCTGAGCTATTAACCAGATAGTGCTCAATTAGCTGGAAAAATAAAGCACCAAATGGAAGATGATGAAAGAACACGTTTGCCAAAGCTGAACCAAGTGAACCGGAAAGAATTGAGAAATGTACTAAAAAAGGTTAATGAGGCTGTGCAAACTATTCGAACCACTACATTAGCCGAAACTAACCAACTGATGTATGCAGCAGCTGTCATAACCACCAAAGAACTGGGGTTGAAAATACAAAAGAACCAAAGAGGCAAGAAGGGGAAGCCTAAATGGAAAATTCGGTTAGAATTGAAGATCAAAAAAGTACGTGGAGATTTGAGCAACTTGAAGAACCTAAGGCAAGGTCAGCTAAAGAACAAGCAGGTCAAAAGCAGCCTGGAAGCAAGATACGATCTAAGGAATAAGGAGATTGCAGTAGTAATTGAAGAGCTGAAGCAGAGGGTTGTTGCCATCGCTGAAAAGATTAAAAGATATGAAAACCGAGTAACTCAGTTCAAGGAAAACTCACAGTTCAGAGCAAATCAGCACCAGTTTTATAAGAATTTAGAAAATGGAAACGGAGTAACAACAAATGAAAAGCCTGATAAAGAGAAAGCTCTGAAATTCTGGAAGAATATGTGGGAAAACAACAAGAAGCACAACAGAAATGCAAAATGGATCAAACAGGTTGAGGACTCTATTAAAGTACATAAAATGGAAGACATGAAAATAACAAAAGCAATGGTGCAGAGACAGTCAAGAAAAGTGAAGAACTGGAGTGCACCTGGACTGGATGAGCTGCATGGCTTCTGGTTAAAGGCACTTACAAGTCTGCACAAAAGATTGGCAACCCAGATGAACCAGATCCTAAAAACACCTGAAAATGATGGATGGATAACAACTGGAAGGATATTTTTGATCCAAAAAGATAAAGAAAAAAGAAAGGACCCTGGAAACTATAGGCCAATCACCTGCTTGCCAACAACATACAAGCTTCTTACTGGTATCATTGCAAACCAAATCTATGGATACCTGGAAAGAAATAACTTGCTTCCTGTAGAACAGAAAGGATGCTGCAAAAACTCAAGAGGAACAAAAGATCAATTGCTGATCGACAAGCTAATCCTAAAGAACTCAAAGAAAAGACGAACCAACCTGTTCATGGCTTGGATAGACTATAAGAAAGCATTTGATTCAGTTCCCCATAGCTGGATCAAGAAATGCCTGGAAATCTTAGGCATCAGCAGCAACATACAAAAATTCATGGAATCTTCAATGAACCTCTGGAAAACAAAACTTATGGCTAATGAAGAAGAACTGGGTGAAGTTGAAATTAAACGAGGCATTTTCCAGGGCGATTCCCTTTCACCCCTACTTTTTATACTCTCAATGCTACCACTGACAATCATTTTGAAGAAGATGAACTGTGGATACGAACTTGTAAAGAAAGGACTGAAAATCTCGCACTTGATGTACATGGATGATTTGAAGCTGTTTGGTAAAACAAAAGCTGAACTGAATTTATTAATTGAAAACACAAAAGAATTCAGCCAAGACATTGGTATGCAGTTTGGAATTGACAAATGTGCAACAATAGCAACCAAAGCAGGCAAGATCATAAAAGAGGATGGAATAGAACTAGAGAATGAAGAAATGATAAAGGCAGTAAAATCAGAAGAAGGCTACAAGTACTTGGGGATTTTAGAAGCCTCTGACTTAATGCATAATAAAGTCAAGGAATTAACTTCAGCCAAGTACATTCGGCGAATTCGTAAGATATTAATGTCCAAATTGAGTGGAGGAAACATCATAAAAGCCATAAATACCTGGGCTATACCTGTGATTAGATACTCTGCAGGAATAATTGACTGGACCCAGATGGAGTTAGACAATTTGGACAGAAAAACAAGGAAGCTTATGACAATGAATCATGCCTTGCACCCTAAAAGTGATGTTGACCGATTATATTTACCAAGAGCAGAGGGTGGTCGAGGACTCCTACAAGTAAAGCAGACTGTGGAAGAAGAAAAATGCAGCTTGAATGATTACATCCAGAAAATTGAAGAACCAATGATTAAGGAAGTAAATAAAGGAGGCCTTTTAAAGACAACTAAAACAAAAGCAGAATATAAGAAAGAAGTAATTGAGCAGCGAGCTGAAAATTGGAAACACAAAGCTCTGCATGGCCAATACTTGAAAAGTATTGAAGGCAAAGCTGACCAGAAACTAACTTGGAACTGGTTAAGATCAGGAGTACTGAAAAAAGAAACTGAAAGCTTTATTTTGGCAGCTCAAGAACAAGCCCTAGCCACAAACTGTATGAAGGCAAAAATTCAACATGTTACCACCAACAGCAAATGCCGCCTCTGCAATGAGAAAGATGAGACAGTCGACCACCTGATCAGTGGGTGCAGCAAAATTTCACAAACTGACTACCTACAACGCCATGACCGTGTTGCTAAAATCATTCACTGGAAATTGTGTCAGAAGTTTGGATTTGAGTACAGCAAAAACCACTGGGAACATCAGGTTGAGAAAGTTTTAGAGAATGAGAAACTCAAGATCTTGTGGGACTTTAGGATTCAGACTGACAGGCACTTGGTCCACAACACACCTGACATAACAATAGTTGAAAAGAAAAAAGTATGGTTCATTGACATTGCAATACCTGGTGATGCACGAATTGAAGATAAGCAGCAAGAAAAAATCACAAAGTACCGGGACTTGCAAATTGAAGTTGAGCAACTGTGGAAAAAGAAATCGTGTGTTGTCCCGATTGTAATTGGAGCCCTCGGAGCAATACCCAAAGGGCTACCCTGCTATTTAGAAATTCTAAATCTGCCGGACTTGAACATTTTGACTCTACAAAAAACCATCTTACTCGGAACAGCTTACATCCTCCGACGATACCTTAACAGTTCCTAGGTCCTTGGTTAGGACTCGAGCTGCTGAGCTATTAACCAGCCTCAAAGGCTGTGAATCTCACTAAAGATTAACCAATAAATAATAATAATAATAATAATATAGAAATAATAAAAATTATATTATTATTATTATTATTATTATTATTATTATTATTATTATTAATGTGTGGATAATTGATGTGGCAATATCAGGAGATAGTAGAATAGAAAACAAAGAATTGGAGAAGAGCAACAAAATATCAAGATCTGAAAATCAGAGTTGAAAGATTATGGCATAAACCGGCCATGGTGATCCCAGTGGTGATTGGAACATTGGGCGCCATATTAAAAAAATCTTGAATGTCATTCAGAAAAATATGTGCATTGACAAAATGTCCATCTGTCAATTACAAAAGGCCAGACTACTTGGATTACATATATACTAGACAAACATTATGACATCCTCAGTTCTTGGGAAGAACTTGTTGTGTATGAAGACCAACACCAGCTAAAGAACTGGCAGCTGTGATTTAATATTTCATGTATATAAGGATACTTTATAATAGAAAATGAAGCAGCTAAAGTGCTCTGGGACTTTAGAATTCAAACAAACAAGCCGCACAACACTCTAGATTTAACAACTGTTAATAAGAAAGACAAACGAGTCTGGATAGTGGACATTGCAATATCTGGAGACAACAGAATAGAAGAGTAACAACTGGAGAAGATAACAAAATACAAAGACCTGCAAATAGAAGTAGAATGACTGTGGCAGAAGACAGCCAAGATGACATCTATAGTAATAGGCCCCTTGGCTGCAATCCCAGAACATCTGGAACACCATTTGAATGCCATCAGCATTGACAAAAATCACAGTCAATTGCAAAAGATAGCTTTACCTAGAATAGCTTACATCTTGCAATGATACCTTCAACACATCAAACAACAGCATCTGTCTATTCCAGATCCTTGGGAAGGGCTCAACAGATGGATAAAAATGACAAATCCAGTATAAACATCTGGCTGACTGTGTGAGCAATTATAATTTATATGCTGTCCGACTCATAGTGACTCTGGACAGTTTCCAATTGTGAAAACATTTAAAAGAACAAGTAAAAATCCCCAGAAAAACAGCACAAGACAAATAGCAACAATGGCACACACACACACACACACACACACACACACGATCCTTAGAACAAAGGAGGAAAGGGGCATCAGAAGAAATGTGAAAAGGTTACTGGGGTGAGGAGTGGAGGGAAATGGGAAATTGGAGAGGAAATAAATAGCTCCTGATAATTTTTTATATGTAAAAGGGGGGGAAATGCCAGCATTCTAGCAACAAAAATACAAATAGCAGAGATGGTTAACAGTGATTCATATGTATTTCTGTGTTTTGACAGGGGAAATTTCCTATCAAAAGAGGAAATTCTAAAAGATGATTTAATGGGTAGTTGATGCATTTGTTGTTGCTATTGTCATCACAAAAAAGCGTCCTTTTTTATACAACCAGGGACATCTGTTTTGTTTTTATTTTTCTCCACCTAATGTGCTTCTAATCTCCGAAGCAATTTTGAAAAGTGGCATTTTCTTGCTATTCAGCAGATCATCTCTTTGAATCATTCGCAACCACTTATTTTAGTACTAGGGAAACCTTTAACAACAACAACAAAAACCCTTTAACAAAAGCAAGATAGACTGCAGAAAGCACAAGTGAGGTTACTTCTCCTGTGTGTTGTGCGATGGTCCTGTGCTATAATCAACAAAATGGACAAGTGTCTTCCTAACTGTAATCAGTAATTTGAGGACTGGAGCCTGGGGGTGAGGGAGGCAGGATGGTCATTAGAGGAAGCCAGCTCGGTGACAGACTGCAAACTGAGGAGCTGGTGGTGGAGTGGTGGTTCCAGTAGCACTGCCAATCAGCTATTTGCTGATCAGCTGATTGAGAGCATGTTGTTGCAGGACAACGATATGGTTGGCAGCTGAAGAAGTAGATACTCAGCCTTGGAAAAAACTCTAACCTTCATTGCAATGTCAGCAGTGAAGATAGGAAAGTTGTGGGTAAATACCTCCATTAGGGACTCTCTTGAGGCACCAAAAGTGGTGAAGTGTACTTATTTTTCCACTTTTATTATATCTGCAGGTAGCTAACCAGAAACCCTGTTTGGGATGGTTCTGTCCCTCACAGATTGAGTCATATACTGGATAAAGTTGCTCAGATTTGTTGAGAGGTGGATTCTGACTGAGCAATCCTATGGAAGTGAGCATGGTCTGACTCAATTATCTGGGGGAATTTGAGCCTGTTAATCCCGAGAAAGTGGTCAGGGTCCTTGGGGCTCTGAAACCTTGACTCCTGTATTTTAGACGCGTGTCTCTCCTGATTGATTAAGGCTGCCCAGCATTGGTTCTGGGGGGGTGGCCAACATCTGTTTGTAGAAAGGGTTCACAGTAGCTTGAAGGAAGCTCTTTCTTCAAGAGGTAATTGTTGGCTTCGATGGTTTTGGACAGGGGTGGGTTCTATTTACCTTTACTACCAGTTTACAATGGGAGCGTGCGCGCATGTGCAGATTGTACCTTATGATGTCCAGGCAAGTGAGCAGAGCCTCCCGCTGCTTTTACTACTGGTACGCAAGAACCGGACAGAACCGGGAGCAACCCACCACTGGTTTTGGATTTTTAGCTCAATCTCCAACTTTCCCTTTTTACTGAGAAGATGGTAGACTCACAACTCTAAAGTACCTGGGGAAAACTCTTTTGGACTCTTTTCAATCTCGGTTCAGTTCAAGGGATAGTACTAAAGTAGCATTAGTCATGGTTGAGGATGATCTCTACAATGGTGGGTTTTAAATTTTTTTACTACCGGTTCTGTGGGTGTGGCTTGGTGGGTGTGGCATGGCTTGGTGGGCGTGGCTTGGTGGGCCTGGCAGGGGAAGGATACTGTAAAATCTCAAATTCCTCCCCACTCCAGGGGAAGGATACTGTAAAATCCCCATTTCCTCCTGATCAGCTGGGACTTGGGAGGCAGAGAATAGATGGGGGCGGGGCCAGGCAGAATTTTTACTACTGGTTCTCCGAACTACTCAAAATTTCCACTACCAGTTCTCCAGAACTGGTCAGAACCTGCTAAAACCCACCTCTGGATCTCTAGCAGGACAGAGAAAGGGATAGGAACCCCATCTGTTCCCTTTTGACCTTTTGGAGGTTTTTGATACCATTGACTGAAGTATCCTTTGGGTCCAGTTTAGGGAATGGAGAGTCTCTCTCTTTCTCTCTCTCCCTGTCTCTCTGCCCATGAGCTGTCCTTCAGTGGTTATCTGCCTTCCTCTGAAGCTGCTTCCAGTTAGTGCTGGTGCAGTAAATAGTTTAGCCCTAGGCTCCTCATTTGTGAGTGCCTCAGGGTTCAACTCTGCCCTCAATGCTATTTAATATTTACATGTACTGTATATCTACTGGTGAGGGTATTAGCCTCGTCTCACCATTATTACAACAATACCCAGGGCACACAGGACAATTCTACACTTCCCTGCTGCTTTCAGATCTTAACCCTGCTATAACATATAATGCTGTCAGGTTCTGCACAGCAGTGCTTAAAATCCATCAGATGATGATGTCCTGTGCCATAAACTACCTCTAATGAGCACTGAGTTGTCATACTAGAATGCTCTGTATTGTGATAGATCTGGTCTGCCATACATTAACTCTTATGCTTCCATTACACCCATCTAATGCTCCTGCTCCTCCTCCTTTTAGATTCCTTTTAGACTTTTGTTTTTTACTTTGTTTTTTTAAAAATGTTTTAGCTTTCTATGATTAGTTTTAGACTCTAATGTGTTTTCTATGCTTTTAATTGACTATACCCCCACTCCGATTTGCCAAATATATTCATAAAAACTAAAGCATATTCAAAATCAATTCCTTCAGAATACGTTCAAAACATGGAAAAAGTAGGCCCCTAAATTAACAAGACACCCATCCTGTCTTCAGTTCTTTACACTTCATTCTTATTTTTATTTTTTTTTGTAATGTATACTAGATAAAATTAATCAATTCCATGATTGGGAAATGAAAGTGCATTATAGTTTTAAAAAATTCTTTACTACCCCAATAATTTAATTAATTAATTATTAATTTAACAGTTCATGATAACCAATAGAATTTGGACCGCTGAACAGGCGAATAATGGGAAAGAGCTGTGAAAACAGAAAAATGGTTCCCAGAATGGATGAAATCGAGCAACAGCTTGGCATTAAAAAAAAAAAATGGTTTCATGCTGCCTCAGAACAAGTGAGGGAGAATTATTTCAGCTGCATCAAACACAGCACTTTCCGATGTTCTCCTCTGCCCATTTATTAGTCCAATTTGTTTGATGCAAATTGAGCGTTTAACACAAGCCATATAATTGAAGCCAAAGGTAAAGGTAGCACAGTTTGAGGCCCTTAAATATCAAGCTTTTCTGTTTCTTTTTTTGGCTGGTAGAATGTAACCTTTCCTGGGATTTTCAGACTGATAACTAAAAGCTGTAACTCATTGTGGAATGAGGAAGGCAGAGTGGAACGAACAGGGAAAGTGGCACACACTAATTGAGCCATCACAGTGCTGTGTTGCCAAGATGGCAACAACAGCAGCAGATTTTTGAATGATTTTGTTTGCAGATGAAAACAACGACCCTCATTCAGGTCAATGCTTTTAATAATGGCCATGCTGTGGCTTGAAAAGCAATTTACACCTAGGGAAGATCTCATGGATGCATTCAGGATGTTTTCAGTATATTACCAGGGTGAACGCAAGGTGAATTCGGGAAGCTGTTTTCTGTCAAGTAACCGCACTGCTTAATAACTGCAAGTCAGATGAGTAGGAAATGACAAAGGGCCAAGAAATTATCCCTTCCGCTCACACAACTGGAATGGAGGACTGCTCCATGTCCTTTCATCCTTTAGCAACCATTTCCTCCATCATTCATACCGTGAAATTTAGTATTCTCCTGTTAGAGACCCCTTTGTGCTGATCTTTAATGTCACACGACAGAGCCCAGCTTAAGCCATTGACTGCCGATCCAACAGACCACTGCTGGCTTCAGGGCTGTCCATAAGGCAGTGAAGGTTAAAAAAAGTACAAGAAGGCAGCTATAACCACACAACACTTGTTAAAAAAATCTTTGATCACACTGCTGTGGCCTTTTTGATTTTACTGACCCACCCAGATCTTTCTGCAGGCTTCAGGTAATAGCAAAACCACAATGCAATTACTAAGAGAAGGGACATGCAGGATTAAAAACACCAGTGAGGTGAGAATTACATGATCTGGGCTTCAATGACATCTGCTCATTTTTTTTTAAATTTAAAGGTATTCAAATTATGCCTCACTCAGTTCTTGTCTTCCTCCTCCTTCAGTGCTCTGTGTCAGTGGTGAAATCCATTTTTTTTTACTACCGGTTCTGTGGGCATGGCTTAGTGGGCGTGGTTTGGCTTGGTGGGCATGGCAGGGGAAAGATACTGCAAAATCTCCATTCCCACCCCACTCCTGGGGGAAGGATAGTACAAAATCTCCATTACAACCCCACTCTGGGGCCAGCCAGAGGTGGTATTTGCTGGTTTTCTGAACTACTCAAAATTTCCGCTACCAGTTCTCCAGAACCTGTCAGAACCTGCTGGATTTCACCCCTGCTCTGTGTTGATTTCCTGCATTGTATTTCCCCCACTTAATTAGTCCAAGGATTTCAACATCTGGAAGTAGAGCCTGGAAATAGCTGCATTCCCAGCTGTACTATTCAGCTACCTGTAATGTAATATACATAATATTAAGCTAGTCATTGTGGTTTGCAATCATGGTTTATAGCTCACAGATTGAGGTAAAGTCAGCCAATCACAAATCAGCCAATCCACAAATTGGGGAATTTAAGGCTTACCGCAAAGTTTGAACCAGGCAGTTCTGAATCTGAAGAAGTCTAATTTAAACATTATCCCATTTCCTTCCTTGGTCTTGTGTTTCACCTGGCTTAATTCTCTAGGCAGACACTTGATCCCCTCCCCCTTTTTTTAATATAGCTTTGTAAAATATTATGCGGTAACAGTGAGCCGAAAGGTCCCAGTGGATAACTTTTAGATTAAAACTGCAAGACAAGGAGCAGGGGAAAAGAAAAAGACAAATGTTCCTTCTTTCCTTCATCATGTTACAGTGGCCGTTTAGTAGCTATACAGATCCTACCTCTTTCCTAATTTGCATTGTATGATATAATTTCCTGATGAATTTCGGGAAAAGAAAATGGCTGGTGAACTTGTTTGTTGCCACCAGCAATTGTTCTCTCCAGTTTTACTGCACATCACTTTCATTAGACTTGCCAAGATGCTGCCTCTGAATGCAGGGATAAAACTACAGAATGACTAGCAGTGTGGTTTATCATGCTATTAAAGATATAAAATAGAAAAATACTTACAGCACAAAGGCAATTTGGATTGACTTCAAAAAGCTAAGCAGGATCCATCTTGGTTAGTAGTTGGATGGAAGAGTGACAGGAAACCTGAGAATGATAGACTAGACAGGGAATCAGGAAAAAAATATCCTAGATTAGAAGACACTAACTAACCAATTCTGTACTGCGGCCAATAAAACTGCCTAGATCTGTCTAGAAATCCACTAAGTTTGATTCCAGAAATCCGTTACCTTGACTTTTGCTGCAGACTGTACATTAATGGTACTATATAAATCCTCATCTTTAACCAACAAAACAGTGAAAAACAAGCACAAAAGTTAGAAAGTGAACAGCTAAAGCCATTTTTGAATCTGGGCAGAAATAAAGTCAGGCATTGGAAAACTACCTTCTTTTTCTTCATTTCCCTTGTATAAAACAGGAACAAAGACTATCTAAAAAGAAGTGATCTCATATTTATAGAGAGTATGTTCTTAAGAGTGTAGTGGTTAAAGTACTAGATTGACACAGGCTCATGTCCACCCTCAGCCATGGAACTTCAGTGGGTAACTTTGGGTTGGTCACTCTGTTTCAGTCCAGGCACCTCACAGGAATAAAATGAGGGGAGATGTCGCTGGAATAAGGCTTGAATTCTTGAAGGCAAGGCAAGAAGAAATGGGGAGGGGGGGGTAAATATGCAAACAATAAAAGGCTATAGCTAAGAGAACCACAGAAAAAGATACTGAGTGTTTTTCTGGTGAAACCTGTCTGTCAGGGCAACCTGGTCTACCCAATTATGGAACGCAGCATACGGCTTCTGCTTTGGCCTTTCAGCCCCAGTCCAGGAGCCTTCGCAGGCAGTCGCTTTCACCACAAACTATTTTTTTTGTGTTGAATTTATTTATTTCTTTTCTTTGTCGGTAAAAATATAAATTCAACACAGAAAAAGATACTGTTTGGAGAGGTATAAAGTTGCACTTTACAAACATTTTTCCTTCTTTGTAGTAGTGCTCTCAAATATAACCGAACAATTTCCTGGCAGCTGAGATCTCACTTTGGTTATTTTTATTTTACAAGAATGCAGCGTGAAGGATAATAAAGTCTCTTCTTGTTCACGCTCTTTTCCTTCTTTAAGCTTGTCCCCTCTGCCATTGCTATTTTTACTACAGAACTTTGTAGAGGTAATCCTCGATTTACGACTGCAGTATTCTGCAATTTAAGCAAAAAAGCAAAGCAAAATTAGAGAACATTTGCATGTGCACCTATACTTAATATTTGTTATTAACACTTCTGTATGCAGCACTTCCTAATTAATTTTAACACAATTGTATCGAAGTGTGCTGTTATAATTAAATTTTGCATAAACTATGCCTTTCAAAATCCAGCTTTCCAAATATATGCCATCTTTATGAAAATTTTGAGTTGGGAATGAGATGCTACAAGGCTCTTCATTTCGGCTATCTATACTACCTGGGAATCTGTATTAGTAGATTAATCTATTTTGCTTTTAAAAAATCATGGTAGAATTATTTTGTATTCCTAAGTCTTACTATGGATCGATTGTGAAAATACAAATCAGATTGGTTTCTATTTGACCTCCTGTTTGACCACTGTAAGGAATAATAGATTACTTCTGATCTGATCTGATTCATGACAAATCTTCCTATAAATAAGAGCACAACAAATATGGCATTTTGGAACCAATGAAAACAAGCTATGGATAGAAATATAAATGGAAATATGTAAAATTCAATATGATACCGGTTCAGATTTCAGCTGTTTGAAGTTGAATTCAACCAGTTAAGCTGCTTTCAGCAATCTTGAGGACTAGAAATTTACATTTAGAGAATAGAGAATAGAATAGAGAATAGAATTCTTTATTGGCCAAGTGTGATTGGACACACAAGGAATTTGTCTTGGTGCTTACGCTTTCTGAGTACATGAAAGAAAAGTACATTTGTCAAGAATCATAATCGCAACACTTAATGATAGTCATAGGGAAACAGTCAATATAAATCTTAAAGATACCAGCAACAAGGTTACAGTCGTACAGTCATAAGTGGGAGGAGATGGGTGATAGGAACAATAAGAAGATTAATAGTAATGCAGACTTAGTAACTAGTTTGACAGTGTTGAGGGAATTATTTGTTTAGCAGAGCAATGGTGTTCGGGGAAAAACTGTTCTTGTGTCTAGTTGTTCTGGTGTGCAGTGCTCTATAGTGTCTTTTTGAGGGTAGGAGTTGAAACAGTGTATGTCCAGGATGCGAGGGGTCTGTAAATATTTTCACAGCAGTGTCTAGAATCACTGGGAATGAGAGCTGCCCTGTGAAATGATGATACCCCTCCTGCTGTGCTGCCTCCAGAGAGACCAAGATGGTGGAAATTGAAAGTGGTTGCTGCCCTAGAGGTGAAGTAATTGCTCTCCCTTTTTCATTCCTAACCAGATATCTTATTATATTCCAGTTTGGATAAATGGAAAGCAGGCTAAAATGGATATGAAGAAAGGGTTATCCCTCCCTGAATCCAGTAATTTTCTTAGCGGGTGGCTCTTGAAACGAGAATAAAAAATAAAGTTTAAAATCAGCTCAAACCTAATTTTCAGGATTATATTGAAGTTTTTAACAGATGAACGTAGTTGAAAAATGCCAATGTATTAAGATAAAAGTTTTTGGGATGCAGATTTAAATCTGAGCCAAGAAAGAATTTTATTTCTCCTGTATTCAGTATGTGTGTGAGTGGGTGGGGTTATTTGCAAGCAGGAAGTTCTAGATTCAATTCTTAGCAGTCTATTTGTGGAAAACGGAACATACATACAAATAAATCCATTATGGCTGTAATCTGCAGGGGGGGGGGGTGACTCCAAAATACAACCAATTGTATGTAATGGCTCCTCTAACCTCATTCCCCAAATTTTATCAATGGCCCAAATTGCATGAGATTATGAAGTCTTGCAGAATTCTGGCAATCAAAATTCTATCTATAATTTTTGAAATGATTTTTCAACAATTTTTTGAAAAATTGTTGTTTAAAAGCTATCTTGTTCATGCTTGAATACACGCAAACATCTTCATTTGTGGAGCAAATGATCAAATGGGCATCATGACTTCATAATCAAACCTGCAAATTTATTTATTTCCATCGGGACATCACTGCAAATGTATAATAATCTTTTGTCATTGTGGCTAGTTGAGACTCAGAATTTGCTTTGCTGAAATATTCAATAGCATGGTGCCATGTCCAATAGTTGCCTCTTTCACCTCTGCCAAAGTAAAACATTATTTTATGGAAATCAGTTCCCCCCTCAAAAGAATCCCTACCCTGTTCCCAAATCCATACCCACCTAAAATGATATCTCTCTTTCTCAGACAGCCTGGTTTTACTTCCTGGCATTTTAAATCAAGGAAGGAATAAAACTGAATGCCATGCTTTGTTTGGTGCTATTCCTCAGCACTGGTGCTAATGTTTTAAGCAGAGCAGTAAGATCACAAGAACAAGGTTAATGTTTCATATCACTTATTATTATTTCCAGGTGTCCAAAACACTAAGAATTTGCAGCTTAATTCTTTTTTTGGAGTGGAATTTTAGCTTCAGCTGTGACTTCCTGTCCTTGCAAATGCATGCTACATTTGACCATGTAGAAGATGCACCCTTTTCTGGAGGATATGTTTTTCTTTCTCATTTGTATGTATTTAAAGGAAGACCAAACCCAGCTGGATTTTTGTGCTGGCTGCATCCCTGGAATTGTAAATCAAAGGGAAACCATGGAAAAAGGAAAACATTCCCAGCCTCCCACTGGTTGCAAACTTGATACTTTGTATAGAGAATTGTTTTCAAAGAAGAAATGATTAAAATGCTCAACTGAGATTTTGGATGGATGGATGGATGGTAAGAAAAGCAAACTGAAACCGAATTCTACAACATTCTACCCTAGACATACAAATCAGCAGATAGGGAAGAGAAAAGGTTGCACAGGATGTCAGCGTTCCAGAACAACCCAACTCCAATGAAAAACTATGAGACAGGCATTATCTCAAAACTTCCATATATTAGAGTAGGTATACTGGCACATCTGGGAAAACCCGAATCTCAGAGTTTCGGGTTTTCCCTCAGTAAATCAAAACCCCAAATCCAGCCCCCTGCACCTATCAGTCCATCACATGGCCCAATCACCATCCGTCCCAACTTGAGCCACCACTGCAACCACTCCTCCTCCAGATGCAGGAGCACCATGACTTTGACCGAAGAGAAGAATTCTGTTATGTCTAACTACAATCACTCCACTAAATCCCCCCTCCTACTTTCCCAAGCGCAAGAAGGTGGCAGGTGGAAGCTTCCAGTGTTAATATGGCTTCCAGCCAGACCTTTTCTAAAAGCAAAAGCAAATCAAAAAGCTTTCAAATTCAGTACAAGCAAACTTGGATAGGTGGAATTTAAAGGATGGAATTACGTGTGATAAGAACAACTCCTAGAAAGAAAGTTTTTCATACAGTATGTGGGCTTGAATGGAACCTGTGGTTCCAACAATTTGCTACTATTCCTACTGTAGTAATTCTTCTAGAAATGACCATCTACCAGCTTGTTACTTCTAGATTTTAGAGAGGATGGTGAATTTAGCATGGAGGAATTCAGGAGTTGAATTGCCTCAGTTCAGAAATTCCATTCCCAATAGGACCAGATAGAGATTAAATCTATCAAAACTTTGATCCTGAATCATATTACAAATTTCTGTCATGCTGTAATATGTGGCCACTCCCTCTCTGGGTTTTATCTATTAAGTCTAAGTGACTACCTCAAAGTAGAGGGGGTCAAATTATCCTCCAAAGCACCTGAAGTCAGGACAAGAAGCAAAGGATGGAAACTAATCAAGGAATGAACCAACTTAGAAATAAGGAGACATTTCCTGACAGTGAGAACAATTAATCGGTGGCACGACTTGCCTTCAGAAGTTTTAGGTGCTCCGACACTGGAAGTTTTTAAGAAGAGATTGGACAATATAGGGCAGTGATGGCGAACCTGCGTGCCACCTCTGGCACGAATGCCATAGGTTCGCCATCACGGGTAAAGGGTCTCCTGCTTGGACATGGGGTTGGACTACAAGACCTAAGACCTCTGTTATTCTGTTAAGTAATGCCACCTAGCAGAACCCAGGCCTTCTCTCATGTACCTGCCCTCTAGCACAGCAATGCCCCAGAAATTCACATGGCTCCCCCTTATCAACTTTTTTGAAAATATTAAAAACATGGCTCTTTCCCAGGCCTTGGGTTAGAGCAATGGTGGTGGTGGGGGGAGACTTTTGTCGGTTTTTATCTTCATGGGTGGAGTAAAGTTATGACTGTTCTGCTTTGAATAATGCTGTCTTCTGGGATTTTATTAGATTTTTATTGTTCAACTGCCCAGAGTCATTGAAGTTGGGCTGCCTAGAAGTTTAAAATATAAATAAAGTTAGATAAATAAAGTCCCACTTTATCCCTCCCCACCAGGCTTTTGTCTTTATAAGGCTTTCAACAAAGTAAGCCATCAGCACATCGGATTCACTAGCAGATTTATAAGCCTCATATTTGCCTGAGAATGGTTTTGTGTGCTTAGCTGAGAAATGTGACTCTCTGTAGGTTTCTACTGAAATGCATAGGATTTCAAATGTCCTATTCCCCCTTCAATGGATTTTTATTTATCTATTAAATTTGTAGGGTAGTCAGTTCCATTACAACTTTAAGCACTGTACAATACAAAACCACTTAATATGAAGCAAAATTAAACAACACCATAAACACTTGGGAAAAAACCAGCACACTCTAATATTCATCTGACAAAAAGAACACCACCACCCATTCTAGTCTAAGGCCTAGAGAAAAGTGGATTTTAAGAGCTCACTTAAATAAAGTCAGGGTGGACACCATTTGAAACTCTGGAAGGATGCTAATTCAGAAGGAAGAGTCCTCTTTCTGAGTCCTTTAGATGACACTGTTGAATCAATAGGACTGCAATATGAGGATCCTTGCCTAATTGTACAAGATGGACACCAACCATGGAAGGCAGGTGGTCCTTCAGATAACCAGACCTATAAGACTAAAACTGGATCAGAAGGCAGAAGAAAATACAAATTACTTGAATTCTGAAAGAAAGTGAATCTCAGGCATATTTACAAGTATTCAAACATTAAGGATGATGGCAATGATTACCAAAAACATATCACCTATACAGGCTATAATCAAGTAAAAAATCCTTCCTTGGTTTACACTCTGCTCCATCTGGTTACAGTAGGCAGCATCATCTGGTGAGGTTGTTTCATTCCCACAAATGTTAAGCAGGAGTACCTAAATCACCACAAATGCCTAGGACTCAGTGTTATACTGCAAAGTCAAAGATGTATCCTGGAATAAGCCACTTTCACATGGCTACTAAGAAAACTGGATGAATGGATTTCTAAGGATCAAACCTAGGTTGAGGGAATCATTAACTTTCTTGACCAACAAGATTCACATCAAAATATAGTGAATTTAGTAAAAACAACAACAACACTGTAGTTGTCAGAGTATCACTGATAATAATATATTAATATGTAATAATTCAAATTTGTCATAAAATGTTAAGAAATTAAAATTCTTCCCCCTTAAAATTGAGAAGAGTAACATTGTAATTAATGGTGTGCCTCTCAATTTGGGATGTAACAGCCAAATAAAAACAATTGTTAATTAAGAATGTCAAAGGCAAACAGGAAATACACTTTTTGTATAAGAAGATTGTAACAGCCTAGTAAAAACCAAATAATTTACAGTCATAAATATATTTTAATTTGTGTGCCTTCTTTGTTTGATTTTCTTAGTCACATTTTTCTTAATGACATGGTACATGTGTAGCCCTAATTATAATACCAAGATGGGATTCAGTTCTTGAATAAAGTTCAAGAACTCAAAGTTCTTGAAAATCCCTAATGCTGGCGGGGAATTCTGGGAGTTGAAGTCCACACATCTTAAGGTTGCCACCCTTGAAAAACAATGGATTTTTTAAAAAACAGAAACTCTTCCAACTGCTGTTCAATTTCAGCCTGTTCAAGCAGCCTGCTGCCTGCCTTTTCACCAACAGGGGGAGTTCTGAGGAATGAGTCCTGGATGATCCAGTAAGAAAAAGAATCTCCCAACTTCTTAATTCTGGATTTATTTATTTTTTTTTTTACAGATTTTACATATATCCAAAAAAAAAAAAAAAAAAACCAAGAAGCATATGAAAGTATACATGCTGGTACAACAAGAACTTTATACTAAATTATTGAATGAACAGCCCAGTAACTCAACAACCTACCCTTCAAATAAATGCTTTAATTGTCTATGTCAATCTGTCCTGTAGCTTGTTGCTTTGGTCTTCTGCTGTTTTTCCTCATCCTCTTGCTGCTTCTCATGGCAGTAGTATTTCTTTCAGAAAGCCCCATGTCTTCTCTCCTTTACCCCTTGCTTTGGTTTCTGAACTAATTCATTCTTGACCCCTTCCCAAACTAGCTTCCTATCCTCCATCCTCCTCCTCCCATTGCCTCATTCTTAGGGTTGGAGCTACTTAAACTTTAACTGAACATCAGGACATTGTGCAGGAAAATCTTATCTCTTTTCAAAATCTGTACCTTCGTCTTAGAGCATCCTGTTTCCTGTTTCTTATCTAGCGACTTCTTTTTCAACTTTGATCTTTCTGGCCTTGCATCCAACTTCCCTACAAACCTGGGTTGCACATGTATTGTCCTTTATTCTTGAACAGACATCCAAGAGAAACTATACACAATTTATTAAAGAATCATTGGTTACAATTGCTGGGATAAAAAAATCTCATAATTACGTATATCACCGTGTCTTTGAAATTCAAGTGGGCTATACAACTCTCTTGGCATTTGTCAAAGGAAAACATAAACCCTCTCATTTTATCTCCCCAGCTAAAATGTTGTAACATTATGGCCTGGTTTTATTCTGCACGCTCCTTTACACAATTGTAAAAATGATTACACATTCTCATATAACAAATCTTCAACTAGTTCCAAATTATAGAGGGGTAGTTTCGTAGAGATTAATACAAAGTAGCTATATCATTCATAGAAAGTAAAAATGTAGCTATAAAGTCATCGAATTATAACCAAAATATAGATCATATTGAGTTATAAACTATAGTTTATAAACTATGAACTATAGTTGAAAACTCAATATGATCCAAGCCTTGGTTATAACCAAAGATCTTGAAATATTGTGGATTACTGATTTTGTTTTGTTTAAAATTATTATTATTATTATTATTATTATTATTATTATTATTATTATTATTATTATGTTTTGTCAAATAAGCAGCCAGATGTTAAGACTAGATTTGCAATTTTTATCCACACAAGGATCTGGATACATACAGTAAACTGATACCTGATTTATTAGAAGTAAAATGGAAGCTTATTGTAATGTTTTGCATGGAACTGTTTTCTCCAACCAGAAAAAAATATCTAGGTATAGAGAATATTTTTGTAGACTGGAACAGTTGTGGAGAGAAACTGGGTCATTTTGCCTTATGAGCTATTTGTTTTGTGATTGGCCATGTCATTCTGGCAAACATTTGGAGATATATCTCCCTTACAAAACTCATAACATGCTTTTAAAACTCCAGATGTGTTGAAAAATTGAATAATCATGAATGAGACATTAGAGTCATTCTTTGCTAATTTAAAGTCTGCTAAAGCCTTTGAAGACAATGCAGGAATGGATATTTGTGGTAAGAGACAGAGTAAAATTAAAAGTATGAATGAGTGTTGTGTTTAAAAAGAGTACTTAAAAGCTACTAAATCGTCATTCTCTCTCTGATTAGATTTAAAGTAATGAATAAAATAGTTTATTTCTGTTGATCGAGGGTAGATTATGTATATGTTTGAAAGAAAACGCAGGAAAAATGTTACTAATATTAAATATATGTATGGGACAATAAATGAAGGCAGCAAATAGCTATAATATAGCTTTTCTAAATTGTAATAGTTATGGTTGCACATCATTGGTGAATCATTATGATAAAACCTCATTTTACCACAATTTCTACTGGTTGCTTGGAAGTCTGAATACACAGGCATCATGATTTGAATACCCAATGCAAGGAAATAAAGCACCCACAAATGTATTCTTTTTGTACTGTTAGCAATCAGACCTTGTGTGCAAGTTATTTTCATACTGATACAGTATTGATAATTCGTTCCAAAAATTATCATGTAGACTATGTTTTGATATATTTGGTCAATGGCTTAAACAGCTTTGGGTATAACCGTGCAGAAATGACCGCAGCCCAGATAAAAAGTAAGGGTGAGGGCAATGGCCAGCTCAAAGAAAATAAATCTAACTCAAGCATTAGTCATTGAAGCTGGTAGAATTTTCTAAGTAAACATGTTAAGATGTTTAGGACTGAGCTGTGCAAATTTCTTGACTAAATGGAGGTACACAAAGGTGTATGGATTTTTCCTAACCGCCAGACATAATACTTGCCTAAACAGGTCGACTTATATTATGTTGTTATGTTCCATCTCCTTTCATTGGCTGTTAGCATTCTGATGCAGGCCAAATAACATCGTCCACAATCTGATGAAAAATCTGTGTTGAAGGTACCTGTCAATTAATTGTGGGATGGCCTGATTCATGTCTCTACTGGTGGCACTCCTTCATGATTAAGATGTGATCTGAGAACTAACAAAACGAAGGCAATTGTTGAGGAAAATGTATAAAAAAAGAGGGCTTAGCTAAAACATGGAATGTTTTTGCAGTTAATAAACCACAACCACTTGCTTCAAGCTTTTTTGGGGGAGGAGAAGGGGTGGTAAAGAGAGAAGCATTCATTCTGATAGCAGGACATTTCTCTTAAGACTGGGGATTGTTGTGATATGAATCTTGATTGGCTGTGGACCCTCAGGACGATACTGGCATTCAAAGGAAGAAAGCAATGACCAACTACTTCTGGAAACTTTGCCTAAAGAACTGCATGGAGTTGTTCATTTGGTCACTAGGAGTCAAGATTGGCTACCATGTAGAATTTCCAAGAGAAAATACTATTGAGAAATGAACATCTTATATTTAGAAGGACGTGCTACTTATTCAGTCTTCCAGGGGAATTCTAAACATATTCTAATAAGGCACAACTGAATCATCCTACTTTGCAAACATATCCACATAACCAGGTAATGCCATATTTTTTTTCTCAGAGGACAGAAATAAGAAAGGTAGAAATAGAAGAACAATAGTACACCTGCAAAACACCCCAGCTAAATTTATCAGCCTGCACCTTTCACATGCTTTAAAAAAAGGCAATCCATTTGGAAAACAATACCGAGGGCTGGTCGTTTTTGTGAGCCAAAACTATAGTCTTAAATACTGTTAAACATGCTGAATCACGCAAAAATTACCAGGATTCTCAAGCAGAGTTTTGATGAAGGCTGACAAAATTGCATGTTTATATTATATGGCATTTGTTTTTAGCACCATGCCAAACTTTTCTTGGAATTTCTTGGATTTTTTTTTCTTCTGCTGCAAAAGATGCTTCTGGTTTCCACCATATTCTCAGGCTGCTTGAGAAATCCTTCCAAAATTCTTTTGTTGGTTTTGAGCTTAATTTATTGTTAAGGGTAGTGGAGGGTACTTTTCTGCTAAATAGCCTGACTAGGTGGCTCAGTGGCTAAGACACTGAGCTTGTCGATCAGAAAGGTTGGCAGTTCAGCTGTTCAAATCCCTAGTACGGGTCTCCTGTGTGAGCAGGGGGTTGGACTAGATGACCTCCAAGGTACCTTCCAATTCTGTTACTATTACTTCTATGAAGTCTACCTGGTTGCTCAGTCTCCCCAGCCTGATTCGTCCATATCCATGTCAAAAGCACCGACGAAACTAACCAAAGGATGCTTCTGGATTTGCTGATGACAATACTGTTACCCAGGAAATGCCCAATTGCCGAAAATAATACAGTCTTTGGGGAGGCTCCATTCACGTCCCTCGCCTTCCAGTCTGATAACATCCTTTGAAATAAATTTTGTTGGAATGTTTTCCTTGAAAAGTAAGTGAAGCCAGAGAGACTATAGTCTGTTGGAGAGAGGATGTACAATGAGAAACAGACTATTTACACACATCCTTTTTCTGCCTTGTAGATGCAAGAATATCACATTCCTTCAATAGGAATTTCACCAAAATTCTTTTTTTTCTTTTTTTTTTAAAAAAAGTAGTTTTTCATCAGTTTTAATGAGAACTAATTAAAAAACAAATTGGGGGAACTCTTCTTGCTATTTGTATTCCTGCTCCAATTGTTTCTGGTTGTCACTGAAATATTTATTTATTTACCAAATTTCTATCATGCCTTTCCACCAGAAACTCAAAACACTCTGACCTTTGATTCCCCCCCCCTTCAAAACAGCAACCATGTGTGGACAGTTGGGCTGACAGAGCAACTGGCCCAAAGTCCTTCAGTGAGCTTCCATAGCTAAGGATGGGCTTGAACCTCGGACTTTCTGACCCTATTTTATCAACTTAACCACTGCATGATGCATAGCTTGGGCAGTTATATGTGGGCAAAAAGAAAAGCAAAAGGGAAAGTGTCCATAAAAAAATGACATCGATTTGTATTAGAGATGCATGTCTTGTGTCAGAATGCTAATTTAATCAGAAACATTGTGTTGAAATTGAAGTACAACATACTTTTTGTACTAGTAGGGAAGGCTGTAAGCAGATAAAAGGAATGTTTGTTCAATCTGCTGCTTGAGCTAAGTGTTGATGGATAACTTCAAGTCTACTTTTGATATGTATAAATCAGCTTTGTACAGGACAGCCTTCAAGGAGATAATTGCCCTCTATTTATTAAGCACAAATTGTTGAAATCTGTTCCTTCTTTGCATAAGCATGTTGAATTCAGGATATAATAGCAGGGACATTGTATTCCAGGGTGCAGCAGGAAAGAGTTGGGGCTCAGGTAATTCCTGCATTTGCTATATCTCAGCATGAGAGAAGGGAACATTCCCCTTCCTTCCTGCTTCCTTGAAAGACCAGGTCCCTTTGAATGGAAGTCTTGGGGAACCACCTATAAAATCCATTCCATTCCATTCTATTCCACTCTAGCCACTTGTCTGGAATGGTAGAGGGTCTCCTGCTTGAGCAATGGATTGGACTAGAAGACCTCCAAGGTCCTTTTCAACTCTGTTATTCTGTTAAATAATGGAAGTGAACACATTAGTGAGCTCTCCTTAAAAAAAGAGCCCCTCCTCCTCTTTCCTTTGAGACCGTCTTCTGCCACCAATAGCCTCCCACCAACTAGTCCGCTCCCACAGGGAGGGTCTCCTCAGGGTGCCATCGGCCAAGTTATGTCGGCTGGCGACACCCAGGGGGAGGGCATTCTCTGTGGGAGCCCCAGCCCTGTGGAATGAACTGCCCCCGGAAATACGTAAGATCTCCGACCTCCGGGTGTTTCGCTGCGCACTGAAGACCCTGTTGTTCCGCCAGGCCGGGCTATTAACATAATAATTTTAAATTGGGGTATTTTAAATTTCTGGGATTTTAATTGGAGCCTAATCTATTTAATGATTTTAAATTTTAATCGTTGTTTTGTTGTGTTTTTAAATAGACTGTACACCGCCCTGAGTCCTTCAGGAGAAGGGCGGTATAGAAATGAAATTATTATTATTATTATTATTATTATTATTATTATTATTATTATTATTATTATTATTATTATTTCTCTTCCTTACAGTACTTCAGAACTGATTGTCTGCAGAAGTCTTTTGAATATAGGCATCCATCACAAGCCATCATGATGTCACAATGACCTCTGCATCATGACATCCTCTTGCAAATGATGTACTTATCCTCTTGCAAATGATGTGACTTACATTCTGATGCAGGAATGTAAATCACTTCATTGCATCACAACAGATATATGATCATTTGCCTCCCTTTCCTCCTTCCTTAAGAGACATTTGTTTTTGAAATTAGGTCAAAGGCCTAAAGTGGTGCTTTAGCCCCTGGTTGCCAGTCCCTGAAACTGAACTTCAAGAAGTAAATAAATAATTAAAGTCCTGCACCCCTCTTATATGGAAACTCTGCTTTCCTTTACTTCTTTCTCAACCTACATTTCAAATCTTTTATGAAGATATTTTCTCCATTACTAGATTTTGCAAGTGCAGAAGTAAAATTTCAAACCTTTGCTTATTTGGGAATTGCTACAGTTAAACATATATTTCCTTTATGCAATTGTGTTGCTTGAATGGCAGAATGCTATGGCTTTAGAACTGAATCTCAGTTTACTTTGAAGACAGAATCAATGGTTTGTAAGTGCTGTTCATTATACCCCTTTCTCTTGAACAAAAGAACCTTTCAGAGAAGCCATTGCCGGGTTAATTCCCTTTTCAGAAGAGAGTACTCGTGGCATTTTTGGGATTCAATTACTGAAAAGTATAGGTGGAACATGAGAAGTCGACAAGTACTTGGAAAACAGTGGTAGTCTTCAAGGGTGACCTACAAAACAGCCAGCCACATTTCCAGCCAGCTATAATGCTTAGATGTATTTTCCCTTTGTTGGCTAAGTTCCAAGGCCAGGCCTATCTGAAGAGGTGAGAGACATGTCAAAGATAGTAGCTACTAGCCATCAAAAGGCATACATTCTGCCTTTCAGAGCATATTTAACAATCTGGTTTTTGCTATTATCTGCAAAAAAAGAACAATAATAATAAATCATATTTTAATCATCGGACACCCCTTCAGGAGACCGAATCCACTAAGAAGCTTTGATTAAAAGAGTCTTGAAGCTTTTTTCCCCCCTTAGTTCTGCCATTCTGCTTTAAACATGCTGATGATTGTCAGCAGTTTGTTAGCTTTCAGTCAGATGCAGAGGGGGCTTGATCTGCAGTCTTCCCTGAGTCAGCTATATTTTAGTATTATGGATTTGATTTACATCTAATATTTATTCTCCCATAAGAGGAGTTTAAGAGGTCAGGAATTATTTGCTGACATTGCCTCCCATCCTAAGAAATCATGCTACTCCATTTTACCCTAATGCTGGGCAAATCAAGGCAATTGATGAACATGGCATAGCAAGCACTCAGAGAAAAGACATTACAGGAATACTTCTGAGGCTATCAGGAACATTAACTACCCAATCTACAACCCAGGTTCTTAAACTAAAGATCTTATCTTTAATTCATATTAATCCCACTATTTCAAATTTTAGGGTTTTTTTTAGATTGCACTCCAAACTTCTTGCAGATGGAGAAAAAGTGGGTATTTTCAGAAAGACAACATTTCATTTAATGCCTATCTTAGTAGACATAGTCCATTAATGTCCACAAGGCACACTTGCCTTGTGAATCTCCATGAAACCTACATCCATTTTCCTTCACAATTTCTCTAGCATGATGATGGTTAAGAAAAATTTCCCAAGAACCCTTTTAATACAAATTTGCCTGATGTCATTTGTTATTATGTAAGTTTACCTAATGCAAACTTTTCTCAATATAAGGTTACTCTTTTTATAAGCAATTTTCAGAACTATTGATTTTTTTTCTAATGCATTTCAGAGATGTATGTATGTGTGTGCGCATAAGATTTTGCTGATAGATATTAGCACGCATGGTCCATTCAATACTGCAGTACATCCTACTCTAGTAGATTATGAAAAATTTCTACACTAGAATTTCATATTGAAAATGATTTTTTTAAACTGCCCCTCATAAACCTGTCCATTTATTAAGATCTTCTTGTGACAGATTGTGAGAAAGAAGGGAAGAAAAGAGGACCATTGGAAAAGAAAGACCTCAGCTCCAGGGAGGGAAAGAAGCATGAAAAACGGACTCAAAGCAACTCCACCTTAATTATGCTAAGTATAACTTGAGCTGGAGAATTGCTTTGACAGGCTTTCAAGATTCTGTTACCATACTAGCAATAAAGTTCTTTCCAAAAACCCAAGTAGTATTTGTTTCTTAAGTACATGAGACTTGCAAAGCTTTGACACTTCTGCTAAGGTCCTGTTTGAAGTGCTTTAATAATAAAAAATATTATTCATATTCTCTCCCTGGTAATGACAAATGTCTCATACAGGATTGTCTGCAGGAGAGGTTTTAAAAAGTCAAACTGATGGCTGCAATGCACATAAAATAAGATTGGGACTTTGATCACAGGGTCATGGCTGCCATCTTAACTTTTTTTTCAATTCCCTGTGAATTACTTTGGTCTCACATGTCAGCAGTAAAATATATGCATATATATGTGTCTGTGTTTAATGAAGAAACAGAATAATGTAATAGATTGAGGGGGAAAGAGGGAATTGCTTGTATTTGTATGGTAAATCAAAACACATTCAATAACAAATCAATTGTGAAAGGAGGATTTTCATATATTTTAAAGTGTTGCCATCAAATAATTATGTTATCTGAGATACTTTAGGTAAATCATTCAGATTAGATTTTTTCATACTTTTGGATTTGGTGTCAGAACTAAATTGATTACTTCCTAAAGATTAATTGAGTCTGACAAGAAACAATTGAGCACTCTTTAAGACACTTGATGATTTTCAATATATATCAGTTTCTCTCAGCAAAAAGTCATCTTGAGCCATATGATCCCTCACAGATTTTACAGAGAGAAACAGATTCCTCAGCATTAAAACAAAACTGAGTGGGAAGGTCACAAATGGTGATCACATGACCCCAGAATGCTGCAATTGTCATATATGCTTGACAAGCATATATGTCAAGCACCCAAATTTTGATCAAGGAGGATGGTGCAACAGTTCTAAGTGTGAGGATCAATTGCAAGTCACTTTTGCCAGTGCCGCTGTAAATTAAAACTGTCACTAAACAAATGGTTGTAAGTTTATATATTCTTCCGATTTTCCTTTCTCAGTTTCTCAGTTTGTATGGTAACAATTTTCCCATCTTATTTGCTAACTGAAAATTCTTTTGCATTGCAAAATTCATTTTTATTTCTGTCTTTAATCATGAACATAGAAAGCAGGTACTGTATATGTTTAATTTGTTGTGAGATATTTTTCCTTCTTACATGTCTCTTTAATTCCCCCTCTTTCATTTTTATCTCCATTAAAATCTTTTGCATCTACTCTTTGTCTTTTCAATTTGCTATTTCCTTGTATAAATTGTCTCCTAATAAAGACTTTACTAAAATCCCTTAGTCCTTATATCAGTCCCTTTATAATGCTTAATCTCAAAGACTCCTTTCACAGTTTTTTTTTACAGCTCTCCATTACTGATTCTTTTTGTAGCAGTTTCATTTAGCCTCCATCTGTAAATTCTAGCTTTCCCCTTATATGTTAAAATCACTGGGTTATGATCTGAATAATCTGGCTTTATCTTCACTTTATTAATACACATGGCAAGTTTTTTTTAAACATAAAACATTTCTATTCTTGAGAAAGATCTGTGTCTTTCAGAAAAGTTTCATATTACAGTTTTTAGGTCCTCATATACCTATAAGCTCAAAATTATCCATCATTTCAAAAAAAAAATGTTAATTTGTCTTGTGTTAATTTAATTCTTTTCCCAGAGGTTCTGTCTTTTTGTAGACATCTCCTAAGAAGCACCAATTTTTGTAGGACAAGTCTATTAACTTTTTTCCAGTCCCTTGAAAATATAGTTGCCTTATCATTTGGGGCATATATTACCAATATCATTATTACAGTTTCATTCAAATTAATTTCAGTCCCTGCTGTTTGCCCATGATCATTACTCATAATCAGATTTGATTGTAATTGCAGATACAAAACAACTCTTTGGTTGTTTCTGCCAAAATAAATTCTTGTCTCAAATTTTTAAAAATCAGATATTTATTATCTGTTGTTTTAGTCTGTTTCCTCTAGACAAATTAACACCTTTAATTTTTTTCAAATAATGAAATACCATTTTTGTTTTTGTCCCATTTATATTCCATATTAGCATTTAAAATCCATCTTTATGTTGAAGTCTTAAAATAGCCTATACCTCAAGGTCCCAATGTAATAGTCTTTTCTTCATTTTTTTTTGCTGTATTTGCCATACTGTGGGCCAGTCACTGCCTCTTATCCCAACTCACCTCACAGGAATGTGGTAGGGAAAGTAGGAGGAGGTAGATGTGTTACATATGTTCACTGCCTTGAGTTGCTTGTAAAACTAATAAAGACGGGATACAAATAAATAAATAAGCAATTCCTTCCTTTGGCTCCACTTGTATCTCCTCCATTTCCTCTTCGAACCTTTCAAAGAAACCACTCATCTTTTGGACTGAATTAAGTTGGTATGTCTACTGCTTAAAAGTTAAAATTACTCTTTCTAATTTGTCCCAGGGAAAGAGTATCTTCTGTTAAGGTTTCTCAGTCCTTTTGTTTTGCACAGTATTCTGATAGATTTTTTTTTTTACCAGAATTACTTCTGAATTGTTTATCCTTACAGAACCTGGCCTTTTGTCTTCTTCCTGACAAAATGTGCAAGTATATCTCTTGGTGCTTTTCTTAATTTTACTTACAGTGGTACCTTGGTACTCAAGTGTTTTGAAACTCATCAATTTTGGTACTCAACACATTTTGACGTGAAAAATTTGCCCCGGTACTCATCGTTTGTTTGGCACTCAACACACAATCTAGAATTTGTCGGTGTCAACTGCTTTGTGATTCACTACGTTATTCCTTATGGGAAAAATTTGTTTGATACTCATCATTTTGGGTACTCATTTCGCCGTGCAGAGATTGTAATACAGGGAGATAAATCCACATCTTGACCCATGACTTGTGTCTTTTTCAGGCTGATTGTTAGCCAAAGTCTTGGCAGGCCTTGCTAAAACAGTCCATAAGTTGTTGAAGGTCTTCAGCAGAGTGAGCAGTAACAGCAGCATTGTCAGCGGAGAGAAAATCTCGTAAGCATTTCAGTTGGACTTTAGATTTTGCTCTCAATCTACAAAGATTTAAGAGTTTTCCATCTGATCTAGTCCGGAGATAGATACCCTCTGTTGCATGTTTCAGCATGACAGCAAAGCATGTTTCAGCATGACAGCAAAAAAGATCCCGAATAAAGTTGGCGCAATGACACAGACCTGCTTCACTCCATTTCAAATGTCAAAGGAATCTGATATTAAGCCTTCAAAAACCACAGTGCCTTTCATTTCCTCATGAAAGGACCTAATGATGTTAAGGAGCTGAGGTGGACATCCAATCTTGGAGAGAATTTTATAAAGGCTGTTCCTACTAACCAAGTCAAAAGCTTTCGTAAGATCTATGAAGGCTATGCAAAGTGGCTGTCTTTGTTCCCTGCATTTCTCCTGCAGCTGTCTAAGGGAAAATACCATGTCAGTAGTGGACCTATTGGCTCGAAATCCATACTGTGATTCTGGATAGACTCTCTCTGCAAGCACCTGGAGCCTCTTCAGTACGACATGGGCAAGCAGCTTCCCTATGACACTAAGAAGAGAGATGTCGCGGTAGTTGTTACAGTCACCCCTGTCGCCTTTGTTCTTATACAGTGTGACAATATTTGCGTCCTTCATGTCCTGTGGTACTCCACAGGACCTTTGTACCTCTATAATCATGTGTTTTTTCACAGCATCTAGTTTCCCTTATCTCTTTGTTTGACAAAGTCAGCCAATTATTCTCTTTAGCAAGATTAAACAACTCTCTTTCCACAGAGGGTTGTGTTATTTATTTATTTAATTCATAAGTACTTTAAAATAAACAGTGTTTTAAATTTAACTATCCCCTTAAGTCTGTTTTTTCTTAATTCAAACTCTTGAGAAGCTTTCTGCTTTTAGTTCCTTTTTAAAAAATTGTATAATTATTCAGTTTTACTTTAATCTTGCCCATGGGTCAAAGATACATTCACCAGGTACCTTAAGGTATTCTGTTGTTTTGAATACCTCTATAACTTTAAATTTTTAAATTCCTGTTCCAACGTGTGATAGAAAGTAAATTGGCTAAGACCAGTCTAAGCAGGCTCAGACCAAGGCTGTGAGTTTGATGATTCCTCCTATCATGGTTTACCTTCAAGTCACTTGCAGGATCACTTTGGATCTTGTGGATTTCCCTATGAGGACCTGACTTATGAATCACAAATGGGTAATCTTACAACTTCTTCTTGTCTAGAGAAGCTCTGCTGAAGTTCTGCCGGCCCAGGCTTGCTGCTAAGCTGCCACTCTTTGCCTCAGTGTCATCCCTGCTATGTGAAAATGTGTCAATCCACCATTTTCTTCACCCAAAATTGCAGACTTCCATGCTATGTGTCTAGAAGCTAAATGCTTGTTGTATGACACAACATCTAATGCTTTGAACTGTGACATGCTTACCAAAATTGACTGTGCCGTCATTACATTATGCCTTAGTATTAGTATTTTGCAAGTCTCAGTGGAGGAGAAGATCATGGCAGATGTATATTTGCGGTGAGACTGTCCTTTTCCTTGACAAGAAAACTTTTATGGCTGGCATTTTACTGTCTTATTAAACATGCTGATGCAGTATTTTTCTGACCAAAAGATTAATGATGTCAAGCTCAACATTATGTTGTTGTCTCCTGGGTCACAAACAATCCCTTCACAGTATTATCTGCTTTCATCTTAATGGCAACAGAGGTATTTGTTTTCATCAGCATTAGCATACAGTTAAGCTTAAGCAGACACAACTAAAGGCATCGTGTCTGTATCTTTTTGACAAAAACATGACTTACTGGAAGTAAATAACTTCCCAAACAAGAGCAAAATATATAATAATAAATCATCAAGAATTAGAATTTCTGAAATATTCCATCTTTTAATAAACAGTTGCTGAAAAAGACAGTTAGCAAGAATACATTATAAGAAGGTTATGATATGTCAGAAACTGGGAAAACTAATGGTAGCTGGTAGCAATGAAGGACATTTGAGAAGTCAGCATTAAGATGAAAAGTAACCACCAAAGAATGAACAAGGTAGCACAAGTTAGAAATTAGCATTAAACAACAACCTTGGATGTAAGAACATTCAGAATCCAGAAAGGCCATGCTGCCCAATCAAGGCCTACCTGGAACAAGAATCCCATTTATATCTCCTGTCCAGGAAATTCTAACACAGCTAGTCCTCAACTTACAACAGTTCATTTAGTGACCATTCAAAGTTACAACTGCATTGAAAAAAGTGACTTATGTCCATTTTTCACACTTACGATCATTGCAGCATCCCCATAATCATCTGATCAAAATTCAGATGCTTGGCAACTCACTCATATTTATGACAGTTGCAATGTCCTGGGGTCATATGATCACCTTTTGTGATCTTCTGATGAGCAAACTCAATGGGAAATCCAGATTCACTTAACAACCAGGTTACTAATTTAACAATTGCAGTGATTCACTTAACAACTGTGGCAAGAAAAGTCATAAAATGAGGCAAAACTCACTTAACAAATATCTTGCTTAGCAACAGAAATTTGGGGCTCAGTTTTGCTCATAAATCTAGGCCCATCTGTAGTAATCCTGGGAGAATGAAGCCAGTCTAAAGTTTAAAATACTATCACTCAGCCTATTCCAGGTTTAATGACTACATATCGATTTTTGTGGAAAGATCTGTTGTTCTTAACTGACTTTTACGGCAAATCTATTTAGGCAAATCTATTGCCTAAACAGCAATGATTCCAAAATATGAGATTTAATCCCCACTACAATCTCTAGTGCTTTTTTTGCTACTGTTGATGGGCTGATTTTACAGAGATATTCTATTCTCTTGCTTCATCTTAAATGTGAAAAGATAAATAAGGGCAATATGCATTTTTTTTTTAAAAAAAATCAGATGTCACTATATTTGACATTTGGAAAAAAAACCTTGTGGATGTTTTCAATCCAATATGTCTTTTAAAAAGGCAATGGGGAAAAAAGAGAGATCTTATGGATTTACAAGGATTGTTTGTTTCATTTAACCACCTTGGGATAACTGATACGAGTTGGAATTGCATTGAGGGCACAGTGTTAAAGTTACATAGAAGGCATATTTGAAATCCACTTTTTTTAAACAAAAGGGGGAAAAGTCACTTTGAGCAGAGTAATAAAATGGGGAGCAAAGTTCTTTTCTATCTTATTTGAATTCTCATCAAAACTGTCTTTCTAAAAAATCATTTTTCCCAACAGAATAGTGTTCTGTTACTTGTTCAGCTGTAGATACAAAGCAGAATGAGAAGACAATTTTAACCCAATCAGGGATAGAAAAAGACACATTTAAATAGCTATCTGCTTACATTTTCTTCAAATTCCTGATTTTCTTATTCCCAAATTTCTTTTCATTTTTTAAAATGCAGACACTTGGAAGAATAATGAGGTACTTCAGTGTAGCATCTAGTCTGATTTTCTTGCATTTTTGAAAGAGCTTGAGCCAGTCACTATCAGTTTAACTTATATTACAGGATATTTGTAAGGCTTACAACCTTACAACCTTTATCAGGGGGATTCTGACTTAAATTTGAAAAAACAAATGATGCTATGTGACCAGCTGTGGTTACCTCAAACCGAAACTGGACAAAACAGAAAATGAAATGTTAAATATGTTTATCTGAAGAAACTGTGCCATAGCTTTGATAGCACTGTTATTTGATCTACAAAGAAAAGATTCATATTGCTACCTACATTATATGGTCTTTGGTCTTTTGTTTTTACACACCCAGTGGAAATTCAGCAAAGAAAGTTTTTCTAAGGAACATTTTCTCTTTACGCGCTATACTAATTTGCATACTCCAATGAAATAAGTAAAAACCAATTGGCGTGCAGCTGGGGACAAGGAAAACTGCAGCTGATCTGAACATTTTTCTGCTAATCTGACAACCATACACTACCTATTTTTAACTTGATATATGAGGGATAACCTTGAAATGAATTGTTCTTCCTGTGTCCAACAGCACTCCATTAAAACAATGCTGGTTGCAAACAGTGGGATAAAAAGGCTTTGGGCCTTTAGAAGGATCTGCTGTGTATGGTTCAAATAATCAAGATGGCAGCCAGAATGGAGTGATTGATATTCTGTTTTTAATCTTGGGTGTTTTTTTTTAAATTGTTGACTTTTTGGACCATACCTTCCATCAATTCACAAGAAAGTTTTGTTTTGTATGAATATATTCTGTAAGCTTATAAGGTCCAAACAGCAGCTTTTTTTCAGTGTACAGTATAAAAGATTTCTCCACATATGAGGACCAACAGTAAGCTCTGGGTGAAAAAGGGAGTACAGGTAGTCCTTGTTTCATTATCACAATTGGGACTAGCAACTTCACCATTTAAAGAAGCTGTTGCTAAATGAAATTGTGACTGTGCTTGTGATCTTATTTTAGCTTTCCCTTGCTTTAAAACAAAGGTCATAAATGTGACGACTACTCTGGCCAAAAGCCGAATGTTCCTTACATTATGAAGGTGGAGTAAGATGAGAAATATTCCCTCTTCCACTCTACACCCCTCCCATCTAAAAAAAATGGCTGGAAGAGAGGGTAGAGACTAGGAAATGGAGGGGTTAGTAGTGGAAACTAGCCAGTTAACTTAATTAATTAAATCAATGCTGACAACATGGCATAATTGGGTTAAATACATAACAGAATAGCAGAGTTGGAAGGGGCCTTGGAAGTCTTCTAGTTCAACCACCTGCTCAAGCAGGAGACCCTATACCATTTCAGACAAGTAGCTGACCAGTCTTTTCTTAAAAACCTCCAGTGGTGGAGCACCCATAACTTCTGAAGGCAAGCTTTTTCCACAGACTAATGTCAGGAAATGTATCCTTATTTCTAGTTTGGTTTGTTCCTTGATTTTGTTGTTGTTAGTTGTGAAGTCGTGTCTGACTCATCACGACCCATGGACAATGTTCCTCCAGGCCTTCCTGTCAGTAACAGTAACAGAGTTGGAAGGGACCTTGGAGGTCATCTAGTCCAACCCCCTGCTCACGCAGGAGACCTGTACTAGGGATTCGAACCGCTGAACTGCAGACCTTTCTGATCGACAAAGTCAATGTCTTAGCCACTGAGCCCTCTACCATCCTCTACCATTTAAGCTCATGCTTACTGCTTCACTTACTCCATCCAGACTCCTCATTCTCTATCGTCCCCTTCTTCTTTTGCCATCAATCTTTCCCAGCATTAGGCTCTTCTCCAGTGAGTCCTTCCTTCTCATTAGGTGGCCAAGTTCCTTGAATAGTTTCCATTCATTGACTCTTGTCCTGCCTTCAGGTGCTTTGGAGAATAGGAGAATAGATCCAGTTTTTCTTAGGATAGAGATGCCAGTTATGTCAACAGATAGCTTTAAGACCAAGAAGTACATGGCAAAATATTTATTAAACAATGAGAGATATCCCCTAGTTGTTTAATATATGCATGCTTATGTTTGCTGATAGCCTGAATTATTTGCAGCAAAAGTTAGATTCTAGAATGCAACAAATAAGATGAAAATTTAGGTATTGAAGAAAAACACAGAGTAATGTTTAGCAAAGGAAATGGAGCAAACAATTGCAAATTAAACATAAATGTAAAAATATCAAAATATGTGAACACTGAGGAATAACATTTATTATGGTTGGGAACATAGGCAGGGACTTTTTAAAGCTATACAGAAGTTAAGTAGTGTTATAATGGTACTATATAGCCTGGGAACCAATGTTTGGAGAAGAAAGATATATTGAAAGAAATGAAAATGGATGTGTGTAAGAGCATGTTCTGCCCCCTTTGCTAATAGCATAGAAAGGTGGGTATGTCTGGAGAAACTGCCGTGCAAATAAATAACTGAAGAAGTGTGTGTGGTAAAACAAAAAGAAATAGCATCAAGAATAAATGGGTGATAACAAGTGTAGATTAAAAACAAAAGCAAGTGACAAGTACAAAAACATTATGTTGAAATAGTTTGGTCCTATAGGGAGAATACACAAGAAGGAACTTCAAAAGAAAGAAGAATGAATAAGTTAAGTGGTGTGGTTGGTTTGTACTTATCCACAGAAAGAAAGAAAAATTTAAAGAATAAAGGACATATTAGAAACCATGACATTTTGCAAGGATAGAAAAGCATAGAGATAGAAAAGCAAGTGCTACTGGTATCAATGAAGTTTAATTTGAAGTCCTTTCTTTTATCTTTCCCTTAAATTTTGTTTACTTATTACTTCTCACTCTTTTTTGCACTTTGCAAAAAATACTGATTGCCTTGAAAGAGAGTGGTATTGAGGTGTGTGTGTGTATAGTATTATCAAATAATGATGAGAATAAAAGCAATATAGTACAGGTAGTTCATTTAGTGACCAAAGTTACAAAAGCACTGAAAAAAGTGACTTAAGATCATTTTTACGCTTATGACCATTGCAGCATCCTCATTGTCATGTGATTAAAATTCAGGCACTTGGCAACTATCTCATATTTATGACAGTTGCAGTGTTCTGGGATCATGTGATCACCTTTTGTGATATTCTGACGAACAAAGTCAATGGGGAAGCCAGATTCACTTAAGAACCATGTTACTAACTTAACAACTCCAGTGGTTCACTTAACAACTATGGCAGAAAAGGTCATAAAATGGGGCAAAACTTACTTACCAAATGTCTCATTTAGCAACAGAAATTTTGGGCTCAATTATGGTCATAAGTCAAGGACTATCTATAGTTGTAACAGCTCAACCCAGACTAAAGATCTTCTAAGAGAAAAATGTGTTAGTTCATTTCACTTCCCAATTCTATTGACAATCGCTGATCTTCTTAACTGAGGAGATGCATAAATGGAGCCCACAAGTGGGTAAAGGTAAAGGTAAAGATTCCCCTCGCACATTTGTGCTAGTTGTTCCCAACTCTAGGGGGCGGTGCTCATCTCCGTTTCAAAGCTGAAGAGCCAGCACTGTCCGAAGACGTCTCTATGGTCATGTGGCTGGCATGACTAAATGCCAAAGGGGCACAGAACACTGTTACCTTCCCACCAAAGGTGGTCCCTATTTTTCTACTTGCATTTTTTACATGCTTTCGAACTGCTAAGTTGGCAGAAGCTGGGACAAATAACAGGAGCTCACCCCATTAAGCGGCACTAAGGATTCAAACCACTGAACTGACCTTTCGATTGATAAGCTCAGCATCTTAGCCACTGAGCCACCACATCCCTCTCACAAGTGGTTAAGGTCACCTAAAAATTCTGATTATTTTCAGCCATTGTGTTAAACTAAGGCTTGTTTAGTCATAATTTACAGAACTAATTTTAATTAACTATGCTTATGGCATACTAGTCCATAAATTTGAGTGGATTTATATAGCATATTAAATCATAATGTGAGTTTGTTGTTTTTGTTTTAGTGTATTGTATGAACATAGCTGGACTCTCCAAATGAAGGACCTAAAACAGCAACTTGTCATTGGGTAAGTTTTCAAACAGAAAACACTTGTCACTGGCCTCCTGAGAATTGATTATATAAATCAACATGGGATAAACTTGATTTTAAAAGCCCTGATCTTAATCGTTATTCAAAACACACACACAATTTCTTAAAGTCAAGCAATGTTTTCTGTCGTTACTTTTAAGTATGACATGTAATTATTTAAATCAATGCATTTGATAGACAGTGAGCTTGTGCCTCCCTGACAGAGTGACAGGAAAAGCGTTAAATTTTCCCCTGCTTGTTTTTGTTACAGCTCGTGCTACAGAGGGAAGCTGGATTTACTCTATTTCTAGTTAATGGAGGCATTTTGAGACATTCAATCTTTTGTTTATACCTGAAATGTTGGTTGGAGTGGCTTTAGTTTGCATTCAGCCATAATAATTGGAGTAAATTGAAGGCTATCTGTTTTAGTACATATCCCATACAAAATGGAGGGGCTATGGATATTTAAACCACCTGGATTCAGGGATATTCCATTTTTAGCATGGAAACTGGCCCCGCAAAACAAGCAAAGCCCCATCCATGGGATTCAGGCAGCACATGAAACCACACCCTCTCCGGTCTGTGGAAAAATCTCTCTCCACGGAACTGATCCCTGATGCCCAAAAGATTGGTGGTCGCTGTGCTATAGCACAAACAGTTATGAGCACTTCAGTTATGCCCATCTAGCATCTCTGCTTCATGGGCTACACTGGTTGCCAGTTTGCTTGCAAAGTTAGTCATCACCTCTAAAGCTCTCCATGGCATAGCCCCTGATTATTTGAAGGACGGTTTTGTTTCCTATGGTACACTTGATTTGTATCAGTGTTGGCATGCTTTACATCCCATCAATTTAACTGCCATTTGATCAAACTCAGAAAGCAGGCCTTCTGTCATGGTACCTATCCTGTGGAACAGTATAACCCCAGAAATGTGAATGCCTCCTATCTTAAAGTTTTTAAACCAAGCCCTGAAGACTTGACTCTTTTCTTGGATTAGAAAGCATGGCAGAACCTTTTGGGAATATGGGGAGTCGATGACTATGCTTTATTACTCATCCAGAGATTGATCACTTTCTTGTTGATTATGATGGGTTTTGTTGTACTGTGAAATTACAGGTTTATAGATTAACAGAGCTGGAAGGTGGTGAAGTTATCTATCCCGCTTTTTTCTAGCTTACAAAGAAGTAGATTGTGGTCTACTTTGTCAAATGCCTTGCTGAAGTCTAAGTATATTATGTCCACAGTATTTTGCTGATCTACTAATTTAGTCACTATGTTGAAGAATGAAATAAGATTGGTTTGGTATGATCTGTTTTTAACAAACCCATGCTGGCTGCTGGTTATTACTTTACAGTAATATAGAATACTGCTCAAACATGTTATAGTGGTATTAGAAATTTGACAAAATAAATAAACAAATAAATAGGGACCATCAGTACCCCGCCCCAAGGGTTTAGGGTGCCAGTACAGATTACTGGGGAATTGAATCTCAGGACTGTTTTTGCCCCAATAATTCCATATCCATAATTATGTTTGTCTAGCTTTTTTCTAACACAGAGAAGCTGAAAGAGAGGAGAGAACCAGCTGCTCCTTTCAATTTAAGCAGCCGTGGTTACTGCACCCTACTGCTGCTAGTGGAGGAAAAGCACCTTCAGTAATTTCATTATCTGAATGATGAAGTCACTGAAAGCATACCACCCACAAGATTATTTATTGCTTTTCCCTGGCTCTCATTTATTAGCATCAGATTCCACTTGTTATCTTCTCTGACTCTTCTGTTCTAAAGGACAGCTCCTTGCTGTTCTCAAGGCAATGCAGGAAAGGGAATTATGGCAGATTTAGTTTGCCAGCAGGAGGGAAATAAGATGTAACTGTCATAATTTCTTCACCAATATGAAAGACACAGAGGCGCCCTGTCCAATCTGCATCTAGTAATTTAATAGGGAATGCTGCTGATATAGATTCTCAGTGGGCGTAATAGTAAACTACGCTCTGAATCTGAATCTGAATCTTGCTTTTCCATTAGGTGGACATGGGACATCTTACCAGAAAAATATTGTGCCTGTTCTAGATGAGCCCCACATCCTGCAATCTCATCGGATGATGTATGTATATAGCACTACAATATCAGAGTATAGAATATTTATGGACTGAATCGGAATAAAATACAGTTTTATATTGCTGATTAGGTCCTCCTTTGAACTATAGATAGTCCTCAATTTACAACAGTTTGTTTAGGGACTGTTCAAAATTACAGTGGTACTGGAAAAAATGACCTATGATTGTTTTTTACACTTATGGCCATTGCAGCATCCCCATGGTCACGTGTTCAAAATTCAGACACTTGTCAACTGATTCATATTTATGACGGTTCAGTATCCCGGGGTCACATGATCACCTTTTGCAACATTCTGACAAGCAAAATCTATAGTCAAAACACATTCACTTAACAATTATGTTACTAACTTAGCAACTGCAGTGATTCACTCAACAACTGTGTCGGGAAAGGTTGTAAAATGGGCAAAACTCACTTAATAATTGTCTCATTTAGCAACAGAAACTTTCAGCTCAATTGTGGTCACAAATCAAGGACTACATGTAATTGAAAACTTTATTTAGGATTGTTCAGTGAAAAAAATGCTGATGTCAACCTTTTGGGGATGTTTTTCTGCCAAGTGGCTGCACAATCACCACTTTAATTTCTCAAAATGTCCTTGGCATGGATCATTTTGGAACTTAATATCATATAGTGCTAAAAAGGTTTGCACAATATATTTTTTCCATGGTTAATATGTGATGGCTGTATCATTGTATTGGGAATGCCTGTTTGGAAAAAAAAAAAATCCTACCACTGAAAGCCCAGCAACTGAAATGAAGAAGAAAACAGGTGAAATGAGGAGCCTGAGTGGCGTAGGAGGCTAATGCCTCCTACTAAAGCAGCATTTAACATCTAGCTGCCTGCAATTACTGCGAGTTCAATTCTCACCAGGCTCAGGGTCGACTCAGCCTTCCATCCTTTCTAAGGTGGATAAAATGAGGACCCGGTTTGTGGGGGCAATAAGCTGACTTTGTATAAAATATACAAAAGTATGAAGGCTATTGCTTAACGCATTGTAAGCCGCCCTGAGTCTCCGGAGAAGGGCGGCATATGAAAAAAAAGTTTAAAAAAAAAAAAACTTTCAAATTTTCTTCCTCCCATCTTAAAAACGATGGAGTTGCCTATTCCAGTACATGTGGAGAAGGGCCAAACATTAATAGACAGTCCTCCAGCAATCTCTTTCTTGTCGTGCTTTGACAGTTAAGCCTCTTTTAGCTGATGATAAACAAGTTTCTCTCCCTCTTTCTCTCTCTCTCCTCCCCCTGTACCCAAGAGACTCTTTCAAAATTGACAGCATGGAATTATGATAATATATGAGTACAGAATTACCTTTCAGCCCAAGACAATCTAAAAACTTTACATTACTTGACATTCACAACGCATCTTTGATTATACGTGGAATGCACTACCACCTCAAGGAAACCCATAAATGACCTACAGTTGAAAAATCAACTAAAAAATTTGCATACTGAAATACTTTAACTTTGCCTTCTGGCTGAAGCATATAATAACCTTTCATTTGTGTGACATCTTTAGGATTGTTTTGCAGGTACATTTATACACGATTATAGAGATGAAGGGTTAATAATCAGCTATTCACCTGAGGGGACACTTATTGTTCACTAGTTGCCAAGCTAAATTCTATTTTCCTTCTCATTTGCTCAAGCCTTTTAAGATATAGGGGGAATAAGTGACTCATTGAGCCACAGCACATTAATCCTTTCCCTGCTTCTGGGCAGTCAGTAAATTCGGAGAGCATATAGTATTGTTATTGAGTATCTATTTAACATAGTTATAATCCCTTCCTCCTCATTGCTTAGTGCCAGAGGAACAATATGATAGTTTGATCTGTAATGGTTGCTTGGAATTATTTAGAGAATACCAAAACTACATTGGTCATCCATGGGCATCCAAGGGAGGAAGGCAGTGATAACTACATGACCATTCGTGGGTATTGGGGTGAAGTATAGAGATGAAATGTATGTGACAATGTCACAGAAATTATGTGGCCTTATTTGCATCAGATGTCAGGATGCCAATACATAATGGTCGTATTTTCATAATGTCACTGAATGCATGTTATTCTGGGAGGACCATGACTTTGCTGCATATGCTGTGACCATCATAACCTGCCATGGTCCATGTGGACTATGCAACTTTTATCTCTTGAGGCTTAGTTTCATTCTTAGTTATAGTTATACCAAGTAAGTTATCCATATCCTGAGCAAATAGACATTTGACCCTAAAAAATTGCATAGTTAGAAAATCCGACATTCAGAACTGGAAATATTGAAGTTATGCATTGTAAAAATGGGACAAAACTCACTTAGTAATGGTCTTGCTTACCAATGGAAATTTTTGATTCAATTGTGGTCATAAATTGAGGACTACTGCATTATTCACAAGAGCCTCCTAAAACATGAAGCTAGTGTTTTTGGAAGGAATGTTTTAGTTAGCCTCATCCACAAATCTAAATAATTAAAATTTCAATTTAACAAAGTTGAAATTAGTATTGGTTATTCCACATCCATGGAGCGCTGCCATCTTCCCACCATCTTCCCCTATTTATCTACCGGTACTCGCATTTGTATGCTTTTGAACTGCTAGGTTGGCAGGAACTAGGGCGAGGATGGGAGCTCACCCTGTTGTACAATGCTCAGGTATCAAACCTGGGCTATCAGCTTTTCAGCCGACAAGCCCAGCATCTTAACTGCTGAATTATTGTGCTGGTGAGAAGGTAACAGTGCTCCATGACATCATACTGGCCACATGATCATGAAAACATCTTTGGACAGCACTGGCTCAATGGCCCTTGAAATGGAGATGAGCACTGCCCTCTATAATTAGTAACAATTAGCGGAGTAAAATCCGCAGAGACTTCTTTACCTTTTATTCTACATGCTATCAACAAGAATTAAGATATGAAAGTGACTGTATATGTGTGCCCACTGATGAATTTGAGTTGAAGAGCTAGCTCATCAGTTATTTTCATTTATAGGGTATTAGCTTGGGGAAGGCAAATTTAGAATTGGATCACAAGCTATCTCCTTGAACAAGTATTTATTTTGAGTAGAGTGTTTTTTCAAAGAGACAGATTTATTGAAATAATGATGCTAAGACTATGGCTCACATATACAAACAAATTTATATACAAACAAATTTCATTTGATACATAAAATATACAAGAATGCATTGAAAGAAGTTATAAAGAATGACATTTGAGTTTGCCATTCTAGTATGTGCACATTTATATAACAGAAAGTATTTGCACATTCTAAGAAAGAGTAAGCTAATTGTGCAGCAGAGGCAAATACAAATACATAACAAAGAAAAATCCATGATTTTCAGGACATAAATTTATATGAGATAAAGACCTTCTTTTCAACATTTCAGCTTTGCACTTCTGTTTCACAAGATTAGAAAGATTAGCTAAAATGTCAGCCAGCTTTGAATGGAATAGCTCATAATCCTCGTAAAATAAAACATAAATATCCAACAAAAAGAAATTCAGTGTAGAGAAAAATAAGGTTTTACACTTAGGCAAGAAAAACCAAATGTAGAGGTACAGATTAGGTGAAAACTGGCTCAATAGCAGTAGCCATTAGAGGATCTTGGAATCCTAGTGGACAATCACTTAAATATGAATCATCAGTATGTGGCAGCAGCCAAAAAAGCCAATGCAATCCTAGGCTTCATTAACAGAGGGATATAATCTTGATCACATGAACTATTAGTACCATTTTATAAAGCCTTAGTAAAACCACACTTAGACTACTGCATCCAGTTTTGGCCACTATATTACCAAAAAGATGTTGAGACTCTGGAAAGAGTGCAGAAAAGAACAACAAAGATGATTAGGGCCAGGGGTGGGCTTCAAAAATTTTAGCAATGGGTTCTCTGCCCGGTTGCTGGGTGGGCGTGGCCATGGTGGGTGTGGCCTAGTCAGCCTCCTGCACTATGGGGGGGGGGCGTTTTTGCCCTCCCTGGGCTCTGGAGGCTTTCCTCGGGCCTCTGGGAGGGCAAAAATGGCCTCCCCAGGCTCCAAAGGCCATCTGGAGTTTCCGGCCTCCCTGAACCTCCGGTAGGCCCATTTTTCGGCCTCCCCGAACCTCCACGCATGCCCTCCACTTACCTGCATCCAAAACGAGCTGTGTTGGGACTCCTGGGAGGGGAGGGGTGGGGTGGGCATGGCCAGCCAGGAATGGGATTTGGGGGTTCTCAGAACTGCACAGAATCTTAGCTAGAGGTTCTCCCCAACCCCTGCGAACCCCATCAGCCCACCCCTGATTAGGGGGTTGGAGGCTAAATCATGAAGAACCATTGCAGGAATTGGGTATGTCTAATCTAGTGAAGGAGTAGGAGTGACATGATAACAGTGTTCAAATTTTTGAGAGGCTGCCACAAAGAAGAATGGGTGAACCTATTTTCCAAAGCACCAACAGAAAAGACAAGAAACAATGGATGGAAACTATTCAAAGAGAGAAGCAACCTAAACTAAGGAGAAATTTCCTAACAGTGGGAACAATTAACCAGTGGAACAGTTTGCCTTCAGAAGTTGTGAGTGCTCCACCACGGGAGGCTTTTAAGAAGAGACTGGACAGCCACTTGTCTGGAACAATACAGAATCTTCTGCTTGAGCAGGAGGTTGAACTAGAAGACCTCTAAGATTAGATTAGATTTTAGATTTTTATTAGATTTTTATACCACCCTTCTCCCACTGGACTCCCACTGGAAGATACCTCCCACCCTGGTATTCTGTTATAAAATAAAGTGCTATGATTCTATCAGGATTGTAATGTGTGGAACAGCTTCAGGAACTGGGCCACGCAATGAAAAAATACTGTATAGATTGCTTGGCTGTTGACCAATACCAAGAATGTTTTTGGTAGGCAGGGGTGTCTACAGGGGGAGGCCAAAAAAATTAAGAGAGCATCCATCATCATTTTTTCACATATATTGTGTCTTTTGGTCACCTGAGACACAGAAGCAATTTCATAATATAATTTTCTTCTGGGATCAAGGTGATTCCAGCAGTTTAAAAGATACCAGCTTTTTTCTTAACCATTTGAACCATCTGGCCCTATGATTTTTGCACATTTTCCTTCTTATATTAGAAAGCTTTGCTGCATGGTAACGCTTGCAGAGTGAGATGAGTGACAGGTTAAATTCACTCAATACCAAGAGGCTCAGCCATATAATGGCATGTGTTCATTGCAGGTCACAGATATACTTGAGAATTGATAGAACTGATAGTTTTTGAGTCAGAAAAAAAATACAGTGTAAGAAAGGAGAGGGAAGCAGAAGAGGAGTGTGAAGAGGCAGACAAGGTAATGGAGGTGGCTGATTTTTTTCATTATAAACAATTACAGTTTTATTTAATAATTACATTATATGAATAATCAATGTAGAATCTGTTGTTTAAGGGACATAATTCTTCCTTAGTGCTTCTGCTCCCCAAAAGCCCATCTGTTTTTCCTAGATCCTGTTTTAAAGTGTTAATTTAAATCCAATCAGTTGTATTCTCTACTGCATTCCTATATATGTGCAGTGGTGGGTTGCTCCCGGTTCTGTCCGGGTCTTCTGAACCGGTAGTAAAAGCGGTGGGAGGCTCCGCCCACCCACCTGGACGTCATAATGAATGATCTGAGCATGCGCAGAAGTGCACAAGCCCATTGCGAACCGGTAGTAAAGGTAAGTAGAACCCACCCCTGTATATGTGTATATATTGTTAAAACTCTCCTGTTTGTCTCTGTGTAACATTTAACATCATAGAGCAACAGTTTTTGAACCATAGTATCTCAAATGGTCTAACTTAATAGAATGTGTCCAAAATCCAGAACTTCAATTTCTATAGAATTGAATTTGGGCAAATTTTATAAAATATTTAATGACATTATTTATTTTCTATAGCTACTCATTTCAACATGGGTCACTGGTGGCAAACAATAATGAACAAATAAAAACAATTACAATATCATACAAAAATAAATATATTTAGCAGCTGAGAAAAATGATCAATGTAGATATGAATACAGCTAGAAAATGGGGCCCTTCACACACTTGGGATTCCAGGCCTCACCAGGTTTTCAAGGCCTTACAAAAGGTCAACTGGGTCGGGGTCATCCTAATCCCTGAAGGGAGAATACTTCAAAGGCTACAGCAGAAAAGGCACGTTTCCTAGTTTCCACCAGCTGACATTCCTTGGCTGACCTGTCACATGCTCAACCAGGGAGAAGATCAGTGGTGGGTTGCTCCCGGTTTGGTCCGATTCTTGCGAACTGGTAGTAATGGCGGCAGGAGGCTCCGCCCACCCGCCTGGACATCTTCATGAATGATCTGCACATGCGTGCGCTCCCATTGCGAACCGGTAGCGGAGATAAGTAGAATCCATCCCTGGAGAAGATGGACCATCAGGTAACCCAGTCCTAAGCCATGAAGGGCTTTAAAGCTCACAACCAGCACTTTGAATTGTGTCAGAATCAATGCAGCTCCCACATTAATGGTATTACATATATTAAGCATCTGACATGCTCTGTGATCTGTGCAGTCACATTTCGTATCAGTTGAAGCTTCCAAAACACATTTCAAGGGCAGCGCCATGTAGAGCATGTTGCAGTAATCCAGAGAAGAAGACTTAAAATTATAAAATATTTTATGACACAGTGCAAAATGTTGTAAAATATTTCCCATGGTCAACTGCTGATATTTGATTGTGCTATATAGCTCAGCATGGGTTACTTTCAAGACAGATACATCTCTAAATAAACTCCCTGGATTTTTAAGAACTTTTTCAGAACATTAGAAGCCCTGTTATTGTTGAAGGTATTAAGGAGCCTGGTAAGGAAATATCTCTGAAATGATGGCCCAACGGATCTCAGGTTGTATAGTCCCGATAAGGTATAAAACTGCATAATGTCAAGTGTAGATGTCACCATTTCACAGAATTGCAAACTACAAAATTTCCCCTGAGGTTTGTTGAGGCTTGGAGAACAAGATAGTTTGACACATCCCCTATTATTTCCTTCTCTAGCCTTTTCCCAAGGGAAGATCCAAACTATTGCTGAATGTGCCATCTCTCAGCTAGGAGGCCCAGAACAACATGGTCAGTTCTTATAAAGACATTTCATCCTTCTCCTGAAGAGAAAAAGTGTCTCTTGAAAAATCACACAGGATTCAGACAAACATTATTTCTTTATTTTGGGTATCACCATTTTCCTCCACCTGCATTGCATGTGCCTTTTAAACTGCATTGCATATTAATTCTGGGATGCCTTAACAGATCTTTAGCAAAATTATTTTAATAATGATATTGTACTTTTTGACATTTTGCCTAGGTGGTTCTTTTAAATTCTCTCGTATTCTTTGGAAAGAATGTGATGGCAATTCTGTCACTCCAAACTTTTTTTTTTTTTTTGCAATTTTTTTTTTTATTTTTTTCCCAAACATACAAATTACATCCTTTCAGAACAGAGCTTTGATCCGGTCATCACTTTGTTCAATTTTAACAAAATCTTTAACAAAATTTTATCTATTCTATTTTGCCATAGCACTTATTTCTTAATCTTAGATCACATATTCAACTAATACCATCTTTAAAAAATTAACACATATTTACTTAGTCAAAACAATTACGCTTCTATTAACGCACCTTAATTCTTAATTCAATTAATAATTCATAATACAACAATTCTTACCCTAAATCCTCACTATTGACAATACAGTTCAAACATATTTATATTTCATTATGTTCATTAAATCTTTATTCCATTATTACTTTATCAAATTTAAATCTTATCTTTAACTTTAAAAATATAGCAATTTAACATTTAAACATAGTTCTTAGTTCAAATAATGCTCTTTAATGCAATTTCCCAATTATTGTCACTTCAAACTTAAAGCCATTCAACACGAGACTCCATCTGGAAATTTAAAAACTTCAGTTGATGGGTATATATGCAACAGAATTTTAAAAGAAACCCCCGCTGTTTTATAAAAGAATCATTATCAGGGCTCTTTAGGGAATGTCATGATAGTGCCATTGACAGAAAATTGTAATATAGATCACCTCAGAGTAGGAATAGTTCTAACAGAGGCTAATTTAGGATGACTTGCATGGAAAATCTACACCTAGAAATGCATTAAGGAGGGGGCAATTTACTGATTTCATTTTTTCCTGTTGTTCAGTTTTCCCATTTTTATTTGGTTCCATCCCATTTCTCTGTTAGTTTGCAAATACTGTGAAAAATTATGTTCATTTCTTCTAATATATTATTTATTAATTGTACTTATTCAAATTTGTTATACCTGCCCAACTCCAACTGACTTCATATACAGTTGTGCATATTTGTAACTGTCCTACTATACACAATTGTCTCCAGTATTATGTGTTTCTGAATACATTGCTCCTTTCTCCAGGACAGAAGATTTTGTCCATAGATTTTAAGTAACATCCTTCATTAAAAAAATAAAAAATAAAGTGTGGATAGCAATGCAAAACTATACTCAGGTGTGTATGTATGTAAGTTCATATAGAAAAAAAATCACCCCATTTATAGCATGGACAGATCTTGTCCCATGATTACATTGATTGGCAGGAAAAAGATAAAATATATGCAGTACACATTCAGTGAGATTTAATAGGTAACATACAAAAACTGAACCCATGGTTCAGTTTTGAACCATGGACATGGAGAAGCTATATTCCCCTTCCCAAAATACTAGAACTAGAGGTCCCCCAATGAAATTTTATCTTGGAAATATCAAGATAGACAAAAGAAAGTACTTTTTACAGAACATGTAATTCAACTTTGGAATTCACTCCCACAAGATGTGATCCTGCCCTATCAGCTTGGTTGGCTTCAAAAGAGGATTGGATCAATTCATGGAAGTCATGATCTGAAGGCCATCTGCTAGGAGACTACTGGGATTCCTTTTGCAGTTGACTGGTCACTGTGAGAACAGACTGCTGGATTAGATGGGGCAGGAGGCCGATCCACCAAGGCACTGCTTATGTTCTTATGTTTTTAAATTATATTGTTTTTACTAGTAGTTCACTGTTGAGTCAGACTACAGAATATTGCCTGGAACACTTATTAGGGCTCAGTGTAACGTTTATAGACTTGACTCTTTCTGGAAAAATGGATACACAACTGATCGTGTTATTTTTCTTTCTTTCTTGACTTTGTTCTCTCCTGTTGTGAATCTTCTATTTGAAGGACGTTGATTTATTGTGAAATATCCTTGCCTCTCATCACCTTTTACTTATAGGGAAGCAGCCTTGAAAAAAATGCGTAGGCGCATTACAACTACACATTTAGACTATCAACATAAATAAGATGCACTATACATGTCAAAACAAGTTATTATGTAATAGTGTTTGTGGGGTTTCATGTACTATCAGCGTTTTTCATCAGACTTACACATGTATGCACACACACACACACACACCAAGTATGTCATACAGAAATATCTTCTCCAGTGCTTAGTTTCAATTGTTTGATAAGTGGAACAATATTTTCTCTATGAAGTATTAAATATAGCAACAAAAGACACCTTCGTTTGCATCAAATGAAGTTTTCTGTATTGATGCAGATTAAAGTCAAAATGGGACAGAAGGCTTTGCTGCATGTAACAGCGAGTGAAACAACCTCTGAAAAATTCTTCAAGTTGTAGTATTGGGTAACTTTTCCAGTCATGACCCTCCAGATATTTTGGGATTGCCACTCCAAGAATTTTAAGTTTTCAGTGTAGAAAACATTTGGGGAGCTGCAATCTCAAAATGTCTGGAAGTTGCCAGGTTGGAGAAAATTATCATGGATCTACAGTATATCCTATTCAAGATGACTGAATGAAATCAAACCCCTTGTTTGATATAGGCTATGTGGATAGCACTGCAGTGAAATGTTGCTGCTTGGATTGCTCATGTTCCTTTTCTTCTTTAAAGTGTCTTGCATACTGAAACATGACTGAAATAAACACATGGACATTAGCTTAATATGTATCAAGTATTGGGAAACTGTTGTATAAGGGTGAAGAAGGAAAACCATTTTGAACTACTTTCTTCTATCCCATGATTCATCCTGTTGGCCCTTCTCACTTTTTGGTATTGTGATTTGAGGAATCCTATACTTTGAACCTACAATTTTCTGACAGATAGGACAGCTCCTGCCCCCCCCCCATGATAGCTCTTAAAGCAAGGGACATCTGGGGGCCATCATGACGGATGTGGGCTCTCTCAGGAAGCTTTGCTAGGGAAATGTTCCAAAAGGTCTTCTCCAAACATCTGTAACTCTCAAGTTGTCTGGGTTTGTTTGGGCAATATTATTTTTGCTTGCTCAGTTGCTCCTTCCTCTACCATTCTCCCATGTCTTCCTGCTTTTGTTCAAACTGGGGGAGGAGGCCCAGCTTGGATTGAAAAGAGGAAAGCACTCACAAGTGCAGTTCTGTTTATTTTTAAATGTCACTGGTGGGAATCACCCTCCTGAGACACATCACATTTTCCTGAGGAGTCAACCAAGTGAAGAAGCTGTGAAGTCTTTACAGAGCAAGCTTTTCTTTTTTTTAAAAAAAAGAAAGCATTCCAAATTTGGAAAGTCTGTTTAAAACTCTAACACATTATTATATTGAATTAATGTAAAACTTACAAAGCACAGACATGGCATTCCCATGTGTTTTATTTATTGCCTTAAATGTTGCATTATTATTGTTGTTGTTGTTATTACTATCTATTACTACTACCGTTATGAATGATGCCCTGATCATTATATTTTTGCTATATTTTTACCAGTTCACACACATACACATACACAACTGCTCACCATGCGAATCTATTTTAGAGTATGCAACATCATCCAGATCAAAGAAAATAAGAAAATTGAAGGCATAAGACAAAGGAAATATAGACAAAACTGCTTTATTCAAATACCATTCACTACATCCGCTTACTTTCTATCCTTGAAACCCAGCTTTGCTTCCACCATATCTATACTCCATTTCATACCTTTTTTCTTTCCTGTTCATTTTTCAGAGTTTCATCAACTTCCAGCCAGTCAATCTCAATCTTCTTGATCTCAACTCATTTACCCCTTTCATACATTTGTTCTGCAGTTTGATCCTCATCCATTCTCTCTATATGACCAAACTACCTCCTTTCATACTTGTGTCTCACTCTGCATTAATTTTGCATTCACATTCATTTAGACTACACTTTGGACATTGTTGTTTTACCTGTCTTCTCCAGGACCTATGGTACCTGGCAGCAAAATGCCCAGAACTGGAAATATAATTTTCCAGAGGAGGGGGTCAACTATCTTCCAAAGAACTAGAAGTCAGGACAAGAACCAGTGGATGGAAACTAATCAAGGAATCAACCAACCTAGAACTAAGGAGAAATTTCCTGACAGATAGAACAATTAACCCATGGAATAATTTGCCTCTAGAAGTTGTGGGTACTCCAACACTGGAGGTTTTTAAGAAGAGATTGGATAACCATTTGTCTGAAATGTGATGTATCATGACTTTTTTCCCCTTCGCTAAACTGGGGGTGAGCGTGGCCAGCACATGACGCATCCGGCCCCCAGGCTGTGAATGTGACACCCTTGGTATAGGGTTTTCTGCTTGAGAGGGTTGAATTAGAAGACCTCCAAGGTCCCTTCCAACTCTGTTATTCTATTATAAAGTTTTAAGTCCTAGAATAGCCTTAAATATTAAAACAATATTTTAACCACCCACTGTAAAGAACCATTCTAAAGTGTAGAAACTTGGAAATCAGAATTCCACTCGTTTCTATTTTGGGCCTTTTGGTGTCAGACATCTTGACTTAAATTGTAGATTTCCTGTCGCTTCATGGCTTACTGACTTCTTAGCTTGCCTTGGCAGAAAATCAGACATGGGGCTTGGCTAGATTAGAATCTATTCTGCAGACAAAAATAAAGATATATTCAATGATTGCCCATTGCCTGTATAAAGATATACCTTTAAAGTTTCTTTCTCTCGCCCTTCCAATTTAATGAGTAGCTGGTGCAGTGCTTGTTGGTCTTGAAATGGAGCTGTTATATGTATATTTACCAAATGGCCATCTCTGGACTAGGAACCAATGATTCCTATGCTATTTCAATCCTTACAACTGAGACTAAAAAAGAAACAGCTATCAGCCACAGAACTGTTGTCATTCCCTAAAATAAAAGAAAATTTTCTAGGATACAGCAGAACTGGTCTTTCCTAAAAATCTTCTGGGTTTTTTTTTTACCATATGACTTGGAAGAGGTTATATTACTCAAACACATCACTTGGAGGAAAAAAAAGATAAGAATGACCTGAGCCAGCAATTAATATAGAACACTGTCACTGCAGTTTGAATGCTCTATAGAATTTACAGTGATGATTTGACACCTGGAACCAACATTTTATGTGGTGATAATTTCATTTTCTGTGCTCTCCCTTTGGCAATGCTTCTGTGTTATCTTTTTTCCTGAGGAAAAAGGACACACACAAACATAACTGTTTCAGCCACCCTGTATTTGTCTATTGGGGGCCATGTTTACTACATGACATTGGATAATCAAGGCTTTTTGCTTGTTTTGCTCCCTGCTCTTGAATAGTGAAGCACCATATTTTGGAAACTTACAAATGCCTAATTAGTTTGACATTGAATCTCTGCCAATTAGTGTTCACTGTTCTTAAGAAATGCACATTGGTTTTAAGCATATTACAGAAAAGCTTGTTCAATATGCCTTTGGCTGCCTTGTTGGCAGCAGATCTCTTGGTATTTTGTGTGAGAGAGTATTGGCTCTGTCTCTGTATGTACAAAATGTGTGTGTCTGTGTGTATATAAAGAAAATATGCATTTGAATAACATTTGGCCACCATACTGTCAGTGGCTCTGAATTGTTGCTGGGTTGTAATTGTTTCTCATCAAAAAAAACAACAACAACAACTAATCTTATGTTTTCAGACCCCAGCCATTTCTCATGGCTAATCTATAAAAGGATTCCCAAACTAACTGAAGTGCTTTGGGCAGACATTTTATTACCAGCCGCCACTGCTACAGTGCTGGAAATGAGCCTACAATAACACATTACATGGTTGAAAGCAGCACTACTGGTGAAGTGTCTAAATTATGGCAGAGTGCACAAAATCTCTTCTCCAAAGTCTTAGCTGAAGTGTGGTCATCCGGGCTGAGAGGAGAATGGGCTAAAAACTTCAACCATGTATTTCTTTGTTTTCTAATGGTCTTGCAAAGAGTGGTTCTCGACTTATGACCATTTGTTTAACAATGGTTCAAAAGTACAGTGGCCTGGAATAAGTGACTTATGACCTGTACTCACAGTTATGACTATTGCACTATTATCATGGTCAATGATTGTTCATTCTTGTTCTAGCCTAAGTGATAAGATTCAATAAAGCCAATACTGTACAGATGAAAAGGGAAAATCATATCAAAAGGAAAAAATGTAATTCTCATGGTCTTGTTCAGTGTTGCAAAATTGGCCACAGTCAATTGGGAACATTTACAAGAAGAACAATTCATGCCTGACAAGGATTTGCATTTACCAAAATTAGCCCTCACTCTTGTACTGTCTTTTAGTAAATGGCCATGCTCAAATTTTATTCCAGTACAGGAGCCAAAACTATATGGCCATTTCCGCTATTATAATTAATAATATATTCCAGCATCATCCAAGCATTACTGAGGAAACGTAAACATCCTCTTATATTAGCAAAATGGAGATTGGAACATCTAGAAGATGTTCCAAGTCATTAGTGGGCATTAGTTGCCAAGTTACAGGTAGTCCTTGACTTATAACAGCCCATTTAATGACAGTTCAAAGTTACAACAGCATTGGAAAAAGTGACTTATGATCATTTTGTCACACTTATGACCATTGCAGCATCCCAATGGTCATGGGATCAAAATTCAGACTCTTGGCAACTGACTCATATTTATGATGGTTGCAGTATCCCAGGGTCATGTGATCCCCTTTAGCGACCTTCTAACAAGCAAAGTCAATGGAGAAGCCAGATTCACGTAATAACTGTGTTACTAACTTAACAACCTTGGCAAGAAAAGTCATAAAATGGGGCAAAATTCACTTAACAAATATCTCACATAGCAACAGAAATTTGGGGCTCAATTGTTGTCGTAAGTTGAGGACTACCTGTAATAAAGTCTGCAAATCGGCTCCAATCCTAGTGACATTATAGGGGACTCCATTTCTGCTCAGATCTCGGCTTCTGACTGCTAACGCATCTAGATAGCTCTGCTGCCTCTGCTGAAGCAGACAAAATGTAGCATTTTACTTTAAAAGAAAAACAAAAACCCAGATGTTATTATTACTTGCAATATAGCCAAACCTAGTTTTTCAAAAATAAATTTATCAAAAATGAAGTGTTTTTATCAAAGACATTATCAGGAAAGCCAGAAACAAAAATTTATTCAGAAAAGTTGTCAAGCTCAAAACATTATCTTCAAGATAAGTATAACACTATCTAGGACAACTTATCCCCTGGGCTCACACTCTAAGCAATTCTATCTTAACTCAAATTCTGTTTAATTCTTAACCCCTTTACAGCATCAATTATTTCCTTGCTTTTCATTCCTAGGGAATAAGCCATGTCCCAGAGTAAGCAAATCTATTTCAGTTTCAACTCTGAAATTCTGAACTGAACTTGAATGGATCTACAAGGAAAGGCTGGGATTGACTTGTCATGATCTAAGCAAGTCTTTTAAAGCAGGTCTTTAAAAAGAACATCTAACAAAAAAGCCAGAGTCCACTGAAGAAGATCTCAGTGCCTCCATATAGTAGAGAGTAGAGAACCAGTTTGGTCTAGTGCAGGGGTGTCAAACTTGTGATGACATGTTGTTGTCACGTGACATATCTCAACTTTTTCCCCTTCACTAAAATGGGGATGGGCATGGCCAGTGCATGATGCATCCAGCCCACAGGCCGCGGGTTTGATACCCCTGATTTAGTGGGTAAGGCATCACACTAGAAAAAAGGAGGCTATGAGTTCAAGTCCCACCTGAGCCATGAAAGCCTTTGCTGGGTGACTTTGGGCCAGTCACTCTCTCTCAGCCCAACCCACCTCACAGGGTTGTTGTTATGGAAAAAGGTTGTTGTAGTAGAAGAAATATTTCTTCTACTTCTAGGACTTCTTCTACTTCTAGGATATGCTGCCTTGAGTAATTTGTAAGAATAATAAAGGTGGGATACAAATAAATAAATATATATACAGATGCCTATAAAACATTTACTAGGGTCAAAAATATCACCTGATACTTATGAAATCCTTGGAAGATAGGGAACTCTTCAGTCAAATTTGACATCCAAGGGATCAGGTTCTAAAATAATGAACAGTATTGGAGAAGCCAGCCAGTGTTAATGTTCTATCAATGCTACATCCTGGGGTGTTAAAACAAAAATAACCTTCTTATATATTTCAAGCAGATCTAATTAATGTTAACACAATCTTTGCTAAAGAGACCCTCATATATGCTAAAGATAGCACTTAGCTACATCAAGCTACATGATTGAATGAGAGGGAATCATCCAAAAAATTAAGAGGGTAGCTGCAGCCATGTGATCAAAGCTATTTCACTATTTTTTATAAGGTCATGTGATTTTATTTTTGTTATAGTAAAATACATAACATCAAAATATAAATAATATAGTGAAAGAAAAAATATCAAGATACATTTAAACTAAATATAGCAAAGAGAGAGACAAAAATGTTAATTAACGGGGAAAATAGGAGGTGTCTATTTACATAAAATTATCCTCTTTGCTATGCCCAAGTGTCAATAGAGCCAAAGCTGTTCATAAGAAATAAACTGTATTTAGAAATATAGTTCAACACGATGTTAAGGTCTTTAGCTATATTTCATTCCAAAATTGTATTGATAGGTGTAATGATTTTAATTTCAAATGAAGCTATAACTGGAGAAGCCCAATTTATATGAGTTAAAGAGCTTTCAAATTCCCTGCCATGCCAGCATTTTTAAAAAAAAATCTAATGTCCAACCCTTGTTAAATCTTCATTGAGATGTCCAATATTCATTAAGTAGTCAGATTTTCTGATGAACTTTGTTTTTAATTTACAATAAGTACATTTTACACCTGAATCCACCTAAACCATTAAAACTTAACATTGTTTATCTTCAAAGCATGCATTTTAAGACTTTTTTCAATCCAACAAGATGGTTAGTTTTGTCAGTTCAAAAGTGAGTGCATAGAGGAGATTCAATACCCTGGATCTATAGCCAGTGCTTTCCAGATGAGGACTGAGTATGAGGTCAGAGGACATCACAAAGAATGGGAAAACATAACAAAATACAAAGAGTATAGTGTGATGTTTTTAGTTATCCGTGCAAATACTCAAGAACATGATTGGATCACTCAGCACCCAAAAGGAAAAAAAATGGTGAATATTTCAGTTCTGGCCCATTTCATGCAGTTATCACTACTCTGTGACAACTTCTACAACCTTGAAAATGGATTTTTCTTCTCAAAGTACAGATTACTCTCCTATTTTAAAAATTACAATCAGTATTTTGACCTGGATCTGTAAAGTGTCGCGGGACAGTACAAATCATACATGGTGCTTCCATCTGGTTGCCCGTCTCGTTTCTGTTCTCAATACCTTAATTTTGAACTACATCTTTATTTCTGGATAGGGTAGCATTGCCCCTGATAGACCCAGTGCACAATTTGGGAGTTCTCCTAGCCTCTTAACTCCTGATTGAAGAGTCGGTGGCTGTTGTGGCTAGGAGAGCCTTTGTGCAACTTCCTATTGTGTGCTAGTTGTGTCTTTTCTTGGATTGTGAATCCTTGTGTTCAGTCACTCAGGCTCTGATCATCTCTCAGTTAGACATCTGCAATGCGCTGTACATGGGGCTACCCTTGAAGAGTAATTGGAAGTGCACACAGAATGCAGTTGCAAACACAGTTCTGAGGACACCTCGTTATATGAGCTGCACTGGCTATTAGTTTTCTTACTAGTGCAACTCAAGGTGTTGATTATTACCTATAAAGCACTCTACAGAATGGGTCCAGGTTACCTGAGGAACCATCTCTCCCCAATGGGATTGGCCTGCCCCTATTACACCAGCAGAAGGGGCATGCTGCAGCCAAGGGGCATGCTGGTGGGGTTCAAAGAAGACCCTTTACTGCTTTGGCTCCTGCCCTTTGGAATATCATACCCCCTGAGGTGAGGTCCACATGCACCATTTTGGCCTGCCGTAAAGATCTTAAAACCTGGCTCTGCTAGTTAGCCTGGTGACAGATGGGTTTATGTTATCCTGAGGTAGTACCGGTGTCAGATGGTGTGTGAGGTAGTTAGCCTGGTGTCAGATGGGGTTGTGTCATCCTGAAGTAGTACCAGATTAAATAGACGATCCCATCTTCATACCATTATATACCCCACTATCTTGGCTATTTTTTTTTTGTTGTTGTTAATTTTACTGTAACATTTATTATCATATGAATCTTTTATGTTGTTGTTTTTTCAGATTGTATGCCACCCAGAGTTCCGTGACAGTGAGATGGGTGGCATATAAATTTAATAAATAACTGCAAATAAATTTTGATTAATAAAACATTCAGGGGCATTTTTAAGGGCAGTTTTCCATATATCACATTGCTGTAATCCAAATGAATGCTTACCAGAGAAAAATAAACTATCATTCTAACTCTGCTTTAACTGAAAGTTTATATTCCATATCTGTACTTTTTTTTTTTAATTTGTATGAAAAAAGGGCAAGGCACAGATTAGCAGGGACCACATATTGAAATGCTATCTATGAAATAATACAAAAATAAAAAGGATAAAAAGATAGGGGCGACTTCCAAGCAATTTCCCTGCAGGAAGCTCAATTCCCCTTAAGGTTTGCCAAGATAAGACATTGTCTTAAGACCTGAGGGCCTTTGGGAAGTTGTCTGCCTGGCTGTGACATAGTTATGGAGTGCTACGAAGTGTCCAGTGGATGCAGCAAATGATCCAAATAATGTGTGAATCTCTTTATCCCTTTGTTGTCTAGAGACAACAGGAAATGAAAGCCAGCTATAAGGTCCAGCTGCTACTTCCTCTGTCCTCCCTTCCTCTCCCCTGCCGATTTCCAGATCCTGAAGATCTCCCTGCTTCACTAATCCCTTTAAAGCAGTGTTTCTCAACCTTGGCAGTTTGCAGGTGTGTGGATTTCAATTCCCAGAATTCTAGCTGGGGAATTCTGGGAATTGAAGTCCACACATCTTCAAACTGCCAAGGTTGAGAAACACTGCTTTAAACAGGAACAGGTTGAATATTCTTTAGTTGTGTTGTTGGCTTCATGCATTTTGTTTCTCATTTCAAAAAAACAGCATTCCTTTATTTATGTGTTCTTGTTACAGACAAGTACTCACTTGATTCTGGGATGAAACATCTTGACAATCCTCCATTGCAAAACCACATTTGATTTAAGCTTTCCCTTATTCTGTGGTAAAGCCTTTTGAAATTGCGCCTGGCCTGGATTTGTTGTCCCTAAGCTTTCTTTAACTCCAGGTAACAGATTAGCTCCTTCTTCTTTTCTCTGAAGCACTCTGTTAATATTATCGGGAGGATTTTTTTTTTTTTTTGCCTTGCAAATACAATTTTCGTTTCTGCTCTGCTAATTCTCATCGAGCAGAAGAAAAAGAAAAGAGGGAAAGAAAAAGAAAGAGAAAATTCCCTAAGCTTCAATGCTTTGCAGCTGTGGAATCCTATAATAACTTCTGTCAGATTACAACTACATCAAAGGTATTATATATCCCCAAGTAACACATATTTACTGGGTTTTTCAACAGCTGTGTAATTAGTTCTGGATTACTACTTTCCTCCAACATGTCTTTAAATAACCATATTTCAAAAACTTGCATGTATTCAAAGAAATGGAGGGCTCCTCATTCCACACTGTGTTGTTTAATTCCTCCATTTCTGTAAAATGGTGAAATGTCTTCGGTATTATCTTTCAGATTTATATGCAGAACTATGTTGCAATAGTTTATTAATTAGTGGTGGGAGATTGGAGATAGGTCTATGTGTGCATATTTGTGTCTACACACACAGACACACTAACACCAGCATTAAAAATAGGATAAGCAATCTGGGGCAACCGATTTAGACCTAGAACTATATCTTGCTATAGTCTGGGAAAAATGCCCATCCTTTTTTGGCATGTTTAGGCCTCTCTGCTCATCTCTTCTTAGCTATATCATGACAAGTTCTCTCAGTAGGCCATCCAAGAGTCAGAAATGATGGAAACTGAATTCATCAAAATTTGGAAGCTCTTAAGCGTCTAATCTAGAGAATTTCAGCTTCTTACAGTATATTCTAATCAAGAACTGTTCCCTCATGTCATCCCCCTCATTCCTGGAGGTGATTTGGCAGAGATCAATGTGTGCTGGTTGCTACAGGGCAAACTCAGAGGGAGGTAGCTCCAGACAAAAAAATCCAATTCATGAGACTTCAGAGCACTTGATGTTTCCATTCTTGCTTGGTTCATTCATGCCAGCTAACTGTCAGAACTCTGAGATGATCAAGAGAATCTGATCTAAGTGAGAGGATGATAAGAGAACTAAAATTCATTCAGAAGCATTCCCAGAAGTTTGTTTTCTAATATATGTACTAAGAATTGAAACTATATTTAAGAAAGTTGAACTTGATTCTGGATTGTTATGCCTTTGAAGTCTGTGAGTATTTGTTGTGTTCAGGAGAATAAATTTTTGAATGGTTGAAATATGTACCATACTTCATTGATTGTTGCTGAGACACATTCTGGGGGATGCTGGAAAGTCAGACAAAGCAGAGCTGTTAACCCAGAAGTGGCAGCAAAACGGTAGCAGCAGCAGTGACAATAAATTTAAGAAAAAAGAATTACAATTACAATAGTAAGTCCCAATTCCAAAGAACAGTTGGAGAACTCCCTCCTCCTGGAGAAATCAGTGAAATGGTCAAATATTTCAGTCAATAACAGTCAAGACGTTTTTATTCCATCAAGCCGGCCTAGCCTAAATGGTTTTTAAATTGGGATTTTAAATTTTATGGATTTGGGGGTTTTAAATTGGAAGCTAGTGATTTAATTCTTTTTAATTATCTTAACTTTTGTATTTGTATGTTTTTTTTTTTAATTTTGGCTGTTCACTGCCCTGAGTCCCTTCTGGGAGAAGGGCGGTATATAAATTAAATAAATAAATAAATAAATAAATAAATAAATAAATAAATAAATAAATAAATAAATAATGCCCATGAACTAGGAAGAAAAATTGGAGAGACTACTTGTACACTAAGCTAGTGCTGAAAAACAGCCCTTTCGCTTTCATACTTCATCATAGGCAGCCTGGTACAAATGCACTGGAGAATCAACGCTGAGAGTTGGGAAAGCAAGTTCTTTCTTTCTTCTCAACCACCTTCTCATCTTCCTTTCTACAAGCTGAACAGATAACTAGAACCTTTAGCTTGTGTGAAATGCAGCAGCAGGGGCAGTTATGTATGCCTCCAGAAAAGTCATTACTGCAGAAGTAGCTTATCAGTCCTCAAATAGATGAAAGAAAAATCCAATGTATCAAAATGCCTTCCAGGAGCAACTTGAGCAGCACTTTTCCATTATAAGGACAATTAGGAATGTTTTGTTTTGTTTTGTTTTAAAGAAAAGAAAAGAAACAGAGATGTAGAAGCAGAAACTGATTGAATAAAAACAAGGAAGAAATAAAAAAAGAAAAATAAATGAGTAAGGTCTTAAAGCTAGTCTATGCTAAAATATAAGTTGCCCATTCCTGAAAACCTTTTTTTCAAATATTGTATATTTATTCTAATGTGTTAGGATTACAATTTCCCAAATTCCAAGAAATCATGGCTAAAAATCTGGAGATTAGAGAAGGCTGGTCTACATTCTACAGTTGATTTTATGAAATTTGGCTTTGCTCAGTGCTCATTTTCCAAATCTGAAGTTTGTTCCAAGCCAACTCCAGGTCACTTTATAGTTTTCTGAAGGAATCAAGATTGTAGTATGTTCTTAGATCCATTAAAAAAAATAGATAAATTGATTCCTTTGTGTATTTGCCTTGCTTCCAATTTTAAATGATTTTTACTTGTTCCTAGATCATTTATAATCCTATTTCAATATCACAGGGCAACAATGTTTGAATCAACATCCCTCAAATAGGCTAAATGCATCCAAAATGATAGAATGCACCCAAAATCTGGGACTAAGTGGGAATGAAATGTGGCAAATTTGTAATTGCTTTGGTGTTGCCATAGTGCTGCACAACTGTGTGGAGTTTCAGAATAGAATAGAACTGGAAGAGACCTTGGAGGTCTTCTAGTCCAGCCTCCTGCTCAAGCAGGAGAACCTATACCATTTCAGATAAGTGACTGTCCAGTCCTTTCTTAAAAACCTCCAATGATGGAGCACCTATGATTTCCGGAGGCAAGCTGTTCCACTGGTCCTCACTGTTAGGAAGTTTCTCCTTAATTACAGGTTGCTTCTCTCTCTGATTAGTTTCCATCCATTGTTTCTTGTCTTGCTTTTGGTGCTTTGGAGAATAATTTGACCTCCTCTTCTTTGTGGCAGCCCCTCAAATACTGGAATACTGTTATCATGTCACCCCTAATTCTTTTCTTTAGAATTCTTTCTTTAGGTTCTTTCTTTAAGTTCAGTAGACCACCTCAACTATCTGGAGGATGAGTAGAGTCCACCATCATCTGGTAGAGAGTGGTCAGTCATGGTCAAACTGGCAGGAAATCAGCACTACTCCTGCTCCTACTGCTTTTTTTGCCTTTGGTCATTCTTTTTCTTTGTTTAGGTAAGGAAATCTCTCTGAAACAATGACTCAATGAGTCACAATTGTCTAGTTAACCTTTAACATTATTCATGGCTTAGGACTGTAGTATTTTACCAAATATCTCTTCCTTTATGTCTCTACCTCTACCTTTTCAATTTTACCGGTAGGCCCATTTTTAGAGGTCCTGCTCTTGCTCAGGTGTGGCAAATATATTTATTTATTATATAACTTGTAACCAACCAAACCCAAAAGTCTGCAGGTGGCCTACATGAAAATCACAAATAAATGCAACCTTAAATAAAAATTGAATTAAAATTAAATTAAAACAAAAAGTAAAAGATTAAAAATTCAGTAAAACACTAAAAACAAGAACTAAAGATATTTAAGCCTCAAAGACACAATGAACATTGAAAGAGGTTTTGCTTTTTCTAAGTGATAAGAGTGTGGGGTCCATCTGGACTTTGGGGGACAAGATCATCCACAGCCAGGACTGCCACAGAAGAACCCCACCTAAATCCTGGTTCCTGCTTCTTGGGAAGCAGGGACCCAAAATATCCCTTCCTTGGCCAAACACACTGATTTTATTTAGTAAAAAGATAATTTGGGTGCAAGCCAGAAAGGGCTTATGGATTTAACCAGCATATTGATTTTTTTTCTTTGAAACATGTAAGCCAATGCAGTCCTCACAGTATAGGCAGCCGACTGGAAAAATAGTTTTCAATCTATCAGCAAGCAAACTGTTACATTCTGCTGGAACTCAAGTTTCATCTTCAAAGGCAATTCGAAGTAGGGCACTCTGGAATAGTCAATTTACAGTTGGTCGTGAGTCACTATGGGCTATGTCTTCTAAGTAAATGGTTACTCAGCAATGGTCTTTCCAGCTGTAACATCTTGATTTGGAATGCCTTCTGCAGCAAGGATCACCTGTTGCTAACTTTTATTATCTTTGCAGCATAAGACATTTTCTTCCTCGTGTATTGTCATCAATTCATGGCTAAATTTTCATCTTTGGTACTTTAAAAATCGTGTTACTTATTTTATTGTGTCCATTGAAATTGCTTGTAATGTCATTGAGTAATTTCATATGTGGTAAAATCAGAGAAATTTAGTTTTACAGGCTTTGTATCAAGTTTAAAAATATACATCCTGGAGATTGAGAAGTTCCCTGAGGATGGGCTCCAGCATGAGTCCGAAAGGGTTGGAAGAACAAACCTCTGATTCCAGTGACCGACTCAGATCGGATCCTTAAAATAAATATCTGAAAAATGTGCAGCTGGTACATATACAATGTTTATGGATTACTTTCATTTTTGTAAGTAATTTTCTCCATATATAGATTTTGTACACATACTTCCCAAGATATGTGGGTTTTGTGCGTTCTTTTTCTTACTGTGTGCATTTCTGCCTGCAGAGGCTGTTTTACAACACTCAGGGAAGTGTGAATATAAATCTGTTTTCCATTAAAATGGGAAAATGTTTTTCTCACCTGCCCTTAAAGCAGAAGACAATGTCCGAATAGGCAGCGAAATGGGTCCAGTCCAAGCTAGTTGAATTTAATTCCTAATAAAATAATATGCATTGTAATCCTAAGCATATTTATTCAGAAGTACACCGTACTGTCTCCCATATAATGTAACTCCTACAAAATATGCTTTGGCTGGCTGCATTAGCCTAGATTATCCTCAGTATGAATGAGTGAGGATGTGTATATATTTCAATGCAGTCCCGAAATCAAAACAAATTTATTTCCACTCTATTACTGCATTAGCTTCAGCCATAAAATCCAGAATATGCTTGCACAACATATCTAGGCTGACTCGTTTTGCAGAGAGAATGGCTTTCATCTTGCTGAATGTGCACAACGTCCTAATCATCTAAACGGCCCGTTTGCTCACGTAAGACATGCCTGGCTCCCAGCCTGCCCCAGACTCAGCAGGAACGGCGTCACAATCAAAGGGCAAGGCTCCATATGGAGACGGGGGTTTATATATTCTTGTTTTAGAACAACACAAAGGCCAACTGCAGTCTCGTGGGATTATGGCCCACCTTTTTCACTGCTTTCAGTACTTCTTGATTAGGGCAGAGTTAGCTGGAAGTGGGGTGGAGGGGAGACCCCCTTCCATGCATTCCTGTCAGTGGCAAATCTGCAAAGGTCTTTGAGACAGCAGCTGTGTCTCGTTCCCCCCCCCCCCCACGCCTCCTACTTTAGACCTCCGTATTCTCTGGACACAATGAAGGGAGCGTAAGATAGTGCTTCCCCAGGGAAGGATAAAGTTTCCATATGGCTCATGCCTCAACAGATGCTCTTTCAGGGTGACCCCCTCAGCCCCCCTCCTTCCATTGCCTGCCCCTCAATCATGGCACACTGGACAGGTCTTATTCAGCAACCCGGCTCCAGGGAGTGCTTCTCATGGGCCCCACTGAGCATGACAGAAAGTCTCCAGGGAAAGCATGGTGGGTCTGGGACTGACAGCAGCATTGGTTCCCCCTGCCTGCAAATCCACATATCTTCACCATCATTCTTCCACAAGCCTTTTTTGTGGGGTGGTCCTTTTAATGCTGAAGACAAAGGAGAGATGTGACACTTGGAAAATGCTATTAGTTTTGCTAACGGCTGCTTGCTTCAGATGCTCTCATCCTTACTTCCTTCAAATTCTTAATGGAAAGTCAGAACCGTGAAAAACAGATGCATTTCTTAAGCCAAAGGATTCCTTCAGCTGACCAGTTTTCTGCAACTTCAAACATCTAAAATAGGACAAGCATCTTTTCATTTTTTTTTCTTTCTGTATTCTGGCGGCCAGGCTGATGCGGAGATAAGCACAACAGTCTCTTTTTTTCTCTCTCTAGGCCAGTTGTGTATATTTTCGCTCCAAATCGTCATTAATAAAATTAAAATTTTAATTTAATTATTTACTTCAATAAACATTTTAATACAATTTCAACAATACATATTTTAACGAACATCTTACTTTTTACACATATTTGGGTATATTTTCTGCTAGATCTGAACTTGGGTGAAATCTGCAGGATAATTATATTCTAATCTGCACATTACCCTGGGAGAAAATGGAACCTAACTATAAAGAGATACATTCCTCGCCTTTCCTTCAGGAGCTCAAAGTAGTATCCTCTTCAATATTAGGCAGTGAAAATCTTCTGACATTTCTTCCTCCGGTTCTCATGCAGTTGAATGAAGGAAAATCTACTTCAAACATTTCTTTCACACTGAGTCACAGTGTGGGAAGGGATCCTGGAGGTCTTCAGTCCAATCCCATATTTTATGGGCAAAGTGTGATGTAACTAATTATGTGCCAAAACAAGGGAGCCAAAGGAATAGATGTACACGTCTGCCAAGAAGCATCCAAAATTTTTGTCCAAATGAAGACAAGTGTTTGTGCTACATCTTTTTTTCCGCTTTTGTATTTGCATGTGACAGCCCAATATATGTACAAAAAGGGCGGATTAATGGTGCTTTAACTCATTGGATCCTCCTTAAAACACAGTTCCCACCCCCACCCCACCAAATCCAAGACTCCTGTCTGCTGCTTTTCAAGGAACATTTTGGTCTACAGCTTCTATTCTTCTATTAAATTTAGGAGGGAGGGAGGGAGGGAGGGAAAAAAGAGAGAGAGAGAGAGAGAGAGAGAGAGAGAACGAGAACATTTTCTCCCTCTGCTGGCAATATTTTGGAGATTTTTTTTAAAGCAGAAAGCTGGCTTACTGTAAAGCAAAGCACTAGCTTCAAGCATACTTTGTATTCCCAATACAGTAAACTCTCCAATCCCTGTGGAGGCATTTTAGACAATAAAATAGTAGGTAGATGTGGCATGTTGTTGCTTTTTCTGAGCAGGTAGACTAATATTTTAAAAAATGAGATGGTAGAAAGCATCTTTCTCATCCAGAAAGCTAGAGAGATCAGTAGTGACCACCTTACTAATTTGCATCCCAGCTTCTGCCAACCTAGCAGTTTGAAAGTACGTAAAAATGCAAGTAGAAAAATAGGGACCACCTTTGGTGGGAAGGTAACAGCGTTCCGTGCACCTTTGCCATTTAGTCATGCCGACCACATGACCACGGAAACGTCTTCGGACAGCACTGGCTCTTCGGCTTTGAAACAGAGATGAGCACCACCCCCTAGAGTTGGGAACAACTAGCACATATGTGCGAGGGGAACCTTTACCTTTTACCCAAAGGGGTGGTGGTATTGCTACTAGCCACACCCACAAAACATCTACGGTATTTTGTGGCAGCACCCATGGTTTCAAATTCCAATACTTCTATTGGCCCAAAAATGTTGGGCAACATTTACACACTTGTGTAAAATAAAGCTTTTAGAGCTGAAAGCCAGCTTCTCATTCCTCTCTTATCTGTGTTGTCTCCCCATTCTAGAAGAGCCAAGTGCTAGCTCCTTGAGACACAGCCTTAGAGCTATGCAATGCTTTGGCTTCAAAGGCATTATGAGGTTTTTGGAATAGGTCTGCGCTGCACCCACCAGCAGCTCCGTAAACCAAATGTCTTTTTTTTTTCCTTCCTGGGTTGCATGGCAGCTGCAGAAGACAGCATGGGAGCATGCAGCCTTACTACATTGCCTTCTGTTTTCTAAAACATGCCCACCAATTGTCCTCACTCACAAGGTAACATGCTACTACACCGATTCAACTGTATCTCTGTATTGTTCAACATCCTGCAATCCTATTAGGAATCTCCCTAACCCGTCATAAGGACTTCTTTTGTATATATTGCTAAATACTGTAAAAGCCCCAAACCTGATGCAGAAAGCCCTTGTGTCTTTCTTGGCACAGGAGCACACTGGATTATTTGTTTCCTAGATTGTGCCCCAGGTTTTAATTTGGGATGATCATAGTCATTAGGAAGTTCTTTCCCTCCCGCTGCCCTTGCACACATTTGCATTGGCTCGCATTCCTGTTTTATTCTTTTCTCTTTTTTTCCTGATGTTTTTTCCTTTGTTTGAATTTCAGGAAGTACAGTTCCAGCAGGGGGCTGTTTGATTTAAATTTTGTAAATTGCCACGTGCATTAAAGGATGCAATATGCATAATTGCTAACAATAGCAACAGTTCGCAGATTTTCTTTCCCTGCACTGCGCTAGTTTGATGGATTCCTACTTTGTCAGCAGAAATGGGGGGTTAAGGCTGAAGAAAACCAATGGACGCTCAGGCCTAAACCTCAAGAACCACTAATCGCTCTGAAATAGGGATATGTGGATCCAGTAAATTACCATTGATGCACCAATTGATGAGCCATTCATTCTAATTTCTCAGGAATCAAATTTTAAGAAACATTTACAGAATCCACAGTTCCTGCCACATAATTGCATGTGTGTATTTTCCGTAATTCCCATATCCCTATGTGATTGTTGGAAGAAAAATCTGGTCTGGTTCCAAGCCGGGAATAAATCGCTGGAAATAAAATAGAGGCAGGCTGCAGGAAAGGAAGTCTCTGTTTATTTGGTAGCCAGAAACTAGTGACAGCAGCATGTTTTTGGGGTGGCTGACAAAATGAGGTTGAGAGTAGGTGGGTTTTTATACATTCTTTAGGGCTTTGTGATTGAGATACCTGTTCCTGTATAAGAATATGTCCTTTAGTATTTTAATGGTTGTTGACAGATTCCTATGGGGTCATGTAGGGGTCATGGCTGGTTCTATAGGCAAGAGGGAAAATATAAATCATAGGTGTTTTGTTTGTCTGAGCTAATCTTGTCAGTTTGGACTCCTTACCTGTTGGGTTGTTTATTTAGGGTTTCTGACTGCTCTTTGCTTAGATTGTTAGATAGATTGGCCCAATCTTTCTGAATGGATACAAAATCTCCATTCCTAAAGACTAGCCTATTCAGGCTTCTGCTTGAGTCAGGAAGACTGGGGTTGCCTTCCACCTTTCTTAAGATTTTTCTCATCTTCTCCTTTAGGGCAAATATTCTATTCTGCCTCTTTTTAATATTAAGAATAAAGAATATTTTAATCTGGGGAAGGGGGACCTTCCTGCATGATTATCCCTAATAGTTTCTCCTTGCGATTCCTTAATTATATGGGGCTCCCCTTGAGGAGCACCCGGAGGCTCCAACTGGCACAGAGTGTGGCCGCGCGGGTAGTTATGGGAGCGACATGGCGCTCCCACGTAACACCTCTCCTGCGCGAGCTGCACTGGCTCCCGGTGGTCTTCCGGGTGCGCTTCAAGGTTTTGGTTACCACCTTTAGAGCGCTCCATGGCTTAGGACCTGGGTACTTACGGGACCGCCTACTACCACAATCAACCTCCCACCGGCCGGTACGCTCTCATAGAGAGGGGCTCCTCCGGGTGCCGTCGGCCAAACAGTGTCGACTGGCGGCCCCCAGGGGAAGGGCCTTCTCTGTGGGAGCACCTACTATCTGGAATGAGCTCCCCCCGGAGATACATAGGATCCCAGACCTGCACACTTTCCGCCCCGCTCTAAAGACCTTTCTATTTCAGCAAGCCGGCCTGGCCTGATCTTTCCCCCCTTTTAATTTTTAATTTTTAAATTTTAAATTGAAATTGAAATTTTAAATCTGTTCTAAATTTTGGGGATGTTTTAATGCATTCAATCCCCTGCTCAGTACACCCTCTACAGCAGGGGTCCCCAACCTTGGGCCATGTCCCAGTACCAGGGCCGTGGACTGTTGGGAATTGGGCTGTGCAAGTGGCAGGCGAGCAGACAAGTGTGCAAGACTCTATTTGCACAATTGGAGCTTCGCGCATGAGCACGCTCACTTGCATAGATCCATCCCCTCTTCTCCCCCTCACTGCTGCCATCGCTGCTGCCACTACCAGTCCGCAGAGCCAGAAAGGTTGGAGACCATTGCTCTAATGAGATGGAAATCTAGCTTGCTTGACAACATCCAGTACAGGAAAATCCACACACTTCTCTGAACAATGAGTTCCATTGTCAAATGATTCTTGCTACTCACACTTTTTCCTAACATTCAGAGTCTGACTTCATAGAACTCAAACATTATATATTGTTCTGTGTCCTCATCAAGAGTTAGTCAGATCTTGAACATATTCTGTGACTTCCTTTCAGGTACTAGAAGACTGTTAGAATGGTATTCTCATGAAGAGGTCTTTTCTAAAGGCCAAACACAACTGGTTCTTATTATAACAGCCCAGGAACTGAATTTGGATTGGAAAAAAGGATAGGATGGTGTACTTGTAGATTTAAACAATAAAAAAAAAAAACCCCAGGAAAAAGCAGTAACTCAGGAACATAATATTATTTTAAAGGATTTTCTACCCATAAGGAAAGTGTTATAATTGCTGCATTAATAAAGAAGACAGGTAGCACTTGTTCTTCAGGAAAAGCAGGGGAAATGTAATATCAGGCATTTCTGTCTGCAAAGTAGCCAATCAAAATGCAGAGGTTGAACTACAATAGTGTTTCCCAACCTTGGCAACTTTAAAATATGTGGACTTCAACTCCCCAAATTCCTCAGCCAGCATGTATCTGTTAAAAAGCTGCATTATTTTAACAACACAGCAAGCCACAACAATGTCATTACAATTGAGATTCTTAAATCCTGCAGTACCATGATCCCCTAAATTTTCAAATAGGATTAACCTCTCTGATATGACAAATTTAGGAATCTGCTCTAAATAAATCTGCTGAAAATCCTTGAAAAATGCAGTGGTTTTGAAAGGTAAGATTTCATATAAAAATAATAATAAATAGATAAAATGGACAGAATACACATGAATATTTGGTAGAAATTTTCTACCATTATTATTATATGTATTATTTCTAATTACTTTAATCTATTGCAATATACTGTACTATATGTATCTTATGCTGTAAACAGTTACATGCTTAAAGTAACATAGAAATGTTTGTAATAAATAAAATAAATAGTTACAGCATATTAAGTTATAGTAAACAGGTATTAATAGAACATAAATTTATTGTTAGATGCTTAGGTCTTAGCATTTTCAGTCCAATTATAACCATTAAATCAAAACTTAACAATTTTCCTTCTCTGCCTGAATAAACTGGCTGACCTGAAAGTTGGAGCAAAATCCTGTTCAGTCTACAATTTTGCCTTTTCTTGTGCAAAGCCCAATCCTTACCAAACAGGGTTCAGTCTTTCCTTCCTGCTCTGCTTGGACAAGCAGGAAAAACAAACCTGAGTGTTTTGTAGACTTACTCTAATGCATGGAGACATTTAGCAACTGATTCTCACAAACCCAACTGAACTGGTTAACTAATTCCTCTGAAAGTACAGCATCAACATTGCTTCATGAAGCAGGGTGAGGAAGGAAAAGGGCCCCAGCTCCATTGCTTCCTTGTGCACTGGTCTGAAACTTCCTGCACAGCCTTCATTGCTACTTGCAAAAGTGCCAGTTGGAGTTTCAGGGTGAAATGAAGTGCCTTGTCAAGACCATCATGTTGCCTCTTTGCCTCAGTGAAGCACATCATGTCACAAATGACATTTTTGCACTAAATCAAAGTTGCCTTGCTCAGATCTAGAAAACACAAACATGCAAACCTTACGCACGGTCACTCATGCTCTCGTCATGTCCCGCCTGGACTACTGTAATGCTCTCTACATGGGGCTCCCTTGAAGAGAACCTGGAGGCTCCAACTGGTACAGAATGCGGCCGCGCGGGTGGTTATGGGGGCGACTCGGTGCTCCCATGTAACACCTCTCCTGTGCGAGCTGCACTGGCTCCCGGTGGTCTTCCAGATGCGCTTCAAGGTATTGGTTATCACCTTTAGAGCGCTCCATGGCTTAGGACCTGGGTATTTACGAGACTGCCTTCTGCCACAGATAGCCTCCCACCGACCAGTACGCTCCCACAGAGAGGGGCTCCTCAGGGTGCCGTCGGTCAAACAATGCTGACTGGCGGCCCCCAGGGGGAGAGCCTTCTCTGTGGGGGCACCTACCCTCTGGAATGAGCTGCCCCCGGAGATTCGACGGATCCCGGATCTATGCACCTTTCACCGTGCCCTAAAGACATTTTTATTCCAACAAGCGGGCTGGCCTAAACTCTTTTAAATTGTTTTAATTTTTAAACTGTTTAATTATGGGTTTTAATACAGGGGTGCTTTTAATTGTGGGCCAAATTAATTTAATCGGATTTTAATACTGTTTTTAAATTTTTTATTTCTTGTGTTTTATCTGTTGGCTGTTCACAGCCCCAAGTCCTTCGGGAGAAGGGCGGTATATAAACAATAAATAAATAAATAAAGTTTCAGATAGAAAACATTAACAGATTAACAGAGTTGGAAGGGACCTTGTAGGTCATCTAGTCCAACCCCCCACCCAAGCAGGAGACCCTACACCATTTCTGACAAATGACAGTCCAATCTCTTCTTGAAAGTCTCAAGTGATGAAACTCCCACAACTTCCGAAGGCAAGCTGTTCCACTGGTTGATTATTCTCATTGTCAGAAAGTTCCTCCTCATTTCTAGGTTGAATCTCTCCTTGGTCAGTTTCCATCCATTATTCCTTGTCTGGCCTTCAGGTGCTTTGGAAAATAGCTTGACTCCCTCCTCTCTGTGGCAGCCCTTCAAATATTGGAAGACTACTATCATGTCTCCCCTGTTCCTTCTCTTCACTAGACTAGCCATACCCAGTTCCTGTAACCGTTCTTCATATGTTTTAGTCTCTAGTCCCCTAATCATCCTGGTTGCTCTTTTCTGCACTTTTTCTAGAGTCTGGTCTTACTAAGGCTTTATAGAGTGGTATTAGTACCTCACTTGATCTTAATTGTCTCCCTTTGTTAATACAATTTAGGATTGCATTGGCTCTTTTGGCTGCCGCTACACACTGCTGGCTTATATTTAGCTGATTGTCCATTAAGACTCCAAGATCCCTCTCACAGTTACTGCTATTAAGCCTGGTTTCACCCAGTCTATATGTTACTTTTGGTTTTTTCTTGCCTAACTGTAGTTTTTCTTGCCTAAGTATAGGACTTTACTTTTCTCTACACTGAATTTCATTTTGTTAAATAGGGCCTAGGGCTCTGTCAAGATCAAGAACATAGCAGTGTATCAGTTGCCATATACTTTAAAAACATTTAAACAGATTTTATGTAACATGTAGCATACTTGTTGAATATCTGAATACTTATGTATGTTGAAAGATTGCCATCAAACTTTCTCTGCAATAGAAAGTTTGCAGAGGAAATAAAATTGAAGATCATTTCTGTTCGTCATTTCTTGTTGCATCTCATCTAAATTGACCTGTTGCATGTAGCCAGCTTGCTTGGCTCTGCCATAATTTCTTCAGTAGAAATTATAGCTGCAAAAACGGTGAGGACTGAATACGAGGTCATGCCAACTTCTATTGTAAGTCATCAAGAAATGACAGTTCTCATGCACTAGAAGCTCTTTTGCTGTCTTTGGCATCCATTCTTTCATTTTAATTGGCAGGAAGTTGCTGTGAGGAAAAGTTTGTTCATGACATGGAAGCTTGCAATGAATACTTGTTGGTGGGGCACTTTAACCAACATGCCGTGATTGAATTTTTGGTTCCCAAAGGACTTTATACAATTGAAAGATACCACGAAATGCAGTCTGTTTGTGATTATGACTATGTTGACATGAGTATTGTGTATCACTGGGCCAAAATATGGTAAAGATGATAAACCTGGAAGGCTGTATTTGTGTGTTCTAGAACAAAATGAACCATCTGAGATAGCAACTGATGAGTTTCATATGAGCAAGCTTCATAAACTGATTAAGGACAATCAGCAAATCATTCAAAGGGAAATTGCTGTCAAGCTTGGCATTTTACAGCAACGATACAGTTATATTATTGATGTTCTTCAATAACAGAATGCTTGTGCAAGATGGATTCCTTACATGCTGATGGCAGAGATGAAAATTTCAAGAGTGGGAATTTGCCAGCAGTTGTCACAATGAGAGTGAAGTGAGGAAATTCTTCACAACAGCCTGACAGCTGATGAAACAAGGGGTCATCATCAGTGTGTGAATCAGCATCACAAAGTTTCAACTGTAGAGGAAATAAATCAAAATCTAGGCTTCGGCAGAAAACTAGCTTTCCTCTCTCTTTTTTATGCAGATGGCATGAATTCACGTGGATTTTCGTCAATCTGGCACCACTGTCAATTTACAGCATTACATTGCAACACTCAAAACTTTGAAACAACGGTTAAGCTGAGTTTGGAAGCACAAGAAGGAAATTTTGCTATACTGAGATAGCCTCATACTGTACCTCGTGAGCTACCCAAAAGGTACCCAATTGTGAAGTTGGATCTCTCTCTCTCTTACACCATCTGCCATACAATTCAAGCTTGATACCAGTTGACTTTCATCTCTTCTCAGAATTGAAGAAATACCTTCATGGGCCTCTGTTTGAGTAAAGTTAAGAAGTGGAATGGACTGTCAGGACTTACAGTAATTGAAGAGATAAAGTGTGGAGTTCTTTCATAGCAGCTTTAAAAAGATTGTCAGAAGTATGTAGAAGTTCCTGTATATTCTTGGCAGAAGGACATAGAAAATAAGGGTGATTATGTGGAGAAGTAAATAAATAAATAAGAGCTAATTCAATAGATTATTTCCTTGTTTTGATGATGATGATGATGATGATGATGATGATGATGATGATGATGTTATCCATTCAGTTGAGTCCGACTCTTAGCGATTCTATGGTCTAGTCTTACTACATCTTCCAATCTTGCTTTATTTATTAAAATATACCACTTTAAACAATAAAGTTATGGAGGTGGAGATATCATTTTCCATTCAATTCTCTTATGCAATGTGATATTGGATAATTTGAGCTCTAAGGAATATTAGAAAATCCTTATAAAGTACATTGAAAACCCACCGAATATATATTTTTAAATCTCCTGAGTAATGTTTACAGTGAATCTTGTCTTTCCAAGAAATGAATGATCAATCACTCCATCTTTCCCTGACTTCAGTTGTTCTGTCTTTGATTCCTTGATGCTTCTAGGCTAAGATCAAGCTGATGGCATCCTTGAAGAAGCCCTTTAATGAATTAATGCCCTCCCAAGTAGATCCTAATTCACAAAAAGAAGATGTATGTTTGATCCTAAATCACTCCAAGTCATCTTATGCAGACCCTATTGATTTCAAGTGCCAGGAAGCTTCACTGCTTGCTTGCTTCTGATGGATATTGCATTATATAGCCTTCACAGCACACAGTGGGATTTAACAGGGCCAGAAATGTAATTTCAGCATGAACTTGAAAGGTCATTAGGACTTCATTTTATTCTTGCCAAATGTAGCATCTATGTTTCTGCCTAATCGACAGTCACTAAAATAATAATGAAAAACCCTTCCTTCCTTCCTTCCTTCCTTCCTTCCTTCCTTCCTTCCTTCCTTCCTTCCTTCCCTCCCTCCCTCCCTTCCTTCCTTTCCATTTTATGGCTACAATGATATGTGCTTCAGGAATTAGTTTAGTGTCTGGGGGCATAAGCAATTAAGGGTGTAAAAGAAATTTGCCTCAGATTCCTATGGAAACTGATTTGTAAAATTCCACAAACTGAGATCACCCATGACGTGAAATGGACTTCATCAGCATTCATTTTTCTCTAATCAAAAATTTGCCTTGAAATTTATTTATCAATAATAAGTCTTCTGAAAGTTGTACATACAGACACAAATATGGGGATATTGTATTGTAAAAAAGCCTATGTTGGAAATCTTCAGCAGGTGGCAGCACCTGGCCAAACTTCTCTGGCTTGGAAGTTAAACAAGGTCAGGTTGTAGTCATAAGGCTGGGAAGTCAAAAGCATTCAGGAGAAGTCAGTGAAAAACTATTACCACAATATTATAAAAAAGCTAGGTAGATAAGTCCATTTAGTTATTATGATGCAAGCTAAGAGAGCATCTTTATTTTTGTATGGATAAATTCTCTATTATAGCCTTTGCCCATCCATCATAAAATACCAAAATATGTAGGGTAGACAATAGAACTATAAGATAACATATAGTTTGATGCTGGTATATTCCCCCTTGATGAATTTTATTGAGCATAAAGCCACATTTTTCAACATTTAGGGAATATTTGCAATATTTAGGGAAACACATGTATATATATGAGCCCTGTGGATTTTGTTATGAGACAAAAGTGAATATTTCTGTAAAATTGACAGTGTAAAACAAAACATACATCAGTGTATTAACAAAACATACATTAATTTACATTAAAAATTATTAAGGTGAATATATATACAGAAATCTATCTATCTATCTATCTATCTATCTATCTATCTATCTATCTATCTATCTATCATCTATGAAAGAGAGAGAGGGCCTAGAAAAAATCCACATGTATTATAGACATTTGTGAAAGAGAAGTGGATGCAGCTATTTTTATAGCATGTTTAATTTTTTTTTAATTGTCCTATTAAAAAAGGATAAGAAAGCTGAGTTTATACTGACTGGGACATCCCTAGGTGGTTTTGTTCCAGAAGATCTTTACATTAGAGAATATTTCTCAGTATAGCCAGGTTCCTGTCCAGTCTATAGAATCAGGTAACAGCGCTCCATGCGCCTTCGGCGTTTAGTCATGCCAGTCGCATGACCACGGAGACATCTTCGGACAGTGTTGGCTCTTTATCTTAGAAATGGAGATGAGCACTGCCCCTAGAGCCAGAAACAACTAGCACACATGTGCAGGGGAACCTTTACCTTTACCTTATGTACTTGAGTGTTTGAGTTGCCAAAGTACAGTTGGTTGGGAATAAAATGCTCCTTGAAGAGAGACCTGCATTGTAGGAGGAAAGCTTCGCACCCTGATTGTTGCTTAAAGATTTTTTGCATGGCATTTGGTTCAAAAAGCTTTGAAGATGCTTCAGTTTGTACACAGTCCTCCACGGAGTTTTGGAACTGATACTGATTTAATCTTTGCATTACATCAAGGTCACTGTATTAGTGCTGTGTCATCAATGTAAGAAAACTTTCTAAGCTTTTGCTTGAGGAAAGGATTGAATTAAATAGGATTAAATGATTTTTGAACTCTATGTGACAGAGCAGCATTGACCTCCTTGGACGTTTTCTATTTCTCCTTTTTGTTTCCACCATTCCTAATATGTAAATGGATCTTTCACAAACAGATCTTTCAAATATGGAACCCATATTCTCATAAGTTTATCTTCCAAAAATTGACCTGTGAAATTTATATTGAAGAACATTTGAAAGATACATCAGCCACAAGAATATAAGAAGCTGCTTTGTACTGAGTCAGGCCAATGGGTCATCTGGCCTAATATAGTCAAGTTAAGTCAAGAAAGACTACAATATTTCAGATAGTTTTCTAGCCATGCCTAGACTGGCTGGGGATTGAGGGAGTTATGAATTCCACCCCACTTCAATATTATTTACTGTATTTACTTTATCTTTTTTTTTTAATCAATTGCATTGGAATAAACTGCAAGTACAATTCTGCAATTTTATTTCTTAAAGCATGCAAAGAGATTTCGTGGCTGACTGGTATTGCAAGGCAGCTGGCTGCCATGCCAAAGTGTGTTGAGAACACAGACTTTGCATAGCTAGGTTTGGATATCTTATCTTTCAGGAGAATAATACTGTGTTCCCACTGCAAGCTTGATAGGTTGAGTTTGGGCCCCCAATGAGTCAGTTAGATTTAGTGTGTCAGTGCAAGCAGTCAGCTCATTAAATCCTTGCCTGCTGGCCCTGGCCTCCCAAATCCGCTGTTCTAAGGATGCTATTTAAAATCCTATTGCCATAATGGAACGCTTTCCTAATCAGAGAACAACAGAAGGAGATGCCAATATCTTATATGGAAACTAGGGATCCAGAAAGACCAGAGGAAATGTGTGCAGAAGGGAGCACAGTTGGCCACTAAGGAAAGTGGACAAAAGAAATACTGTGTAAAAAGTGGTGTGGCTTTGTCTTTTCTTTTTTGTTTAGCATAAAAGAAGTTCTTACTCTTTAAATCTGTATAAATAGTTTGAGATTATTTACACAGAACAACCGGATAGTGAGAATATATTAAAAATGGTTTCTGGAATTCTTTTCAACCTCTTGATTGCAGCTCTACTCTGGGTCATGTGACCAGGAAGGAAAAGGGAGATGGGCTTAAGAATGGAATAGTTGGCAATATTCTAACTCACTGCCCAGCTACTTCTTCCATAATATTATATTGGAGAAGGATTTTTTTTTCTGGTTTTTTTTTTTCTTTGAAGCTCCTGGCTAGATCTGAGACGTTTTCAGGTACAATCTTTTATCAGCTATTTCATCAACATCAAAATTGGTCCTGTTCTTTTCTAGGAGTTACGGTATCTTGCTAACACCCAGACAAGACAGACAGATGAACCGATAGATGGAGAGTTCTAAGCAACTTTACATCATTTTTTAAACATTGCATTGGTTCAGAATAAGATGCAAAATAACATGTTTTGAATGCAAAAGATCCCAGGTTCAGCATCTGGCATTTCCAATAGTTTCAGGAAATTCTCCGGCAGGTTCCTAATTTGATACCTTTATGATTTGCCTACACATCTGTTTCTGTTCCTTCTGGACCTGGATTCCTTGTTTTTGAACATGAGCTCTGTCAATTTTGGATCACTTACCTGCTTTGTAAGTAACTGTAACTTGTAACTGCTGGATCCTGAACTTGATGCATCTAGATGCAAACTTTGATCTATTATTGCATTGCCACCTTTCTCCTTGTTGACTCTTTGCAGTAATTCCTGAGAATCCAGTGATTTTCCGTCCTCACCTGAGAACAAATTCTCTAGTGTGTGTGGCTGCTGTTCCTATGGGGACATTCTCTGCTGGAGGATGTAGCTTGAACCCCTGGCTCTTTACCTTCTGGCTTCTAATTAAACACTAGTGCAAAACTGAGGATTGGAGGATTTTTCCCCCACAGCTAGCAATTAAAGAGCAGAAGGCTTTCAGTAATTTATGAACAAGCCCCATTAAATCTGGTTCTAATGTAGCTACCTTTCTGTGCTCTCTAATTGAAGAGAAAATACTTTTTTTTCCCAGTAAGGCCCATCTTGCTGCATGAGATTTAGTTGAGTAATTTAAACAACCCTGGCCGACATTTTTTTTTCAAAGGTTTTGCTTCCTGAAAAACTTTTGGTGATTATGATAGACCCCTCCAAACTGAACACAAATAGAATTTCAGAGTGACTGTATCACATAGGAATCCTTAAAAATATGAAATTAACTTTGAATGATTATACTTTAAATCATAATGTTTCCGACATACTGCATGAGTTTAACAGGAACAAAACTGTTTTGCTGTTGGTTTTTTTTTGTACTTAGTGTCTGATGCATCTCACTATAATGTTCAATAATAGTCAGCATTTATGGATTCCAGTTGTCCTGTTATCGTTTTTCCATTGTGGCAATGTCCTGGTGAAACTTTTCACCATCTTTGTTCCTCATTTTCCTCCCGTTCTTCAAAAAGCCTCCTGTTTGCCTCCCAAAAAGAGGGAAAAAGCAAAGCAGCTGGCTGCAGAGCTGCCGGCTCAGGGAAGCGCTGTGCCCAGAAAGAGAAGGGCAAAAGCATTATTTGCGCTGCCGCAAGGGGCCAGCAGGCTGCAGCTGCAGCCAGACAGTCCCCCTCCCGCACCCACACCACCATTTGTGCTGGCGATGCCCATCCCCCGACTTATTTTTGGGGTAGTGGTAATGTTAGGCCCACCCCCTGAAAATTAGGGTTGGGCTTATTATTGGGGTGGGTTGTATTTTCAGAGAAACACAGTACCATACTGGGCTTTTCACACTATCCATCTAATTATTAACATTATCTAGCAAATTAGTAACTGTAATGAGCTTCTTATACTTTCCAGCCCCAACTAATCTTTAGTTTGTAATTATCACCCTAATGAATTAAGATAATCATTTTAAATGTATGTTTGTTTCCTCTTATTAGAAACATAAACTAAAATAAAGTCACACACAGAATATATATGTAAGAGTTCCCAAGATCATTAATAATGTAAATTGTTAACTACCAAGAAGGAAAAAGAAGATAAGCATGATTCATTATGCAAATATAATAAGTACAAAAGTGAGTTTTCATGCTAATGTTATATATATATATATATATATATATATATATATATATATATATATATGTATGTATGTATGTATGTATGTATGTATGTATGTATATGTATATATATCCAAATTGGGGCTATAAATAGTGACTATAAACATCAACTAAAACATCTGGTTTGGACTCTAATTTCGTATTCAGAAAAAAAAATCAGAAAAATCAATTTTTCTCAAACCAATTCAGGAGCTATATGGTTCAAATCAGATCCACATATGAACAAGAATCAGAAATAACTATAGTTAAGAATGGAGTGAATTTGCAGGCACAGAAACCTTCCTGAATACATGCAGCTTTCCAAATTTCAGATCAATAACACGTGTGTCTGTCTGTCTGTCTGTCTAGTTGTTTTCTTGCAGATATTTCATTACCCTTCTAGGTAATAGTATCAGTGCTAGAAGGGAGTAGGGTTTGCCAAGTAATGAAATGATTGCAAGAAAACAACTAAGCTCAAAAGGATCTCACAGTTCAACCCAGAGCTACAAATATTCTCTTCTGTTGGAACCTATGTTTGTTTTGCACTTCCGTTCCAGGGGTAAGCATTTGGGAAATGGAGGTAAGGAGTAAAAAGGGAAAGTTGCAGTGATGACTGCAACTGCAAAATTGAAGTCAGTCAACATTTTGGCATATGTTACATGGGTGATACATGTAAAAAAGAGACAAGGCATCAATGACACAGTCATGACTATCATTTTAACTTTTTTGACATCACCTGCAGACCCCATGCTATAGTTAATGTAATTCCCAGGAATACCGCACCTTACTTACAGTTTAAGGAATAATGTAGATTAGGCGCAGAGTTTTACTTAAAGGAATCCAAACATGCAGGTTGGATGAGTGCAACATTTTTTCAAACTTGGCAACTTTAAGCTGTGTGGACTTCAACTCTGGGAGTGGATGTCAGCACATCTTAAAGTTGTCACATTAAAGTTGTCACATTGGGTAACAGCTGTAGTTCTTACCAGAAAGATGCTAATATGAAGTTGGTGAAGAGCGAAGTAAGAAAGGGACTACATTAACTAAAAGCCTGTAATTTTTAGAGCTAACTGAACTTAATACTAAATACTAACTCTCCTTGATACAAAGAAAATGTACTCTTTTGGATGCATGGATGCTCTTTCACTTTTGGGCAACCTCTGCACCTCCTTTTTTGCTTTGTGCACATCAAAGGACTTCCTTTTGCACCTCTTGTTGCTTGCTCTGCAGGTATTGCACAGTTGAGCAGCAATGTGCAAGCAGCAGCTTTTCCCCAGCAAGCCAGCCAGGGGGCTCCAGTTTGAGTGGCATTCACCAGTGGTAATTCTGTTCAGGTTCACTGCCTTTTTGCCCAAGGGACTTGTTCTGTTTCCATTGATGCTCCACTGATGCTGAAAGAACAGCTTGATTGACTCATGCCCTGACCATGGATATATTATCTGCGGAATTCAAAGGCTTTTCCCTGTCTACCTTCACACGAAGCCTTTGTATGGTGAGAATATTTGCATGGAACAGAGCCAGGTTGACAATGGAAACAGCTTGACAATAACTTCTTTGGAAAGTAAATTAGTAAGCATGTTGAATGGCTTTAAGATTTTGCCCATGTACCTATTATCTATCTATCTATCTATCTATCTATCTATCTATCTATCTATCTATCTATCTATCTATCCCAACTTTATTATTTTTATAAATGACTCAAAGCAATAATAATATACCAGTTCACAGTGCTTTACAGCACTCACTGAGTAGTTTACAAAATGTCAGCCCCCAACGATCTGGGTCCTCATTTTACCGACCTTGGAAGGATGGAAGTCTGAAACAATCTTGAGCTGGTCAGGATTGAACTACTGGCAGTCAGCAGAATTAGCCTGCACTACTGCATTCTAACCACTGTGCCACCATGGCAACAAACATACCTAATATTCTTTTCTCCTCTTCCCCATGATTTACAACAACCCTATGAGGTGGACTGGGCTGAGAATCAGTGACTTGCCTAAGGTCGCCCAGCAGACTAGAACTTACAGTTTCCTGATTTCTAGTCTGGTGTCTTAATCATTAAATGAATCTGGCTATTATCTTTTTTTTTTTTTTTTTTTTTTTATTGTAAAAGTTTTACAATTACATTTTCACCCCGTTTTCACCCCCCTAACCCACCCCAAACTCCCCATCCCATCCTCCCTAACCCCCCCTATCCCTCCCCTCCCCCCCGGACTTCCATAGAGTGTTCCCCATCATTATCCCCTTTATATAAAAAAAAAACCCCTTGAACTTTAAACCCCCCCAACCCCCATATCATTTTTCATCTTCACATAGTTCAAATATTTCTATCTTAATGTAATATAATACTATCAATAAAAAGCTATTTGATACTTCCTAGTTTGATATTTGTTCTGCACATAATCTATCCATTTTTTCCATTCACATTCATAAGTCTCTTGTGAGCGGTCTTTTAAATATGCTGAAATCTTCGCCATCTCAGCGAAACTGGCCATCTTCAAAGTCCATTCTTGAACGGTGGGCAAAGCTGCATTTTTCCAATATTTACCTATCAACAATCTCGCTGCTGTAATCATATACAAAATCAACTTTGTTTCATCCACTGTAAAACCCTTAGCTATACCCAATAAAAACAATTGTGGAGAAAATTGAATTTTTTTCTTCAAAACATTCTGCATAACCCACCAAATTTTTATCCAAAAAGCCTTAACTTTCTTACAGGTCCACCAAATATGAAAATATGTAGCATCTGTACAATCACACCTCCAACATTTTGGCTGAACATTAGGATACATACACGACAATTTCTTAGGGTCTAGATGCCATCTATAAAACATTTTGTAAAAATTTTCCCTCAAATTCTGCGACTGTGTAAATTTAACATTCTGGACCCAAATTTTTTCCCATGTTTCCAACTTCACTGGTTCTTCAAAATTTTGTGCCCACTTAATCATACAGTCTTTAACTAATTCAGTTTCTGAATCCCTTTCTAGCAAAACATTATAAAGCCTTTTAATATGCATTGGACCTTTCTCTCTTATATGTCTAACCAATTCTTCCTCATGCAACATAATACCAATTTTTTGGTCCTCTTTCCATCTCAATTGTAATTGATTATATTGTAACCAAGTTAAATTAATCCCTTCGTCCAACAGTGTCTGCAAATTCTTCAACTGCCATCTGCCCGCATCTGTAAAAAGAACCTCTTTGTATAAAAACCCCCCGAGTGACATTATATTTGTATTCCACAAAGTATGACCAAGATCCAACCATAGCGGTATTTTATAATCCCATTTGAGTCGGTGCTTCTTCCAAACTCTCATCAAGGAGTCTCTAAGTATATGACTTTTAAATATTTTATCAACTTTGTCATCATAAAATAAGTAAGCGTGCCATCAAGATCAAAACTTTCTGCATTCAATATTCCAGCCTTTTTACTTCCAAACCAATCACTTGTTAAAGTTAAAGCTAACTGTAGGTTTGGAAGTTTAAGACCTCCTCTTTCTGGAACATCTTGCATAATTTTCAATTTCACTCTCGGCTTCTTCTCGTTCCAGACAAACTTATTCACTCCAAATTGCCAAACTTTCAATTGTTTATCACTTTTGAGCACCGGAATCATTTGAAACAAAAAAAGAAATCTTGGCAAAATATTCATCTTAACTGCTGCTATTCTTCCAAGTAGAGACAGCTGCAGTTTTTTCCAAGTCTCCATATCTTTCTGCACCTCTCGCCACAACACCTCATAATTATTTTGAAACAATTTCATGTTTGATTCTGCAACCTGAACTCCTAGATATTTTACCTTAGGTACAATCTCAAAACCTGCCCTCCTTTCAAGCTCATGTTTGCGATCTTGTGTCATGTTTTTAACTATCATTTTAGTCTTTTTTGGATTCAATCTGAAACCTGAAACTTTACCATAATCTTGTATAATGTCCTTCATCAAGATTATTGATTCCATTGGTTGTGATAGGGTAACAACCAGATCATCTGCAAATGCCTTTATTCTGTAATCCTCTTGCCTAATCTTTATACCTTTCAAGATATTAGAGTCCCGTATTGTATTTAACAAGACTTCTAGTGTTAAGATAAATAAAAGTGGGGACAACGGACATCCCTGTCTTGTTCCTTTTTCAATTTTAAACTCTGTTGTCAAACTTCCATTAATAATAATCTGTGCCTTTTGCTCTTGATAAATTGCCGAGATCGCCTGTATAAATTGGTCCCCAAAGTCCATCTTTTTCAAAGTTTTTACTAGAAAATTCCAATCCACTCTATCAAAGGCCTTCTCTGCATCCAAAAAAACCAGCACTGCAGGGATCTGTTTATTCTTCTCAAGATATTCCAGTAAATTTATTACTTGCCTTACATTATCCTTCATATATCTGCCCTCGATAAATCCCGCTTGATCATCATGAATCACCTCTTGAATTACTGGCATCAATCTGTTGGCTAATACTTTTGCGTAAATTTTATAGTCATTATTTAAAAGAGATATTGGTCTATAATTTTCCGGTTTTTTAGGACCTACATGTTCTTTTGGTATCAAAGTAATATATGCTGATTTCCATGATGGGGGTATTTTACCCCCTTGTTGTATATTGCAAAATAAGTCTCTAAGTTGTTCCACCATTTCTGCTTGTAAAGTTTTATAATACACTGCAGTCAATCCATCTGTTCCAGGAGCTTTAGCTGTTTTCAATTGTTTAATTGCTGCAATTATTTCCTCAACTGTTATAGGATAGTTCATTCTTTCTTTTTGTTGACTAGTAATTTTTGAGACTCTTTTCTCTTCTAGATATTTTTCTATAAGTCCATTCTGTATATCATCTTTGGCATATAATTTAGTATAATATTCTACAAAGACTTCTTTAATCAATTTTTGTTGAGAAATTTCTTTCCCTCCAATGTCGATACTCTCAATAGTCCGTATACTCTGCTTCTTCCTTAAGGTATAGGCCAACCATCTTCCCGGTTTATTAGCATTACAAAACGTATTATGCTTCGCATATTGTAAATTTGTTGCAGCTTGCTCCGCCAAGAGCATTTGAAATTGATCTTTCAAAAGTTTTATAGCACCAGATATTCTTTCATCTGTTGGGTTTTTAATGAGTAGCTGTTCCTTATTCTTTATTTCTACTTCCAATTCAAGTCTTTTCTTTTGTCGATTCTGTTTATGTTTAGAATTCATATAAATGAGTACCCCTCTCATATACGCTTTACTCGCATCCCATACAATTTCGATTGGGGTACCCTTATTCAAGTTCATCTCAAAAAATTCTTTCATCTGTTTTTTAAGTTCTGTTATATTTTTTTCATATCTAAACAAATTTTCATTTAATCTCCATGACCTTCTCTCAGTTTTTCCCATCTCAATTTCTATCCATACAGAACTATGATCAGTTAAAGTTCTTGGAAATATCTTTGTTCTTTTTGTTTTAACAAGTAAATCATCTGATAACAAGATAAAGTCAATCCTGGAAAAAGATCTATGTCTGTCAGAGAAAAAAGTATAGTCCAATTCTTTTGGGTTGTAAATTCTCCAGATATCTTTTAATTCCAAATCTTCTTTCATATCAAAAAAAGTCTGTGGTAGTCTGATCCTTACTTTCGCCAAACTCTTTTTATCTAGTTTAGAATCAATTACTCCATTCCAATCTCCCATTATTAAAATAGATCTATAATCCCATTGCAATATTTTATTATGTAAAGTCTTATAAAAATGATCCTGTTGTTGGTTCGGAGCATAAATTCCAATCAAAAGAATTTGGCCAATTGCTGTATACAATTCAATTGCAATAAACCTACCACCTTCATCTGCTTCTATAATTTTAGCAGACAATCTTTTATTTACATAAATAACCACACCATTCTTTTTTTCCGAGTTTGAAGCTATAAAATGTGTTCCTAATTTAGAGTTTATCAGGTATTTGTGATCTTGAGTTCGAATATGAGTTTCTTGTAGACAAATTATGTCATTATTAAATTGTCTCAGATATGTAAATAACTTGTTCCTTTTTTGTGGTGAGTTTAATCCGTTAACATTCCAAGATAAAAGCCTAATTATCATCTTGACCTTTCTGAAGCGATGAGCTGCCTTGCCTCGCTTCTTCTGAGGTCTTCGGCTTTGCTCCCCCCATAGCTTCACTTTGTGTGGTGCTTTTGGCTCCCCCTTTATGTTGGCTTGCTTGTTGTTGTTTTTCTTTTATTTGCTTGGAGACTGCGCGAGTTATACGTTGGTCCTTAACTTCAGGTATCCGAGCTGGATCCAAAGCAGCATCTCTTGTTGACAAAATTGGTGAAGATTCTAGCAGGGATTCCTCCATAAGGCCTCCTCCTCCTACAGCTCCCTGCATTTCCACTAATTCCATCTGCTTGGACTGTTGTTCCCGCTCATGCTGAAATTGCTTTTCCTTATCACTTTTTATCTCCAGCATTGTAGATGTACGTGGGGATGATGATCTTTCTTTAAGAATATTATAGTAAAAATATTCCGCCTTCTGAAAAGTATTCAATCGGTGTCCTTCTCCATTGTATTTCAAAATTATACCAGTTGGGGCATCCCACCGGAATGGTATTTCTTGTTTTTGCAATTCATTCACTAGAAACCTATATTCTTTTCGATCTTTTAACATCTTAGGTGGCAGTTCCTTATAGACTCCAATTTGAGCTCCCTCCACTTGCACAGAGGAAAGAAAGGATCTTTGCAAAATATCATTTCTTATTCTTCTGTCTGTAAAATATATCACCACATCTCTGGGTAATTTTCTTTGTCTAGCCACCCATGAATTTACTCTATAAATTTTATCTATTTTATAGACCACGTCTGCTGGATCAATTTTTAACAATACAGCCAAGGCATCTGAACAAATCTGTCTCAAATCTTGCCTATCATTTTCTTTTATTCCTCGAAGCCTAATAGCAAATTCCATGGATCGAAACTGTAACATTGTAATCTCATTTTCAACTCTCTGCACTTTATTATCCACATCAACAATTTTAGAATCAGTATCCTTCATTTTAACATTTACTTCTGATTTAAATTCTTCCAGTTTGGAATCCACTTTGCTGATGGTTTCTGCCAGATCAGAAACCACATTTGTCAATTTGTCAGACACCTTGTCATAATTCTCTTTCATTGCCTCTTTGAATTCATTAATTTCTTTCTTCATTTCCTGTTGTGATTTTTGAAATTTATCATCCAGAGCCTGGGTAATAAAGTCCTTCAAATTTTGAACATCAAAGTCCTTTCCCTCACCCTGCTGGCTGGGAGGGGGCTGCTGTTCCGGCTTATGAGTGGGAGATCCCTCCCCTACAGCCTTTCCTTCCTGTTTCTTTGAAGCCATTCTGCCACGTAAATTAACTTTTCTAAAAAAAGGAAATCTTTTTTCCTTTGCTCCTCCACAAAGTCCTTTGAAAAAGTCCCCCAGATTTAACCAAATTAGAAGTTAAGTAAGCTGAAGCAAGCTCAGGTTTATGTTAAAAGGAATTTTTTCTTCCACTCTTCTCTGTTCACTTGCTACAAGCAGTGCTACAATGTAGCTTGTTCAAATAGCTTTGCAAGATCACTCTCCCTTTCAGTTCGTTAACGCTGGAACGGCGCCATTTTTTTTCAAGCCGTTCCGCTCACTCTAGCCTTTTCCCAAATCAAAAGTTCAGAAACAAAAAGTTACTTGCAGTTTCTTGGTTTGGGGGTTGAGGTTGTTTTGTAGTAAAATTATTTTTCATCGATTTGAATGTTTGCTGCAGCCGGCTTGCTCTGACAAGCAGAGTCGTCCCACGCCGTCCGGAGTCTCCGCAAGTTGAAAGGGAGCCGCGCCCGTTTCCTCCCCAGTAGCAAACTTCTGGGGGCTCACAGGGGCTCGACCTGCCTCTTGCTTCCCTCTTCTCCACGAATCCTCAGGATTTAGGAGTTTTCAAGCCGCTCCCCTCACTCGGAGCGGCTCTACAGACGGCTGGGCTGGCGGTCCTTCAGAAGCGACCGTCTTCGCCGGTGGCAGACAAACCCGGAAGCCAATCTGGCTATTATCTTGATTGGGCTAAAATGGGTTGAGTATCTTAGATTTTAGCATATTATGGAAACCTAGTAATTATTTTTGCAGGTTGTGTGAAGTGGGCTATTAATTCAAAATTTATCTTAATTGTTTGGGCATAAAAGACTATGCTAGCACAGCAATTGTGTTTTGTTAGGGTGTTTGTTTTGTGATTCCAACTTTTTAGTCTTGGGAAAACTGAGATAAACTCAAAAAGAAAGTAATGCTAACCCTTCATTCTAGGAACTAAGTCTTTGTTTAGAGAGATTTAGAGGATGGGAAGATTTTTCAGAGGGGATTAGGAGTGTTTCCCTTCTATTTTTAGTGCTCCTTTATTTTAAGTTTTGCAAGAAATTCTTAGTTTAGGCTAGAAAAACTTCCCAGTGAATTCTGGTGATGAAATTGAAGTGATGGGGGTCAGGATGGGGAAAAAGGGCATAGCTTGTCCATGCCTGAATTAAAATCATCTACCTTCTTAAAGATAACACATTAATTGTTACAGAATCCATCCATAAATTGAGTGAAAGGTAAAAGTATATAGAAATAATATAGGACAGGGAATACAGCCGTGTTGTGACATTGTATTTCTATTCAATATAAATGTACGGTAATATTTTTTTTCTAACTTCTCCAGAGCTGCATCCATTAGGATCTTCTTTACTTTTATCCCAACCTTCAGAAGACATCTCTAATTGAGAAAAATTGATGAGCCCCAAATCACCATGGTCTGTGTTTGAATGGAGACTTGAATTGATTCTTCCTAGTCCAAGACCCATCCCTATCCACTAAACTACAGAGAAGACTCCTTCAGAAAGGGTTATGGCATTATCCATGTAAGCTTTTCTTCCTTCTGCAGTCCTGAATAAGAAAGGCTATTTTCATTTCACCTCAAACATAATGGTTTCTTGTAACATCAATTCACACATTCAGCTATCAGCCAAGCACATGATAATGAAGAGAGATAAGTTGGTCTCTTCTTTTAGCTAAATAAGTGACCCAACACAAGGGATACTATTTGATAACTATAGTGATTTTTCTTTGGCAGATCCTGTCTCTTCCTATCTATGGTCTTCAGAAAAGATGAATGCAAAGAACTTGTCATGCTGAGCCAATAATGAAGTCAGTTCCTTATCGGTTCTGAGTAGAGATGCTGCAGATGAAAGTGCAGTGAACAAAAATGGTAAGAAACCAGGATGAAGAATGTCTTCCAATGTTGCCTAATGCAACTTTTGAAGTACATTTTTGGAAAAAAAGCTTCCAAGGAATTTCAGGGGAAATTAATGTTCTGAGAGGATTCATGAATTTTCTTAGAGCCTACAAACATGGTAACAAAGAAACAAAAACAAATTAAAAAACACATTTGGGCAACAAGGGACAGTATACTTCGAAATATTAAATGCTAGGGAACAAATAACAACGCAGATAAGATATATAGCCTTCTTGCCCTGCTTTCTCCATCCTTTTATTCATTATAAGAGGTATGTTTGTTCCTCTCCACTTTGATATACAAGCATAAGCTATAAAGTATCTTCAAAAGATGACATGGGCAGATGACAAGCCGATCTCATGGAATTGGCAAACATCCAACAAACACCAAAAGTGGACCAATTTTCCAGACAGTAGGGAACAAAGATCATCCTATGGAAAAGTTTTGAATTAGATTTTTAGGTCATTCTTGTAGCCTTTTGAGAGACTTTGAAGGTGGAGGCCAAGCAGGAAACAGCTGGGATTGGGGAGGTGGGGGACATCCCAAGCTAATTATTACTTACAAGGAAGGAACAGCAGTTTGGGTTTGCCAATATCTTAGGGATTAAGGTGCCATTGTTCCTCAGTGAATAACTCTTTACTATAGAACCTTAATTGGAGAGGATATTGTGTACAGGCATTCATTCAATTCAATTCCCTTTTAATTTCTTAATGCTCCCATTTCTGAGACTTGGTAGAAAACTGACTTTTTGAGGTCCACGTTCAAAACAAAAGCAAGCATACTAAGGTGGAAACAAGTTTGAATGGCAGTAGACTTCAGAAAAGTATTCACTGTGTGCTGTTATCAATGGAGATTGTCGATCATCCAGGTCATAGTTGTCCCAAAAATGCTTTTCAAAAGGCAGCTGTACTTTCTTAGTTTTTTCCTTGAAAAAGTTTCACTTCTCATCCAAAAAGCTTCTTCAGTTCTGATTGTCAGAACTGAAGAAGCTTCTTGGATGAGAAGTGAAACCTGGGGAATCCTGGGGAATATTATTTGGGGCTGGCAAAACTTCAATAAAGATTTCAAACCCATGTGTGTGTGTGTGTGTGTGAGAGAGAGAGAGAGAGAGAGAGAGAGGTGGTGGTGGGGGAAACAGGACAATAATGTAATGTATTTATTTATTTATTTTTATGCTGCCCATCTCTCCTATAAGGTGACTGTGGGTAGCTTGCAGGTTATAAAACAAATAGAAAAATAATTAGAATATTTAAACATTAAAAACTACATAGATTAAGATTTTAAAAACTAAACTAAAACCAGAACTAAATATTATAACAATCTAATCTAATCTAAGGGGTGTGATGGCTCAGCAGTCAAAGACTCTGAGCTTGTTAGCTGGAAAATTGACAACCCGAGTTTGAGGCCTAAGCACCACATGACAGGGTGAACTCCCATTACTTGCCTCAGCTCCTGCCAACCTAGTGGCTCAAAACCACACAAATGCAAATAGACAAATAGGTATCACTTTGGTGGGAAGGTAACAGCATTCCGTGTGCTTCAGCATATAGTAATACTAGCCACATGAGCACAGAAGCACCTTCGGATAACACTGGCTCCCTTGGCTAAGAAACAGAGATGATACGTCCCCTAGAGTTGGACACAACTGGCAGAGGAAACTTTTACCTTTACCTAGTCTAATCTAGTATAAATTGATAAAGGAAAATAGCACAGGTTTATAAGAATATAAACGATAAATAATACCTCCAAATATAAACAGTAAAATACAGGTGAAAGCAAACAAAACTTAAAATATCATATACTTAAAGACAACATTTGAGAGCTTATAATACTATATTTCATTTCTTTTTTTTTAATGAAAGCATGTTTCTATTAAACTTTGTTCTTGGTTAACACAATTGAAGTCATTAAAGAACAAAAACTAGGTGAAAAACAATACATTAAGACGCTACTATAAATTATATATAAAGTCAGAAAATAAACTCTAAAACCTAAAATCTGAAATTCATGTTCTGTAAGTATTCGTTCTGATTTTTACAACTCTATCTATATGCACATAACTACCGGTAAACGATCACTTAGGATCTTTAACCAAAGCTCATCGTATTCTTCAAGAGAAGAAGGACCAAATGGTCACAGGATACAGATGAGACAAAATTCTGAACATCTGTTTATGTTTTTCATAACCAAGTGAAAAAAAAATGCTGGATTGCATTCAAAAGGGACCAACAACTAATTAGTTAAATCTATATTTAAATTGGGAAAGAGAGAGGAAAGACCAAGAGACATATAAAACAGCATATTAATATTTTGAAAATGCATGAGTTGAAATATCTAATAAGTAAATTGCTGGTTCTGGATAAATATGCGCAGGGTTCAAATTAAGTATAAATAACGTCAGTAGCCAGCAGGGATTTTAAAAAAAAGGTTTTACAGGTTGAGAAAGAAACATAACACCTAATATTATATAACCTTATGTAAGGATAATAGAAGAGGATTCTTCAGAGGTCCTGTAAACATCCAATTTCTCTATAGGGCTGCCAAATTATTCCTTAGGAAACATGGATGCAAGTTATTGAGGTTGTATTTCAATTTGACAAAGCTTTGTTCAAATCACTCCATTGAGACAGATTTGTGAATCAGAGTTGTGATCTACCTTGAAGAGACTTCTTGTAGCTCCTGAAACATTTTGCAATTTTGATAGATTTACTGTTGTTTTTGAGATTATTGCAGTTTCATTTCTATATAGGAAGAATGTTGGGGAAAGAACTGAGAACAATAATTCTGAAGGGCTGTCTGACATAGGCATGAATCAATGTCTTTGATCCCTTCATTAAACTCTGCCTATCAGAGTTACTTCGCAGTGATGAAGTTAACATTACATTGGGCTTTCTTGTTTCATTCACTTTTCAGTTCTCAGCTGTGCTCAGAGTTGTACTAATGGCATGCCACATTTTTGTGCTGCTCCTGCTAACACAACCAAAAGTTATTTAATCACCTCTCAGCCCTCTGAATATAGGCTAAAGGTTGTTCTGGCCAGTAGGCAGTCGTGGCTTAAATTTTACATACATTTTTCATCTCTGAACAAATTTCAGTTTTGACAAGTGAATGGGTGCCAGGGTAATACACCGTGAAGTCCAAATGTTTATTACTGTAGTTGGAAGAGTAGTGGTGAAGAAGTATAAGCAAAGAATGGCACTTTCTCTATGCCACCTTGTTTTTAATACTCTGCCTATCTCTAGTAGCATGTCATTGTGCCAGCCTACTTTTCCTGGCTATGCTAACTAACAGACTATTGCCAACAAGTTACAACCCTGACCCAACAAATTCTGCATAGAGTTAGCTAAATTGTGCCAAATTGCCCTGCAAAAGCAGGCTGTCCACTGAAATTGATGATGAGGTGTTCTTCCCAGGAGGAGCCAAGCTTGCCAACTAGCTATGCCAATCCTCCTGGCCTCTAAAAAATACAGCAATCAAAGGCAGTGAAGCCACACCATCCCAGAACAGCAAACCAATGTTCGTTCTTCTGAAACTATTCAAAAGAAACTTAGCCCTGCAAAATGTCCTGGCTAGTTCTGGCACATCACTCACTTGATGAAAAGCCTTCCTTTTCATCAAGAGCCATGCTTGCCAACTAAGTGTGCCAATCCACTGACGTGTCATTAAATCCAATGATCAGAGTCAGCAAAGCTACACCAGCCACAAGGGGCAAGTCAATCCATTCTTCAATGTCATGCCAAGCTGGGTCTCCCAAGAAGTGCCAATGGAAAAGAGTTTGTGAAACACTTTTGGAAAGTTTTACTTTTATGTTGGAGTGGAGCATTTTCTGTAGCAATTCAATACAACTTTTTATAGGTTCTTTACTGGACAATTTAGAAGCTGCTGTGCTGCTGTGCTGTCCTTTCCTCATTCCTATTACCACCTGTTAAAAGAGGTAGAGGGAAATATTCTAATAATTTATTGCTCAAAATTTATTTAGGTATTTATTGATTATCAAATTTATACAGCCACCCATCTCACATAATGTGAATGAGTGGTGCACTCAATTCAACAAAACAATTCAACAAAATAATTCAAAACTATTAAAAATCTATATAAATAAAAATGTAAATGTCCGTTTGTACATAACCGCACATCTCCAAAAGTTCTTCACCGATTGCTTTCAAATTTTGACACAACGTTGCATTCGACTACGGGCATGTTTTTATATACCTATATTATATACATGTCACACCTGTGACAGGTAAAAACATGAAAAACATTGGAAAACATTGAAAGACATTGACAAACATTGACAAACATTGAAAAACAGTGCCATCTGCTGGACGTAAAACCAACATGGCAGCCTCCCAGCCCTGATTACGCTCAACAGATTTCTGCTCCTTATATTTAGTCTCTCCATATTGCTTCCAAGGAACTGCACATTTGGAAAGCAGAGATGCCCAAGGGCCATATCCTGCCACCAGGCTCAGCAGGTAGGCAGCCTGCTCCCCGCCGGGAAGCCCTCGCAGCCAGCACTTGTAGGGCTGGGCGGAGCCCGCCCGAGCCTGACTCTGACCTCCCCCTCCCCCGGCCGCCCCGCAAACTAGCCTCGCCCACCGCTGCTGCCCAAACCCCTCGCCAGCCGCTCTCGGGGCTCCCTCCAAAGAACACCTGGCAATGAGGCTGCCTGGGTCTGCCAAGCAGGAACCCTCTGTCCCTCGCCTGGCCCAAATCATGCCTGGCCCAGCGCTACCATGGGCCCTGAGGTCAGAGAGACCAGCTGCTAACCAGCGCTATGCGAATCTGGTCGGTGAGCGGGAGATGGAGGCAACTGGAGCCTTGGGGTCACCTTTGACCAGTGCTGCCTTTGAATCCTAGGTGGGCACTCTAGCAGTTCACGGAGCCTACATGAAAATTTTGGCCTCTGGAAGAAAAGGGGCTCCGGGGAGGCTTCGGGGGGTGGAAACGGGCAGGAGAGAGGATGGCCGGCCCTCCGTTTCATCTGGAAGAGTGGCGGATTTAATCATTCCCATGCCCTTGGCAGGCGGGGAGAAGAATTACATACCAGGGGTCCAGTGGGGTGTGCGTGTCTCCTGGCTTTGCCGCTTTCTTCCTTTGGGCGGGAAGCCCCAAACCAGCCTCGAACCCCCGCCACACCCCCTCCCTCCCTCCCTCCCTCCCCTTCCCTTCCCTTCCCTGCTATGCGTCTCCCCGTCGAACCCCCAGAGAACATCTGTGTAAGGAGGACAGAGGGGGCCTCCGAGTTTCTGCTGTGGTGCGGAGAGCTGCGAAGACCTGGCCTGAAAAGGTAAGGGCGATGGCGGGGGATGCAGAAGAGGCCGGGCCAGAGACAGAGATAAACAGAGAGAGAGAGAAAGAGACATAGAGAAATATAGAGAGACGTGGGGGGGAGAGAGAGACACATACACAGATACAGAGAGAGGAGGAGAGAGAGACACATAGAGATACAGAGAGAGGGGGAGAGAGAGAGACATAGAGAGATACAGAGGGGGGGAGAGAGAGAGACATAGAGAGATACAGACGGGGAGAGAGAGAGAGAGACATAGAGAGATACAAAGAGAGAGGGGGAGACAGAGAGGGAGGATTTTGTGGTTCCCATTGTTTTTTAGCAACCGGTTCTCTGCCCTAATCACCAGCTGGGTAGGCGTGGCTCGGGGGCTGTCATGTGACTGATGAAAGTGAATGACATCGAGTTGGCCACGCCCACCAAATGTTCGTGGACAGTTTGGAACTTCAGCCTTGCTCTTTTAGCCCAGCGGAAGCACCAGACTGGGCCACAGCAACGCATGGCCGGGTACAGCTAGTTATAAATATAAACAAAAGAACAGAAAAGTTCATTCAAAACCTTACATATATCCCTTGTCAGGGCCTCCTTATTTCCATGAGATTCTCAAGCTCACTGACCGAACCAAGTTTTAAGGCTTTTCCAGAAGGAGGGATTAAAGGTTCTTTAAAAGGATCCATCAGCCTTCCCTATTTTCAGCCAATCCTGCCAGTTTTGATGTATAGCCTGAGGACTTATTTTATCAAATAGAATCCTGAAGCAGCTTGAATTGAATCCAGTTGCTTCCAGCTCTTGAACTGTAATTTCCAGCTTATTCGTGCTTTCTTCACATCTCAAATTTCCACTTTAGATTGAATCAGATCTGGTTTGCATGAGCCTAGATAGGAAAACATGATGTGGGGAGCCAATTCCTTTATACAATATGTTCTTGTAAGATCCCTTGAACTATTACAGCACTTAAGATTCAATTTCAAAATTATTCTACCATCTAGAAAAAGATTCAAATATACAAACAGAATAAAACATATCTAATTAAAGAAATTGACAGTTTATGGCAGGGAGTAGTGACCTTTTGTAGGCCATGGATACTGTTAAATGAGCTAATGCAATGGGCTTGGCACTCCTCCTTTTGCTAAATTAGTGATTAATTGAAGAAAACTGAGATTCTTATGAAATGGGACTCTAAGGTTCATAATTTTTTACTCTGTTTGTGCAGATTTATGGCATAGCAGCATTTTCCAGTTTAGCCTGCTGACATAGCACAAATTATGCAAATGAAAATATTTTCCTATGCAGGAAATAGAAAGTGTTTATTGTCCGTTGCTCTGTTTTAAGTCAAGTTAAATTGTTTTAATATGCCATATGTTATTATCATGATTATTTTAATTTCAGGAGTTATTTACTGCTATATGTTCCTATTTTAAAACATGGGAAGGCTTTGCAAATTATGGCAATGTATCAAGGTAATAGACAAATATGTAAGTGGACTGGTGTTTATGTTTTTAAATCAGGTAAGAAAAGCATTTAAATCTGATACCTTGCAGTGAAATTCAACTGCATATATCAGCAACAATTTAAGCAGTCTTGTTCCTGAATTGTACAACCTGTTTTAACTGCTTAAATGTTTCATTCCCCTTAAATGTGCCTGGCAGCAAAGGTCAAATGGGACAAGAAAAAGATTGTGGAATAATGTAGATAAGCCTTGGAAGACATTGCTGTGTTTGTGTGCTCTTGCCACTGTTGGAACAAGAGTCACAAAAGAAGGTGCAAATTATTTATGAGTGCCCTTACCCAACAGACGATATTCACTCGTGTGAACAATCCATTCATTGTCTTTTGAGTATGTTGGGAAGCTTTTTTTTGTTTTTTTGTAACCTAGTTATCTTTTTTTAAAAAAAACTGGGAACTTTTCATAGCTCCTTCTGTGGGTCCTTTACTCAAATCTTGCTACTTATAGAACTGCCATATGGAGCTGGAGGGGAAAAAAACGGCTGCCAAATTTACAGCCAGGCGTAAAACGTAATTGAAACATAAATAGACATTTGGTCTGTAACTTTTTTCTTCATAGACTTTTTCTTTGAAGAAGAAAGGTGGTAAGCCTCACCGACAGCTGTGTGATAGATAAGCCTCATTCAGGCATTCAGGAATCCTAGCCATGAAGGGGAGACAGAACATGTGCTCCTGCCCCCCTCTAGCGCCCTCGATTGACAGGAAAGTTCTGAAATAAAGCTGTAAGTGTATTCAGCTGAAAGAGCTCAGTGCTTAACACAAGCACTTTCTGGAAGGTGCACAGATGGGGTAGGCTGGACTGAGCTGAGGACTTCATATAGTGAATTGCCTTGTCTGTAATTCACTCAAGACTAGTGGTTGTGTTGCCCTAATAGAGAGAATTGTCTCACCTCAGTTGCTTTTATAGTCAAGAGTTAGGCAGTGCATAGTCACATGAGGCCACCCAGATCATGAAATCGTATGATAAATATTAAAAAGATCAGGAGAATTTGTTTCCGCTTTTTTTTTTTTTTTTTTTGAGGTGGAAGCAAGAAAATTATCATGTGAACATTAAAGTAGCCTTAACATAGTTAAAAGAAAAAACAAAGTGAACAAATTTCTCTCAGAAATTTAGGAAAAACATTCCAGGGTACAATCCCACCTAATCTGAATCATCAGCTCTCCCAATGTCACCCTCAGGTCCCCTAAAAATAATAATGGCAGCTCCCAGCCACAAAAAGGTTGTTGATTCTTTTTATTATTTATTTCTTTAAGAAATTTCTATGCTGCTCACTCTCTTAATGGCTGTGGATGGCTTGCAAAATACCATTAAAGCATAATAAAACCAACATTAAAAGATAACAGATATAAAATAGAAATGCTAAAAAAATATCATTAAAAGCCCTGGGAACAGTAATATGACCTGAGTCTTCTCTTGAACTGTAATGAAGAGGAAGCTTACTTGAATTTTAGTGGCAATTTATTCCATAATATAGGTGCAGAAAGTGAAATTGGTTATTAATGTCAAATTGTCTTTGGTGGGATCCACAAAAAAACATCTTGGATGATTTAAAGATGCAGCACAAACTGTACAAGAATAGGTGTATATTGGTTATAGAACACAACCCAATCAAAGAAGTCCAACGTTTTAAAAATCAAAAGAATCATTTTCAATCTTCCAGATTAAACCATATTTCCTCTCTGGTACAAAAGAGAAACAATGCTTTTAACATTCTACCAGAATCTAAGGCTGTAGCAATCTTTTGCTATTATTATAGCAACCTTTTAAGAGAAGTCACTGTTAAGGAATAACCCTTGAGTAGCAAGGGTGTGCACATGAAAGCGGTTGAGAGTAGTTATGAATAAGCACAGTCACCACACAGATACACTGAGTCGTGTTATAGCTTACATTCAGGAAAAACAAAGCACAGTCCAATAAACAAAGTCTTCATACCAGTCGTATTAATCATACACGGTAGACAGTTCTTCTGGAGTTGCAAACAGTAATACAATAAGCCAGATAGAGATATCAGAGAGTAAGAACAACAGAGAACAAGCCATGTTTCTAGCTCCCTCTTAAGGACATTGGCAACAGAGCTAACCAATCAGGACACAGTATGATGCAATACAGAAGTCTTAAAGCTATACAATACAATACAATACACTGCAAACATACATTGATGGTTTATATATTGCCAACTCAACAAGTTAGGTAATAGTCATATTCCTAACAATCACCAAGTATCCCTATATAGTAGTTAATGGGATGAAAGGTGTTAAGAGAATAATGATTTGCCAAAGTAGATTTCATTCATTCGTTCATTCCCCTAAAAGATAGTTTATTGCAGGAAATAAATCAATTCCATCCAGGTAGTCCTTGACTTATGATCAATTGTTAGTGACTGTTTGAAGTTACGACAGACCTTTCCATGGCTATTTACAACCCAGATTCAAAATTGTGACAGCTGCTATTATCACAACCCCCCACAGTCATGTGATTGCATTTTGGATGGTTGGCAACTGGTTCACATTTATTGCCATTTGCAGCAGTCCATGGTCACATGACTGCAATTTACAACAATTTTTTTGGCCAGAAACAGGTGTTAACTTCTGGTTTCCAGAGCCTGAGTGTAGGAGGCTAATGCCTCCTAAAGGCAGCATTTAAAATCCAGCTGCCTGCAATTACTGCGAGTTCAATTCTCCCCAGGCTCAAGGTTGACTCAGCTTTCTAAGGTGGGTAAATTGAGGACCCAGTTTGTGGGGGCAATAAGCTGACTTTGTATAAATATACAAAAGTATGAAGGCTATTGCTTAACGCATTGTAAGTCGCCCTGAGTCTCGGGAGAAGGGCAGCATATAAATCAAATTAAAAAATAAATAAATAAAAGAAGAAGAAGAAGAAGAAGAAAACATTCATGGTTTTGCTTAAGAACCATGCCATTCACTTTACAACTGCAGCATTCAATTAACAAAGTCATAAAAAAGTCAAAATCAGTCATGTCACATGGTGACTTGCTTAACCATCATCATCACAATTTATGTCTGTAATTACAGGCTCAGTCATAAATTGAGGGCTACTTGTAACAGTAATGAATCAGGATTAAAAGTAATGTAGCATAAAGGTATAAATTGCATACAATTTTTTTTTTTAAAAAAACTGAAAATGAAAATAGTTTAAACTTCCTGAGAAACGAAAAGGCAAAACATGGCAAAATAAATTATCCCAAAGTCATCTTCGGATGAATCTCTGAAGGGAGGGCATTTCATATAATAGGCATCAAACATAGAAAAGAGCCTCCAGATTTGGTCACTCACTGCATCTTGCTTAATGATGGTATTTGAAGTGCCACCAAATACTATTTTATACTACATGTAAGTAAACATAGAATAGAATGAACAATCTGTGTTCATTTAGACTGCGTGCAACCCCACCCCCCACCCCCGGCATATCTGCAAGTAGGCAAGATTGATTATTTTGTTATGTTTTCTGCACTTGGGGGTGGTGTCAAGGGTCAAAAAGGCCTTTTTAGTTCTCAGAATTGGGTGATTCCACCCCAAAAAGCTAAAACCTGTAAGCTTTAAAAGAAGAGGCAGAACATTTTGGCCTTCCTCACTGTGACAATATTGTGATGTAACCAATCATGCTCCTTACATCCCCCAGGCAGAACCCAAAGGAAATGAGCAGGGAGCTTTCCTCGTGTAGATAGATGGGATCCTATAAATATCCTGGTTCCAAATTTAACAAATAAATGCAGCCTGGCACTGCCTGTTGAAATTCTTAAGACTTCCAGCTCCAGTATTTCCTAACTTTGTGTGCTCCCAAAGGAATCAATCTGTCATTTTCACCACCTTGTGAGTGAGATAGGTGGTATCTAAATTTGATACGTACATAAATAAATTAAAAAAATATTCATCTTGCTTTCGGAAACCTTAGCAGCCAAAGTATAGTTTATGAAAAGACCATCTTCTCTTTCCATAAGGTTAGAGATATTATCAAGAGATGGCTGTGCTATTTATCTGCTATTTATCTAAAGAGCCGAGGTGGCGCAGTGGTTAGGGTGCAGTACTGCAGCTACTTCAGCTGACTGCTAGTTCAGCAGATCAAATCTCACTGGCTCAAGGTTGACTCAGCTTCCATCCTTTCGAGGTGGGTAAAATGAGGACCCAGATTGTTGGGGGCAATATGCTATTTAGTATACTGTCTTTGGTGTAAGCCACCCAGAGTCCCCAGAGAGTGGGTGGCATAGAAATATGAATAATAAAATAAATAAAATAAATCTGTATTCTGAAAAAGGAGAATTCTTAAAAGGTGGGGAAATGAACTGTTTGCATGTGGAGAATGATCCTTAGTTCAGGGTAAAAGCAAACTTTGAGTCAGGGACTTATTGGCATATAATTCAGACTGAATTGAATGGTATTTATTTCTCAGTAAACATGTATGATATTATTCCTACTTCTAAGTGCTGTAGTGCTTCCTTAATTGAAAATAAGAAAAAGCCAAATAATAAATCTTTAATAAATAAATCCAATCTCTTACATTTTCCCATCATTTTTGTGTAGAATTCACTTTATTCTTCTATTATAACTATAGGAATTCTGTGTACTTGATAACACATTGTTTTGAACAAGCAAAATGTTCTTTTGCCCTATTTTTATCTTTACCCTTCTTACATTCTAGATCTTTCTGGAGGAAATAAAGTACAAAGTTGATAGCTATAGTCTAAAGTGTAGATTGCAATTTCACAAATGAACAATGAAAGAAACGTAAGCAGAGCACTGTTATTTGTGTCATTGTTCATCCAAAGGAGGAAACCACCCTTCAGTTGGCAGAATGCCTGAGCTAACAAAGATTCATGATAAGAATTGCAGAAACCTCTCTTAGAACTGTCAACTATGGGCCCGTTTAATAAAGAGTTCTCAGCTTGAAAATGCATTGAATTTAAAGTGAAAATCAGAGATGAAACATGTAAAAGAACACAAGCATAAATTAGATAAATCTCCAAGGTATTCAGGCTGAGATCAAAAGAAGATAGAAGAACAAATTGTGTAAATGTAGTCAAGCAAAAAAAAAAAAAGCACTTTTGGTTGGTTTAAAAGAAAGCTGGCCCAATATAGTGAATAAAGTACTATAAGGCAATTAAAATGACCTTCATGCATTGAAAGAAATAAAAACTGAGAGAAGGACATAAGAAAGCAGTGTGGCCACCTGAAATCTCTCTAATCACCCAAGAAGGCATCCATCGATAGGGTGTTTCTTCAAGCCCCATACAGGAATTCTGTGAGGTCAGAGAAAGAATGATTGACCCAAAGGAAGGATATGTATATTTAATGTATATTTAACTAAATACAGCAGATTGAGATGCATGGATGGCATAAAGATATGGTCCCTTGGCTCATGGACAGGTTAGATCTGACAGACACAATTCCTAGACTCAGTTTAAGAATGTCAATTTATGGGGAAGAGACTGTCTAAACTCACTAAGCATTAGTTAAAGAAATCCTTGGTTGGTATGGTTGATTTAGTCTGCTTAGTCCATGTTCTATTTTCATATTTATCTGGTCATAGTCTTCATTGACAGAATTTAAATAAAATATGATACATCTCAGCATGTATCTACCAGGGGTAGAGCGTTCTCCGTGGGCACCCCTGTCCTCTGGAACGAGTTACCCACTGAGCTTTGGATGGCGCCTGATCTCCGCTCCTTCCGTCGGGACTTAAAGACCTGGCTGTTTCAACAAATGGGTTGACCTTGATCCTTGGGTTTTTCTTATTTTGATTGTCGTTTTAACTGGGTTTTAATCATTTTGATCTTTTATTATTGTATGTTTTTAACTTGTGTTCGCCACCCTGAGTCCTTAGGGAGAAGGGCGGCATATAAATTTTTGGTAAATAAATAAATAAATAAATAAATAAATAAATAAATAAATAAATAAGAAAATGACTTTAAGGCTCCTATATTTCTTTGATGGATATTTATATTTGTAATAAACCCAAACCAGATGGTCTTTCACAGACACAGACAATTGAAATACCTTCCAATTGATGAGCATACCAGAGAAAGGTGTGATTAGGCATGAGGCAGGAACCAATTTTGTTTAAAACTCAAAAGCCTGAAGTGAAGTGGTAAACTTCTGAACAGTCAGTTTCACTGTCCTTCATTAGAACTAAATTTGAAATGGCTCTAGCATTTTATGCTGCTATCAAAATACTTAAGAAATCAGGCCAGAAACCAGGAAATTGTAAGTTATAGCCTTCCTCAGCTGGATGATTCTGAGCCAGTCACTCTCTTTCAGCCTACCTCAACTCATGATATTGTTGTTGGGGAAAATAGGAGGTGAAGAAGTATTGGATATGCTTGCTGTCTGGAGTTATTTATAAAAATAATGAAGCTGTGATAAAAAATGAATACCTATGTTGCAGGATATATGCATTTATAGATAGGGGGGCCTTAAAGAACTCAAAAGAGTCCACTCTGAGGATGCAACCACCAATTTTAAGGCTATTTTACATGAACAAGCATTCAAGATGTTACTTAAAATGGTCAAGTTCTGTTTGTAGATTAGAGCAAACTTCTCATTTTGAGTTCAAGACACATGAAATGCATTGAGCACACAAACTAAATTTTACACCCAATCAATGAGCAGAGCTCGAAGGTCCATTCCAACTCTCTTATTTTGTTATTCTAGTTCTCTGCATCTTTTTCTGTTTGGGTACCAAATTTTGACAGGCAAATTCAATAAGAGTCCCTGCTCCCCATTCTAATGGTTCTTAACTGGCCTTGCTTTCAGAGTACTGTATGCTATGTTAGATAGGATATGCATTACCTATTATTTATATACTTTAAAGTGGCAAAGCAAGAAAGGCGTTTACAATATACACTTCGAAAGGAGGAATTTCAAAATATCTTTTTAGACTAAAACTTATGCCTTTTAGTGAGATTTATTAGTGCAAAAAGATGCTACCACATTTCTACTGACACTTGGTTTTTCAGACTGTGTCATCTGAGTTCTCTGCCCTGGATGATGGCAAACTTTTGAAGGCCATCTAATGACTCACAGAATTAAAAGCTTGCAGTTCACAAAGAAAACTGTTAGCCAGACCCTTTTCAATCATTAGTAAGGGTGTGTGTGAGGGGGGGGGGAGAGAGAGAGAGATAATGTTATGTGAGTGCAATGCAGAATACAATATGTCCATGAGAGCCTATATAAACCCTTTGACTGAGTAGGTTGTACCTCCTGCTAAGACACATTAGCAATTCAACTGTGATGGGAGAGACAATGGAAACTTAACTAAGTTGAGTGCATGGCAGCAAATAATCATTTTAATGGGGGAGTCAGCTGTTTGGAGCAGATGTTTGACCTGCCCAGTGTTCATAGGGGAGGGATAGCTTACAGGAAACATGGCTCCAGTCACATACTATTAAAGACATGATCTATGGCACTAGTAAGATAAACTACAACAAAGAGACAATAGAAGTGAAAAGGTCTTAGCTTTGCTGGCATGTTTTGTGGTTGGGTTGCTATGCACTAAAGCCCCAGTCTGGGCTTTAGACTTCAAAGCCATGGTGTCCAGGTGAGAACAAGGATCTGATGAGTAAGATTTATTGAATGTGGTCTCTTTTGATGAATTTTTGCAAGTGGCCATTTCTGGACCATGGAATGCTTAAACCACTCTGCTGTCAACAGAGCAGACTTTTTTTAAAAAAAGGTTTAGTGGTTAAATGGATTTTTAGTTCTTAAATTCTCCTTTGTGTCTGGTTCCAGAGTTCTCTAAATGTCAGATCAGATTCCTTGCAGAAATATTTAGAAGGAGCCTAGATACACTGATGTAATATGCATTGTTCATTTTGGACTAGTGTTTGCTTGTCTCTTTAATTTGCTTCTCTCTCCCTAAATGTGCTCAGGTCTGTCTATCCTTACTATTGCCTCCAATCTTTTCCACTAGACCGGATCAAAATCTCCCAGAAGGAGAAGAGAAGAGATATGAAGATTACCGTACTGCTGTTACACCTACTCCTTCATCTACGTCTGGCTCACAGACATGTTGTGAATTGTATACAAACAGAATGGAAGAGAAGCAGAATTAGAACAAACATTATAATATTGTGGTTAAAGTACTGGACCAAGGCTGAGAGACCCAGGTTTATTTATTTTTATTCATTTATTTATATCCCACCTTTGTTATTTTCACAAATAACTTAAAGGGGCAAACCTATCCAACACACATTCTTCCTTCTATTTTCCCCTGTGAGGTGAGTTTATGCTGAGAGTGAGTGACTGGCCCAATGTCACTAGCTGAAAGACAGATCTAAAGATTCCCTAAATCCTATTGTACTAATGGGCTCTTATACCTCATGGCCACTTAAATACAGAATTTCATAGTAATAATCTATTTTCACTCAGGTTTCTTGGACATGCTATCAGAAGGGTGAATACCTCAGCTATCTATCCTTTCCTGCCTGGGCAGGGGGTTGGACTAGAAGACCTCCAAGATCCCTTCCAACTCTGTTATTCTATTCTATTCTATTCTTTCTGTGGGCACTGAGAAAGTCTGAGCATATGGCTTCCTCTCATGTAGCTGTTGCAGTTCATGTAATCGAACTTATCAAGCCTGGTGCTCTCCATGGCTGTCAACCCCATTTTTTTTTCTAATCCAGATATATATGCAAACAGAATGTCCCTACTACTAGTATACCTCCAAAACTTGGTATTGGTTTTGTCTCCATCATCTCCTTACACTTTGCAACTGTCTTCCCATTCTGTCAGTTCTCTAACATTAACTGCAGCCTATTGAGATTTCCCCATCTCTCATATAGAATGAATGAGGATTCAGCTGTTTTAAAGAAACTTCTCTTTGTGTGCCTGGCTGTGCAGTCTGCACTATTTTGTTAGTGATAGAAAACAAGCTTCGCAGTGCAGCTTTCAGCTACACACCAGTAAAGAGGAAAAAAGAATGTGCTTCAATCCAGAACAGATGTCACACAAAATAAAAAGTCTGTGCCATCGATTGTATAATTGATTATAAAAAGAACCCATGTTTGACCATAGTCGTGTTTAAATAAAGATAAAGGTTCCCCTTGCACATTTGTGCTAGTCGTTCCCAACTCTAGGGGACGGTGTTCATCTCCGTTTCAAAGCCGAAGAGCCAGCATTGTCTGAAGACGTCTCTGTGGTCATGTGGCCGGCATGACTAAACACCAAAGAAACATGGAATGCTGTTACCTTCCCACCAAAGGTGGTCCCTATTTTTCTACTAGCATTTTTTTATGTGCTTTCGAGCTGCTAGGTTTGCAGAAGCTGGGACAAGTAACGGGAGCTCACCATGTTATACGGCACTAGGGATTTGAACTACTGAATTGCCGACCTTTCGATCGACATCTTAACCATTGAGCCACCGCGCGTCGTATTTAGGCTGTGCTTTTTCCTGGAGAAGGTAAATCTGGCCATACTGATTTGTGCCTTTTGTTTTCTGTAATGAGCTCAAGGCAGGGATGCCTTAGATAAGTATTACTGCACTTGCCTTTTTGCAAATAAAGGTGGAAATACAACTACCTGAATCATGAAACATAACCTTTCCAACCATATTGTCTGCACTCTGTCTGAAGAACAATTCCAAGAGGGTCAACATGTAAAAACATTCCAAGATATATTTGCTGTGAATACTATAATGGAAAACAAAACACCCTTCTTCTCTTTTCAACTATAATCAAATATGGTAGTGATGCTACGAGATAATGTTTGCTTTACTTCTACAGTTCCCTTTGCCTCACAAGTTGGCCTTTACTATCTCTAATTTGATCTAGTCTGAATAGCTTGGAGGTACCTTCTATTTGCATGCATGTACTGCATGTGTGTGTGTGTGTGTATTTAGATATGTATGTATGTTATGTTTCTCTGCCTTCCCCCCCCCACCAGAAACAGTGCTATTTACTATTTAATATTTAAAAGAAGGAAGACTGCTTAGAGAGGTTCTGAGAGAGTGTCCCGCTAAACAATCATCACTAACTTTGATGACTCAAAGCCTAAACTCTGATTGAAAACAGGAATATTATAAATCCAGATGTGGAAAGGAAGGGACTAATTTGATCCTTGGAAATTTAAGGCCTACACTATCCGTTAGAGCACGGGTGTCAAACCCGCAGCATCACGTTGCCATCATGTGACATTTCGTGACGTTTTACCCTTCACAGAGCTGGGGTGGGCATGGCCTGTGTGTGACCCCTCCGGCCCATGGGCTGCCAGTTTGATACCCCTGCCTTAGAGCAATAGTGGGGAATTAGCTCACAAAAGTTTTCAAATCTATCAGCTGGTATCACTACACAAAATGTGCACCGCTAATTGACATATCCCCATATATGCTATAATTTTAAATACATCCCTTTATCTGGCTTCCATCTCAGTGGAATAAGAGTACTCCAGTGAATAGTTTGTCCTTAGCAGTAAAAAAGACTGTTTTACTTCCTAGAGTCTCTTGGCCAGGAGAGATTTGGGGAAAGGACAACCCACCTTGAAACACTAGAGTGAAACTGCAGTTAAGACAGAGGTATTCTGCCAAAGGGAGCCAATCAGAGGTGGGTTTCAGCAGGTTCTGACCAGTTCTGGAGAACCAGTAGCAGAAATTTTGAGTAGTTCGGAGAACTGGTAGTAAAAATTCTGACTGGCCCCACCCCCATCTATTCTCTGCCTCTCAAGTCCCAGATGATTGGGAGGAAATGGGGATTTTGCAATAACCTTCCCCTGGATTGGGGAGGAAATGGAGATTTTACAGTATCTTTCCCCTGGATTGGGGTGGGAATGGAGATTTTACAGTATCCTTCCTCTGCCACGCCCACCAAGCCACGCCCACCAAGCCATGCCATGCCCACCAAGCCACACCCACAGAACCGGTAGTAAAAAAATTTGAAACCCACCATTGGAGCCAATGTATTCCCATAACATATCTGAAGCCCAGTGCAATAGTCTAACATAGGGGAAAAAAATGTTCTGTACTATTTAGGAAATCTACTTTTAAATTTTCCCATTGAAATAGATAAAGTTCTACAGGTGAACTTTAGCAAAACAGTGCTCTAAGTATTTACTTATTATACAACACAGTGCATAATGCCCAGCAATTGTTCTGGCCAGGTGGTGGCTGCTTATAATTTCAATATCAGGTCTGTGACTGTTGCTTTGTCAAAGGGAAATGTACATTCATGGAATCCATCAAACTTTCAAGAAAGGAAAAAAAGAGGGGAGAGAAAGACTGAAAAATTCAGCAGCCTGATTTGCTTATGCAGCAACCCAATTTGCATATGCAAATGTCAGTTTTCTACAATCAAGCTGGGTGATTGCACATTATTGCCTCCTACCTGCTGTGTCTTCCTTTGAAAATTTGTCTCTTATCTGCCTTTTTTTTTTTACTATAATATACATCATTTGCAACTTGTAGTGTGTAGTTTTTGTGTTTTGCCTTCATTCAGCATAGCAACAAAGATTATGCTTAATATTGAACCTTATGGGGAAATGTTATGCTTCAAAGCTTTGCAAAATCAGCACTTAAGCTTCATACTGAAGAAATCCTTTGGATTTCTATAGGATTTTTTTTCTTCTTCTCAAAAGTTTCTAATATTCATAATGTTGGCATTATATCCTTATGAGCCTTCTTCTCATACAGTACATCAACTTTACAGGACCCTTTAAAGATAACCACAAAAGCTAGCAAAATTAATTGTTATAAAGGGCTATATTTTAAAGTGAGCTTTTCTATTGATATCTTGGGTAAATTGCATACACAAAAGTGTCTTTATAAGTAACCAGCAGAAATCCCACCATAGCCAAAGCAGAAGTGCCTCGTTGCCTTTACTGTCTCCTTCTCACATCCTTTTCACTCTCTTTGCTGTCTGCCTTGGGCAGAGCCTCTCCCATAAACATGGCTAAGGCTGTGCTGTGCTTTGGAAAGATTTTCACTACCTTTGCTGTCTCTTTTTTAGAGCCAACTTCTCCCAAGAACATTTTCATGCACAGAAAAGAAAATCTTGCTGGCATTTGCTGGAGTGGCTGAAGCTTCCTGTGGCAGGGCAAGCAGCCACAGAGCCATGCATTTCTAGAGCTGCTTGCGGGCCCCTCAAGGCAGGATTCAGAGTAGCCAAAAGGGCAGTGGTGGGAGGGAGATAGTGTTGTGGCCCACCAGTGGCCTGCGCGGATCGTGGCTGATCCCGACGACAAGGAGGCTGGTGTGGGGTTGCGCCAGCAGCCTGCGCAGCCGGCGCTCACGTCGGACAGCGAGGAGGCTGAAGAGGATATGGTGCCAGAGGCAGAGACTCAGCCTGGGCCTTCAGAACCTCCAGAGGCTCCTTCAAATGGAGAGAGCGAAGTGGAGGAGCCTCTCCTCAATGCTCGAGCACGCAGGGCTGCCAAAAGGCAGGAGTGGCTACTCAGGAGGAGGAGGTCTCCTCGAGAGTAAGGTTTGAGGATAATTGGCCACTCCCTTAGCCTATTTAAGTCGCACACAGTAATTTCTTGCTAGAAACAACTTGTAATTGTCATCAGAGCATTTTTGGAAAAGTCTTATCATATTTTGTTTTCTGGGCTAGTTGCCAACCTTTGCCGGACTTTGGTTTATTCTTGCTACTTAATAAATTTGATAAGGACCGTTGGTGTGTGTCAATATCCTCGGGAATCCGGAGCTGGGGCAGAACAGATAGGTGTGGGAGGGGGAGTCAAAGTAGGCCTGGGATTGTAAATGCAGGCAAGCTGATAAGTGCCCAAATTTTGATCATGTGACCATGAGGGCACTTGTAATGGCTGCAAATTTGGACATAGGACATCAGTGCATTTTTTTTTCCAGCACCGTTGCAATTTCAAACAGTTGCTGAATTAATGGTTGTAAGTTGAGGATTTCTTGTAGCTATGTCCATGTTGCCACCAGAAGTTGATCTCAACTTCAGAAATATTTGAACCTCTCTCTCTCTCTCTCTCTCCCTCTCTCCCTCCCTCTTTCTCTCTTCATTTGGAGACAGTGACAAATGGAGGATGATGGGATCTTTAATGATCCTGTTGAAAAGAAAAGTGATTTTCAGAAGGACGTTGAGAAGAAGACAATGTGAGATGAAAGAACAGTGTAAAGGCCTACACAGTGATCGGTATCCCTATGCATTTTTGTTTTGGATCAAGGTGATGAACAGATTGCTTTAATATTCTGTTGGTAGATTCCAGCAAAGACTCTCCCCATCCTTACACACACACACACACACACACACACACACACACACACACACACACGAGAAAAGAAGATTTGACCACCATAAATATCTCAGCTGTCCTAATGGCCAGTTCCCATGGCATAAATTTTGCCAAAGCATTCTCTCCCCTGCTCCACCCACCCACCCACCCCGCTACAAGTACATTGAGATAAATGCTGTGCTTAAAACTGGATTAATTTTAGTCAAGGGACAAATAGATTTATATCAACTGTAGCTTTCTAACAATTAATGTGACAAGCAGCAGAAGATTAGCTGCACCGTGTATCAACACCATTTATAGAAGCAGGTGCTTTTCCACTCTACTTCCCTCCCTCCCTCTCTCCCTTCCACCCCCTCACCCCTTCCTATTAACATGATAGTTATTGTATCACTGTGAAAAGAGCAGCTGCTGCTCCTGAATTTTTTCGTCATCCTCTGTTTCTAACATTGATGGCGAATTAAGGGTATAATGTTGAGTCTTAATTACCCATAAGCTTCACATCAAAGTGGCGACATTTGGGTACCCTTGGAGAAAACATGTTCAGAATGCAGATTTTTCCTTTTGCTTCTACTCCATCTTGGCAGTGGGGAAAAGAGGCATTTCTAATGTTCAAGGAAACCCTGTGGTTTTTGCCAAATTAAATAGAAACCCCTCGATTGACTTCTGGCAGCCTTTGCGGTGATAAATCAACACAACATCTTTCAGCCAAAACTTTAAAATTTAAGCAGACACCTATTGCCTAAGAAAGAGAAAGAGAGAGAGGCTAATCTTGACAGGGCACACAGTTTGACACAGAGCTCTGCTTTGGCTGCCTATTTGAAATTGTTGAAACTAGAATTGCTTAAATAGAACCGAGCAAGACTTTTCCAATGTGGGCTTTGGTTGATATGATATTATGAGCAGCTTGTTGGGCTCATAAGCTTGGAAATTCAGATTTGGGTTTAGTTCTATTTTGATAAGGAGACAGCCTTAATTATCTTGATGATGCTCCATACCTGGAGAAAGACTCTGGGATCTCCCAGTATGTTATTGATGCCATTAACTATATCTTATTTATTTATTTATTTATTTATTTATTTATTTATTTATTTATTTATTTATTTATTTATTTATTTATTTATTTATTTATTTGGACTTATATGCCGCCCTATCTCCACAGGACTCAGGGTGGCTCACAACAATAAACAAAACAAACAGACCGTTAAAAACAAAGTCCATGACAAAATTGACAAAAAATCCAATAAAACCCCATTAAGTTCTATTAAAAACCCCATCAGTCTAGGGTGGCTAGATGAAATAGCCACGTTTTCAGCCCACGGCAGAAGGAGCAAAGGTCGGGGACCACCCAGAGCTCCAGAGGGAGTTGATTCCAAAGGGTGGGTGCACCTACAGAGAAAGCTCTCTCCCTGGGGGTCACCAGCCGACATTGTCTGGCCAACGGCACCCTGAGTAAGCCCTCCCTGTGAGAGCACACCGGGCGATGGGAAGCTGTTGCTGGCTGCAGATGGTCCGCCAAATATCCCGGGCCTAAGCCATGTAGGGCTTTATAGGTGATCACCAGCACCTTGAATCTCACCCGGAGGGCAACCGGCAACCAATGCGAGTCACGCAGGAGAGGTGTAACATGGGAGTTTCGGGACACTCCCATCACTACCTGCGCGGCCGCATTCTGCATCAGCTGAAGCCTGTTGGGGATTTCATGTTGGGGATTTGGAAAAGCTGAGCACTGATTCCCATCTGTCTTTCTCTCCCTCTATCCCGCCACCCAACCCCAATTCTTAGGAATTCTGCAGTCTTGTTTTCCTTATAATATGGGAAGCTGGGAAGCATCTATATCAGTGTTGGCGAACCTTTTCGGCACCAAGTGCTGAGGCGGGAACTTTAAGAGCAGTGCATGCACGTGCCAGGCAGCTGCTCTTCCGGTTTCTGGCACGCGCATGCACACCGGCCACCTGATCTTCCGATTTCTGGCATGCATGCACATGAAGACCAGCTGGCAGGTGCGCATGCGCACCAGAAACTGGAAGAGCAGCCGCCCAGCCCGCACATGCACTCCGGGTGGTTGCTCTTTCTGTTTCCGGCGCTCCCTCGCACATGAAGACCAGCTGGCTGGCATGCCAGAACCCGGAAGAGCAACAGGCGACAGCTCACGTGCCCGGAGAGATGGCTCTGCGTGCCACTTCTGGCATGTGTGCCATAGGTTCGCCATCACAGATCTATATGAAGCCTCTGGGAAGTATCATTTGTAGGTCTGGAGCTAGTTGCAATTAATCTGCTGATGATATTTAAATTACACACCCTTCTCCTTTCCTGCAAGCTCAGGATTAGATGCCTTCAGGGCCAGTGAATGTCTTCTGGCTGTAAAGGAATTGATGTCTATCTTGGGAAAGCACAAATGACTGCAACTTTTCTTCTTTTTCACTAGCAGAATGCTAGAAGTTTATATTTAAAATGGTCATCCAATCTGGTGCAGATGTTGCAAAGTGCACTTTTCTGAAACCTTTCTTTTTAAATAGAAATATTCCTAGAAATGTGGTGATTGATATAGGGTAAGTTTTAAGCTAAGGTGGGTCAGGTCTCGTTAGTACTTGGATAGGAGACTTATGGAAAATATAATATTGTAGACTAAAATGGGAAGTTAAAAAGAAAAAGTTAGTGGAAGAAACTTATGAAAAACTACTTCTATATTGTTGCCAAGCAAAATATATTGGGTACCTCTATGTCACTCTCCAGGAACTGAGCATAAATCAAGAAAGAGTCTTTTTTTTTAATCTGCATCATTTTTGCTCATAACATGCGATGCCTTTCAAAAGAGTACAGGGTGGATTGGAAGAGATAGGTCAGGTGAAGATAAATGAATGGTGTTAGTGGAAGTGGGAGCAGCCAAAGTATTCAACAGGTAGACAAGCGGAGGCTGAGTATACATGGCAGGTGGGTCAAAGGGAGAAAGCGCATGTGAACAGTACATTTGTACACATCACACAGTGTCCAATGTGCATTTTAGAAGGAAAGGGCAGAATGCATAATGGATGGGTGCATAGTGAATAGATGTCTATGAAAGAGTGAAGAAGTGATGAGTGGGAAAAGCCATCCAGCAGGTTGATTTTATAGGACAAGCATGCACAGCAGCTCGGAAAAACAAGCTGAGCATGCCTAATAGGTAAGAGAGAGAAAAGCTGAGATTGTATAGGTCACTTGGAAGAAGGCAAACAGGTAGAAGATGGAGAGACTCTAGTGCAGGGGTGTCAAACTCAAATGACACGTTGTCATCACATGACGTATCACAACTTTTTCCCCCTTCACTAAACCGGGGTGGCCATGGCCAGTGCGTGACACATCTGGCCTGCAGGCTATGAGTTTGACACCCCTGCTCTAGTGTCCATAGTATTTCTCATCCGTGGCAGTTTTAAAGATGTGTCAACTTCAACTTACAGAATTCCCCAGTCAACATCTCTAGCTAGGAAATTCTGAGAATTGAAGTCTACACATCTTCAAGGTGCCAAGGATGAGAAACAGGTTAAAAGATTCAAGGTGCTGGTAATCACCTATAAAGCCCTACATGGCTTAGGCCCGGGGTATTTGGTGGACCATCTGCGGCCAGCGACAGCTCCCCATCGCCCGGTGCATTCCCACAGGGAGGGCCTCCTTGGGGTGCCGTCAGCCAGACAATGTCGGCTGGCGACCCGTAAGGAGTGGGCCTTCTCTGTGGGCACACCTACCCTGTGGAATCAGCTCCCCCTGGGGCTCCAGGTGGCCCCTTCAGTCTTTCCACCGTGGCCTTAAAACATGGCTATTTTGCCTGGCCGGCTTGGACTGAAGGGGTTTTAGAGGGGTTTTTATAGTTTTATTGGATATTTTTTTAAAAAAAATTGAACTTTGTGTGTTTTATTGTTGTGAGACGCCCTGAGTCCCTTTGGAGATAGGGCAGTATATAAGTCCAAATAATAAATAAATAATAAATAAATAATAAGCACAGGTATTTATTTATTTATTTATTTATTTATTTATTTATTTATTTATTTATTTATTTATTTATTTATTTATTTATTTATTTATTGCTACTTATATGCTGCCTTTCTCCCTAGGGACTCAAGGCGGCTTACAAAATGACAACTTCAATACAAATCACAATACAATACCAAATTAAAATCAGTAACCCAATTAAAAAACGATTTAAAATTATACCAGTGTACCCCCAAACGGATCAGTTTAATTGGCGGAAGAGCCACGTCTTCAGCTCGCGACAGAAGGAAAGAAGGTCGGGGGCTGTCCTGAGCTCAGTGGGCAATCCATTCCAGAGGGTCGGGGCTCCCACAGAGAACGCCCTTCCCCTGGGAGTCGTCAGCCGACATTGTTTGGCCGACGGCACCCTGAGGAGGCTGACTCTGTGAGAGCGCACAGGATGATGGGAGAACGGCTGGAGATGGTCCTGCAAGTACCCCGGGCCTAAGCCATGAAGGGCTTTATAGGTGAGCACCAGCACCTTGAAACGTATCCGGAGTGCCACCGGTAGCCAGTGCAGCTCACGCAGGAGAGATATTACACGGGAGTATCTAGACGCCCCCGTAACTACCCGCGCGGCTGCATTTTGGAGTAGCTGAAACCTCCGGACACATCCCAAGGGCAGCCCCATGTAGAGGGTGTTACAGTAGTCCAACCTAGAGGTAACAAGGGCGTGAGTGACCGTGGCGAGGGCATCCCGGTCTAGGAACGGGCATGTAGGTATGTAGGAAAGGATAGGATATATGGGTAGGTAGGAGAGGCACCTATTTTAGATGCATCTACTCCAACCAATGGGCTCTTAATGTGAAAGATCCTACTAGGCTCTGTTTAATGCAGCCATCCCTTAAATGGATTGCTTTTGTAAAGTTGCTGTAGAACAAAATATAATGCACTTTTGCCCTTTTTGTGAGAAACACAAATTAGCTAATTGAAACAGAAATACAAATTGAAGGATTGTTCATAAGGAATATAATGCTCCTTCCTGAATATAGGAGCTGATTGTTGAAGTTGAAGCAGTGATATAGCATATATACAGTATAAGAGATTAAGTGCTGATAAATGTGGGCTGCAAAAACAATGATATCCTGATTTTCTGACATAGATTAGTAGCCAAAATAGACATACTTGCCAACTGAATAAATAATAGAATCCTCAGATATCATTCAGAGTTAAAGAAAGATCAATTAAAGAACGACTTGGTAGAGCAAAGAATAAAACTAAAGATCTCTGCTCTCCCACAAGCTCTTCATTTGAAATCAAAGATAGATAATTACAAGAATTATTCTGATTTGGGAATAGACCTATCAATCACTGAAACCCAATTATTTCTTTCCTTCTCCTCCTCTCACTTCACATAATTTTACAAAAATAACCTGCCAGCTAGGAAAATCAACACTCATTGGAATTGTGGATTCAGCTGAATTGAGTGTCTGCTATTATTATTTCTATTTACTTTTGTGTATTTACAAAATAGAAGTGTCAGGAGTCCTGCTCTTAAGGGTGGGGAAGTCTTTTCTTGTTCTACCATTTAGAATTACCAAATTATGAACTTAAAATGTAAGTGCTTAAATGCTTAAGCATTTAAAATGCTTAAATTGTAAGAGACAGAACTGGGGGGTGGGGAGAGTAAAACAGGAAGGTCAGTTTTCAGCGTGGAATGTACAGGATCATTATTCTTCCAAAGTGTGTTACTACCCTCATTTGACTGTTATCACTATTGTAATAATGATTAGCACCAAAGTTTTGTTGCTGGTGTTATTTTCTGAAGCCTGCAGAAAATCCTTTGGGCTGGATCTCAGTTTCCTATACACATAAATCTTATCTATATTTAATTATTTTAACTTTGTCACGAGCAGAGTTTGTACCAGTGGTGGGTTGCCCCCGGTTCAGACCGGTTCTCAAGAACCAGTAGTAAAACTGGCGAGAGGCTCCACCCACTGACCCCGACGTCATCAGGAAGCTTCTGCGAATGCGCACATGGCCCCATTGCGAACCGGTAGTAAAGGTAAGTAGAACCCTCCCCTGGTTTGTACAATGTATGTTGTGCAATAAGAATTGTGGCAACTGAACTCTGGGGCATTGTTTGAAATCATACCATGCGTACAGCTACGTACTTACACAAATTCATAGACACATGAGCTCACATACGCACCTTGTCTTAAGTCAGCCTGTTAATAATACCTACCTGCTGCAAACCCAGCTGATCTCTTAGGCAGATGCTCTTAGTCCAAGCATGCCATTGATTATACATTTTTGTCTAGAACATTGAGACACATAGTTTGCCTCTAATGATTGCCTCTAGTTGCTGTTCGGAGGCTTAACTGACATCACAGGCAACCAATCAAATCAAGTATCTTAATGCATCTTTATATTGCTGACCTTCATAAATGTGCTTCAAAACTGACCTAGCTATGGCACTATTGCCCCCTAGTCTCCATTTTTCTGAACTACAATGTGTACATAACATTACATCTGTCATATTGTCCCTTCTGAATGGAATGTCTTCCAATTAGTGTTTGATACTTAATGCTAATTTGCTTTAAAACTATGAAAGAGCCAATGATATGGGTCTTTCATATGGTGAATATCATGGCATGTTAAATATCATGATATATATGCTCAGTGCCTGGATCTGACATGCAGGGGCACATGCATGAAATGTGGTGATGGTTGTTTTTTTAAGTTTACCTATGATTTTGTGCCCATGGTAGAAAGAGGTTTCCGTACTCTGAACCTGCAGTTGAATTTCAGTGATAGGTAATGCTGGGGGAAGACACGTTGTAGGGAAAATGTCAAATGAGAATCTAAAGCATTTAACTTTAGATGCCTCAAAGTATCTTTATTGCACGAAACAGAGTACAGGAGTCCCAACCAAAAGAATACAAAAGAGCCCCAAACTAAGAAAGGTTATAGGGTGATATACCCCAGAAAGATTACATAGAAATGATAAAGAAAACAATGTAAATCAAATTGTGACCTTTATAGGCAGAATGAATATATGGGAACATTATGGGATGGCTTTACTATGGCTATCTCAGCATCTTTACATTTTTGTCTACTAACACTGACCCTCTCTGATTCCAGATACTGAACAACAACAAACAGTGGTCTTTATTGGGCCTATATATTGCCTCTCTTCAACTGAAGGAAAGCCAACCCTTCCCTCCCTCCCTCCCTCCCTCCCTCCCTCCCTCCCTCCCTCCCTCCCTCTCTCTCTCTCTCTCTCTCTCTCTCTCTCTCTCTCTCTCTCTCTCTCCAAGATTTGGTTTGCTTGTCCCTTTGTTTCAATGGGACTTTCCTCATGCTTATTCCATGTACAAGCCATCAGACATTATAATCTTCCACCTGGAGTATCGGGGAAGCAATTTCAGCTAGGTATTATAGAATGATCATTTTGGGAGGCCAAAAAATTGACAAGTCATGCTCTCCTATTTGAAATGAGGTTCTAAGCATTGGTGGGATGATCATTTCCGCCAGGTGCAGTGCCTTATGGACCATGTCTAATCTCAGGAGCTAAGTAGGGTTGGGTCTGGTTAGTACTTAGGTAGGTGACTACCAAGTAATAACAAGACTTTAGGGTCTCTAAACTATGGGAAATCAAAAGAAAGTTCTAGGAGAAAACATTTGCAAGATCAATAATAAGACACTAACTATCAGACCCACAATGTAGACCAGCCTAAGAATCAACTCCATAAGAAAATTACTTTTATTGATTCTACCTAATGGTAAAAAGCATGTCTTCTAAATAAATGTTCTTTGTGTTATGTTAATAGAAGCTGCTTCAGTAATCTGTTCTCTTCCCCCCACCTTTTCTTCAGGAACACTCGTATACACCCAGAGAGAAGTTCAACTTCTGACCTTTAACCTTTCTCCTCAATCTCCAGTTGGCCTTATCCTTATCACATAGGTCAGTGTATTGCTTTTCAATGCATAGCCCTCTCATGTGTTATTTTGAGGACCCCTATAAATCAATGTCTGTAGAGTGACTTGTTAGTTGCCAGCTGGAAAAAGGTAGGAAAAAAGATCCATGAGAAACATGCTTTATGCAGTAAAAGTATGCAAAACAAAATAAAACAAAAAAGGATAGTAGATTTAAAAGGGGGGGGAGGAAATTAAAAAGGAAATTAAACATACAATTATGCTTTCTGCCCTTCTCTCTATTGAATAATTTTCACCTTAATTTTTTCCCATTCTCTTCATCCTTTTTTTAAAAATCTCAAATCTAAAAAACATCAATTTGATCTTTTCTTCTTTCAACAAAAATTCCATATAAAATTTCCAGTCCTTCAGATAAAATACTGCTTTTTTTCCTAACCAAATGGGTCAATTTTGCCATTTCTGCAAGTTCAGATAATTTTATATACAATCTTTCACTGTAAGTATTTTATTGCTTTTCCAACTTTTTGCATACAGTAATCTTGTCATGGTTACCATATACAATATAAATTTCACACATTGCTTTTCCAGTTCCTTGTCCATAAAACTTAATAGGAATAATTCTGGTTTCATCATTATGTTAGTCCTTAATATCGTTGGCATCATTGTATGGATCTGCATCCAAAATTTCTTTGCTTTTTCTCAAGCCCACTGTGTATGATTAAAAAAAATACCCTCTAAAATTTAGTCTTCTTTATCAGTCCTTCAATAAGTGAAATAATATCATATAGCATGACTATCTCCAAGCAGAGATTGCCATTTTTTTACAGGGAGGCTCATGGATTGTACAAGAAGACAAGCTAGGTTAGGTACCACTAGAGAATATGATCTATAGCAAGATAGATAATATTTGTTTCCTCTCAAATTTGGGATTGAAGTTATCAATCTTGATGGGGTGGAATATTTGTCTGAAAAATACAAAATATATGTTCACCATTCCAGCCTGCTACACTATTACCTGATTGTGTGCCTTCCTGTTTCCATTTTGATATTTCTTCTTCTTCCTTTCTGGATCAACCAAGTGATGCAACCTAATCAGAGAGAAGTTCATGTATAATGAACAAGTCAAGGTCACAGTGCTACCTAACTAATCAGATTTGTCTATGACCCTGAAGACAAATGGAAAAACCCCCGTTCAGGTTAGCTATGGATATGCCAGCTTTTCTCAATCTGATACCCTATAGAGAAGTGATGGCTAACCGTTTTGCCATCACATGCCAGGAGGGGGGGGCTGGGGGAGGCTCGCATGCATGCGTGCCCACACCCATAATTCTATGCGCCCCATCCTGCGCATGTGCACACAACCCCCCTCCCCCCACTCCTGGCACGCGATGGCCCGGTAGGCCCGTTTTTCTTTCTCACCTGGCTCCAGATCCTCTCTATGCATCTGGGGAGGGCGAAAACAGCCTTCCCCACCCCCTCGGAGGTCCTCTGGAGGCCTGAAACAGCCCATTTCCCAACTCCCGGTTGGACAGGAAGTGACATTTTTTTGCTGTCCCCAGCCTCCCGAGCCTTTAGGAGTCTCTGGAGGCTGGGGACAGCAAAAAACGTCACTTCCTGGTGGGCCCAGAAGGCCCAAAAATCAGCTGGCCGGCGCACGCATGTACGCCAGAGCTGAGCTGGTGTACCGATTGATATGGCTATGTGTGCCACCTGTGGCATGTGTGCCATAGGTTTGCCATCACGGCTATAGAGTTACAAACATTGCAACTCTCAATTGATGCCAAGCTGGGAAAAATTATAGCAAAGCAATATGTCATTCATTCAGTTTATACCTCTCCTTTCTTCCAGGATGATGTAGATAGCTATTATTCTTTCACTTTTTACCACAAAAATTCTGTAGGATGGGTTGAGTAAAAGGATAGTGCCTGGCTTCCAGTTACTTAGTAGGCTTCAATTTTCCTAGTTTTAATCCAAGATCTTAATTATTACTATAACTACATTGTACCAGACATACCTGGAAAAAGAAGACATTTGGACACTTCTGATCGTTTCACAAAAATACCCTAGAATTGTGTTTGTTCAGTCTTCCCTGCAACTGAATAGACACGCATGCATGCAGAAAAATAGCCAGGATTCTCTGTTCTATTCCAGTGCTCTGAACTTTGAGTAATCCAAATCCCCTGGTGGGTTGCTGATTATGCTTTCATCTTTCAAGAAGGTCACATTATACAAATCAATTGCTAATTCAATTAGTCATGAAAAAATGTACAAGAATGTCCATCAGAGATTATTTGAATCAGTTACATACAGGTGACTAAGCAAAGAAAGTTGGGTTAGGAAGTTTGATTTTTAATCCATAACGTTGCAATTCTATCCCTTTGAACTAAAAAATTCCCTTGATTTGCAATTTATTTTATAGTTTTGAAGCTGCATCGGCACTGATGTGTGTGGCCATGTGTGTGATATGTGCTCCTTATGCTTAATTAATAAGAAGCTTTAAGTATGATCTAATCACTAAAGGCTCTTGATTATGAAAACTCTTGGTCTAATAGTATCTCCCTTTATTAAAAAGCCAGGAGCCTCAATATACAATCATATGGGGTAAACTTTTCAATCCACTGCCCCTCTCCCAATAAACACAAATCTGAAATGATACCCAGAAATGGCACCCGAAAAGGACAATATTAGAAAAGCAACAGGAATATATAGAAATTCTCCAGGTCTGCCTTAGGACAGTTTGCCTTGGGCAAAGAATTTACAAAAGCTATCTTGGTGGAGAAACAGCTATGCTGGAATATTTAGGAGATTTAGCAGATGGAAATGTTCGGCTGAGTTTATCTGGGATTGCGAGCCTGGTTGGTATTTGAATGGGAGATTATCAGGAACAGTGAGGTTGTAGGTTAGACTGGGAAGTAAAAAATAAAATCTCCCCAAAAGAAGGCAATGAGAAGGGCCAAGAAAATGGCATGCATGTGTCCACAAAGTCACCAGGAATCAAGCTCAGTTCAATGGAGACTTGATTTTTAATCATGTTTCACAAAAATTGAACTGAAACCAATGGTGAAATCTTTCCTGGTTTGCCACCAGTTCACTGCCTACACAGGCACAGTGCATGCCAAATGCATCCTGCGTGAGCGCATGCACAGTGCTTGCCAAACACACGCTGTGCATGTGGGCATGTGCAGTATGCGCCAAATGCATGCTGCACATGGAACAAAGAGGCTTGGGAAGATAATAGAACTGCGAGGGGGGAACAGCTGTGCCATGAGATTTAGATTCACTAGAAAGCAGGATTTCCTGTGTCAGCGCCTCAACGCTGGCATAGAGAGCAGAGGAGAGAGATAAGCTCTGAACTTTTGCCTGCTAAATCCTTTTGAAGTCGGGTTGTCGTGGAAATGAGGAGGGGAGACATTCCTGGGAAATGACGAGACAAGAAGGCTGGAGAATGACATGGAAGATAGCCAATGAGAAGCAGAGATTTGGGGATCGGAAAGGGAGGGATTGGGGGGCAAAAGGTCAGTCTTGTCTGCATCGAGTCATGATCCGGTTGCTGTGCTCAATTAAAAAAAAGATTTCCTTAAAGATTGGCAGTTTGGAAATTCATTTATTTTGAGATAGCATCGAAGTCTGACATCCTGCTTTTAAATTGCACGGCACAGCTGATCATTGGAAATACCAGTTCAGACCAACCGGTAGCTTTTTTTTTACTACCGTTTTACTGAACAGGTAACTTTTATCACTTATCGGTTCACCCGAACTGGTATGAACCGGTAGGATTTCACCACTGACTGAAACCATTTGTTTTCACATTCTGACTATATTCACACAACACTTAACTAGATGAGAGTGTTGTTTTATTTGGTTAGCATGCTAATCTTGCATAAGTTTAAATTTGATTAGTTTTATGTCTAGACTAGTATGTGATCTTAGGCTATTATGGTTTGATTATTGTTCAACCCAACCCTCCCCAGAGGGTCATTTTTTATGGGGACACAAAATCAGTTATTCAAGTCACCAGTGCAAAAATGTCTATTTCACACCCAAGAACAGTTTTGTGAATGGGCATTTCTTATACAGTAGTATGTGAAGCGCCTAAGTCTGATTATCTTCTCATAATCCTTTTTACCATATAGGTATAGATAAGGGGTGAAATGTAAAATTTGTTACTACCGGTTCTGTGGGCGTGGCTTGGTGGGGGTGGGGGTAATGTGACTGGGTGGGTGTGGCCAACTTTTTTAAAAAAAAAACTTTTCAAAGCATTTTTTCTAATGCTTTGAAAAGCCTCTGCTGATCAGGCAACTCAGCTGGGATGGTCAGAGAGGCTTTTTAAAAAATACCTCTCTGCCGATCAGGCAACTCAGCTGGGATCATCAGAGACTTTTCAAAACATTTTTTTTACCACCTCTTCAGCCAAGAGGTTGCAGAAAAAAATGCTTTGAAAAGCCTCTGATGATCCCAGCTGAGCTGCGCAATCATCAGAGGCTTTTTTTTTTACTTTTAAAAGCATTTTTTTGTCGAAAGAGGTTGTAGAAAAAATGCTTTTAAAAGTAAAAAGAAAAAAAGCCTCTGATGATCGTGCGGCTCAGCTAGGCATGGGGGGTGTGCGCAGGGATTTTTGCTACCGGTTCTCCGAACCACCTGCTGCCATCGCTACCGGATCGGGCGATCTGGTCTGAACCAAGAGCATTTCACCCCTGGTATAGATATAGCAAAATATATAGCAAAAAATATCAGCTAGAAAGCTGGGAAACTAGGCAGTCAGCATTTCTTGTCTATATGAAAAAGGAATGGGTAGGAACAGAAAGTGCTGCTAATAATTCAGCATCTTTTGTGTGTGTGTGACTTGGAGTGTTTCCAGTTGTGTTCAACTCTGCTTGGAACCTAGAAAGAAGCCTAGATATGGTCCTGCAAGCAGATTTGCCCTGTGCCTGATACTTTGCCTACCAGCTGGATGGCCTGCAGAACAAGGAGGACAGGAAAGCTGAATCACCAAACAATTACTTTGCCTATCAGATGCTGCACACTAATAATTAGGATAGGAGCATTCGGCAGTGAATCAGAACAGATGCAATGGAGGCAGGATAGGGATCAGCAATGGGGCAGCAGATTTCTTGCTTTTGTAGGATTCTGCTGACTCAAGAATAGGTGGATAATAGCACTTAACTCAGCAGTGTTGTTAGTAGCTAGATCACTGGAGCAGTAAGAGTTGGAAATTGATGAAGACTCCTTCCAAACAACAGTCTTTTGTTTGCTTGTTTTTGTGGGTTTTTTTTTTCTCATTTAACTGATTAATCGTCATTCAATACTCTAGGAAAAAAAGGATGTAATATGAGGCATAGCTGCTAAGGCCAAATCATGGAATTTCAGAGAGCCTTGAGATATGGGAGCAGTCTCCATTTTAACACATTGCTTACTTGCTGATTTAATATTGAAATAATACATATAGCTAACTTTTTTAAAGAAAGAAAGACACTCAAAGCAGCTTAAAATAAAATATATAGGGAATGAAAAAAAAATCCATAGAATGTAATAATCATATGAGAAGAGAAATGTTTTTCTAGTCAGGCTCAGGCCATTGAGTGCTCAGGCACATCCCAATTTCAGCTAGGAGGGCATTTTACGGCTTGGTGCCACCACAGAAAAGGCCATGTAGATGTCTCCAAGGTTGAAAGTCAAGGTTGAAAGTTAATCTTGGACCACAAATTAACTTGAGTGAAGTCAAAATTGGATTCATATTTTCATAAGTTTCTATGTGTTCATTTAAATGGATAGATGAAAGCACATTAATGCACTCTGATGGTATGATTTTTAAAAAAGGCAAGGGAAGGGAGGAGTTGAAAAATAAACGAGAGGAAAGGAATGTGATGTACTATACTGATTTTCTTTCTAGTCTTACATTATCTCAGCTTCATCCACACATACATGTACAGGTAGTCCTTCACTTATGACCCCAACTGAGCCCAAAAATTTCTGTTGCTAAATGAGATATTTATTAAGTGAGTTTTGTCCCATTCTATGACCTTTCTTGCCACAATTGTTAAGCAAATCACTATACTTGTGAAGTTAGCAACAGAGTTGTTAAGTGAATCTGGCTTACCCCATTGACTGCTTGTCAGAAAGTCACAAAAGGTGACATGACCCCCAGGATACTACAACCATCATAAATATGAGTCAGTTGCCAAGCATCTGAATTCTCATCCCATGGTCATGGGGATGCCACAAAGATCATAAGTGTGAAAAATAGTCATAACTCATTTTTTTTCAGTTCTTTTGTAATTTCAAACCATCACTAAATGAACTGTTGTAAGCCAAGGACTACCTGTAGAAATCTGGCATACCTAATTATTTCCTTGCTAGATGGTAGCAATAGCACTTAGACCTATATATCACTTCAGAGTGCTTTACTCTCTGAGCAGTTTACAGAGTCAGCCTCTTGCCCCCAACAATCTGGGCCCTCATTTTACCCACCTTGGAAAGATGGAAGGCTGAGTCAACCTTGAGCCTGGTGAGACCCGAACTGCCAAACTGCTGACAGCTGGTGATCAGCAGAAGTAGCCTGCATTCTAACTACTGAGCCACCGTGGCTCTGATCCTTTTAAGAAAAGCACTGTGGACTACAATGGTACTCCCCCTCCTTGTCTGTGTGACAAGTGTCTCTTTGTGCTCTGTGTTACTTGTCTGAATAGAAATGAGAAGGGCAAGAGGAAAAGAGGTGACCTCTGTCACTGGGCTGCTACCCTTTGTCTGTGGCTCTTTGAGGATTCTCTTCACTCTGCAGATCAAGATGAAACTCTCATTTGGATTTTTCCACTTCTTTAAATGTTGATACTCTTGGCCAATCCCAAAGGTATTTGGATAAAATACTTGTAGGAATGGAGACAGTAAAAGAAAATATATTTAGAAACACCCCTTCTTGTTGAGCATGAGCCTCCATAAGAGACTAATAATGGCAATCCCAGTTGCGTGTTCCAAGTCTCACCCCTTTTGTATGTGTCACACATGAAAAATGGCCATCAACTCAACTTTTTAGCCCTCTCCAGCAGTTATCTCTGACACTGAGTACACTCCCAGCCCATTCTACATCATAGGGATACAGTGTACATTGCTTTGAGCTCCCAGGGGAAAAAAAAGGCAGCTACAGATGCAATAGATATGCATTTAATATAATATAATAACAGAGTTGGAAGGGACCTTGGAGGTCTTCTAGTCCAACCCCCTGCCCAGGCAGGAAACCCTACACCACTTCAGACAAATGGTTATCCAACATCTTCTTAAAAATTTCCAGTGTTGGAGCATTCACAACTTCTGCAGGCAAGTTATTCCACTTATTAATTGTTCCAACTGTCAGGAAATTTCTCCTTAGTTCTAAGTTGTTTCCATCCTTGATTAGTTTCCACCCGTTGCTTCTTGTTCTACCCTCAAGTGCTTTGGAGAATAGCTTCGCTCTCTCTTGTTTGTGGCAGCCCCTGAGATATTGGAACACTGCTATCATGTCTCCCCTAGTCCTTCTTTTCATTAAACTAGACATACCCAGTTCCTGCAACCGTTCTTCATATGTTTTAGCCTCCAGTCCCCTAATCATCTTTGTTGCTCTTCTCTGCACTCTTTCTAGAGTCTCCACATCTTTTTTACATTGTGGTGACCAAAACTGAATGAAGTATTCCAAATGTGGGGAATGCATTAAAAGCATTGTCACATTTCTGTGTGAATTTCCATTCGGATCCCATTTTTAAAAACAGCTCAGATACATGAAGACCACCCCAATGATGCCCTTGATGTGATGTCTCGCTGCCTGGAGGCCGTGCAGGTCTGGATGGGGAGGAACAGGCTCAGACTCAACCCATCCAAGACCAAGTGGCTGTGGCTGCCGGCATCCCGATATAGTCAGCAGGTGCCATTGCTGACTATTGGGGTGAATCTTTGCCCCCCACAGAGAGGGCTCGCAATCTGGGTGTACTCCTGGATGCACGGCTGTCTTTAGAAGAGCATATGACGGCCATGGCCAGGGGGGCCTTTTATCAGGTTCGCCTGATTCGCCAGTTGCAGCCCTTTCTGGACCGGGACGCCTTGCGCACGGTCACTCACACCCTTGTCACCTCCCGGCTGGACTATTGTAATGCTCTCTACATGGGGCTCCCCTTGAAGAGCACTCGGAGGCTCCAACTGGTCCAGAATGAGGCCGCGCGGGGTGGTTATGGGCGCAACTCGTTGTGCCCGCGTGACACCCCTCCTGCGCGAGCTGCACTGGCTCCCAGTGGTCTTCCGGGTGCGATTCAAGGTGTTGGTCATCACCTTTAAAGCACTCCATGGCACAGGACCCGGGTACCTTCGAGACCGACTTCTGCCACCAATAGCCTCCCACCGGCCAGTTCGCTCCCACAGAGAGGGTCTCCTCAGGGTGCCATCAGCCAAGTTATGTTGGCTGGCGACACCCAGGGGGAGGGCCTTCTCTGTGGGAGCCCCAGCCCTGTGGAATGAACTGCCCCCGGAAATACGTAAGATCTCCGACCCCCGGGTGTTTCACTGCGCACTGAAGATCCTATTGTTCCGCCAGGCCGGGCTATCAACATAATTTTAAATTGGGGTATTTTAAATTTTCAGGGTTTTAAACCAGGCCAAATCTATTTAATTATTTTAATTTTTAATCATTGTTTTGCCTTGTGTTTTTAAATAGGCTGTACACCGCCCTGAGTCCTTCGGGAGAAGGGCGGTATAGAAATAAAATTATGATGATGATGATGATGATGATGATGATGATGATGATGATGATGAATAAAACAGAATTTATAAACCAACTCTTGACCTATCCACACACCTCAGCAAAGGTCAGGGAATCTAAGCTGCTCGATCTCCAATTCTCGCATTTATTTCTTTGTAAATATGACTTTTTCTCAGCAAAAGAATGAAACTATAAAACTAAAAATAATGGAGAGGTTTTTCTCTCTTGGAGAAAAAGAGCAAGTCGCAGTGTTAATTCTCTTTGATCAAACTTCAAATCCATTTCCCTTTGAAGCTCTCCTGCTTTGGGAGTTTAATTCAACAAAACTTCCCAAGGTGCAGGATAATGCTAGTCCCTCTGCCTCCATCAGACACTGATTCCTTAATAGAATCCATCCTGTTTGGTTAAGAGCTGTTTCGATCAAAACAGTCCAAAATTCAATCCATTCTAAAAGGGTTTCTCTGCTGGATATTAACTGGTTGTGTAATTTTAACCACTCTCTTTATTGTATCTGCAAAAGCCATCATTGGACTTGTCTGTCTTACAATAACTTATCTATAGGCATCTGAGAGTTCAGCGAGTCAGACGCTAACAGCACTGCTGTCCAATTCTTCTTCTAGAAGCATAACTTTCATTAGGAATTAAAGAAAGTTGCTTTAAACTCCATAGTCCCTCCACCAAATGCTTTGAATTCTGACAAATTGAAAACACATGATATAGTAAAGCAAATGAAAGCCCACTGCTAGATTACTGATCTCCTGAGAGGTACTGAAATGTTGCTTTGAGCACCAAAGGAGAAAGTGGCAGAGAAAGTAACACAAATAAATAAATAGGTGCAGTAAAAATGGGTATTTTAATTCCCCCGGGTTCATATTTTATTGAGGAGCACTTTGGTCCATTTTCAAATCAGTTTGTGGATTTGGGAACAAAACAAAAGCCTGCATAAAAATTCCTATTCCATCTTTTCCCCTTTTTCACTATGAATAGATGGACATTCACATCTCTACTTTCCCACCCCCACATGAAGTTGTTCTCAGCCTTTTGGAATTTTTTTTAAAAAAGTTAATATACGTCCTAGGATTCTAGATCTATTGGCAACCTCAAAGTTCTTCCTGGAATTGATGAATCAAATATTTACTCAGCTGAAGAGCTACTTGTCCTCCTGGAAGAAGAGGCTAAAGTTGTATCCCTGGCAAACCAATTTAGTCAAGCAAAGAGCTTAACCATCTTGCTGGAACCTTTGGTCAGATGCTGAAGTATTAGCTGGAAAGGATTCCAGATTTCTGCCTGATGGAGTCCTGCCCAGTCAGTGTATGTGTTCAATTGAGCAGGCAAATAGATTGGCTGGGGGAAAAAGTTTTAAGCCTTTCCACACCTGAGAGGATAGTTGAGAACTTTCATTTCCAAAGAGTGACTTTCATTTAAGTGTATGCACTCAACTTACCTCAGTTCATTTAGTGACCAAGGTTACAACAGCACTGAAAAAAGTTATTTATGACCGTTTTTCACGCTTACCATCATTGCAGCATCCCCACAGTCACATGATCAGAATTCAGATGCTTGGCAACTGACTCGTATTAACGACCGCTGCAGTGTCCCAGGGTCACATGATCATTTTTGGGTGACTTTCTGACAAGCAAAGGCAATGGGGAAACCCGATTCACTTAACAACCATATGACTAACTTAACAACTGCAGCGATTCACTTAGCAACTGTGGCAAGAAAGGTCATAAAATGGGGCAAAACTCACTTAACAAATGTCTCGCTTAGCAACAGAAATTTTGGGCTCAATTATGGTCATAAGTCGAGGACTACCTATATCCTAGTACAAGGGTCACCAACCTTTTGGACCTCAGGGACCACTAAATTCATAATTTTAAATCCCACGGACCACTAATATGATCTGCCTAATAACCTGCTGGGTGGGCGTGGCTAGGTGGTCATGTGACTGGGTGGGTGTGGTCAACTCAATGTCACTCACATCGAGGGGTGCCTCGCCAGCCTCTACTTGCTCCTCCCCACCCACCCGGGCTCCTTAGGGCCCCAACAGGAAGCAGTTATTGGAACTAAGCAGCCACCACGAGAAAGAGTTGACAAAACAGCTCAGTTCAAATTGGATCTGACCAAGAAGGAGGCTCAGCAGAAGTACCTCATTGAGAACTATGAGCATAGGCTTTCCAAGCAGAGGGAAGACCTGCGGGAGTACAAGGCCAGGTATCAGTGCCTGGAGGCTCAGCGGGCTGAGATGGTCAGCCAGTTCCAAGCCATGATGCAGGCCCACTGGAACAAGGCCCTCTGGCTCTTTGCCATCAGCAGCACTTCCCTCCAGCCTTCGCCCAAAGCCCCGCACCAGGAGGCTGAAGAAGACCCCAAGTCAGAATTTGTGCTCCCCCCCAACCCACACAAGAAGACCCCGAAGGGGAAGACTCTCTGCAGCAACACAAAGGTTCATTGCATGTATTCAGCCCAGGGGCCGTAGTTTGAGGACCCCGATTTGGTGCAATATAAAAAATGCAAATAATTTTTCTGTGGACCACCAAAATTTTCTCGCAGACCACCAGTGGCCCACGGACCACCAGTTAGTGACCGCTGTCCTAGTATGTCTGATTTTAGAAATGAATGTAGTATCCCTAATTGTACTTCCCTTTTGAGACAAGTGCACTTATGCTAAGTAAGCCACAGAGCCTGCCACAACTGATCTTAAAATAAACTCTGTGTAACTTGATCTTCAGAATAGGGCAGGTGCTGTGCCTGCAGTGTTCCACATATGAAGATGGCATTTTGGATCCCAAGTATTCAGCCACTTCTTTTGCCCAGGCTCGTTTACACCGCTTTAGAAAGTTTTAAACAACAGATTTAATGGATTTACATGAAGGGTATATATCACACGCATTCCTTTGCTCCTTCAAAGTCTGCATTAGTCTACTTGCCTTAAAGAACTTCAACAGCACTTGCATTACATCATTAAATCTGGAAAATCGCTACTTGAAAAGTATATCGGTAGTTGAAGCTGGATACTATCCTGCAGTCTTACATTAGTGACCCTGATACAGTGAGTTGTCCTGGGACATGGGCTCCTCACCTGCAGAACACATCTTCTCAAAGAGCCACTTCACTGCCAATTAGAAGTGACAGCGAGGTATTAAATGTCACTATTATTGATTCTATTTACTGGCAGTTAACTTCTCTCCTTCCTTCCTTCCTTCCCTCCCTCCCTCCCTCTCTCCTGCTATTTGCTCAAAACTCTGCATGCCAAGGGGAAGATAAAGCTGCCAGAAATGCTATGGTCCCTCTCTGGAGTTTTATGTTTTGTCAGAGCCTGTCAAAAACCAGGTGCGAGGTATTTCCTGGCAGCAATGCCGTCACTGATGCTCTGCTGAGAGTTTCAGGCAAGCCTTACAAATAATTTCCCGTTAATTAGAGCAGATTAAATGGCTCTCTCCCACTTTATATTTCTTTGTTCTTTCCCCTTATATGCAAGCAGAGCCTCATTTCATCAACTATCGTTGTGCCTTGCAGAAGTGTTGGACTTTAGCTCCCATAATACCTAACCAGACTGGGGAAGATATAGATCAGTGTTTTTCAAACTTGGCAACTTTAACATATGTGGATTTCTTAAAAGACTGGATGGGGAATTCTGGGAGTTGAAGTCCACATATCTTAAACAGTGGTGGGTTTCAAAAAATTTTATTACCGGTTCTGTGGGTGTGGCTTGGTGGGCGTGGCATGGCTTGGTGGGTGTGGCAGGGGAAGGTTACTGCAAAATCCCCATTTCCTCCCGATCAGCTGGGACTTGGGAGGCAGAGAATAGATGGGGTGGGGTCAGTCAGAGGTGGTATTTACCGGTTGTCCAAACTACTCAAAATTTCTGCTACTGGTTCTCCAGAACTGGTCAGAACCTGCTGAAACCCACCTCTGATCTTAAAGTTGAAAAACTCTGAAACAGGTTGATAACAATATGTATTCTCCTTCAAGAAGAGTGGAAAAAAATATCATTAAGAATATATTAGGACCAAGAAAAAGTTAGCAGCCTTTCTGTAAATCTCAGTCTCTGTTCAAGGTCTGAAAGAGACAGATCCAATCTTTTGGAATTTGGGTAGATTGATAGACAAAGCTTGGACCAAGAACATACATAAGGAGGATTGAGAATAGTCCCCCTAAAGTTGTTACCAAAATATGTTTTTTAGTATGAAAATTGAATAGAAGAATATTATTAAATATATGAAGAGAACATGAACAGCTGTGGTGGTGCAGTGGTTAGAATGCAGTATTGCAGGCTAATTCTGACAACTGCCGCCAGTTTGATTCTGATTGGCTCAAGGTTGACTTAGCCTTCTTTCCTTCTGAGGTTGGTAAAATGAGGACCCAGATTGGTGGGGGCAATATATTGACATTTATAAACTGCTCAAAGAGTGCTGTAAAGCACTATGAAGCAATATATAAGTCTAAGTGCTATTGCTATTGCTGTTGCTTATTTGTAATCACTTGTTTCCTCCAGTAAATTGTTGTAATATGCAGTTTGCTGGTTTCACACTATAGGGGCTGGAATAGCTTAATATCACTGATTCCCCTAACTGGTTCACTGCAATGTGGTCTAGGTATAGCTATCTTGAAGATAGTCCTGGAACTGGAACTGGAACTTTAAAATAGAGCTGTGTGATCTTGTGATCATTAAATGTGAAAGCTAAAGCAATTTGGCAGTTCAAATCTCACCAGCCTCAAGGTTGACTCAGCCTTCCATCCTTCCGAGGTGGGTAAAATGAGGACCCAGATTGTTGGGGGCAATATGCTGACTCAATAAACTGCTTACAGAGGGCTGTAAAGCACTGTGAAGCTGTATATAAGACTAAGTGCTATTGCTATTGTTATTGCTATTCACTGGCTGCCTGTGAGTCACTAGATCCAATTTAAGACCTACACATATAAATCTTAAATAAATTCCTAACACAAATAATTAAAAGTTTGAGTTCTAAACTCAACCAACCCATTTGGTAAGATAAGGGGCCTTGTGGTCTCTGGCTTCTTGGGAGGTTAGAAGTAGGGTTTTCCTGGTGGCAATACCCCAGTTAGTGAAGAAATGATGTACATTTGGCTCCCATGGAGATTTTGAAAAAAATCATTTAAAATTGTATTCTTACTGTTTTATTCATTTATTTTATGATACAGAAAACCTAATGAAAACATTTAATTGTTTTTATTCAAAAAGTGTTACTTTTGTATACTGCTCTGCCTTTTTTAAGAGGAAAAGTGTAATATATAAAGTATAAATAATGCTTATAAAACATGAATTGGGGGCACATCAAGTAGTTCACATTGTAATGCAAACCTACCTAATTTTGCAATGCCAAACCAATATATGACCTTCCAAAAATGTGAATTCCCACCCACCCACCCACACAATACATAGAATTGCATTGTATTAGATAAAAGTATATAAAAATTTGTATCTTAAACAGAACAATATCTATAAAACAAAGCAGGGAAGCATCTTTTCCTAGGACAATCTAAAGAAATGTAAGAAAAGTTTGGAAAAAGCTGATTGTGCAGGAAAAAGAGAAAGTAGAAAAGGATGGAATAGGCAAAGTACTGAGCGTGACTTTCATGGATTCTAGAAGGGTTATTACTCTGGGGTCACCTGAGGACAGCAAATGAATCTAAGAAGCTGGCAGCAGCTTAAGAGCTGATTAACAGCAAATGAATCCTAAGTAATATGGTTCCCCTGTAAAGTGATGTGTGGGTGGGGGGGACAGAGTGCTATTTAGATGAAAGCGCAGTGTTGCCCCACTGCATCTCTATATCTGTGGTTCTCCCTAATGAAATTAAGGCAGGATGCATAAAAAGGCTGTGATTGGCAAAGGAAAAACTGCTGATCCACTCCTTTCCCTCTGCAAATTGCTTTCTCCATTAAAAACTTGCAGTGAAAAAGAGGTACGTTTAGGCACAGACCCCTGGCCATGCCTCCTTTGACACCAGCCACTCGGCTTAGCCCATTTAAAGCCAACTTTCCTCCTTTGCTGCCCCTCCCCCAGCTATTCCCCATGGCCAGTGGGCCCCTGCCCCTCCGCCCCTGCCCATTCACCCAAACACTGTTTGACCTGGGCCTTTGGCTGCACCAATTGGGTGGCAGACACAAGCAATGGTATTGCGGGGGCAGCGTGCGATGCAACATTTTTTTTTTAAAGTACCTAGGATGCTCGGCAAGTTTTGGGGCCTTGAAGATCTGTCATCAGGATCAGAGGGAGGAGGAGTGGTGGCAGGAATAGCAACCTCCAGGGCCACTCTGGGGGCAGACAGGCGAGACTGTTTTGGGGGGATTAGGAAGGGAGGGAGGGGATCTAAACCCCTGCTAGATTGGCAAAAATGTACCCAAATTGTAATCCGATATGTTGGAAATGCAGACAATCACTGGGGACCTTTTATCATCTTTGGTGGCTTTGCCCAAAAATTAAAAAATTTTGGATGAAAATTAGAATATGGATAACAGAAATAACAGAAAAAGAGATTGACCTAAAACCTGAATTTTTTTTATTAGGCATACTCAAAAAAAGTAGTAGAAAAGAAATAAAATATATCACATTACATATAATTACGGCGGCTAGATTAACCCTAGCTCAATCCTGGAAATTAGAACAGTTGCCAACAGAACAACAAATAATCCAAAAAATATTTATATGTGCAGAAATGGATAGATTAACTTTAAAATTAAACAACAAGGAAGACTCACAATACTACAAAATATGGGACAGATGGTATGAATGGATCAATCGATGGAAAAAAAACTAAAGTCAAATACAGTAAGAAATTAAGGGTAACAAATCTACACCGTCATTAAGAAATCAAGGTTAATGTATATATATATTTACATGTTCAAATATAGATAGATAATCCTGTTTGTTAGTTTTAGTATATATGTAATTTAGTATTGTACTTTCTTTTTTAGAGGTAAGAACGTTTTGTACAATCTTTTATCTTTTTATATTGAATAAAGTTTGCTTTTAAAATTAAAAAAAAAAGGAAAGGAGGGAGGGGGGCCTCAAGGGGGCTTCACAAAGACAGCTTGGCTTGCAACTTAGTTGCAACTCCAATGAAATTCTGCAATTGCAGAACCAGGGGTGGGTTCCACTTACCTTTACTACCGGTTCGCAGCTTCTACACATGCACAGATCACCAATGATGATGTCGTGCTGGGTGAACGGAGCCTCCCGCCAGTTTTACTACCGGTTCTATAGAACCAGACACAACCGGGAGCAACCCACCACTGTGCAGAACCCATGCTGGCCTTGGCTTTCACCTGCACAACTCCCCAGGCTCCCACCTGCAATGCCAGAATCTGCGCCGGCCTTGCTGTTTGCCTGCATGATCCCCCAGCCCCCCTCCCCTCCACAATGCCAGAAGTCGTATCGGCCTTGTTCCTTGTTACTCCTGCCACCACTCCCCTTCCCTCTGGTCCTGGTGACAGATCTGCAAGGGCCCAAAACTTGCCGAGTATCCTCAGTACTTTTTTAAAAAAAAAACCTTGCAGCACACGCTGCCCCCGCAACACCATTGTTTGGGTGAATGGGCTAGGTGGAGGGCCAGAGGCCCATTGGCTGTGGAGAATGGCCAGCGGAGGAGGAAAGCTGGCTGTAAATGGGCTGAGGTGGGTGGCTGTAGCAGAGGTGAGTTTCAGCAGGTTCTGACCAGCTCTGGAGAACCGGTAGCAGAAATTTTGAGTAGTTTGGAGAACCGGTAGTAAAAATTCTGACTGGCCCCGCCCCCATCTATTCTCTGCCTCCCAAGTCCCAGGTGATCAGGAGGAAATGGGGATTTTGTAGTATCCTTCCCCTGGAGTGGGGTGGGAATGGAGATTTTACAGTATCCTTCCCCTGCCACGCTCACCAGACACGCCCACCAAGCCATGCCACGCCCACCAAGCCACACCCACAGAACCGGTAGTAAAAAATTTTTACTAGGACTTCCGGTTTGCGAGCTTCGGCGACGGCGGTGACTTTTTAAAGACCGCCAGCCCCGCCGCCTGTAGAGCCGCCCCGCGAACGAGGAGCGGCTCGAAAACTCCGAAATCTTGAAGATTGCAGGAGCAGAGACAGCAGGGTACAGGTAGAGCCCCTGTAACCCCCCCAGGGAATTGCTTCTGGGGGTGAAAACAGGTGTGGCTCCCTTCCAACCTGCGGAGACTCCGGGCGGCGTGGGATGATTCTGCCTTCAGCAGAACAAGCCGGCAGCAGCAAACTTTTAAAGTGAGAGGAATTAATTTTAACAAACAGCGGAAATATCAACTTGAATCCAGAAACTTGAAAACTGCAAGTATTGGTGCTTTGTTGACTTTTTAAATCAAAAGAGAAAGTGAGCGAGTGAAAGTGATTTGAAAAAATATGGCGTCCAGCGTTTGAGTTAACGAGCTAGTGAAAGTGGATTTGTGAAGCCTCCCTGCTTTGCTACAAAGTTGTAAAATTGCTACAAAGTTGCTCTATCTAAAGAAAAAATTTCTTTTGCTAAAATTTGACTTTGCTTTACTTTAGTTCCACCTGATTAAATCTGGGGGACTTTTTTAGAAGTTTCTGTGGAAGAGGGAAAGGAAAAAGAACCTCCCTCTTCAAAAAAACTAGCTTACGTGGCACGATGGCTTCAAAGAAGCAGGAAGGGAAGGCATCAGGGGGGGGATCCCCCACACATAAACATCAAACGCAACTTCCCCCTGCTCAACAGTTACAAACTCAGAAAAAAGAATTTGATGTGGCAGATTTAAAAGAATTTATTTCTAAAACTTTGGATGATAAATTTCAAGAATCACAACAGGAGATAGATGATAAACTTCAAAAATCACATCAGGAATTTTTGCAGGAAATTAATGAAGTTAAAGACATGGTGAAACAGAATCAAATTATGGTGACCAAAAAAATATCAGAAGTGGCGTCTGGCCTGGCAGATTTTATTGGGAAAGTTGATTTTAAAGTTGAAGAATTTAAATCAGAAGTTAATGTTAGGATGAAAGACAATGACTATAAAATTGATGAAGTTGACAATAAAATGCAGAGAATTGAAGATGAGATTGTTATGATACAATTCCGGGCGATGGAATTTGCCATACGGCTTCGGGGAATTCGAGAGGAGGAAAGACAGGACTTGAGACAAGTTTGCTCTGAAGCCCTCGCTAAGATTTTACAAGTTAATCCTGATTTGGTATTTCATAAAATAGATAAAATTTACAGAGTGAACTCTTGGGTGGCCAGGCAAAGACAACTACCCAGAGATGTGGTCATATACTTTACTGAGAGAGAAATTAGAAATGATATCCTGCAAAAATCTTTTCACACTTCTGTACAAGTGGGGGGCTCACGGCTTGTAATTTTTAAAGAATTACCTCCTAAAATGCTGAAAGCTAGAAAAGAATTTGGTTTTCTTGTTAAGGAATTGAAAAATTTACAGATACCCTTCCGGTGGGATGCACCAGCTGGGGTAATTTTTAGATATAAGGGAGAAGGATATCGGTTGAATACCGTGGAGAAGGCACAACACTTTTACAGTACTATTCTTAAGGAAAGAACACCATCTCCACGTACATCTACAGTTTTGGAGATTAAGGAGAGTGAAGAGAGGCAATTGAAAGAACAGTCTAAGCAGGAATTAGAAAACGTGCAAGGTGCAGAAGGAGGTATTCTGAGTGAGCCCTTGCTGGATTCTTCTCCAATTTTGGATTTGATTCAGCTGACTGAAGTTAAAGATCAACGTATAACTAGAGCTCAATCCAAGCTACTTAAACAAAAGCAACAACAACAACAGGAAAGACAAGACAAGAAGGCAGTTAAGAGCACTGCACAAGAGATTGGAGCTATGGGAGGAGCGAGATCGAAGCTCTCGGATGAACTTCAAGCATATTGCTCTGCGCTCCAGAAAGAGGCTAATGACCTTTAAGTGTTTATCTTGGAATGTCAATGGGTTGAATTCAGCACAGAAAAGGAAGAAATTATTTACATATTTGAAACAATTTAATAATGATATAATATGTTTACAAGAAACGCATATCACAACTCAAGATCAAAAATATTTGATAAACTCAAAACTAGGAGCACATTATATATCTTCAACCTCGCAGAAAAAGAATGGTGTGGTTATTTATGTAAATAAAAAATTAACAGCAAAAGTTATAGAAGTAGATCAAGATGGTAGGTTTGTAGCAATTGAATTGTTTACAGCAAATGGTCAAATTCTTTTGATTGGAATTTATGCTCCCAACCAACAACAGGATTATTTTTACAAGATGTTACATACTAAAATATTGCAATGGGACTACAGATCTATTTTAATCATGGGAGATTGGAACGGAGTAATTGATTCTAAATTAGATAAAAAGAGCTTGGCAAAGTCTAGAATTAGATTACCACAGACCTTTTTTGATATGAAAGAAGATATGGAACTAAAAGATGTTTGGAGAATACATAATCCAAATGAATTGGATTACACTTTCTTTTCTGATAGACATAGATCCTTTTCTAGGATTGATTTTATCTTGTTGTCAAATGATCTACTTGTTAAGACAAAAAGAACAAAGATTTTTCCAAGAACTTTGACTGATCATAGTCCTGTATGGATAGAAATCGAGATGGATAAGGTTGAGAGACGTTCTTGGAGATTAAATGAGAACTTGTTTAGATATGAAAAAAATATAATAGAACTTAAAAAGCATTTGAAAGAATTTTTTGAAATAAATTTGAATAAAGGTACCCCAGTTGAAATTGTTTGGGACGCAAGTAAAGCTTATATGAGAGGGGTACTTATCTACATGAATTCTAAACATAGACTGTTCCGACAAAAGAAAAGATCTGAGTTGGAAATGGAAATAAAGAATAAAGAACAGTTACTTATTAAAAACCCAACAGATGAAAGAATACGAAGTGCTATAAAACTTTTGAAAGACCAATTCCAAATGCTTATGGCGGAACAAGTTGCAACAAGCTTACAATACGCGAAGCATAATACATTTTGCAATGCTAATAAACCGGGCAGATGGTTGGCCTACACATTGAGGAAAAAACAAAGTATACGGACTATTGACAGTATTGATATTGGAGGGAAAGAAATCTTTCAACAAAAATTAATTAAAGAAGCTTTTGTGGATTATTATACTAAACTATATGCTAAAGAAGAGGTGCAGAATGGACTTATAGAAAAATATTTAAAGGATAAGAGAGTTACAAAAATTACTGATCAACAAAAGGAAAGAATGAATTATCTTATAACAGAGGAGGAGATAATAGCAGCAATTAAACAGCTAAAAACAGCCAAAGCTCCTGGCACGGATGGTTTGACTGCAGTGTATTACAAAACTTTACAAGCTGAAATGGTGGGACAACTTAGAGAATTATTTTGCAATATTCAACAAGGGGGTAAAATACCCCCATCTTGGACAACTGCTTATATATCTTTGATACCAAAGGAACAAGTTGGTCCTAAAAAACCAGAGAACTACAGACCAATATCTCTTTTGAACACAGACTATAAAATTTATGCGAAGGTATTAGCCAACAGGTTGATGCCAGTAATCCAAAAGGTGATTCATGAGGACCAAGCGGGATTTATTGAGGGCAGATACATGAAGGACAATGTAAGGCAAGTAATAGACTTATTGGAATATCTTGATAAGAATAAACAGATTTCTGCAGTGCTGGTTTTTTTGGATGCGGAGAAGGCCTTTGATAGAGTGGATTGGAATTTTCTACTAAAGACTTTAAAAAAGATGGGCTTTGGGGACCAATTTATACAGGCAATCTCAGCAATTTATCAAGAGCAAAAAGCACAGATTATTATTAATGGAAGTTTGACGACAGAGTTTAAAATTGAAAAAGGAACAAGACAGGGATGTCCGTTGTCCCCACTCTTATTTATTTTAACATTGGAAGTCTTGCTAAATACAATACGGGACTCAAAAATTTTGAAAGGTATAATGATAAGGCAAGAGGATTATAGAATAAAGGCATTTGCAGATGATCTGGTGGTTACCCTATCACAACCAATGGAATCAATAATCCTGATGAACGACATTATACAAGACTATGGTAGAGTTTCAGGTTTTAGACTGAATTCAAAAAAGACTAAAATGATAATCAAAAATATGACACAAGATCGTAAACATGAGCTTGAAAGGAGGGCAGGTTTTGAAATTGTACCTAAGGTAAAATATCTTGGAGTTCAGGTTGCAGAATCAAATATGAAATTGTTTCAAAATAACTATGAGGTGTTGTGGCGAGAGGTTCAGAAAGACATGGAGACTTGGAAAAAGCTGCAACTGTCTTTACTTGGAAGAATAGCAGCAGTTAAGATGAACATTTTGCCAAGATTTCTGTTTTTGTTTCAAATGATTCCGGTGCTTAAAAGTGATAAACAACTGAAAGTTTGGCAAACTGGACTTAATAAGTTTGTCTGGAACGAGAAAAAGCCGAGAGTGAAATTGAAAATTATGCAAGATGTTCCAGAAAGAGGAGGCCTTAAACTTCCAAACCTGCAGTTATATTATGATGCAGTAGCTTTAACTTTAACAAGTGATTGGTTTGGAAGTAAAAAGGCTGGAATATTGAATGCAGAAAGTTTTGATCTTGAATTTGGATGGCATGCTTACCTATTTTATGATGACAAAGTTGATAAAGTATTTAAAAGTCATATACTTAGAGACTCTTTGATGAGAGTTTGGAAGAAGCACCGACTCAAATGGGATTATAAAATACCGCTATGGCTGGATCTTGGTCATACCTTGTGGAATACAAATATAATGTCACTCGGGGGGTTTTTATACAAAGAGGTTCTTTTTACAGATGCGGGCAGATGGCAGCTGAAGACATTGCAGACACTGTTGGACGAAGGGATTAATTTAACCTGGTTACAATATAATCAATTACAATTGAGATGGAAAGAGGACCAAAAAACTGGTATTATGTTGCATGAGGAAGAATTGGTTAGACATATAAGAGAGAAAGGTCCAATGCATATTAAAAGGCTTTATAATGTTTTGCTAGAAAGGGATTCAGAAACGGAATTAGTTAAAGATTGCATGATTAAGTGGGCACAAAATTTTGAAGAACCAGTGATGTTAGAAACATGGGAAAAAATTTGGGTTCAGAATGTTAAATTTACACAGTCGCAGAATCTGAGGGAAAATTTTTATAAAATGTTTTATAGATGGCATCTAGATCCTAAAAAGTTGTCATGTATGTACCCTAATGTTCAGCCAAAATGTTGGAGATGTGAATGTTTGGATGCTACGTATTATCATGTTTGGTGGACCTGTAGGAAAGTTAAGGCTTTTTGGATAAAAATTTGGTGGGTCATGCAGAATGTATTGAAGAAAAAAATTCAATTTTCTCCACAACTGTTTTTATTGGGCATAGTTAAGGGTTTTACATTGGGTGAAACAAAATTGATATTGTATATGATAACAGCAGCAAGATTGTTGATAGGTAAATATTGGAAGAATGAAGTTTTGCCTACTATCGAGGAATGGACTTCGAAGATGGCCAGTTTTGCAGAGATGGCGAAGATTTCAGCATATTTAAAAGATTGTTCACAAGAGACTTATGAATGGGAATGGAAAAGGTGGATAGAATATGTTCAGAACAAATATCAAATTAGAAAGTATCAAATAGCTTTTATTTGAAAACAATGTATTAGAAATATCTTAATGTAAAGAGATAAAGAGGGAAAATTATATAGGGGGAGGGATGGGTTCAGGTATATATATTAGTGTTATTAGTTATGAGTACATAATAGGGAAGTCCGGGGGGGGAGGGTTAGGGAGGGTTAGGGAGGACGGGAAGTTTGGGGAGGGAGGTGGGGGGGTGAAAAAAAAAAGGGTGAAAATGTAATTGTAAAACTTTTGCAATAAAAAAAAAAATTTTACTGGACTGGAGGCAGAGGAGGTGCAACCCAGGGTCCGTGCCTAAATGTCCCATTACACCCACATTACCTACAGAATTATGCTCACTATTGACACTACTGATAAGCCTTCCCCATTCTGATGGTCTCTGGATATGTTGAAACTGCACTCTCCACCCTTCCCAGCCACTTTCAGCCACGTTGAGGGCTGCAGTGGCAGCAATCTGGAGGATGCTGTGACTTTTTCCCTGCTTCTTTTAACAAGAATCTAGGAAGAAAATCCTTGTGAATAGTGCTCTGATGGTTGAAACCCGTGGGTTTATTTCAGCCATTCTTATCTCTGCAGCCATAAAAAAACAATTTACATCTTAATCTTTTTCTCCTCTTTTTTCACCTGTTAGTAGATTTCTGTTGGAATCAATTATCTGAGTAGTTTTAAAAATAGTTGGGGAGACTGATTCAGGGACTTCCTCCAAAATTCAAATGCTTAACAATATTGTTAATTTTTTTTAAAAAAACAATTAACCTTAAAAGTATCATTAGATACAATTACCCCCACATAGTGGGTTAGATGGAGGAAAGAATGACATCATAACTACAGAACATTCAACTTTAGAAAAACCGCAAAATTGTGGGACTCTTTATCACCATCTATGTTTAATTTCTATGACTATTCAGGTACATTGGTTTGACTAGTATTACCATTATCTGAGAAAACTCATTAAAACATCAAACTGGAGCATTTATTTTTTTAATGGAATTTACCACTCAATTTCTGACTGAAAATGTCCATAAAATTTATTTTGCCTTTTTGATGCAATGATCTAAAACAGGGACAGTACTGGATTAATAGATCAGCTCCAATAAAGTATTTTATCCAATCTTTGATTAGCATTCATGTTATGAATCTTGGTGAGCCCTTATGATGATGATTTTGGAAACCTAGATCCAGTAGTCCTAAACTTGTAGTAATAAAAGTTATTTTACCATAATGTATTTGCTCAAAGAAATGAACCTGATTAATGCATAATCTGATGGCTCAGTTTCCAGAACATGCAATACCCAGCACTGTACAGACCCAATCAATGAATCATATTAACTGGCTCTGCTCATACATTGCATTGAGCTACCAGTCATGCCAACTCGTCCATAGCATTAAGAGGGTAATTCATGAGGATCAATATCCTTTTCTTATAATGAGTCTGTGACTTGGTCCATCAAACCTCTGCGCTATTTCCTTTGATTAGAAGCAGTTCTATAAGTCTGGATCAGAGAAATAGATTACCTTCAAGGCTGAGGTCATTTTTCTTGAGAAGATTGCCAAGCAGTACCTGAACTCTGGATCAGATTGTCCTCTGTTTCTCCTGTGAAACAGGCTGACTTCTGGGCTTCATTGGCTGTATTCTCACATGCCTCTTCAAGACTGAGTCCCTGAACTCTGATTTGACCATGAGCCCACAGCAACAGGATATATCAGTGATGGCTAACCTTTTTGCCATCACGTACCAGGAGGGGGGGTCACACATACACGTGCCCACACCCATAATTCTATGCACCCTGCCCTGCGCATGCATGCGTGACCCCCCCCCACTCCCCCCCCACTCCTGGCACACGATGGCACAGTGGGCACCGTAGACACTTTTTCTCACTCCCCAGGTTCCAGAGCCTTTCTAGGACCTTGGGGAGGGCGAAAACGGCCTCCCCATCCCCGGAGGCCCTCCGGAGGCTGGAAATGGCCCATTTGCTGGTCCCACTGGAAGTCGGCAAATGGGCCATTTCCAGCCTCCGGAGGGCCTCCAGGGTGGTTGGGGAAGGCCATTTTCGTCCTTCCCAAGCTCCTACAAAGGCTCTGGAGCCTGGGGAGAGAGAAAAATGGGCCTTCCCCCCTCCCCTGAGGCCCTCCGGAGGCAGGAAACAGCCTGTTTCCCTACTTTCAGTGGGCCCAGAAGGCTCGAAAATCAGCTGGCCAGTGCGCGCATGCACGCCAGAGCTGAGCTCGCATGCCCACCGATATGGCTATGCATGCCATCTGTGGCATGCATGCCATAGGTTTGCCATCATGGGGATATATGATGTTAAATATTATAATGAAATGGGAACTTGGGACTCTGGTTCAAGAGCTCTTGCTGATTGCAGCTGCTGAATATCAAGCATTCACCATTTTATGATAGGAAATAGATATATGATGGATGGATGGATGGATGGATGGATGGATGGATGGATTTAAATACTGTAGGTTTAACATAGTTCTCTCCTGCCCCAATTTATGAAAGCTATGATAATATGAACAATGTGTGACAAAGATGCATCCATATGATGTCATTATCTTACCTTCTGTCACATAGTAAATGCAGTCCCTGGCCATTGAAAATTGGGCATCCTTTTGCAAGAAAAGATTTGGAGGATTACAAAGAAGGGCTGGCCAAAATCTTATTTTGTTTGTTTTTAAAAAAAAAATAATTTGCCACTATACATGTGTAAAGGGGAGTTAGGAGAAGGTCCTGAAATTAAGATCAGAGGTGGGAGATAGCGAAACTGAGATCTATTTATAAATTATAGTTCTTCCAGAGTAAGTATTCCAAGATGACCCCCAAATCCAGATTATTCCAAAATGAACACTGTTTCGGCCTATATTTCTTTCTGCCTTCTCCTCCTTTTTGCTTTACTAAAACCATTTTTCTTACTTTTGCAATCAGCTTTGCCATCCTCAGCCTTATCATTCAGACTGTCATATGGGGCGCTGACATGACATCCTCAGTTAATTTCCTACCAGGCACCAACATACCAGCCATATTTATTGACATGCAGCAACACAGTAGATGACATAATAAAGGACTGGCAGGTAGTTTTTCAAAGAGACTTCGTGATGTAGCGTCGGATTTCGCTTGGCAACAGAAGCGGAAGACGGGGGAGAGGAGAAAAAGGATATGAATCCTTCAGTATTTGAGATAAATGAAAGATCAAAAAACCTTAGGGAAATAATCAATATTGTCTTATTCCTTAGCTTGAAAAGCTGAGGCTTCCTCACCATTACTTCTGCTTCAAAAACAAACTCCTGACAGGCTGAAATGTCAACAAGGGTTAGCAGCAGCAGTTGCCACCCACTCCTTGCCATTTTTAAGCTGTCAAAGATTAATGTGCCTGACATTAGACAGCATAGAAGCCATGAAAATGCAGCATAATAAGATGATGAGAAACATACCTATTCCAGATAAACTGTTGATGAAATTAAATGAATTACTGCAGTCAAGAACATCTGCAATGTGAATTATTGCTGAAGTGGTTCTCTGGAGAGCTCAACCTCTTTTCTTGGACAGGTTGGTGGAAATTAGTTGAAATTATATTTGTGTAATGGTGCAACAATGTGCAATGTGATACTAAACAGATTCACTTAGAAATTATCCCCATTAACCTGAAGGAAATTTACTAGTCTAGGTATGCTAAAAGTCTGTAGAGGTCATCCAAAGGTGCTTTTTCAGGAGGCAACAGGATTTTCTTGCTTTTTCTTTGAAGACATTTCGCTTCTCATCCAAGAAGCTTCTTCAGCTCTGACAGGATAGTGGGGAATGGAAGGATTTATATTCCTTGCAGACAGAATATGAAGGAAGGTTAAAAGATCTGAGAATGCAAAGCCATTAGAAGAGAAGACAGAAGGAGGATATGATAGCTGTTTTCAGCTATCTGCTCTCCATAATTTCAAAATGTGGGTTGTAACATCCTACAAGAAAGTAGATTCCTATTAAATAATAGTGATCCATGATCATCCTGAGAAGTGGGGTTGCTTTTATGAGATGTCTTTGGATGGAAGTTAGATAACTACCAGTTGGGGATAGTTTAATTTGAATTCCTGCTCTAAACATACGAGAGATAACCTGAGAGCAAAAAATTTTCAGGGAAATGAAGTCAGTTATGTCAACAGCCAGTAACCACTTGGCTTCTAGGCACGAAATGTCCCAAGACAAAGAACTGGCTGAAATGTCAGGTAGGAGGAAGAGTAGCAATGGCTTAAACAATGTGGCTATAGGGGGCTATAGGGGAAAGAATGTGGCTATAGGGCATCTGTATCAGAGGTGGTATTCAGCAGGTTCTGACCAGTTCTGGAGTACCGGTAGCAGAAATTTTGAGTAGTTCGGAGGTAAATACCACCTCTGACTGGCCCCGCCCCCATCTATTCTCTGCCTCCCGAGTCCCAGCTGATCGGGAGGAAAGGGGGATTTTGCAGTAATCTTTTCCTGGAGTGGGGTGGGAATGGAGATTTTACAGTATTCTTCCCCTGCCACACCCACCAAGCCATGCCCACCAAGCCATGCCATGCCCATCAAGCCACACCCACAGAACCAGTAGTAAAAAATTTGAATCCCACCACTGATCTGCATGCTGGCAGAGGACACTCAGTTCTTCAATGGGGCTTCACTGTAACAAAGATTTTTATTTGGTCACATCCTGCCATGTGTCAGAAAGACTTAAGGCAGGTCAGAGTCCAGCAACCAAGTTAAACTGAATGAAGCTGGCAGTCTGAGATTTCCTGATAAGTGCTGATCAGGGAGCTTGACAGAACAAGTGGTTGGACTCAGTGGTATAAATTTCCAGTTCTGTGATTCTGTAAATAAAGACTTGGCCAAGTATGATTGACATCTGCAACAGCAAGATGTATCCATAAAAAGCAGCTCTAGAAGAGATGCTGATAGAAGTAAATAAGATAAATGACTCTTGTAAAGAAAAAAACTGGTTTGGGAGAAGTTTCCACGGAGGAATAACTGGCATGTTTATTTTGTTAAGAGTATCCTAATAAATCTCATGCGGACAGCATTAGATTAAAACTTGAACTTTATTAGCAGTAGCTAGGTTGACACAGCATGGCCAACAGATGTCTCTCTTGTTTATGGATGCAGAAAACCTTCACCAGATGCTGGTAATGAAGTGACTTGTTTCATGTGGCTAAGTATAAGACATCAACAAACCACAAGGAAGGCAAGTGCACATGCAACAAAGCCTCCTCTTTGAAGAGAAAAAAAATCAAAAGGAATATATAAATATCCACAACAAGACAGACAAAAAATGACTATGAAAAGCATCCAAGACTAAACAACATTATGCACCTGCCAAGACTTGGTCTCCTATGACAAATGCATTCATTCATCACTCTTCTCATGCTGTTTTTTTATTCATTCACATACCGTGGTAATGTCTTCTCTGCTTCAGCTACATCATAGTTTTCAATTTTTGTTCAAAGGAAAATATTTGCAGGTTGACCTTGAATCTGGAAATTTTGTTTGGTATACAACTGATTGCCTCAAACTAAATGGAACATCTTCAGAATCCTGTATCCTCCTTTTCACCGCAGGTTATTTCTGCCCTGTTCATTAATAAGCGTTAACTATGAGACATACTATAATTCAATGAAGGAGCACATTTTTTTCAATCCTGGCATAGCCAGATAATGGTGGCAACTACTCCATCTGAGTTGCAGAAAAGCTGGGTTTTTTTCATTATTGTCCAAAGTTGTTTTGCTTCCTCAGAAGAGCTACTCACTACTGATATCAGGAAATTAGGGTGGTGAGTTGACCCATAATAAAAATTGGAGCAACAGTAAGATGAAAAAAATGTTCTAAGGATGTGACAGCTCTCCATTCTGTTTATATCAATACTTCCCAGCACTGTGATCAGCAGATATTTTGGATACCTCATCAACCCCAGCCAGCCCATCTCCCTTCAGCCACAGTAATTCAATTCAATACATCTGGAAAGTATCCAATTGGAGAATCATAATAAAATGTGTTCAGTTCCATCATGTGTGTATGTGTGTGTATGTGTTTGTTTGTTTGTTTGTTTGTTTGTTTGTTTGTTTGTTTGTTTGTTTGTTTGTTTCACCAGGCTGAGCATTGACTTCCTAATAGAATAAAATGGATTAAACAAGAGAAAAAGAGACTCATCAATGGATAGTAGCTGTGGCTGGTTACAGGATCTCCCATGTACTATTGAATACTGTTCATTACTATTAATAATACTATTCACACGGTGGCTTAGTGGGTAAGACACTGAGCTTGTCGATCGAAAGGTTGGCAGTTCAGCAATTCGAATCCCTAGTGGGGTGAGCTCCTGTTATTTGTCCCAGCTTCTGCCAACTTAGCAGTTTGAAAGCATGAAAAAAATGCAAGTAGAAAAATAGGGACCACCTTTGGTGGGAAGGTAACAGCATTCCATACACCTTTGTCGTTTAGTCATGCTGGACACATGACCACGGAGACGTCTGCGGACAGCGCTGGCTCTTCGGCTTTGAAATGGAGATGAGCACCACCCCCTAGAGTCGGGAACGACTTGCACATATGTGCGAGGGGAACCTTTACCTTTCCTTTTTACTATTGAATAGTATTTCTTGCAGAATAAGAATAGAGAGGTCTATTGATTTCATCAGAAGGGAACTGGAGATAAAGCCAGCCAGATCTTCCAATTGGTTCAGATAGGAACTTTTTATGCCACTCCAATTAATCTTTGCCAATTGCTATCTACCAACTCAATGGTAGTTTGGACTACCCAGTTTCATCATGATCCAAGCCTCATTTCTGCTGAAATGTTTGCTATGAAACATAATAACCCATGGTTAACTGAATAACTGCTTACTGAAGTAAACTAATTGTCTGCAGTTCCATGACATATAGATCATAAAGTAATCATGTAAACTGAGTTCACATAGCATTCTGAAGGCTAATTATATAAATTAATTAGTTTGTGGTTCATATATCTTGCCAACCCAGTCCCAACCTTTTCAGCCAACATGCTGTTTGATCCCAGGAAAAGTTATGAGAAACATTCTTTGATGCTATTTTCATTAGATCTATTAAAGCTTCATCCAACCATTCATTTTTTATTCTTACCCTTTGCCCAAAATATCACATATTTTACCTGCAACAAAAGTAAATGTGTGACATTTTGTCTCAACCTTTAATTTTGTTTATGTACCGCATAACCATCTACCAGCTGTTAACATCTAGAGTCCTTTTTTTTAAAGGATATAAGAACATTGGGATCAAAAACAGCAAGAGAGAGCTTTGAAGTTCTGGATATTCCAGGTGACTACATGAAATACATATGGACTCATTTGACCAATATCAATATATGAGTTGTGGTAATATGACCATAACTGATTATATGCTGTCAAGTTTTTGTTGAATCTCAGCAGACACTTACATAGATTTTCTCCATGATCCTAACCTAGTCTTTCAGGTCTTCCAATGGTGCATTCATCACCACTGTCACTGAGTATTCCTGCTGGGTTGAATGTGCCAACATGGGCATTTTATATTACTGCATGCTATGTAGTATAGAGAGGTGGCATTCAACAGGTTCTGACCAGTTCTGGAGAATCGGTACCCTAAATTTTGAGTAGTTCGGAGTAGTAGTTGAGTAGTTCGGAGTAGTTGAGTAGTTCGGAGAATACCACCTCTGACTGGTCTCGCCCCCATCTATTCTCTGCCTCCCGAGTCCCAGCTGATCAGGAGGAAATGGGGATTTTGCAGTAACCTTCCCCTGGAGTGGGATGGGAATGAAGATTTTACAGTATCCTTCCCCTACCACTCCCACATATCCACACCCACCTAGCCATGCCACACCCATAGAACCGGTAGTAAAAGTTTTTGAATCCCACCACTGGTAGTATACAATGGAGAGCATGTAATATCAGATAAACCAACTAATCCAGTTTAAAGGTTTATGGCACTGGAGAGCATATTGACTGATGGAGCCTCCTCTCACAGATGCAAAGCTGTCCATTCTAGAATGATTTAGAAAGAAGGTACTTTGGTATCCTAGTCCAATACCTATTACGCTTTAGCCTAAAGCCAGCCTTTTAATATTGATTGTATACACACACACACACACACACACACACACACATTATAAACTATTCTAAAAATATGAGTTCCAGGTATATTAGTAAAGAAAGAAGCAGACATCCTGTGAGCTCCGGAACTTAAAATTTTAAAATAATTAAAATTTTATTTTACTAAACTTTCGTCAGCCATCTGCTGACATCGTCAGAGTATTAAACTACCATTACAGAGATCTCTGCCTTTACATGCCATTAATCAATTTGGCCATTGCACCTGTGAAGGCATAGTCAGTCCTGACCAAACACAGAGCAACCTGGCAGGGCTGTCTCAAACTATAACAGATAGGATTAATGAGAAACAAACCTGGCCGACCACAAGGTCACAGACAAGGCAGCAAATTGCAATGGTTGACAGGCTAACATCATCCCCCACTGATAAGAAAGCTAGGAGGGAGGAAACAGTAGGAATTAAGCCTCCATCATCCAGCACAACGACAGCAAAAACAACACAGCTAATTACAAGTGGGAGACAGCTGGAAGGGCTATTACACGTGCAATGGCCAAATTGATTAATGGCATATAAAGGCAGAGATCTCTGTAATGATAGTTTAATACTCTGACGATGTCAACAGATGGATGACAAAAGCTTAGTAAAATAAAATTTTAATTATTTTAAAATTTTAAGTTCCGGAGCTCGCAGTACCTCCTGAATAAAATATTCGTCGAGGGTTTTGGATGAAGTACAAAACGTACATCTTGCATGTGCTTCACTGAAATCTTTTCTGTATAGGAGGCTAGTAAATAAATTTGTCATGGAGGGATTCTATTATCAGTGTTATCACCAGATTTATGCTGCCCTTGGCAAAGGATGCTAATATGTTTACCTTTCCTATATCAAAATCTATGTGAAACCTTCTGATATTTTTCAAGTTATCCTCAGTGTAATCCAGTACTTGTTGTGGTGATTGAAAGAGTGTCAGCAGAGTGAGGGTTTATCCTAACTCTCTTTGCTTTTTTCTGTGCTTTGCATTAAATCAGGGAATAAAGTCAACTAAATCATGACTGTGAGGATGAAACAAGGCCCACTGTAAGAGGATATGGTAAAAATTGAGGTAGCCAGGCAATTAGGCAATGATATAAATCTCTAATGATGAAAGTGCTGGGCTGAAAAGGAGATATACTAGTGAAAGTTGTACCATAGTAATTATGTTTTTTAAAAAGCTGACATGTTATGGAGGAGGAATTATTGTATGTTAAAAGAACCTGCATCAGGGAAATTGACATATCAAAGTAGGGGCAATTTGAGTTTTAAACAAATGTTCTCTGGCAGTTTACATGAACAGGTACATAAATCAGGAGAAGATGAATGCAAAAGATTATACAGAAAGTATCGTTATATAGTCATGTTATTGAAAAGACCCTTTTAAATGACTGAGTCCACTCCAGCTGCTCAAGGCAGACCTCCAAATCAAAGTATCTTGCAAACGTATGGATAAAGCTCCCTGGATCCAGTGGCGAAATATAAAATTTGTTACTACAGGTTCTGTGGATGTGGCTTGGTGGGGGATTAATGTGACTGGGTGGGCATGGCCAACTTTTTTTTTTTTTTTTTTACTTTTAAAAGCATTTTTTCTAATTAATCCCTCTTTTCCCTTTGTGGAAGCAAAAGTTGGACTTTGAAAAATAGGATAGAGAGTATTGATGCTTTTGAACTTAAGTGTTCCAGAATAATATAGATAGCCAAGAAAACAAGGAAATGAATCATCAGACAAATACATCTAGAGTTTTCATTTGACTCACAAATGATTAGGTTGAAAATTATAATATTTTGGATATATTATGCAAAGATCTAGTTTTCTTGAGAAGTTTATAAAGCTGGAAATGAAGGAAGAAAAGAGAAGAGGAAAACAGCATCAAGATGGATGGACTTGATTATAGAGGCAATGAAAGATCTGAAGGTCTAGATTGGGGACAGATGACTGTAGTGAAGGTCTATATACATCACGGGTATCAAATTTGTTGCATCTCGTTGCCATCATGTGATGTATTACAACGTTTTTTCCCTTTGTGGACCTGGAATGGGTGTGGCCTGTGCGTGATGCATCCGGTCTGCAGGCCGCCAATTTGACACCCCTGATCTACATGGTGACTAAGACTTACAGAGCTCTCCTAAGCACATGATTTAGATTTTAAGCACATAGAATAGAATAACAGAGTTGAAAGGGACCTTGGAGATCTTCTAGTCCAACCCCCTGCTTAGGCAGGAAACCCTATATCATTTCAGACAAATGGTTATCCAATCTCTTCTTAAAAACTTCCAGTGTTGGAGCATTCACAGCTTCTGGAGGCAAGTTGTTCCACTGATTAATTGTTCTAACTGTCAGGAAATTTCTCCTTAGTTCTAAATTGCTTCTCTCCTTGTTTAGTTTCCACCCATTGCTTCTTGTCCTGCCCTCAGGTGCTTTGGAGAATAGCTTGACTTCCTCTTCTTTATATCAATATCCCTGAGATATTGGAACACTGCTTTCATGTCACCCCTAGTCCTTCTTTTCATTAAACTAGACATATCCAATATCCAGCAGCCATTCTTTACTGTACATGTTTTAGCCTCCAATCCCCTAATCATCTTAATGGCATACAATCAATAACTCAATGATTTTCAGCTACTTGAAAGCTATAATTCTAGTCTTGCAGTCTTAAATTATGTTTTTGTTTTTCAGAGTTACATCACACTGCTTGTTTACTTTAGTTTCTATTCAACTACTCTTCCAAGTTCTTTTTCACTGAAATTATTACATGTTAAGTAATCCCCATTTTGTGCAGTAACTTTTTGTTTCCTGAGATAAAAACTTTGTGTTTCACTTTATTAAATTCAATTCTGTCATTTTACCCAATTGTCTATCAAGGTCATATTTAATTTTAATTGCACCATTGCAAATTTCATCAGCATTTCCTACATATGCTTATCAAAGTTATTAACATGTTATAGGACCTAGAACTGAACTTTGTGTCATCTTATTTCCTATCTCCATTTAGTTTGTTCAGGAACTATGGATAAGCATTTTTGGTGTATAGGTTTTCAACAAATTATGTATCTTCTTAGTTGGTGTGACAATGAAAATGGTCCAATGGTGGGTTGCCTCTGGTTCGCACCGGTTCTATAGAACCGGTAGTAAAACCGGCGGGAGGCTCCACCCACCAACCCCGACGTCATCAAAATGCACAAGGGGTTGCTTGTGCAGAAGAGCGTGTGCGCGCGCAAGCAAAGCGAGAAGCAAGGGCCGCTCTGCTGCGAACTGGTAGTAAAGGTAAGTAGAACCCACCCCTGAAGCACGTGCATGCTATCTTGTTGCGAACCGATAGTAAAGGTAAGTAGAACCCACTCCTGAAATGGTCTAATTATTTTTCAAATGTGTTGTTTAAATCAAGATATATTACATCTACATTATTCCCATAAAACACTAATCTACCAATATTTTCACAGTAACATGTCTTTTCTCATGGCCAGTTTCTAATGAAAATGTAAAAGTAGCATTATCAGAATTTCTGGAGGTGTAGCTATGTTAACCTGTGCCCATAAAACATTTTTGTAGGCTACTGTTTATTTGAGTAAATGAATTTTGAGCTGGCAATGTATGTAAGCAGGTGGTGGGAGGGTGGAGGTGGAAATAAATAGGAGGCCAGAGGCATTAAATGCAGAAAATACAGGCAATGGCAATTATGTGATTAATAGTTCCAACTGATGAAAGGACTGTTGAGGATGATAGAGACATCATAGATTTTGTGAGCTGATTCCCTGTTGTGTGATAAACAGACAGCCCATTTCTTTCATTCCCCTTTGAAACAGAATCTTCATTTATTAATTTATTTTGTAAATATGTTTCAGTGCTTCACCTTGTCATCCACGGCAAAGGAGTGTTCATTGAAATAAATTAAGATGGGCATCAAGGAGAAGAAAACACCTCTCTTCTAAAATGGGTGTGCTCACCCCTTTTTTTACATGCATTACAATGCACACAGAAATGTGGGGCTTTTATCTCATAATTTCATCTTGATTTTTCTTAATCCCCCAAGATGCTTCTAATCAAGAAGAGAAAAGGAGAACTGATCAGGGAAAGAAGCAGCCTGGAATTGAGGAGAAATTTCCTAACAGTGAGGACAATTAACCAGAGAGACAGCTTACCTTCAGAAGTTGTGGATGCTCCATCACTGGAGGTTGTTAAGAAGAAATTGGACAGTCACTTATCTGAAATGGTATAGGACCGTGATGGCGAACCTATGGCACGCGTGCCACAGGTGGCACAGTGGCATGTGTAGCCATATCATGAGCTCAGCTCCGGTGCGCATACGCACCCAGCCAGCTGATTTTTTAGGCCTTCTGAGCCACTGGAAGTAGGGAAACAGGCTTGTTTCCTGCCTCCTGAGGGCCTCCAGGGGGATGGGGAAGGCCGTTTTCGCCCTTCTCAAGCTCCTAGAAAGGCTCTGGAGGCTGGGGAGAGAGAAAAACAGGCCTACCGGGCCCCCATCACTGGTATAGGATCTCCTGCTTGAGCAGGGGGCTGGAATAGAAGACCTCCAAGGTCCTTTCCAGCTCTATTCTGATTCTGAGTCTCTGTTTCTCAGTGTTGCCTATTTCCCACATTTGGTCAAATTGACTAGTATATGCCAAGAGCAGCTTTGTCACTGGCCTCAGAAACAATTCTTCTTTCCTATCTTGCTTTAATCCAGACAGTACATTTCAAGAACAGTACATCACTTTTCAATAGCAACAAGTTGATCCTGGACATTAATCTCTATGCCAAAATCAACAGGGATTCCGGAGAATTGTCCAGTGAGTAAATATGTTGGCTTCCAAATTCAGCCAAACAAAACAGTTTACACAGTACTTGTCACACCTTACTCATGTCAAAGCATATCTACAAAGAGCAGAGGTGGGAAGGAGAGAGAAAACACATTTGATAAATGTCTGAATGACACAGCTCTAGGTAATAAAACATTGATTAGTTGCTTTTCTGTGCCATCGGTGCTTGTGACTTATTAAGCAAATGCAATGCTCCTTTTTCATCCATTTTTGTTCCAGTTAGCAAATTTAGATCAAATCATGCAATCTACAAAATCGATAGAAGAGAAACTTTGTAGCTCAGGGTTGAAATGTGGGATCCTTGGTGCTCTCTGAGATCGGTTGTTTTCTTGCAAATGTTTCATTACCAAAGCAGGTAACATCATCAGTGTTAGACAGTGCTAGAGAGCACCAAGGACCCCACAACTTACAAAATATTAAAACTATGTAAGAGTTAAATAAAGGCAGAAGGTCGAACTAGCCAGCCCAAAACCCTAGGTGACCCAATAGCAATCCACTGGAAGAAAGTGAAAAAAAATATCTAAACAGCAGGAGTGGGATTCAGCCGGTTCGTACCGGTTCGGGTGAATCGGGTAGTTGTGATCTGCGGATGGGCCGTCCCACCTGCCCTGGCACTATGCCGTCCCATATAGTTGCATTTTTAAGCCATGTGCATGTGTGCAAGCGCATGTGCGAGCAAAACGCATGTGCAGAAGGTCGCACGCATGTGCGGAAGGTGCATGCGTGCTCACATTTTCGGTGCTGGGGCAAACTGGTTGTTAAACTATGTGAGGCCCATCTCTGCTAAACAGCCACTGACATATTGGCTGAAAAACAAAAGATGCATCACTTTAAAATGGGCACAATTGTGTATATAATTTGAAAATTCTAAAGTTATATCCTAATATTGGCGATATTAACTATGATTTAATAGAAATTTGTAACAAGTATTCATCCAATCCCATTTGCTGGTTTGCTTTAAATACAAGCTGGATAAATATTTGTTGGATATGCTTTCGTTTGGATTCTTGCACTAAGCAAAAGTTTGTACAGGAGAGCTTAAATCACCTCTTCAAACTCTGTGATTCTCTGAAATTACAGTTACGTTTTGGAGACCTATTCGCTCATGGCCCAGTTTGGTTTCCACTTCCTTGTGGCTGTGTTTTCTTATTACTGTTTTTAAATTGGAATTGAACCAAGCAAGATATCTGAAGCAAAAAGAAGACTGTAAAACTGAATATATGATTCCATTGAGTGGCCCCAGAATATCTGTGGTAAGAGAAGCGTCTAGAAGATTTTGGCTATTTCCTTGATTGAAATGGCAGTCTACCAGTTCGGAGGTAGTAAAACTGGCGGGAAGCCCCACCCACTGCCCCGGATGTCATCATCAGCTATCTGTGCATGCACAGAAGCAAGGCGCCTGAGCAAAGCGAGCACGCACGTGCGATCCTGTTGCAAACCGGTAGTAAAGGTAAGTAGAACCCACCCCTGAGTATTCCTCATTAGTCTTCAACTCCCAGAATCCCCCAGCCTCACATGTTAAAGTGGCTGAGTTTTGAGAAACACTGTGCTAGAGTGATGTGACACTGACATGCCCCTCACCACAGATCCTTTCAAGGCTTGAAACAAGCCTAAGCAGGCAATATTACGTGTATGGATCCCCCACACATATATCTTCCAGAATTATGCCATAAGCATCAGTGGAATTAAAACAGCCTTTGGTTGTTTTGATATACCTTGCAACGCTTTTTTCAAAGCTGTCTCTTGCTGCAAATTAGGACTGGATTAATGTTACATCTGATGAATGCGCATGCATTTAGCTGCCTCAGCATGGCATTGGCATTTTGATAATTAGAAAGAAAATTAGACACTCTTGGGGGTCTCCCATGTGAAGATGATCCTAACTCCTAGGCAAATTTCTTATACTGGTCCCTTTCCCTCTCTCTCTCTCTTTGGAAAAAAAAATCATTAGCTAGACCTGTGAATACATGCGATATTTAAACCCCCAGTGAGAATTTTTATTAACAGACAAATATGCAAGAGTTCTTATGCCGCTTAAAGTGTAATTAACCAGCTTCTGAAGATTAAAGGCACATAATCATTGAAGAACAAGAGATGTGTGCACTTAATTTCTCTAATATACTGTGCATGCTTAGTGGCACAGAAGAACAACTGGTGGGCCATTACCATGGATTGGGCCCCAGATAAATCTTGTGCTCTAGGCAAAACTACTTACCAGTATGTGGGAATTTTAAAGTACCATTACAAAAATCTAAGTTAGCTTTGGTGACTGAGGCCCAAATCACACAAGCATAGTGTGCAAATAGAAAATTCTGCTATTTTCAGACCATTTGAAACCTTTATTCTAAACTATTTAATAGCCTTCCCTATTGAATCATGAGTTACGTTCAGTCTTTCCTGACCTGGTGCCTTCCAGATAATTGGGGGCCGGACCTCTCTACTCTTGCTACTTCATGTTCTCCAGAAGAAGTGGATTACAATTTCCACAGTTCCTTTGGAACTGGCTATGCTCTTGGTCCTGATGGGAATTAAAGTCTGAAACTGCTGGAGGACGCCAAGTTGCTTTCCTCTAATTTGTAACTCGTATCTGAATCCTGGGAATTTCAGTCTCAATGTATTTTTAGTGCTTCCACTAAAATATGCTTAATGCTTTTCCCTAGCACCACATTCATGCATTCAGGTGAAGAGCTATTCCACCTCATTAAGATAGCATTGAGCTTAGCAGACGCAAGAGAAATAGGGAAACACGGTCTTCTCAGCAATGTAATCAATAAAGCTATTAGGTAGCTCTAAAGATTTCACAGAAATTGTCAACAAGATTTCTTCTTACAGAAGCAGTCAGATGAAAATGGCTTCAAAAAGTTGGGGGATGCTGAGACAAGGTCAATGGCTTCTGAACTCATCCTGTGAAGCATTTCAGGCTATCATGCTATAATACAAAATAAAAATGGACAGCAAACCTGAGTAGAAATATGGAATTCTGAAACAGGCTTTTGTCGTCTTCATCCAACTAGGAGTAAATCCCTGGGTTGTATTTGTATATGATCATTGTAGTTCAAATTTTGATTTTCTAAAAATGAGGTAGTGAGACCATTGGTGACAAACAATCATATCATAGATATAATAGTGGCCAAAATTGTGGAAACCTTTTGGGAAAAGTGTATTTTCTAAAACTAGCTAAGGACACCACTTTTTCTTTTTGAGAAGTACCATAAAATTATATATCAATGGAAAGATAATTTAATCAAGAATGCAATGCAATAACTTTTATGAAGGATTTGCTATTAGAATAGCAGTTACAGTATAAAGAAGAAAAGTGAAACACGTAGAAAAAATGAGATATACAAAAATTATCACCATAGAAAAAAATGAGATATACAAAAATTATCACGTCAGTTAATAGTTGGATAACCTTTAGCATGAATTACGGCCTTACAACGTCTTCCCATGGAGTGAACCAAGTCTTTTAGTTCTGCAGCTGTTATAATATGAAACCAAGACTGAATGATTGCTTCTATTAACTGGGTTTTATTGCTGGGTTGCTTCTGACTAACAAGTTTCTTTAGTCGGCTCTATAGATTTTCAATTGGGTTAAGGTCTGAACTATTCCCAGGCCATTCCAGCAGTGGAATAGGATTATCTTGAAACTCCCCCCGCCAAAAAAAGTGGTGTTATTAGCCATCAAACCTCAAAAATATACTTTTCCCAAAAGGTTTCCACAATTTTGGCCACTACTATACTTGATCAAAATCACAAATGTTGAACCAGCTCTTTTAGTCTGCTTGAGACTGAGCTATATGAAAAGAGATTTGGGGTTTCAGAATGAAAGAAAATGGGTATAAACAGTTCTGCTATGCAATAGCATGTTTACATAATCAGCCTGCCAATTCCTCTTAATCAGCCTTAGTGTAAAATATTGGCAAACTATCTCTGGTTTATTCTCTGGTTAAGTTAAAAAAAATGTGGCTTCTTCTTTAGCTTTATTATAGGTATGTCCATCTGCTGATTCTTTTCCATGTCTCTTTCATTCATCCTCCTGTACCTGCTTCCTACACATAGTTGAACATTATGTCATGTTAAATATGTTGAAAGGGCAACTTCAGACACAGTGACTCTTCAGAAACGTATAACTTACTTATCACAACATCAGTGGGATATAAGAGATGCGGTGGCTCAGTGGGAAGACACTGAGCTTGTCAATCAAAAGGTCGCCAGTTCAGTAGTTCAAATCCCTAGTGCCGTGTAACAGGGTGAGTTCCCGTTACTTGTCCCAGGTGCTGCACGTAAAAAATGCAAGTAGAAAAAATAGGGATCACCTTTGGTGGGAAGGTAACGGCGTTCCATGTGCCTTTGGCATTTAGTCATGCCAGCCACATGACCACGGAGACATCTTCAAACAGCACTGGCTCTTCAGCTTTGAAACAGAGATGAGCACTGCCCCCTAGATTCAGGAACGACTAGCACATATGTGCGAAGGGAACCTTTACCTTTACCTTTTATTCTCTGTCTCTTTCCACTATGTTCCATGCTCTGGAACATAACAAGGGAAATAAGAATCCCGAAACATCCCATTGTCCTCATGAGAAACCTATACACAGATCAGGAAATTTATTTCAAATGGAACATGACAAAACAGATTAGCTCTAGGTTGGAAAAGGTATACAATAAATATGTATAGTCTCTCCTTATTTATTCAGTCTTTAGGCTGAATATATATTGAATGAGGCCAGATAGGAAAAAGATGAGCATGGTTTTAAAGTTGGAGAAAGAAACATCAATAACCTGCTTTAGGTTATGCAAATGATCTGCAAGCTTTATTGATGAAAGTCAAGGAGCACAGTGAAATGATTTGACTAAGATTAAACAAAAAAAAAGGACCAACCAGTGTTTAACTTGACTATGAAGATACTGAAATAAAAGGCTTTGACCATTTGGGACTGACATCAACAGTAAAGAAATTAACATTTCTTAGGAGCCTGGATAGCTCTGCAGACTAAAGCACTGTAATTTAACACCAGCTGTCTGCAATTAAAGTAAGTTCGAATCTCACTAGGCTCAAGGTTGACTCAGCCTTCCATCCTTTCTAAGGTAGGTAAATTGAGGACCCAGTTTGTGGGGGCAATAAGCTGACTTTGTATAAAATATACAAAAGTATGAAGGCTATTGCTTAACGCACTGTAAGCCGCCCTGAGTCTCCGGAGAAGGGTGGCATATAAATCAAATTTAAAAAAAAAATTCAAGAAATATACCATTGATTAAAACTTAGTAAAGTAACAATGAAAAAATATCCAGATGCTGTGATGTATCTAGACTTACAAAGATCACAATTGTACAGGCCATGGTTTCCACTGTGACATTCTATGGAAGCAAAAGTTTGCCTTAAAAAAAACAGGATCTAAAATATATTGACATTTTTAAATTTTAGAGTTACTAAATACTAAGGCTAGTCAAGAAAACAGGCAATTAGATCATAGAACAAATTAATGTAGAATTTCACCTGAGACGTAAAAGATCAGACTCCAATTATTATACTTGGGACCCAGTATGTAAAGACATAGTCCTCTTAAGAAGTCTATAATGATAAGATGGAAGACGAGAAAGATGATAGGAACAAGGAGAGGACGATTAGCAGCAGTGGTAATGATGCTTATTATATTGGCAATGGGTCTGTTGGAAAACCTGAAGGGTCAGTTTGGGAACTGATCCAGAGGTGGTATTCAGCCGGTTTGGAGTGGTTCGGCCAAACCAGTAGTGGAAATTGCGGGTGGGCCCGCCCACACGCACACCCGCCCAAGCTCTATGCCATCCTATTTAGGCACATTTTTGAGGCTGGGCACATGTGCGGAAGACGCGCACACCAGCAAAGCGCATGCACAAAAGGCCGGGCGCATTTATGGATGGGGCGCGTGCAAGTGAAGAGAGAGAGAGAGAGAGAGCGCTCACATTTGTGAACTGGTAGGGAAAGTAAGTGAATACCACCTCTGGATCAGTTCCACATCTTGGAAAAGATCTATCTACCGTATTTTTCGGAGTATAAGACGCACCTTTTTCCCCCCTAAAAGGGGGTGAAAATTTAGGTGCATCTTATACACCGAATGTAGCCCCACCCACCCACTGGCCCCCGCCCTTTGGCCTCTGCCTCCCAGCAGCAAGCAGCAAGAAGAAACAGCTCGTTTCAACTTCAGCACAGCCTAATTAGCACAAGTTGATTGGATCGACCTCCCAACTCTCAGCTGTTTTGCTCCCAGTTGTTTTGCACGGGCCTCTGCTGCTTGCTGCAAGGAGGTAAACTGTTGGAGCAGATTTTTTTTCCTTGCGCTAATCAAGCTATGCTGAAAACAAAAATGAAAGTAAAGCAGGCTGTTTGCTCTTTGCTGCAATGAGGCAAAATTGCTGGGAGGCAGAGGGAGATTTCTTTTTCTTGTTTTCCTCACCAAAAAAGGTAGGTGCGTCTTATAGTCCAATGCGTCTTATACTCCGAAAAATAAGGTATGTGGTCCCTATGTGCCTACACCATTTGATGACACATAATCAATTGATCAATCAATTGCCAATTCTTTGTAGATTAATAAATTCAGATGTCTCTTTCCAGTCTTCCCAAGATAACTACCTGTCTGGCTCTCTGCCTGTTTTGCCTATCCCCAACATTCCATATACGAAACCTATTGTCTGTTAAAGTTACAAAGTACTGCTTCACTACTCCTACTTGGCTTAAATTGCTATTTTCCAGGAGCAAACTGCTTCCTCTGACAAATGACCTGCTGCCCATGGGGGCTACAAACTCTGAGAATCATGGTGCAATTCAGATAGAGATCAGGGATAATCAGTCATAAACAATTCTGACTTTTTCATCATAATCACACTTATTTAATGCATTTCTTTGAAAATTTCATTTTGTTACATTCAGATATTACATTTTTAATTCTTCACAAAAATAACTGCCTTCTTTCTGGATATGGTATCATATTTTCAAATAATTCTATAGCTGACAGCCTTCTGCTATTTTTATTTTTCAAAAATTCCTAGGAGGCCACTGTAATGTGTGAAACAGTTTTAACGAACAGCTGAGCTATCTGTTGGTTCTACAGCTTGTTTTAATCTTGCATTTGAATGGAAATTGGAACAGAATCAGAGAAGAGCAAGAAGGATGATCAAGGAACCAGAAGCTAAGTCCTATGATGAGGGATTAAAAAGAAGAGGGTATAATTAGCTTTCAGAAGAGAAGGAAGATTTATTTCACTCTTCAAATATTTGTATGGGTGTATAGACATAAGAAGAGCTTGCTGAATTAGGCCATGGGCTTTTTTTAAGCTCTGCATTCTGTGTTCATATTTTACCCAGCCAGATGCATTGAGAAGTTATCAAACCTGGAGGTCAATAACTCTGTCTACTATCACATCTCAGCAACCGATATTTAAGTATTTAATACATACTGCATTTATTAAGTGTTTAATAAAGCAGCATTTAATAGTGTTGCCTCTGATTCAGAAGGTAATAAACAGCCATCAAAATTAATAGGTTCTGATAACCTTGACCTCTCTCCCCCAAATTTATCCGGATCTCCTTTAAAACCATGCAAATGTGGCTGCTATTAACCTAAGAATTCTCCAGGTTAATTATGTAGTGAAAAAAGGTAGCTCCTTCTGTCAGTCCCAAATCTCCCTGCATTTAGTTTTAATGGATGACCTTGAATTCTAATATTGTGAAAGAAGGAGAATGTTATGCACATCTATTGTATGCATGATTTCATAGAGTTCAGTTCTGTTTCCTCCTACCCTCCTTGGTACTGAACTAAAAAGTACTAATTGCTTTCCTTACAGGGGAGTTTCTCCAGCTCTCTAATGGTTTTGGTTGCCCTCTTTTTGCATCTTTCCTAACTTTATAATGTCCTTTTAAAAATCTCTATAGGATATTCTAAGTTACTTATCTGAGAGGTCTCGTTATATCATTGGCTTTGTTTTCATTCCTAGACACCCAAATATGAAATTTCTTTTTATACAAGAGTAATGTATTATGTTGGTATTTTCATTGCAATATCTCCTGTGACCCCAAGACCCTCCTGTTCAATCAGGAAAGATGCAGACCTGATTAAAGTATAAGTGAAGTTTGGATTTTTCATGCCCATCCATATGCTTCATTTTGTATCTGTTTGCATTCAACTGCACCTGCCATTTTCTGGCCCATATTATCCACTTTGGAATTCTCCACAATCACTCTTTGATTTTATCCTGACTAAAATCAAGTACATGTTACAATCAGACTGCCAAAATCAAGATACGTTCTCTTTTACTCCTGTCAAGAGTAATGTATACAAAATAATAGATTTATATTATAGGAAGGCAGGTTCAGATTGAATTGTAGGAAGAACAATTCTGAATAAATATTTATTTCTCCTTTAGTAGGTGTGTCCAAGTGGCCCTCTGCCTCGGAGAAATTTGGCCTCGTTGCAGCAAAGAGCAAACAGCCTGCTTTACTTTCATTTTCATTTTCAGCATAGCTTGATTAGCACAAGGAAAAAAAATCTGCAATTTATCTCTTTGCAGCAAGCAGCAGAGCCCTGTGCAAAACAGCTGAGAGCAAATCAGCTGAGAGTCGGGAGGCTGATCCAATCAACTTGTGCTAATTAAGCTGTGCTGAAGCTGAAAGTAGCTGTTTTTTCTTGCTGTTTGCTTGCAAGGAGGTAACTGCTGCAAGGCAGTGGCCAAAGGGTGGGGGCCAGTGGCTGGGCGGAGCTACATTCTGTGTATAAGATGCACCTAAATTTTCACCCCCTTTTGGGGGGGGAAAGGTGGGTCTTATACTCCAAAAAATACGATAAAACCCACCCCTGTCTATATAGCATTGATACCTTTAAACTCTAATGTTGGAGAAGAATCCTGAGACTACCAGGGACAGCCAAGAAAACAAGCTGATGGTTCATGAGATAAATCAGCCCAGAGTTCTCACTCAAGGCACAAATTATACTTTATGCAAAGACCCAGCTCTCATAGAGAAGAATGCTGAGGAAGATGAAAGTGTAGAAGAGGATGGCCAGGAGCAAGGTGGATGGATTCAGTTACAGTGGTGATGGGTGCATCATTGGGACACTTGCAACAATGGGTAAGGGATTGATCGTTATGTAGAAAATCTATCTACGTGATCGCTAGAAGTAAAAAATGACTTGATGGCACATAACCCCTAACCCTTTAAGTGTTTTGATACTAACCTCATCACTGATCACTGGCTGTGCTTGTTGTGTCTGATGATTTCTGTTAATCAAAATGGAAGTAATCACTTTGGAAAGCTGTTGTAATTAATGCAACAGTATTAAAATCATGCTGTCTTCTAAGCTAGTCAAAATTTTATCTGGAGCTAGTTCCTACTCAGCAGTACTGTAGATTTGTGAGTCTCTGCAACCTAATTGCTAATAGAGATGTCACATTTTCTCAACAGAATACATATTCAAATTACCTGTGGGCTACTTCCTTTCAGAATAGAAGTTGGGAAATAATTGAGAGGAAGAAATGAATGCAAATACATATGACCAGACAGAATTATCTTAATGGAATGCTGTTTTGGGGAAGGGGGGTTGGGACCAGATGGAAATTCTTTCTTGGCAGTGAGATACTTCAACCATGCACTCTCATTATAAGTCAGTTTGACAGCAGATCTTCATCATTATCATTAGTTCCACAAATGTCTTCTGGCACTTAAATGAGAAGTAGGAAACTCAAATGAGAGCTACAAATATAGAGAGATACAATAGGAATAGTTTATAGGAGAGGAGATGTGGACTGCCTGTTGAGTTTTGCACATGGCTGGTGGGAGAATAAAAATGGAATTCTTCTCAGAAAGATTTGAGTTTCATTCCTGTAATTCAGCAATGGTTAAATGTGCTACTTGGCACATTGGGTCAGTTCTCAAATAATAAAAGGTGAGACCAGGACAAAAAGTTAAAATTAAATGTAAAATAAATAAATGCATGGCATTATAGTTGATTATTCCTCATATATGTTCTTTCTTTGGTATTTTCTACAGATTAATTCTGGGAAAATATTACCAAAGTGGCCTGCACATTGCAATTTATGTAGGCATGAGTCAATCTGACATTTTTAGGACCTTAAAATTAAACTGGAATTAATAAATTTCTTTAAAGCTTTCCCAATTCTACAAAACATAGGCCATTTTTGAAGTACTATTGGTAGCCACAATAAGGAGCAGCCCAAAAAAGACTCTATGAGCAATTTTCCACTCCCATGCGGGAAAAGGAATGGATGTTTGTAGACATTTTTCTGATGTGGCATCAATTTATGGGCCTTTTTGTTTCTTGACGTTCTATCAACTCCTTTCTTATTAGACTTCAGAAAATTACTTAATACAAAACTGTTTAAGAGACCTCTCATTCACAAATAATGTCATCCTTTTTTCCTTGGTTATTTGATTTTTTTTAATTATGTTTATAGTTTTAACTGTTATCACTTTTATTGTTGTTGAATTTATTGTTGTTGAACATCCCCGATGGATGTTTTATTGGTGTGATAACTTGCTCCGAGTCTCTCAATATGCAGCAGGGAAAAACAAAACTATCAACCAATAATCATTAAATATATTCAATATTGCCAGTGGTGAAATGTAAAATTTGTTACTACCAGTTCTGTGGGCGTGGCTTGGGGGCGGGATAATGTGACTGGGTGCGCGTTGCCAATTTTTTTTTTTTTACTTTTAAAAGCATTTTTTCTACAACCTTAAGAGGTTGCAGAAAAAAATGCTTTTAAAAGCCTCTGATGATCCCAGCTGAGCCGCGCGATCATCAGAGGCTTTTTTCTTTTACTTTTAAAAGCATTTTTTCAGCCGAAGAGGTTGTAGAAAAAATGCTTTTAAAAGTAAAAAAAAAAGCCTCTGATGATTGCGCGGCTCAGCTGGGCATGGGGGGGGCAGGGATTTTTGCTACTGGTTCTCCAAACCACCCGCCGCCATTACTACCGGATCAGGTGATCCGGTCTGAACTGGGAGCATTTCACCCCTGAATATTGCCACAGAACACAGGTTGCATACCATTGGTTTATAGTTTTTGATGTTCTCAGTGACCTATAAGTGCATTGCAAGAGGATTTGAAGAGATTCACTTGCCAAGAAAGGATCATAGACTCATCAAAGACGGTTGTGTTACTGTCTCTTCTGTCTGTTTCTTGCCATAATCTCTCCTTCTTACATTGATGAAAGGGTTCATGAGAAGGTGGTGAATATGAATATCACATCTGGCACATGATTAATCATCATTTGAAAAGCAGCAGTGTATCCTATTACTACACAGCTCCGCATGGTCTGTTAGTCATACAGCCTTGCTCCTAACATTTCCTGAGATACCCATATTTACTTGAGAAACAGAATAATAACCCTAATTTGTGCATGGCGGGATGTTTATTTGTATGCATATGAGAGAGTGAGAGACTGAGATTGTGCAGAGAAATCTGCATCTCTCTGATGCTAGACTTTTCTCTGAACTTGGCAGTTCATCGTTTTCTAAGCCAGTGGATAGTTCCCACATGGTCTTTGATGTTCATCGATCTTCCAGGTGTCTGTGTGGTTTCTTTGAAGCACCAGACCCTGAGTGGAAAAAAACGTTCATGCAGTGTGCTGAGAGCATAGAAAAGAGCCTTTGTAAATCAGTTTAAGGTTAATAAAAGGTTAACATCCGGAATGTTTTTCTCCTTGTGTATGATCATCCTATAAAAGGATAAATACATTCCCTTTTATAGTGTAAGAATACTTGACAGCACTTTCGTTTATTTGTTTCCAGGAAATGGGAAAATGAGCATGTGTTTGTCTCTGTGTGCCATTTACATGGTTTCTCACAACTTTCTCACTTTTGCATTCTTAAATTCATGGCATCCCATTTTAAGAGAAATATGAGACTTAAACGTAAACATATGCATCGTATGTATTTATATTAGTTTTGCCATAATGTAATCTGTATTTCTATACATTAGTTTGATTCACGATATCAGTTTTAAACTTTTTTATTCATGCCTTCTCGTAATTTTTTTAATATAAAATTATGACTCTCTTTTGTCCCGTAAAACTCAGAGCACGGACTTTTGAAGTATAGATAGATTTAATTTCACTTCCCAGTTTGGTGTGGAAAGCATGAATTAGGTAATTAGGTTAACTGAGAGTAAATAAAATCTCTATAACAGTAATTAACAGCAATATAACAGTAACAGCAATTCTCTATAACAGTGTTTCTCAACCTTGGAAGCTTGAAGATGGGTGGACTTCAACTTCCAGAATCCCCCAGCCAGCAGCGCTGGCTGGGGGATTCTGGGAGTTTAAGTCCACCCATCTTCAAGCTACCAAGGTTGAGAAACACTGCTCTATAACAATCCTCCTTATGAGCAAAACAGAAGTTACTAGAAGCAACATGGTTGGAAACCTGAAGTTAAAAGAAACAGAAAAATGCAAGGTCAGGAATAGAAGTCATTGGGAAACATTTCTTTGAGATAAAAAAAAGTTTAGAAGTAAAAAGATATAATATGATTATTCTCCTATTAACTGTTCAGCTAAGGCCAAAGGAGACACAGCATTTGCCTTACTGCATTTCTCACTTATTGTTGTCTCTGTATGTTTATCATAGAGTTTTACAGTAAATACAATGGCAAATGGCCTGCTTTGAAAGACTTTGAGAGGACTGTTACTTATTTGAAATCATCCAATAGGGGTGATAACTCACAACCTGCCATGCTTTGTAGACTATGGCTTCCCAGAAGAGTTTTGTGTTGTTCAGTATCGCCAAGATTGCAATCCTAAAATTCAGCAGAGAAGGCTGCAATTTTCATCAGAGTAGAAGGAAAGGTATCTTTAGCCCCCATATCTGTGGTGTTGTTAAAAGTCAACACAAGTTCATGCCCTTTTCAAAGGCTCAGAACCATTACAAAAGGAGAATGGAGGTTTTCCAGTCACCCATCTTCAAGAATACCTGGACAAATGTTTAAATAGGCATATTGTAGTTCCTATGAAGGGACACAGTGGCTCAGTGGCTAAGACGCTGAGCTTGTTGATCGAAAGTTCGGCAGTTCAGTGGTTCGAATCCCTAGTGCCGCATAATGGGATGAGCTCCCGTTACTTCTCCCAGCTTCTGGCAACCTCGAAAGCATGTAAAAAATGCAAGTAGAAAAATAGGGACCACCTTTGGTGGGAAGGTAACAGCGTTTCGTGTGCCTTTGGTGATTACTCATGCCGGCCACATGACCACAGAGACGTCTTCAGACAGCACTGGCTCTTCGTCTTTGAAATGGAGATGAGCACCGCCCCCTAGAGTCAAGAATGACTAGTACATGTAAGTGAGGGGAACCTTTACCTTTACCTTTAGTTCCCATTATGGGGGGATCTCATTTGCCTCTTTTTAAATAAGTAATGGCTTTTAAATATGCAGATACAATGTTCATCATTCTGTTTCTTCTGTCTCTTTTCTTGGTGGTTTTTCCTTTGGCAATATAGCAATCTAGACAAAACTCACAATGCAGCTGACCTGTTTTTTAATGAGATGTATTATCTTAATCAATGGAACCCTATCACATGTAAAACACACTTTAACAAGGAGGAAATGTATATGGAAGTGAATTTGCTCAGAAATTGTGTTTGGCCTACAGGAGACTATTTTCTGGGCTGAACTGAATATTAAAACTGGAGTGACCCTCTCGGCAGCACACAGCAACTATAGATTAACTAGTGAAGAGAACTGATGTATTTCCAAATCATTGTCACATTATATTACTGGCCTATAATCAACTGGACCAATAAAACATCCAAGAAATAGATAAGGAAATTGCAGAGGAGAGAAAGCTATTAGTTAATCCAGACCTCATTTTCAATTGTGTTTCTGTAAATGTCCACCTTTTAAAATGTGCTAAGCCTGATGATTTATTTCCATGAAAACCTCTCATTGATTTGGGGATAAAGCATGTGTGTTCCCTACTCTATTGTCGTGATAGTTATTTGAATAAGATGACTTGAGAAAGCGTCCCTGCACTACCATGCTGAGGTTAAAGCTGGAAAGCAGTCTTTCATGTCTGATGTCAGAAAACCTGTGGATTAGACTAAACACCAAGACAGAAGTTACTGATTCTCAGCAGGATTTTCTTAAGCAGCTTAGCAAAGCCATCCAAAAAGCCTCTTGTGGCTATCAGAAGAATTGCCATTAACGGTAATGCTCATTAGATTAGGCCTGTAAAGTCAGAAGTACATGATGATATTCTTTTTTTTGCCTGATTATCTTCTACTTTTCTCAACCCTGTTTCGAAAGTATTTGAATAGGTTTTTTGGGGGGGAGGGGGGAGTAGACAGGAAGGTGTTAGTATGTTGTTCCATAGACTGGCTTTCTTTTCTTTGATCTTTATTCTTTGTGGCTTTGTGTTTTATTGTAATTTGATGATGCCACAGATTTCATAATCACTAGAGCAGCCCTTTAGCCAGATTAGTGGGGACTGCTGACTTCAGCAACTCCTAATCATGATTACACTCTTGATTCTGACTTCATTTCAGTATGGAAGTCAGACTAATTTCTAGCGTTTCTTTGTTCTTATGATCCCATTACCCATGTCTCCAAGGGTGTCTGCATGCTGTGGTCCAAAAAATGAAGATAGCTGTAATGGTGTGACTGAAGCATGTATCTCTTTGTATATGTGGGTGTGGATGTGGGTAGATAGGTGTCACACACACACCTGCATCAGTAGTGGGTTGCCCCCAGTTTGGACCGGTTCTATAGAACCGGTAGTAAAACCGGCGGGAGGCTCCACCCACCGACCCCATCAGGAAGCTTCTGCACATGTGCAGAAGCGCAAGCACCCAGTCCCATTACAAACCGGTAGTAAAAGTAAGGGGAACCCACCCCTGATCTGCATGTTTCATTTAATCTATTCTGGTTCCCAGTTCATTTCTTAATCCAATCAAATGTATTGTACATTTCTTATCAACATATTCTAGAACAATTTACTGTATTGGAAATATAGAGCAGTGTGATGGTGGGCAATTTTGGGGGTGGGTGGGAAGGAGAGGCTGCCGTTAAGTTTGGCAGGAAGGATAGCTGTGGGTGGAGCAATGCTCATAGCTCGGCAATCACATCTTCTACTTTCTCAAGAGTCTGGACATTTATTTGGAGAAATTTAATTCCAAATGAAGTAATATATCACAATTGTAAATGTATGTATTGCAGCTCAAAAGACCGTCTTCAGTTGTGCTCTTCTTCCAGTGCCTACATGAAAATATGCAGATAGTTTGGGGCAGCAATGATAAAGAAGTGGCTTCCCATAGCTTCTTGTGAGATATCGTCTGAGTGCCAGATTAACCATTAGACAGAAATGTGCCACAGCTGCCAAAAGAGCCAATGCAATTTTGGGTTGCATCAGTTCAGAGTCAAGATTACTGAAAATGATAAAAGTGTGCTACATTATAGTGGTAAGAGCTCACCTGGTATATTGTGTCTGGTCTTGGTCACCATTGTCCAAAAAGGATTCTGAAAAACTGTGTTGGAAGAAACGTCCATCTGGGTTCAGTTCCAAGTGGGGAGAAAGACACTGGAAATAACCTATGGAGGCTATTTGGAAAGATGCTTTAATGGTGGACAGGACCACATGGGTTTTTTGGGTCCTGGACAAAATGAACACATGGGTGAGAGAGAAGAGAGATTTATACCCTCTGTCGGGCTTGAACTTGCTTCCTGTTCCTGTGGCAAGAAATATTTCCTGATTGTTTGTCAGACTCCCATGCTTGGTTGAATCTTGCTGGGTGTTGTAATCTTCCCAGGTGTCATGTGGTGAGATGGGTGGAGGGCTAATCATTTTATGTCCGGAGGGTGAAGGTCTTTTGTGTTGTAGATAAGATGGCCCGGCCTTTTATCTTGTAAATAACCAAAGTAACTGCTGGGGGTAGGGAGCTGGGGCTGAGTTTCTGTCTTAAAATTTCTATTTCTCTTTTAGGGGAAATATTCTGCCTTTTTAATATTTGCTAGAATATTTCATTTTTCTAGGAGAGGGGTGGGTGCTAACTTCCTACAACTGGAAAAGGGTGCAGAGTAGAGCAACAAAAATAATATGGGATTGGGAAGGTAAATCCTTCAAAGATCACTTAAAGGAACTTGCTGTGTTTAGCCTCAAGAAGAGAAGATCAAGGGGAGAAATGATAACAGTCTTCCATAGGCAGATGTCTGTCATAGGCAGATATTCTGGATTTATTCCCAAGAGCCCCCAAGGGAAAGACAAGAGCCAATAGATGCAAGCTCTAGACACTGTGAGAGATCACAATTTGAAATAAGGACAAATTTCCTGACTGTCAAGAGTCCTTAAACAATGGAGCTGCCTGCCTCCTGAAGTTGTGAGTGCTCCATCAATGGAAGCATTCAAGAAAAGATTGGACCATCATTTGTCCAGGATGGACTGAGGATTCCTCTCCTGGCAGGGGGTTGATGATTCAACCTTCCTTAGCAAAATGAATCAAATATTTTTAACGAAGAATGACATTCCATTCACAAAGGTCCTTATTGCTCTTTCTAGACTGCTCTCTCTTGATCTTTTATTTATTATGTTTTGGAAGCAACTCCATGTAGAATAACTTGCAGCAAATAGGTACTTTTCATATCTCGTCATATCTGAGAAATGTTCCATTCTGTTGAGCTAGAAACAAAATTGAACTAACATATAAAATAGGGAAATATTTGGGGGAAGACTGGAGATGTCAGGAGGTGGGAGTTTTGTTTCTTCTGTGGTCATTTGCAGCCAGGGTTAGGACTACCATTTTGTCCAAAGTGTTTCCCAGTTGCCTAGGCAACATAAGATGTATTTCCTGCATTTGTGTTTATGTTTTGCAGCAGAACACAGATACCAATACCAAATCCTGTAACTCACAAATAGATTTGTTTGAAAAAGAGAGTCCAGGCAGATTTGAGATGATATATTACAAATTTTGAGATGCAATTTGAAAATATGAAAAAAGGCAGCAAAATAATCTTTTAGCTCACATTTCCTTAGAACACTAATACTCTTTCTATACAAAATGAGATTTTGCTTTTTTTTTAAGTGAACCAAGTAAGAGGCCATAATGGCTTCTGTGCAGCAAAGGGAGACATCTTGTGGATGAATTCAAAACTGACCATGAAAAGTGAACTTGCTATGAAATGGGCAACTTCATTAGGGTTACCTAAAACTGTAAGATTTTGTGACTCATATAAATATGTTCAAATAGGATATTGACTGGAACAGATGATTTTTATCTAGTTATTCGATTATTTTTCAAGCTGCTATCCTGCCTTTCAATTGATCAAAATGTTCTTAGCATTGCATTTAAGTTTAAAACATCAGAACAATATGTAAATTATTAATCAATAAAATGATAATGAAAATAAAAATTAAAGCAGTTTCTAAAAAATGATTTGTTCAGCCATACTGTATGAGGAGTCAACTTATGACTGATTGCTTAGCAACTATTCAAAGTTACGCTCCCCCCCCCCAAAGGCCCTTAGGACCAGGTTCCAAAATTCTGATGGCTGCCCTCCCTCAGCCACATTATCATAATTCAGGCATTTGGCAACTGTCCTGTATTCACTGCCATGTTCAGTGTCCCACACACATGGCCACAGTTTATGACGTTTTTGCGAAAACAGGCATTACTTATAGTTTTGAGCAAAAACACCCATAGAGAGCCATGGTTCGCTTAACAACTGTGGATTCATTTAATGACCATGTGATTCACTTAACAACTACCACGAAAAAGGCCATAAAATGGGTTGATCACTTGATGACCTCCTTTATGACAATCACAACTTGTGACCATAATGGGTAGGCTCCATTATGGTCCTAAGTTGAGGACTACCTGTAGGCTAGGAGACCCTTGTGGCTGGCAACTTCCTGAGATTTCAGAAACTATCACTGAGGAGCAGGGCTGGGTTCTACTTTTTTTTTTTTTTTTAATTTGATTTATATGCTGCCCTTCTCCGGAGACTCAGGGCGGCTTACAATGTGCTCAGCAACAGCCTTCATACTTTTTTGTATATTTATACAAAGTCAGCTTATTGCCCCCATAACTGGGTCCTCAATTTACCTACCTTAGAAAGGATGGAAGGCTGAGTCAACCTTGAGCCTTGGCGAGATTCGAACCTGCAGTAATTGCAGGCAGCTGGTCTTAATAACCAACTTAATAACAGGGTGCCTTAGACCACTGTACTACCAAGGCTCTTCACTGTACTACCAAGGCTCTTACCTTACTTACCTTTACTACACGCACTCTCTTCTGTGCATGCGCAGAAGCGTTCTGATGACGTTGGGGTCGGTGGGCGGAGCCTCCCGCCGGTTTTATAGAACCGGTGCGAACCAGGGGCAACCCACCACTGCTGAGGAGGGACGATCTTGTCAGGGGGTCATCTCTGAGCCTCACGCATGCAACAAGAACACTGAAATGTTCTTGTTTATCTTTTAAGAAATCATAAAAAGTCCCAACAGACTTTTTGGTGAAATTCTTTTCCATTCGCCCTACCAATCCTTGAGTAAAACTGAAGTGCTACCTCATTTCATATGAATGCAGACATTATACAAAAGCTTCTTTGGTGCAAAAAGATATCTCTTTAAATCCTAAGGAATGGGTATCTTGAGACAAACAATTTTTCCCTTCCATGGACTGGCATTCTCCTTCCCTAGATGGTAACAGTGATTTATCTATGGCAATAGTCTCCAGACTTTTTTTTGATTGTACATCTTTATCAATTTTAAAAAAGGGAGTATGCACCCCCCCACAGACACACACACAGTTATCATACTGGCTCTCAATATGCAAATACAGTTATATACAAATTGAAAGCCAGTTTGGTGTAGTAGTAGAAGAAGTAGCCAATGGCCAACCACTTCTGAAAATCCTTACTGAGAAAACTGCAGTCTCGAACAATAGGCATAATTTAACAAAAGGGGGAAAACTATATAAATTATATCTATATACTACTGTGCTGTATATTATGTATAGTATAAAACACTAAGCCCAAAATAGAAAATGAGATGTGATGAGATAAACATGAAATAAACATTTTAACATTTTCTTCCTGGACCCCTATGGAATATCTTCTGCACACTCCATGTGCCCTCTTGTTTGGAGATGATTGATATAGGAAACAAACAAATTAGAACTCATGTTACAGAGCTGCTACCAAAATACCAACCCAATTCCAAATTCTGCCTCTCCTGATAATATTCAGAAACAGATATGCCTGTGTTATAACCAGGGGTGAAATTCAGCAGGTTCGGACAGGTTCTGGAGAACTGGTAGCGGAAATTTTGAGTAGTTCAGAGAACTGGCAAATGCCACCTCTGGCTGGCCCCAGAGTGGGGTGGGAATGGAGATTCTGCAGTATCCTTCCCCCAGGAGTTGGGTGGGAATGGATATTTTGCAGTATCCTTCCCCTGCCATGCTCACCAAGCCACACCACGCCCACCAAGCCACACCCACAGAACCGGTAGTAAAAAAAATTGGATTTCACCACTGGTTATAACCTAGAGTGATTTGAAGCAAGCAAAATGGTGACAATGTTGGTAGTCTAAATCCAAAGAAGGGCATACAGGATTTGATGACTCATTTTCAGATGTCCTGGTAGTTAAAATTCAGAGCAGGAAGAGAAAGAAATGGACAAGTATGTTACTCAGACTAAGGAACCATGATGGGAATTCCTTACATAATCACTGTCAGCGTCCCAGCATTGACATATATAAGGAGAGGAGAAGCTTGAACTTTTGCCTACTTAATTCCTTTGAAGATTCTGTCTCCTCGGAGATGGGAGGAGGGAGACATTCCTGTGATCTGACGGAGAAGGGATGAGGAAAGTGGCTTGGAAGATAACCAATGAGACGCAGAGAATTGGGGATCGGAAAGGGAGGGATTGGGGGGCAAAGGTCAGTACTGACCGCGAAAGAGCCAGGGACAGAGCACTATGCTCAATAAAGAGAAAATTTCCTTAAAGATCGACAGTTTGGAAATTCCTTTATTTTGAGATAGCATCGAAACCTGACAATCACATTGAACCATCACCTGATCCAGCCAGATAGCTGAGGTCCATGACTGTGTTGGCAATGAAGTACAGCAAACACCACATCAGTAACTTTTGTAATTTAAGAGATTTTAGTTGGCGTAGGAAATGAAATCAGTCTAGTTACCATACCCTAAATTCCATTGTAGTTTATGGAATTGTAGTTTATACTGAAGTAACATCCATCAGCCATGGTATAACTTGCTGTTGGGAAACTGCGTAGGGTAAACATCTTGCCTTATTAGTTGCTATTGGAAGAGGGTAGAGTATTTTGGTGGATAGAGTTTATGATAATCCACATTCAAGCTCCAAAGCTCATTCTTCTGCCCTGATGGCTGAGATCTCTGCATTCAATCAAAGCTGTATCCTCTGAGGCAATGAACTTTGCAGCCTCCACAGCAACGCAATCCTGACAAGTTGTGTTGCCAGTACCAATGACATTTAAAGGGATTCTCCATTCTTACTTTAGTAATAGCAAAAAAGCAAAAAGCAAAATCTCTAATTTCCATATTTGCCCAGCAGCAATACATACGTTTTGCTTAATATGCCTAGCTAGGATGACTGATTATTGTTTCTTCTTATCTGGCACCTACAAATCTTTACTAAACACCAAGTTTTGACAAGCTACCTGATAATCATAAGCCAAAGACTTTGTGGTGATAGGTGTTGTTGTGCTCATGATTGATGCTTTGTTTCCTGAAATTAAGAAGTCATAATTAACGCATCTCATGCCATGGGCTGAAAGAATCATTTTGACAGAAACATCTTGCATGCAGACACAGAGAGAAGAAAGAATTTATTGCAGTGTAGTGACAAAAATGCTTTCCCAAATAAGAAATATCAGTCAAAAAAAAAAAATTATTCAATTACCCCTGTTGCATAGATGTCATTGGAAGTGATATCTGTATTACACTATAATTCCATTTTTAGACAATGTAGAGTTCAGGCACAGGGGATTTCTTTTAGCACCTGTTTACAGCTAAGAATCAGGCTAGAATTATTCATTTGAGTTCAATAAAAGAGAATAATGCTTTGGAGTTTTTCATTTACATTCCACCATTTGTTACCTGAATGTTCTGCTTTCAATAAAATTGTATCTTCACTTAATTTCATATACAGGATTCCAGTAGGCCGAATGTTGTGCAGACTCTGAAATTTGGTAATCCTAGGGCAGTTTTAAAAGCTAACCATGGTTTATTTATTGGCAAACTTTTTATTTAGTGGAAAACATACTTTTTATCAGTCAATAGCATTTCATTCTAAGGCATTAAAAGAATCATAAGGCTGATCTTAAATGGACTCCAGGGGATGGTAGACGACAGGAAGGCCTGGAGGAACGTTGTCCATGGGGTGATGGGTCGGACACGATTTTGCAACTAACAACAACAAAGGCTGATTCATTAATAATTATACAAATATATAATGTAAATGTCTCATAATTATCTTAAACCAAGGGTTTGTTTCATTTTACTTTTTAAAGTAAACTTCAGCTATCCAAAAATTTCATCTTTTCAGTCTTGGTTCTGCAAAATGTCAGAAGTTACCAGAAATATCAAACATATAATTTACCCCTGATCAAATAGACCAACTTTATACTCCTTACTTTTATCCTTCACGATTTTGGTCTATAATTTGCCCCAGTGATGTCACAGATTTTGAACTTTCATCAACTTTTGACATTCCAAAAGATTCTTCAGATCTTTTGTAGTATATCTAGTATCTAGTATTCCATACGAGTTCTATTATATGTATGTCAGGTATAAGTTGCTTTTTAAAATCTCCCTTAACATCTTCTAGAGGTTTAACTATTGGAACCTGCATGCTTTCTAAGATATCTCAGTCCATTTTTTAAAAAAGACTCTTTATGACACTAAAAATGTATACTGGGATTTTAAAACCTTAGTTTAAACATTGATTGATGCACTCCCACCCCTGCTTTTAAATTTCTGATTCTAGTGTCTATTTCAGAGAATCTCCTAATATAGACTTAGTTCCATTTCAGTCATTTCCCATGGGCATATTATTTAATTATATATTTCTTTAAAAATTTTCCAAAAGTACAAATATTCCAAATTACTTTGCTGTCCTAGTTTGTTTATAACTTTCTTAAATCAAAATCTTTTTTTTTTTTTTTTTGCTTTTTGCCAATTTATTTTTAAGTCTAAATTTAAAATACACTTAGTGAATGACTCTGAACCTATTTGGTCACACTTGGAATATTGCATTCAGTTATGGTCGTCACGATGTAAAAAAGATGTTGAGACTCTAGAAAGAGTGCAGAGAAGAGCAACAAAGATGATTAGGGGACTAAAACTTATGAAGAACAGTTGCAGAAACTGGGTATGTCTAGTTTAATGAAGAGAAGGACTAGGGGAGATATGATAGCAGTCTTCCAATATCTCAGAGGTTGCCACAAAGAAGAGGGAATCAAACTATTTTCCAGTGCACCTGAGGGTAGAACAAGAAGCAATGGGTGGAAACTAATCAAGGAGAGAAGCAACTTAGAACTAAGGAGAAATTAGTTAGAACAATTAATAAGTGGAACAACTCCTATTCTATTCTATTCTATTCTATTCTATTCTATTCTATTCTATTCTATTCTATTCTACCTCCTTTACCTGTGCTATATACATGATTTAGATTTAGATTTAGATTTAGATTTAGATTTAGATTTAGATTTAGATTTAGATTTAGATTTAGATTTAGATTTAGATTTAGATGATTTCTCTGTCAGGTCTCCCCTTACTTTTCTTCATTCCAAGTTCCTTAATTGCAGGGGTGAAATCCATTTACCTTCACTACCAGTTCGCAAATGGGAACGAGTGAGCGAGCATGCATGCACAGAGCATCAAAAACGGGACATGATGACATCCGGGCTGGTGAGCGGAGTCTCCCACCATTGGCGCTACCAGTTTGCTCAAGTCAGATAGAACCGGCTGCATTTCACCACTGCTTAATTGCTATTATCTTTTTTGTCCACCAATTTTTGCACTTGTTCTAGCTCTATAATGTCTTTCTTAAGATGTTGTGTCCACAGCAGTGTACAATATTCTAAAGTACAAAGATGACATTATTAATGGGGGGGAAAATCTGGGTAAGTTTCAGGTTAGGGTTTGGTGTCCTACTTATGACAATTTAACATTTTACCTATAGAACATAGCAGTAGCAATAGCAATAGGACTTATATACCGCTTCACAGCCCTCTCTAAGCAGTTTACAGAGTCAGCATATTGCCCTCAACAATCTGGTTCCTCATTTTACTGACCTCGGAAGGATGGAAGCAGGGGTGAAATGTTCCCAGTTCAGACCGGATCACCTGATCTGGTAGCGATGGAGGCAGGTGGTTCGGAGAACCGGTAGTAAATATCCCTGCCCCCACCCCCCCATGCCCAGCTGAGCCGAACAATCATCAGAGGCTTTTTTTTTTACTTTTAAAAGCATTTTTTCTACAACCTCTTCGGCCAAAAAATGCTTTTAAAAGTAAAAAAAAAAGCCTCTGATGATCGCACGGCTCAGCTGGGATCGTCAAAGGCTTTTAAAAGAAAAAAAACCTTTTTTTTCTTTTAAATGCCTCTCATGATCCAAGATGAGTTGCCTGATCGGCAGAGTTTTTTTAAAAAGCCTCTGACGATCAGGCAACTCAGCTGGGATCGTCAGAGCCTTTTGAAAGCATTTTTTTACAACCTCTTCACCGAAGAAGTTGTAGAAAAAATGGTTTTAAAAGTAAAAAAAAAAAATTGGCCACGCTCACCCAGTCACATTACCTCCCCACCAAGCCATGCCCACAGAACCGGTAGTAACAAATTTTAGATTTCACCACTGGATGGAAGGCTCAGTCAACCTTGAGCTTGCTGAGATTCGAACTGCCAAATTGCAGGCAGCCTGCAGGCAGCAGAAGTAGCCTGCAATACTGCATTCTAACCACTGCACTACGTGGCTCTTAGAGGACAGGAATAATAGGCAGCTGCTACTCGGCAAGAAAAAAAAATAGTAAATACTGTCATTTACCCCTCAGGCAAGGAGGAGGAGCCATTTCTCTCAAGGGCTGTTTATCAAACCTATATGCCACCTGATTCTCAATGACTTTGGCTATGATATTAAAGATGGGAGAATTACTGGAGCAAGACTAGTCTTCCTGATCATTGAAAGAAGATCAGCAAGTAGCAGTGACTGCTACGTCAAACTCAATAGTATGGATTTTTGAAGCTTTAGAGACTTGGCAACTGCCCAAATCTACTGACCTCTAACATAGCCAAAAAAGAAAGAACATAGAGCTGACTTTCATATTTGATTTTGGAAAACAAGACAAGCTCTTTTGATCTTCCTTTTTTTTAGGGGGTGGGAAGCAGTTTATGTGTATCTGTGTTTCATTATTCTTGAACATACAGGATATTTTATGCCTGTAAAACAGTCATGATAACAGTTAAAGTAACCTGTAACTTCCCAGGAAATTAAGCAAGGTAACAGAGGACCCCAAGTTAGCCCAACTCCAAGATCTGGAGCAGTAAACACAAGTTTCTTCTATCTGAAAATTCTGCCACCTGGGAAAGTGTGGCTTATAAATTAACAGTGCCTTTCAGTACAGATGTGTTTGATGTGCGGGAAGGAGAGAAAGCCAATCAAGATGTTTGTTCCAAATCAATCCACAGAAAAATTAAAAGGTCTGCAAATATGATCAGAACAAATATCAGACAAGGAACAGCAGATGGTAAGTTGGCACAGTTCTGTATGCCTAAATCACTTTTGGAAATCTTGCAGGAAAAGATTCTTTAATGAAGAACACTTCAAAGCAGCCGTTGAAAGTGTTGTATACCACACCTCATGACTTTGGCACAGTAGCATGAACATGAAGCTATTCAATACTGGTAATCCTCAAATTACAACAGTTCACTTAGTGACCATTTGAAGTTACAACGGCCCTGAAAAAGTGACTTATGACCATTTTTCAGATACATGACTATTGCAGCATCCCCATGGACATGTGATTTACATTTGGATGCTTGACAACTGACTCACATTTATGACAGTTGCAATGTCCTGGGGTCATGTGATCACCTTTTCCAACCTTCTGACAAGCAAAGTAAATGGGGAAACTTAACAACCGTGTTACTAATTTAACAACTGTAGTGACTCACTTAACAAATGTGGCAAGAAAAATCATAAAATGGGGCAAAACTCACTTAACAAATGTCTCACTTAGCAACATAAATTTTGGGCTCAATTGTCGTAAGTTGCAGACTACCCTAGAAAACCACTATTCTTTAAATCAAACTATGAGATTTGACCTCATTGGTATCAGATCTCCTATCTTTTCAAACAACACCTATTAAATGAAGGAATTGTGATTGGTTGACATCAGAGTTCAGTGGGTCAAAGTTGGTCCAACTCTGTTCAACTCTCCATTTGTGATAAATTTCTAATCCTCTAAATGTGTGCTCCAATTTTAAAATTAACAGCTCATAATCTCATTTCATTAGATTAGACCTAGTGAACACAAATCTCATGTCCTTATTTAAATTACAGGAGAGAATGTAAGAGGAGATATCAGATATTCTAATTTTAAAGAAGTCTCATTATTAGTTCACTGATACTTTTAAACTCTCCAAGCCAAAAAAAAAACACACCACATTCCAAGTAGAGATGTATCATGAACTAAAATATTTGTTTTACTACCTTTTAGGAATAACAAATAAAAAATGGTAGATGGTGTATGTGTTATTTCGATGGGAAAACACATGAAGGGTAGATAAAAGCAGATTGGGTTTTATAGGTAGCTCTTATTCTTCTTATAATAGAACAGAAGGATAGTAGTACTTTACTGTAGCATTAAAAAATCAAATCCCAACTGTCAATTGTACACAAACACTGTCATACAAAGAAATAGTTCTTGCTAGCAGTTGCAATTTATATCTATTGGGTGATGAATTGTAGTCAGACAGGTATCAAGACATCCATCAAAAATTGCCAACTCTATTCTATTGGGATGTAAGATTTGAGAAGCAACAAAGACTGATATCAATGAGCATTCCAACACACTGGTGCTACATACGTATAAAAGGATTGGTCAGCAGGGCATCAGAATAATTTAGAAATAAAGGATGTTGAAGGTTGCATAAACAGGATGGAAATAGCATTCGTTAATCAGAATCCTATGTTAGAAGAGATCCCCAAAATAACAGAATAACAGAGGTGGAAAGGACCTTGGAGGTCTTCTAGTCCAACCCCCTGCTCAAGCAGGAGACCCTATACCAGGGGTGTCAAACTTGATTTCATTGAGGGCTGCATCAGGGTTGTGTTTGACCTTGGGGGCTGGGGTGGGCATGGCCAGGGTGGGCATGACCAGCTCGATGTCACTTGTGTCGGGGGCGCCTGCGGTGGCCCAAGTGCTCTGCCAGCGAAAATGGGCTCCCAAGCTCCATTTTTGGCTGCAATGGCCTCCTGCAACCCTCTGCCAGTGAAAACAGAGTGGCCCTCCTGAGCTCCGTTTTTGCTGGCAGAGGCACCGGGGGCTAGTCCTTCGCTGTTTCCAGGGCAGCCCCACGGGCCAGATCTAAGCACCCGTGTGCTGGTTTCAGCCTTTGACTTTGACACCCCTGTCCTATACCATTCTGTCCTTTCTCTTCTTAAAAACCCATAGTTATGGGGCACCTATTGTTTCTGGAGGCAAGCTGTTTCACTGATTAATTGTTCTCATTGTCAGGAAATTTCTCCTGAAATCTTCTCCTTAGTTCTAGGTTGGCTCTCCTTGATTAGTTTCCCTTTATTGCTTCTTGTTCTGCCTTCCAGTCAGTGGTAGGTTCCTCCCGGTTCGGTCCGGTTCGGCCGAGCTGGTAGAGGTGATGATATGACATCACTGAACCGGTTCTCCCCCCTGCCCTCCCCCCGCCCACCCACCCACATTATTCTTACCTTTTATTTGGTCCCACCCCCAATCTATTGCTGCCTCCTGAGTCCCAGCTGATGACTAGAGGGAAAAAAACTGTTTAAACTCTTGCCATGGGGCTTCAAAGGGCTGTCCTACAGCTGATCAGTGTTAAAAGCAAACAAATGAGTCAGGTCATAAGTGCGAGGACTGGTCGTAAGTGCGAGGACCTTCCAGAAATGACTCTGACCAGCTAGCCATGCCCACCTAGTCATATGACCTCCAAGCCACACCCACAAAATAAGCGACGCCCACAGAACCAGTAGTAAAAAAATTTAGAACCCACCCCTGCTTCCGGTGCTTTGGAAAATAGGTTGGCACCCCACTCCCCACTCTTCTTTGTGGCAGCCCCTATTGGAAGATTGCTACTCCTAGTCCTTCTTGTCATTAAACTAGATGTATTCAATTCCCGCAACCATTCTTCATATTTTTCAGCTTCCAGTTCCCTAATCATCTTTGTTGCTCTTCTCTGCACTCTTTTTGGAGATTCAATGTCTTTTTTATATCATGGCAATCAAACTGGATGTAATTTTCCAAGTGCGGTTATAAAGCAATACTAAATGTTAATGTTAATTTCCCCTTTTTTGTTTAAACAATGAGAAAAACTCTATTTGTATATGCTTTGCATTTGACTATTAGAATGGAATTATCTTTATTTAAATGAATACAGAGGCAATTTCAACTCCACTTCAGATCCTATGCCTGTTTTTTACTGCTTAATTGTTGGGAAATGTTGAAAGAATACGATACAATCAACCTTCTCAAAATGTCATATTCTCCTTTTCCTTCTATGGAAGAAAGAATTATTTTCCTATATTCCAGGCACTCTCATCCTACATCAGAAGTAAACTATGGAGCAGGTTTCACTGAAACCTCCCTCAGAGGCTGTCAGATTCTCTTCCAACCATTTTTCTTTTCCTTTCTTTTAAAAATTATTTTGTATTTTTTTAAAAATGGATGCAAAACTTCCAACTTTATGTTTACTTCCACGCATTCTCCTCCAAGCATTAAAATGGTGGCTGCAGTCCAGGGTTTTGTTTGGAAGTGTGTTTTTCTATCCAGAAAAATCACAAAGGGAAGCTGGGACAGTAAAGGCTTTGGGAGGCTAGAAAAAAATGAGGGGAATAACCATACCAGTTTGGCTCTTGAGAAATTTCTGTTTTATAATTCACAATGGCTAACATGTCAGCCATGTTATTAAGTTATTAAGTCCCCCTTCTCCATAACAGCCCTTTTGCTATGGGGTGAATAGTCCAAAAATCCCCTACTTTTTCTTCTACATACTTTCACATATGTAGCTGTCATATCTGAATGTATCTATGACCTCTGAGCAAGCTCTCTTCATAAACCCTGTTCCCAAAGCAATCGTGCTAAGAAATAGGCCATTACCACTTTTAAACTTATGTTTCTGTAAGTTAACATTGAATTTAATGATGTGTATGTACCCAAATATTTATGCTACAGATCTTTAGTCTGTAATTATGCCATTCAAAGACATACAGTGAAATAGTTAAAGAGAACAGGAAACAGATCTTGACTAGAACTTCCCTCAAATGGAATACTGTTGTGACAAAGCAAGAGTCTGCTACTGGATTAATCAAATATGGATTGATTACAAGAATACACAAAGAACATATATATAACAGTTAATGCCTCTGAAGATTATCCAGCTGTATAGGAAGAAAAACTACCAGAGGAGACGTTTAAGAGAGAGTTGTCACCTAATAAACAGAAGGGAAGATACAAGGTCCTAAATAAAGCCACAAAGAAGAGGGAGTCAGCTTATTCTCCAAAGCACCTGAGGGTAGGAGAAGAAGCAATGGGTGGAAACTAATCAAGGAGAGAAGCAATTTAGAATTAGGGAGAAATTTCCTGACAGTTAGAACAATTAATCAGTGGAACAACTTGCCTCCAGAAGTTGTGAATGCTCCAACACTGGAAGCTTTTAAGATGTTGGACAACCATTTGTCTGAAGTGGTGTAGGGTTTTCTGCCTAAGCAGGGGGTTGGACTAGAAGACCTCCAAGGTCCCGTCCAACTCTGTTATTCTAAACAGACAAATGCAGGGTCTAAATGGCTTTTCTTGATGATGCATGGATGAGAGATATGTATTGGAACAGCAGAGATAAATGTGGAGAGGAAGAGAAATGCAGTGATTGAAATGTAGGTATGCCTATTCTAGTTCCAAATAGCAAAAGCAAAGTTCTTTTACTAGACAGGGCCCGGTGCTTAATAATTTATTTCAGCTGATTCAATTGTGGATCATGTAGTAGTGTCTGGGATTCACAAATTCCCTTTGTATCTTGCAGAATGAGGCAAAATTGGAGACTGAAGGCCTATAGAGCTGTCTTAATTTTCCTTGTGTTGCATGATTCTGGAGGCATGTTCAGGCCTAGTCATCCACTACACAAACTTTGATTCCTATCAAATTTCAGTAGAGAATTTATTGCTCCTTATCTTAGGGTTATGCATATTCAACACTAAAGGCCAAAAAATTTTCACTCTGCCTTATCAGTCAGATGTCAGATGGCACTTTGAGATGAACTGGTGGGAGGTATGGTTCTGCTTGTTCTGGCACAGATATTGCAATAGCACCTGTCAATATTTGCATTATTCATTACTTGTCCATTTGGTGCTATTTATTAGCATTTTTATTGCTGGTAGATTATGTATTTCTGAGAGATCTAAATGCAATTATCAACATATTTTCTATTTCATTTAGCTAATCCATTCCAGCAACAGATGTTCACATGATCACAACATTCTGAGAGAGGTGGGGAGGAGGGAGGGAGAGAGAGAGAGCCCAATCACCATCTTCTCACTTGGCATATTCATGCCTTCAAATTAATTGCAAAATGTTAATAAGTATTCTAAAGATGGAGGTGGCCCATAAGCTTCATTTACAACACTGAATGAAGACACTGATTCAAGTAACAGGTGTCCTATTACAACCTAGTGAATAACAGTAACAATTTCCCAATCCCATTTTTTATTTACATGCTTGTGTGTTTATAAGCAGTCTTCAGCTATTCGGCAAAATAAACTGGCCTTGAATTGGCCTTGGATCTACCATTAATTGCATTGAAAATAGGATGATACAACATTCCTTGGCTGGACGATACCTACTCACAAGAATCCATCAAGTATTTGACTTCCAAATGACCAGATATATGTATAAGGAAGCCAAAGGCCTCTTTAAATTTTACTAAGATTTTATTTTTAAGTGTATGCATTTTTGCAGAGTTCAGGACTCCTTCCTTCTAGGAATTGCCAAAGAAGAAACAGTTTTGCAAATCTATCATGTAAGCATGTAAAAGTTAAAAAATGGTTTATCTACGGGACCGCCTGCTACCACCAATAGCCTCCCACCAGCCAGTACACTCCCATAGAGAGGGGCTCCTCCGGGTGCCGTTGGCCAAACAATGTCGACTGGCGGCCCCTAGGGGGAGAGCCTTCTCTGCGGGGGCACCTACGATTTGGAACGAGCTCCCACCGGAGATATGGAGGATCCCGGATCTGCGCACCTTCCGTCGCGCGCTTAAGTTTTTTTTATTTCATCAAGCTGGCCTGGCCTAAATCTTCTCCCCTTTTAAATATAAATTTTAAATATAAATTGTAATTTGTTTTAAATTATAGGGTATTTTAAATTCAGCCAAATTATTTAATTTGTTTTTAATCTATTTTAAATTTTTGTATTTATGTGTTTTATCTTGTGGCTGTTCACCGCCCTGAGTCCTTCGGGAGAAGGGCGGTATAGAAATTTAATAAAATAAAATAAAATAAAATAAATAAATAAAATAAAAAAGAAATTTTGAAAAAAGTTTTTTTTAAAAAAAGAAATCCTTCTGTTGGATACCTTTTTTTTTTCATTTATTCACTCCTTATTCATCAGTGGTCATTGGAAAACAAAATGGGCAGCTTGTTAAGAAAGACCATGGTTTTGCCAGAGTTTAGTTTCAGTTGTTTGGTATTATACTTTCTTTGAGCATTTTGGAAGAAAATATTCAAGGCTGCTGATTTTTGTTGACCTTCCTTATGGATTATGTTTCCTAAACATGTTTCCTAAAACTTTAAGGGAGCAAGGGGCCCCACCTGTACTCTCAGGGAGATGAAAGAAAAATGTTGAAGGCACAAGGGAAAGGTATTGATGCAAGAGAGCGAAAGGAAAGTATCTTGGAGGGTTGCAACAGCCCACTGTGTGTGGAGCTGTTTTATTACCAAAATATTTTTGGTATTATTACCAAAATAATTGGTAATCTGAGCAAAGAGACTTGAAGCTATTGCAATTAAGAAAGGAATAGCTGAACCTTAAAATCTCACAAACTTTCCATAGGTGCACACCAGCTATAGCTATCCAGAAACCAGTATAATAATTGTTTTCTCCCTCCTGTGCACAGATAAGGACTGAAGGCTGGAGAAGCAATTTAGTAAAAGGGAACAATTACAAGTCTACTTCAAACTTCAGCAGCACCTACTGAAGTGTAAGGGCTGGAAGGTAGAGGATCGTACAGGGCCAAAAGTGAAAGGATGTGAAGCCCTGAGTAAAAGGAATAGGATTTCTAGTCCTTAAAAGCAAAGATTAAGAAAGAGCTATAGTAATACTGCTCTTATTGCTGCTAAAGGTAACTACAGGATAAAAGGAAAACTTATGACTTTGTTAAGTATTGCCACTTTTTATTTGGTAGCTATAATAGTATCACTTATAAATACATTATTGGGCACAGGTAAGAAATTAATCATATATATTAGGCTTCATTCACTAGAAATCTATGTTTTGCATAATAAATCAATCTTCTGTTCATAACAAAGGAAACACATTCGGCCTTCTGGTCTGTGGTTTGTACCATAACGTCACTGGAACCCTTTCACAAGCAAGCAAACCCATCAGATTTTTAAGTGCTTTGAAATACTGTCGGCATACGGTAGGCCTTAAGGGTATAGTAACACAAGAGCTTGCCTGAATATTGAGGAAAATTAATCAGAGACGGTCTTTGCTTCAAACAAACAATTATGCATCACCTCTGAATGGCTTCTCCTCACTCCTGTGAATTTGTGGAGTGGGAGAAGAATTGCAAGTACAAAGGCTTGATATCTGGGAGGACTGAATCCATTTACTTTTTCAGTTGGAAGAACAAGCAACTTGCATTTCACTTTGCCAATATAAAGTAGGACTCTTCCTATTAAGAAAGGGGGGAAAAAACCAAAGAAACCTCATTGGTATGCTACACAAGAGCCCAAGTATTCAGTGAAGGTGGAAGATGAGGATGCCCTTGGCATGTCAGCAAATTGGTAATTGTTCCAGTCATGATTTGCTCTGACACACATGCTAGAGGAATTAAACATCAGTTTCCAACAGGTATGCTTTTTGCTAAGATGCTATTTAACTAAGTGCTATCTTCCTTGCCCTTAAATGTTACCAGTGGCTTAGAATGCATAGCATGGCTACCTTTGAAAGAATTTATAATTTAGTATCATTATGAAGCAATTTTCCTGTATTTTAATTATGCTGAAATAGTGGAATTAATGCCTTTTTTCTGCATTCTATACGGATCTCTGATGGAAACTGCAAATCCTCCTTTTTAGGAAGTAATGCCATTTTTCCTAACAATGCATGTGTTGCTCTCTGCCCACTTGCTCAAGAAACATCCTTAGCTGCTTTTCCAACTTCTGTGATGACTCCAGTTGTGTCTCACTTAATTAATCTCACCAGCCATGACCTTCTGCCCCATGATGGTGCCATAATACTCCTTTGTTTGATATTTGTCAGCAAATGCACGAATAAAGGGAGAACTGAAAGATTGCCCTATATATCTGGTCTAAGTCATGTAAGGCTTTGCTTGTCAAGTCCACACTATGATTTTGAGCAAATTAAGTCATAAATCATTGCTTACAATGGGGTGATCCAACAGAAGTTATAAACAAATTTGAGGAGGGTCACAAATTTTTTGATCTTGCACATGCATAGCAGGATCACTGTCAGAATGTGTTCCCATTCTGCTTGATAAGCCACCAGTTGTTCATGAATGCAGGAGAAGACCTCTGACAGACTGCACTCCTGTTTTGCCTGCCCTCCTAGATAAACCATAACCCAGCTATTGGCAGGTCAGGAGAATTTGTGCAGAAAGAAAATAAGTTGAGACTTATTTCTTTTTATTTTTTGTATCTCAAAATAAATCTGACATAGAATTTAACTCAAATTGGCAAACATTCCTTATAATTCATTACACAGGTATCTACCAGACCCACAATTTTATATTTTAATGTTATAGGATTTATAAATAAGAAAAGATCTTATTACTATGGATGGAATTTATTGCAGTCCATAATTTCATTTAATATTTTTGTCTATGTTGACCTTAGTTCCTGACATCTTTGCTATGCTTAGAACTTAATAGCTTAAGCTTTTAAAATGATGTATTTTATTCAGTCGATTACTGGAAAATGTCTATGACATTTGTAAATCCCTTGTTTATTTATTTATTTATTATTTATTAATTAAATTTGTATACCGCCCTACTCCCGAAGGACTCAGGGCGGTGAACAGCCATAAAATAAAACATATAGATACAAAATTTAAAATAGAGATAAAACAAATTAAATAAATTTGGCTGAAGCATTTTAAAACCCCAATAGTTTAAAACCAAATTTAAAATTCCCATTTAAAAAGAGGAAAATTTAGGTCAGGCCAGCTTGATGAAATAGGAACGTCTTAATGTCTTATTCATTTATATCCTACTTTTCTCCCCTTTCTTGGATCTTTTTCTTTTCATGTTCATATGTTTTCTTTAAAATGTCTAATTGAAAAAGAAAAAAGAAAGGAAATGAGTGACTTCTGTCAGGAATCCAACTCTGCATGAGCAATCCAGAAGGCGTATGCCTCAAAAGATAGACCAGAATTCATTTTGCCCCTGCCTGGATAAGCCTAAATGGCTTGCACACACAAAGCTGGATAATTGTTAGGTCTTGCTCCTGTTCTGTCTGGACAAGCTAGTAGTTGGCTTGTCCAAGCAAAGACTAGAGCAAGTATTGATAGTTCGAATTCACTCTTGTTCTGTCTGGATGTTCTATAATTGCTAACATAAAGAACCGATAGACATTCAAAATAAATGAATGAGAAAAGGGAGTGGCTGTCTCAAAAATAAAATTTCAGAGATTATGTAGTATTTTAAATGTGATTGTGTTAATATATATATATATATATATATATATATATATATATATATATATATATATATATATATATATATAACATTTATTGTCATTGTATGTATATACAGAGTATGCCCATTCACATAACACTCAAAGACCAAGCCCAACACACATGACAATCCCCAGATACACCCCACCCACCACAATTCTCCACCCCTAAACCACCCAAGCAACCACACAGCAGACCAAGTAATGCTGTCTAACAGCTCACTGATGGTGGCCCTTTAGTTCATTGTTGAGTGCAATTATAGCTCTGGGATAAAAACTATTCAGAAGACATTATTTATTGCCTATGAAAATATTTTATTAACTATACTAAAAAGTCCCATCAATTTATTTGATATATATTACTTTAAATGTTAGTGATTAAAAATGGACATATTTATTGATTGGCCAGCCCTAACGCCAATGAAATAAAGCAATAAAAATTATTTATATTTTTATTGGACATTACAGAAGATATATAAGCAAGCATTTAAAAGACAAGAAAAGGGAATAAAAACTAAAATATCAATGAATGAACAATGTATTTTAAAATGTCATGGAAGTTATAACTTTCAGTTTGACATGAAAGGTTGTAAATAATTGAAAATATATTCCTAAAACAAACTAAATGTCAGTTTTAACTCTAAACTAAGAATGAATATAAAAACTATGGTCAATACAGCATAAATTGCCGGGTAAAATTATAGACTATCATAAATTTACTGTGTATTACTAAAAACCAGTTGGTATCCTGTGAAATTAAAATATAGATCCCATACATAGAGAAACCCAAATTTTTGGATATGGTACAGCTCCATATATTAAGTTTTAGCCTAGGATTGGTTTCCAATTTCACTTGAATTCAATGTCAGATTTCATTTTAAGATATAAAATTATTTTAGACATTAAACAATGCTTAAACAAACAAAACCCGCAAAAGTAGTAACTATGTGGACTGGTTGCACCTATGAAGTAAAGCCAGCAATAATTGCTTAGTTGACTTTTTGATCTCTAAGACAATTTATAGAACATTATTATGCAAAAGCATGAAATGTCATTTAACTGCCAGAATTCCTTGAGTATCAACTGCAAAATTATGTTCAGTGCACCAGGATGAACTAGATGACTTATATAATTTATACACAAAGTTTCCAAGATCATACATAAGTTTGGAAGACTTTGGGTCCAGATTGCTGTATCTTCATGAGCAGAAAGCATCCTTAGAGATAAACAAAACTTTTCTACATGAATTACTATCTTTTTATTATTTAGCTCTGATTTAATCCCATTTTTATTCTATTGGTTGTAGATATTTCTACGCAGTAATTAACTTGGCATTTTAGCTTGTTTCATATTATGAGACTATCCAGGGGTGATACAGGTAAAGAAGGGGGGAGAGTTTTGATTGCATCTGCCATCTTGACTTTTTTTTTTTTTTTACAGAGACCTATGTGGATGGCCCTGAATCAAGAGGTGGGTTTCAGCAGGTTCTGACCAGTTCTGTAGAACCAGTAGCAGAAACTTTGAGTAGTTTGGAGAACTGATAGTAAAAATTCTGACTGGCCCTGCCCCCATCTATTCTCTGCTTCCCAAGTCCCAGCTGATCGGGAAGAAATGGGATTTTGCAGTTACCTTCCCCTGGATTGGGGATGGAATGGAGATTTTACAATATCCTTCCCCTAGAGTGAGGTGGAAATGGAGATTTTACAGTATCTTTCGCCTGCCGCCAAGCCATGCCCACCAAGTCATGCCACGCCCACGAAACCACACCCACAGAACCGGTAGTAAAAAAATTTGAAACCCACCACTGCCCTGAATTATATTGTAAAATTAGTTTGCAGGATGCATGCTACTTTTGGCAGTCTACCACCCCCATCCCTGGCAAATAAGCTAAAAAAAACACAGCTCATTGTAGCATTTGTATATACCTCTTTGGTCCATTGCTTTAAATCGGTGTTTTTCACACCTGGCAAATTTAATATGAGTGGACTTCAATTTCATGCTTGCTAGAGAATTCTGGAAGTTGAAGTCCACACATTTTAAAATTGGCAAGCTTGAAAAACACTGCTCTAGATTCAGATCCCATGCCTGAACTGAATGTCCCAAGTGAGAAGAGGAAATGTATCACATTTTAGAAGATGCTTGTCAGGTGCCAAAAACTAAAAGATATGCCCAGCACATATTTCTGTTCCTTGCATTCCTTGCTTGTAATGGATGAGAGAGGTCATTAAGAAAGCAACACGGTGGTTGATAGCATCACTATTGCTACCTCTTCATAACAGCAAGGACTAACGTTAGTTGGTAAATATGTGTGCTTTTAGAAAAGCAATGAGGAACATTAGTGGATGCAGAGTAAAGGGTTAAATGATGAACACTTTGTGTGAGTTCATGTATTGTCCCCAGAGATAACACAAGAAAATTATCAAGTTTCTACTCCTTTTAAATATTTTATCTCTTTTAGGACACAGCAAAAAATCAGCACTGTGTGAGTTACTAACAAATAATAAACTTATAATGACTAGGAAGCTCCATGCAATCAGTTACGTTACTACTTACATTTTAGTCTCTGAAATAAAAATTGATTGACTACAAAGTCTCCTCTCTATCAAAAGCAATTTCTATTTCTTTGCAAATATAATAAGAGCACTGTTGAGCTGAAGATTCAAGATGGACTACCATCTACTCTCATCAAAATAAGCAAAGGAAGATACCCTTTGCTAGTTGCAACAGAATAGAATAGAATAGAATAGAATAGAATAGAATAGAATAGAATAGAATAGAATAGAATAGAATAGAATAGAATAGAATAGAATAGAATAGAATAGAATAGAATTTTTTATTGGCCAAGTGTGATTGGACACACAAGGAATTTGTCTTGGTGCATAGGCTCTCAGTGTACATAAAAAGACAAGGTACATTCATCAAGAATCATAAGGTACATGATAATGATAGTCATAGGGTACAAATAAGCAATCAAATCATATTAGGAAACAGTTAATATAAATAGTAAGGATACAAGCAACAAAGTTACAGTCATACACTGTATGTTCTTTTCCATCTGTAATGGATGAATAAACTGATTAAGACTAAGTGCCTGTTAGATTATTTAATGTAATGTAGAGGGTGGGAAATCTTTTCCCTTCCCAACTCCTAATCTTCATTTTAAACACCTGGAATAATTGAACACTCCTTTTTTACATGTTGTACTTTCTTTTAACTGTGTCTGCATTGCATACTTAATTTTGACTTCATGAACCTCACGACAGTCTCCTACTCTTCATCACAAATCAGATACAACAAGGCTTGCTGACCCTTTATCGAAAACAGCATCCTATTCCTACAGCAAACCTTATACCCTAACAGGAAGCCCACTAACAGAGTTCAAGACAATAGCAATTGTGTTGCTCAGCAACTGATGTTGTGATATCCAGCAACCAGGCATCTGCATGAAGTTTCTCCATATGCCAAGAGAGGAAGGGAGACAATTAAGTAATGAAATGCCAGTGTTTTTCTTTTCATCCCAAAATATTTCTGCCCTGATAATACTTTAAAATACACAGAGAGGAAGGAAGACAAACAGCTTCAATTATGTATACTAACAACTTCTTCTTCCAGCACTTTTTCTCAGCTAAAATGTGCTACAGGCCATAATCTTTCCACAAAGGATCCACCTTCTTGGTTTCTTATTTTATAGAAAATAAAAATGGTGATGGCTACAAAATAATGATTTGTTAAGCAACATACCCATCTGCTGCCACAAAATGCCCTACAGAACTAGACAACATGGCCAGGTCAAGCAATGTCTACAGGATTTTGTTGCTTTCAACAGATTGACAAAAATGGCAAGGTTCCCACTTTTTGGAATGCATGTATACAAAAGGGACTGGACCTCCATTGTGATGCCAGCATGTCTTGTGCTCAGTTTAATCTCCCTTGTCCCCCTTCCTCCTGCCCGGATCCTACAGAACAGACTACAGCCTCATCTGTCTGATTTTGGGTTGTGTTTGCATTCAGAAAGGCAGCCATTTTGTTAGGCCTCAACATTCTAATGGTGAACATTGCCCAAATCAATTGCCCAGCTCTGAAGTAAATGCTATGCTTATTATAACTTAAGCTTCAGATATATTTCAGCAAATGATTCAATTTTCTTGAAGATAAAAGTAGGAGATCCAGCATACTACCCAGGCTTAATTCATCTTGAAAACAAGGAAGAGACACTATGTGATCATTTAATTTGGGATTAAACTTGACTTTAATCATTAAAACCACTGGTTTTAATAAGCTGCCTCGCAATTTATATATGCTAGAATATTAGACTGGTTTTATACAATTTTAGCTTCCATTCATGGTTTAGCCAAGCCCTCCATTTCATTCCCACTTAATTCTGACATTCTTTAATTTCCTTCTTTCTGTTCTGTGTTCTTTGACAACTGAGGATACTCATCCATTATAACACACAAAATGACACAGAGCTGGATATTATAATATTTTAGAAGACAGGAACAAAATCTCAATATGTTTGAGAAATAGGGCTGAAAAAACAGAGTAATGGTGGATACATGATGTGGTAATAGCACAAGTGCAAAACTTAGAATTTTAATAGGTCACAAGCAGAATATAATTCTGCAAGATGACTTGACTATTAAGAAAGTAAATGCAATTTTTGGCTGTATCAAATATGTTTTCCAAATCACAAGAAGCAACAGTTCCATTATATTTCACATTGGTCATATGCCATTTTGAATACCACAGTCAACTTTGGGAATCACACCTTAGGAAAGATAAAGGACTTTTCTGTGATGTATCCTTAAGCTGCTTGATTCCTGTGAGGTAACTGGAATACTGGGGAAATGGAGTTGTAAGAAATAGCTTAAGAAAATTCCTTTCGATTTCAGTCCTTTCCACACTGGTCACGGTGATGACTTGGCACATTGTCTGGAACATGATTATGATCCTTAACTGGTGTATTCTCCTGCTTCTTTGCTCCTAAATACCTACACTGGGGAAAACAAGCATAAATTGTTTTCCTTTCTGAAAGCAGGATTTTTTACTATCTGTTAATAGACCTTTCACATGAGACTTCTTCTTTGTACTAGCCCTTGTATTTCACATTTTCCTGTTTGGTATGTCCAAGATAAAGACAAGGAAAGGTAAGACAAGACGTTTTTTTCCCTTTCACTTGGGCTGGAAGGGGAAACTGGCAGAACTCATATCAATTTCTCCTGATTAAAAAAATGTCCACCATTTTGCCTTTCCATCAGTTTAAAAAAAAAAAAGAACCCTTTCACCATTTCACTTGTGAACTTGCTAAAACAAAGTAAGAAACAAAATATTCCACTGATGAACTTGTTTTTTTTTACAAAAGTGTAGCCCAGTTACCCAGGATCAAATGACTCTGAAAATCAAATGATGCTTGACTGGGAGGGAAAGACATTTTTATTACATGGAACAATAAAGTGGTATAGAGGTGTTTGGAAATAGGTCATATCTCAATAAACCAGGTACTACTCCTTGTGCCAGCACATGTTGAAATGCACAATGTTGATATTGGGAGGAAAATTTAGATGAAGTTTGCCTTCCCTGTGGTTGATGATGACTAGAGCATGAGATTACTTGTTCCTACCCTGGACAAACAGTTCATGTCCCATAAGAATTATCTTAACTTTTGCATTTGTATGTTTTTTAATCTTGGCTGTTCACCGCCCTGAGTCCCTTCCGGGAGAAGGTATACAAATTAAATTAATAAATAAAATAAATAAATTAATAAATAAGAAGAGCCTGTAGTACAGTGGGCTAAAGCACTGTTATTAACATCTGCTGCTTGCAATTACTGCAAGTTCAAATCTCACAAGGCTCAAGGTTGGCTCAGCCTTCCATCCTTTCAAAGGTAGGTGAAATGAGGACCCAGATTGCGGGGGCAATAAGCAACTTTGTATAAATATACAAAAGTATGAAGGCTATTGCTTAACGCATTGTAAGCTGCCCTGAGTCTCCGGAGAAGGGCGGCATATAAATTAAAGCAAAAAAAAAAAAAGTGCACTGGGGCAACCGGGCTGTGGAACTCACCCTTGGAGAAGCTGAAATAAGTGGAAAGAAAGCTAACAAGGCAAATGGAACTAGAGACTAAACCTTACAAGGAAAGACTGAGGAAGCTGAACACATGCCTTTGGAAACAATGACCAATGTGGGATACAGTGCTTAAAGGATGCCTGGAGAATACCAAACCTTTTACTTATACTTCTTTAGAAAAGGAACTGTTAAGACAATTATTATCTCGAGTGGTACATTGGATGTGTTAAAGCAGAGGCTGAAAATTCATGCAATTGTAATTTCCTGCACTAAGCAGAGATTGGATTTCTTGTTCTAAATTGTTCTCCCAATAGGTGGACCCCTTCTTTGTGGCAACCCCTCAAATATTTGAACATTACTATCATGTCTCCCCAGTTCTCCTTTTCACTAGAAATATCCAATGCCTGCAACCATTCTTCATATGTTATAGCCTACGGGCCCTTAATGATCTTTGTTGCTCTTTTCTGCACTCCTTCCAGAGCCTCTACATCTTTTTTATAATGTGAACAAAGCTGAAACTAACTTTTTAATAAAACTTTTTTATAATATGATGACCAAAACTGAAACTAAAGATTCTATGAGTGGAGATAGAAATTATTGTTAAGACAATTTATTGGAGCACAGAAATGAACAAAGAATGTGCCCATGCTCTTTTTTTCCTCAGAACTGCTTCTAATCTTCCCTTTAACCTCTTTAGAACTGTGCCAGACATACAATTACATCCATCTTCTGAATAATCATTCCCCTCCCACATAGCTGCCAGATATATTCATTTCTTATCAACATGAAAGAAAAAGTATTGGTTTGGGGAAAGAAAATGGGATAGCTGCTGAGATAACTTTTTCTTTTCTTTCATTTGATCTAAAATAATTTTCAGTCCAGTCATGTAAAAAGGACAGTCTATCAGAGGGGTGTCCATCAAAATTCAAAAGCCTGATGAGAGAGGAGGGAACTCATATGGAGATTTAGTATAAAGTCAATGAGAAACCATTTTAATTGATTTTCTATCTGGAAGTATCTACCTACAATCTCTAGCCATCATTACTCAATGTCTCTTTGAGGAAACAAATTCACTGAGGAAGTACAGAGCACGGCAAGTCAGACTGAATAGGATCTGAAGTCCAAAACCTCACTTCCTATAATGATTAAGTCCTAAAGTAAAACCTGAATGCAATGTGACCCATCCCACTAAGCAGGGTGGTTTTGTTCTATGAAATCTTATACTTCCAATATAACATATTGGGGAAATTAATCCAGTTCTTATTAAAGCCATGATCCATTAATAAGAGTAAAAAAAAAAACACTGAGTTTGCAACTTCATTAGCCCCCTAGAGTTGGGAACGACTAGCACATATGTGCGAGGGGAACCTTTACATTTACCTTTTTATAGAACCTACTTTTGGTCAGTTTCTCTTAGCCAAAATGGGGGAGGGGAGAAAGGAGATAAAAGGAAAGCAGACCTCTATATAAATTGCTTTAGTCTTAAATAAACAATCGCAAAAGGCTAAATGGACAGACTTCCTTTTGGGGCAAAAGTAATTATCCATATCAAATTATCAATACCTCATTGAGACACAAGAATACTATACTTGTATTTTACTGTGACAGAATGTATAGTATCCTGCCGTCTCCCTGTCTATCAGAGACAAGTCTGGTTGAGAATTATGAAAATTGTAGTCTGGGCACATCTGGAGAGCACTTGATAGGGGATGGACACATGGCAAATTCGATATATATTTAAGATGGGGATAAAATCATAATGGTAAGAACAGTTCAGCCCTAGAACTAATGACTGTCCTTCATTAGAATACACTACTTTTACGAAATGTACACCTTGATTTGTCAGGGATGCTTAATTTTAATTCCTGCATAGAGCAAGGGGTTAGATTCAATGGCTCAAATAGCTTCTTCAATGATATGATTCTATAGTTTATTAATAATCTGGTCACTGTATTAGGATCAGCTGCTAAGTTTCCAGTTTTCAGATGCAGGCAACACAGCTTAGAGTATAATATTCATCTAACTTCATTCATTCCATTTGGTGGCTCAGATCCCAGTAAAAAAAAACCTCAATTTGTATGTATTTATTTAAGAAATGATTATTAATTCCATGTGACCTATAATTCTAAATAATCATTTCTGGCTAAGTTGTACTCCACTACAGCAAAGCAACACTTTAGAGAAAGTTAAATTCCCTTCTCGCCTACCATTTTGATCAATATTTCAGCAAGACTGCTTCTAACCTGATCAGAATGGAAATCACATTATGATCAACATGGAAAATGTTGGAGCCAAAGGAAGTGAGCTTGCCTGTCATTGACTCATAATAATTGAAGGACTAATTTCTTTACTAGAATCAAATGTTACAGCTGTTCTCCAGAATATCTTTTTGTTTAAACTGATAGGAGCCAGCCTGGAGAAAGAAATAAACAAAAAGATCATTGGATGATTATGAAGAATTGAGGTGGAAAAGGTCAATTTTCTATTAAGAGGGAATATCAAAAGGGAAGAATCAAGTTCAATATTGCTATTTTTTTATCATTATTTGCTAGCTTGAGAGGATTTCCAACAGTAATGACAGATTTTTTTTAAAAAAAAAACTACCTTTCTTCTTATCTACACTTGATTAATTATACAGTGCTAAGCTTACAAAAAAAATGCACCACTATTTTTAGAATCTGCACTTTACTTGAGCTGGTAAAGCAGGTATTAAACAATCTTACCTAGGTAAGGGAGTTTAAGTTTAAGCATCTAAACACTGCTGAAGATGTTACCTAGCCTGGTAACCAAACATTCAGAAACCAGACCGCAAGCTTGGAGAATGAACTTTCACCCTCATCCTACACCCGAGCTACAGATATTTACCACTATCGCTATGCAAAATGTTTAAAAAATTACAAAAGCAACCATGTCATCAAAGGTTTATGTTGAAGGGTTACTTGCCATACCAAAATTCATTAAGATTGCCATTAAACTCTCTCCATCTAAAGTATATCCTGTAACTTCCAGAATATTGACTTCTTGATTTTTTCTAAAAAACTCTCTCCAGAGGATTCAGCTCCAGCTTCAGATACTTTAGGATCTTTTTCTGATGTACAATTCAACAATTGTCTCCCCTTCCAGTACTAACAACCACCCGAAGCTATGCAATAAAGCTGAATAGTGAATGATTCTGGACTGATTTAAAAAAATACATTTCTCCAGCTGAGAATTATGGGATTTGCCAGTAGCAAATGTGATACAGCTACAAATTTGAGTGATATTAAACAAATTCATGGTAGCTAAACTTATCATTGATTACTTACTGTGATGGCAGCACACAGTCTTCAAGTTGGGAGCAATTTGCCTCTGATTTGCAATCATAGGAAACAGCAGCAGGAGAAAGTGTTAATTGAATGTCGTGGTTGTGAATTTCCATCAAGCGCCTGGTTACCACTGTAGGAATCAGAATGCTAGACTGGGAGGTAGTCCTTTGCCCTAATCAACAAGGCTATTACTATACTCTTAATGGGTATTAATAGAGAGAAGTAAAGTTTTGCAAATATAAAAGTGATTTTTATAGATTTAAAGATATCAAGTCTGTTAAGGAAACATGGATTTTTAATTATAGAATATTCCTTGAACACTGTGCTGCAAATTTATATAATGGAACTGTCTTTCTGCATCATCTGAAAGTATATTTTATAGACAATGGATAGTTGGCCTTACATGTTGCTGGTATTACACAAATGTATACTCTTAATTCTTTGTCTGTCTAGAACAGCTGATTTTTAAAGGGGTTTTTTAAGCACTATAAAGATGGACAAAAGTGATAGTTTTCAGTTCTTTTCATGATACTTCCTTTCACTTTTAAATAGATGGAGTAGGTTCTGGAATACAAACAGGAGCCAATATTTGCAGGGCATCTGGTCAAGAACAAGTGTGGCAGTTTCTTACATTCATGAGCCCTGATAAGCCTGCCCAGGAAGTTTTGTTCAGGATCAGAGAAAATCTACTATCATGTTTACTAAATGAGATATGAAAGTGATGGTGGCTGATACAGTATACTTCCACTCTGGCCAATTCTAGTGGGGAATATTCATTCTGCATTCATATCTGAAAGCCATTTTATCAACAGTTCAAGGCATACTATGTATATGAAGGTGACATAGAATGAATGGGGACCTGGCCTAATTTGTGAATAATGTTTGCCTAGAGGATTTCATTGTTTAATCTTAAAAAAGGAAGCCTTAAAGAGTCATCTCATTGTGTATGCCATATAAGTAATCTTTAATTTCAAAAAAAATTAAATGCAAGTGATTGCTTTCTGGAAAAAAATAAATATGAGAATGCTACACAAGTATAAGTATTTTTATTTCAGTGAGTTGTAATCAGAGGTGAGTTTCAGCAGGTTCTGACCAGTTCTAGAGAACTGGTAGCGGACATTTTGAGTAGTTCAGAGAACTGGTAGTAAAAATTCTGACTGGCCCTGCCCCATCTATTCTCTGCCTCCCAAGTCCCAGCTGATCAGGAGGAAATGGGGATTTTGCAGTAACTTTCCCCTGGATTGGGGAGGGAATGGAGATTTTATAATATCCTTCCCCTGGAGTGGGATGGGAATGGAGATTTTACAGTATCCTTCCCCTGCCACACCCACCAAACCATGCCACACCCACGAAGCCAGGCCATCTACAATTAAACAAGTACAAACATACAGATCATTCACACCATATAGCAAAATGTATTATATTTTTATTTCTGTTATAATCAAGCAGACTTGACTAATTGAAACAATACAGACCCTCCTGAGATGTTTTATATGTTGTTAAAGTAAGATGCACAATGTCTTTCAGCCTGAGAGCCATGCCACACCTTTCATTGCATTTCAAAAGTGTCAGGCTAGGTCTCAGAATCTGTGCAACTGGAAAGGGGGTTGAATATTGTAAAGCGTGATCGTCCTCAATTTTCTCCACAAAAATGTCATAAACTCTCCAAATTAAAAAAAGGAGGGGAAGAAAAGGGTCAGTTTTTTTACTTGTCCTCTACTGAGAGCTCCAGAACTTACAAAGAGGCCTGAAGGTGGGTGACATTTGACCCATAGCCTGCACATTTTACACTCCAGAATGAGGGTTCCTTGCTCTCCAAGGACTGGACACAAAACAATATAGCAAAACTGTAAGGTAAAGGTAAAGGTTCCCCCGCACCTGCGTGTTAGTCATTTCCAGCTCTAGTGCTGGATGGTGCTCATCTCTGTTTTTAAGACGAAGAGCCAGCGCTGTCCAAAGACATCTCCATGGTCATGTGGCCAGCATGACTAAATGCCAAAGGTGCACAGAGTGCTGTTACCTTCCCACCAAACTGGTCCCTATTTTTCTACTTGTATTTTTTACGTGCTTTCGAACTGCTAGGCTGGCAGAAGCTGGGACAAGTAACAGGAGCTCACTCCGTTACACAGCACTAGGGATTCGAACCGCTGAGCTGCCGACCTTTCTGATCGACAAGCTCAGCGTCTTACCCACTGAGCCTCCTTAGCAAAACTGTACAGTATGTTTTATTGCAACATACATCTTCCCCAACAACAGGCTATTGCTTTGGGTCAACTCCACCCATTTAGGACTTTCAAGGTGATTCTGCCACATAAATACATCTTTAATACTCAGTCTTTTAATACTCAGTTAAAACAAAATCTATAACGATCTTTGTCTTTTTCCAAAAGTTCTTGGACTAGTTGGGAAGAGGTGCTGTTTCAGTATGGTTGTTCCTCTTTTAATTGCTGTTGAGCTTCCGGCAAAGCTCCAGGAGGACTCTCGCCAGGATGTACTATTCACAGAATAATAGAGTTGGAAGGGACCTTGGAGGTTGTCTAGCTCACCTGAGTTTATGGTCCTGCAAGCGGACTGATAGTCCTCTTGCCTGTTTGTAATAGCTACCAGTTTCTAGACATAACCTCGGCTTCCCCATCTGTAGACTGCTTGTGTTCACCTTTCCTGCTACACGTCCCTCCTCCCTCTTCCCATTCTGCTTCGTATTTGCTTTTGTAAACTCAAAAGACTCGATGGGATGAGGCTGCCTCCAGTCATTGGAACATCCTTGAAAACATCACGGGTGTGGCTTACTTAGCCAAGCAGCTGGAACACCGGCTTGAATGCCTATGAGTACACTTCTGAGGGGATAGATGAATGCCTAAGGAAGGGGGGGGGACCCTGTGTGTATAACTGCAGTTACTTTACATAAGAGAAGGCAGCAACCCCAACCTCATTCCCTCACAACCTCATCTCTGATATTATTGAATAAGCCATGAAACCAGTGGTGGAATTCAATTTTTTTATTACCTGTTCTGTGGGCGTGGCTTAGTAGGCGTAGTGTGGTGTGGCTTGGTGGGTGTGGCTTGGTGGGTGTGGCAGGGGAAGGATACTGCAAAATCTCCATTCCCACCCCACTCCAGGGGAAGGATACCACAAAATCTCCATTCCCACCCACTCCAGGGGAAGGATACTGCAAAATCTCCATTCTCACCCACTCCAGGGGAAGGATACTGCAAAATCTCCATTCCCACCCACTCCAGGGGAAGGATACTGCAAAATCTCCATTCTCATCCCACTCCTGGGGAAAGGATATTGCAAAATCTCCATTCCCACCCCACTCTGGGGCCAGCCAGAGGTGGTATTTGCCGGTTCTCTGAACTACTCAAAATTTCCGCTACCGGTTCTCCAAAACCTGTCAGAACCTGCTGAATAGAACCCCTGCATAAAACCATGGAGAGTCTCAGAGGGAAAAGGAAAATGCAACGACAGCACATGGAGAAACAGCATCTTGAAATTCCTCCAGTTAGCAACCAATTCTATTTGTTGCTGCTGCCCTTGGGTAAATACTGTCATCTGTGAAGATCTGTTGCACTACAGTCAATTTCACTAAGATTTCAGGAAAGCTGAGAAAAGTTTGCCACCTTGTGCTTGTTTGTAAAATTGCATACAATATTTGAGTTTTTGCTAATAGACATCCAAATGATACAAGTGAATACACACATAATTTATTCTTATTTCTTTCTGTACACCATTTCTAATAAAAGCTGTATTTTACAGCTTTATTAAAGGTTTTGAATGGGGTTTATGTCATCCTTGCTCATATATAGGAATATATTATACATATCTGAAAAGGATGGCTGTTAAAATAATTAAACAAATTTAATTAAAATAATTAAATTAAACAACAAAGAAATGTTGGGAGTTATTTTTCCTGATAGAAGGAAGAGTATGAATCCTTGCAACTCTGTAGATGTGCATCCTGGGAGACTCTATATGTTTCTGATCTTTTCCATTTCATGCTCTTTAAAAATACTAACTTTGGAAACCAGGTATCATGTAGAACTCACAAATTTTCCCGACAAGTTCACCAATTTCATACTTTAACATGAATTAATACAGTTCACATTGCCAAATTATTATACAAAGCAGAATAACATTATTCTATTGTGTTTCTAGGTTTTCACTGTTTCAATACATTTCTCTGCTCAAATGGGAAATTTATTTGATTGATTATTAATGAAAATTCATTAGAGGAAATTGCATAATAAGTATAAGAGAAAATGTGCAGAAAAATGTGTCAGGGAAAGTGTTCACCAAAAAGTGTTTACACACACACATACATATTTGTGATCTGCAAGAAACAAGGCAAAACATACATTAAAACCACAGTAATAATAGTGCATCAAAATGCACCCATATTTTCCTGAGAATTTAAAGAAACCATTCACAAACTGAAGCAAAAATGATGAAAAATACAACCTATGTATTATTAGGAAATAGTTATTGAGTTCTTTTGTCTTGTTCTGTTTTTGTTGAAAAATCAGAAACATTGTCTGGTCTTTCAAGCTTTGGCCCTAAGATTCAGTTCATTCTTAATATCTTCTACCAACAAGGTTAATCCAATGTTTATATTCTAGTAACTTCTAGAAATGATTGACTATTGACTCGCACGAACAGTATAATGGGAGGAGACTATCCTTCAGCTACACTCTTCCCAATCTGTTTAAGAATTTATAGGTTAAGAAACCCGTTGGCAGTTAGGAAGCAAAAAGGAAAACTGTCTTCCAAAACAGACACCTGTAGTTTCTTGAACTGGATTCAAAAATAAATGTGAATATTACTGTTCTTTTAAAGTGAATGAGACTATTTTTCCCCCTGAAAAGTAATTTTACATTGTTTTTCAAAAAAGAATTAATAATATGTTCACAGTATTAATCATAAATACGGGGTGATTAAATCTTGGTTAATTTTAATTGTTACCCAGATACACCTTTTGCAGAATGGAATGCAGCTGATAAACCATCTCAAATTGGGCAGAGGCACCCAAACCATTATTGTGACCTGTACTGTACAGGTGATCTCACCTGTATTGTGAGATTTTTTTTAGAAAGAATGATGCCCCATTCGTAATAGCTGTATCTCCATTATGAGTTATCCTATCCACTGCACAATAGAGAATTCACCAGATATTCATAAATTGTGATTAAGACAGTTAAAAAATCCTTCTTTCCCATTTCCCAGGTCTTACAAGATTGATCATCAGAGGTTTTCTTAGTGGTTCACAATGTTTCATACATGATTCCTTTTGGAAATTATATAATCAGGCACTTCAAAGCTAAAATTAATCATGATTACTTTAACCTCAACTCCACCATTTTTACAGATGATAGTAAAGTAGGTAAGAGTCTATCATCTCAAGTTCTATTTTGATGCGTTTCAATTGTTGTAGCCCATAACAAATTGTGGATCCTTAGCCATGTTCATTTAATACAGGGGTGTTAAACTGGCGGCCCGTGGGCCAGATGCGTCACTGCAGATCACGCCCACACCAACTCCACAAATGGGAAAAATGTCACAAAACTTCAAATGACGGCAACTTAACACTGTGGGTTTGACACCTGTGAGCTAATATTTTGGCTCTTCAATCTTTGCCTTTATCAAATAAGGAGGAGCTACTAGTTTTGTTGGCTGGCTATAAGTAAATGCTTTAGTATGGGAAATATTTATTCCAATCACCTTCAAGGGGTGGACATGCAATTACTACTGAAGAAGGGGGGAATTACATTCAAATGAGGTGGAATTAATATTGGGCAGAGAAATTCATCCATATTTTTCCTCACTGATGCTCATTCAATTTCATTAAATAAAAGTGAATTTGTTTTCAAAAATTTTTAAAGAAAAAAAAGGTTAGAGAAGTCCATATGGATGGCATATGGAATTCATATACAGATAGTCCTCGACTTATTTACCACAATTGAGGCTAACATTTCTGTTGCTAAACAAGACAGTTGTTAAATGAATTTTACTCCATTTTATGACCTTTCTTGTCACAGTTGCTAAGTGACTCACTGCAGTTGTTAAGTTAGTAACACAGTTGTTAAGTGAATCTGGCTTCCCCATTGACTTTGCCTGTCAGTAGTTCACAAAAAGTGATCACATGACCCCGGGACACTGCAACCGTCATAAATATGAGTCAATTGCAAAGTGTCTGAATTTTAATCATGTAACCATGGAGATGCTACAATGGTTGTGTGAAAAACAGTCATAAGTCACTTTTTCCAGTGCTATTGTAACCTTGAACGTCACTAAATGAACTGATGTAAGTCGAGGACTACCTGCGTCTCTTTAATTCAAAAAGAATCAGGGAATGGGTGGGGAAGACTGAACAAAAAACTGTAATTTTTTTTTCAGGCTTCTTACAGTATCAATTAAATCCTTATTGGAATTAATGCCCACTAAGGAAGACTCCTGTCCTTGAGAAATTACTGGAGAATTTCACTTTTTCCTGAAGTAATTTGGGACCGAGGGGGGGGGAGACTTCATCCTTTTGTGCCCACCTAGGGATTTTAGACTAAGTCTCCATTTGATTCCTCTCCCTGGCTCAGCCAATCCCTCCCCTACATCTACCTAGAAAACTGGTGGAGAATTTTAGGTCTGTATAAGACAGAAGCAGTTTGGTGTAGCGGTAAGGCATCAGACTAGAAATTTCGAGACTGTGAGTTCTAGTCCCACCTTAGGCATGAAACCAGTTGGTAACCTTGGGCCAGTCACTATATTTCAGCCCTAGAAAGCAGGCAGTGGCAAACTACTTCCAAAAATCTTGCCAAAAACTGTAGGGATTAGGGATTAAGCAATCACCAGGAATCAAAAACAGACACACATACCCTGTATAAGATAATTGGGTTGGAAAGGGCTAAAGTGGCTATCAAAGCTGAAGCTTAATTAAAGCATCTGTAATAGATGGCTAGCAAGTGCCTGTTTGAACATAACCAACAAAAGGGATCTACTATGAAACTTCTTTTTGAGTTTTCCTAATATTCATTTGGAATCTGTCTTTAAGTCATTATTTTGTGACCAGGAATTTTGCACAAAATAAAATAGGTTGTGGTATCTTTTGGGTAACATCTTTTCACATATGATTATCTATTGGACAATAACTAATAAACTTTCCCATGGTTCAGAAGTACAGCAAATGGTCAGGTGGATAGGTTCTCTGCTACCAGTGGAGCATAAGCATTCATTTAGTCGGGTTGGATGCAAGAGGCATATAAATTCAAATCTTTCTGTTTTCAGAAGGTGAGTTTGGGGACCGATGGTATCTATTTTGTTTGATCCAAGAGATATTCAGGTTCCCATTAATAGAGACTCTTCATTGTTCCTATCTACAAGAGCTATGGTGGCGCAATGGTTAGAATGCAGTACTGCAGGCTACTTCTGATGACTGTTGGCTTCCAGCAGTTTGGCAGTTCGAATCTCACCAGGCTTAAGATTGATTCAGCCTTCCATCCTTCCGAGGTGGGTAAAATGAGGACCCAGACTGTTGAGCGCAATATGCTGACTCTGCAAACTGCTTAGAGAGAGCTATAAAGCATTGTGAAGCAGTATATAAGTCTAAGAGCTATTATTATAAGATTGAAAATAAGAATATGTAGCAGATATACAACAGGTAATGTATGAGTATATATTAAAAGGAGATTTCACTTGCTTGTCATTTTATTTGTCACATTACTTTATATTGACATACCAGCTAACCAAGCTAAACTGAGATGCTTAGAGATAGAACTGGGCCAGATTACATCTTCCATGACTGGCTGTTGCATTTTTAATATCCAAGAATAGTTTTTAATATCCAAAAATAGTTTTTGGGGGTACCCAATTAAGAGAATTTTGATGAGTCTCTAGGATGCTTGGCAGGCATTTACAATATTTTCTTTTTCCTCTTTTGGGCTTTATCAGATAATAAGTAGGCTTTAAGCATTGGCTTCACATTCCTCTTAAACACTGACAGTTGTGACAGCTGAGGCTGTTATTTAAAATGATTAAAATGATTATAAACTGTTAAAATACAAATTGTCAACACCACATGTCAAAGCAAATACTCTTTAAAATCAACTGGGGAGCAAAAATAATAATAGAAAGTTGATGTTGAAGAAAAGAAAATGTTTGAGTGAACAGAATGTTCATGGAAATGTATTTGAAAAGTTTTATTTTAAGCGTGAAGTGGACCAATATATAGGACTGAAGTTAGAGACAGCAGAATGTTATGGAAAATACAGGAGAATAATATAGCAGAGATACCTGAAACGAAAAGGGTGGCACATATAATATAACTATTATGTAAGCTGCACTGGTTACCAGTTTGCTTCCAGTTCCAATTCAAGATATAGTTACCATAATTTGAGGCCCTTTGTAGCATGGAACCAGGTTATCTGAGGCACCATCTCATTCCAATGGAACCAGCTAGCCCCTCTCACATCAACAGAAGAGGCCTTCTTCAGATCCCATTACCCAAGGAATTCTACCTAGAAGGGGTCAAGGATAAGTGCCTTCTCTGCCATGCCCTCTGGAATATCTTGTCTCCTGAAATAAAATCAGCCTCCATCTTTTTGCCCTTCCAGAAGAGCCTTAAAACCTAATTTTGCCAGTTATCTTGGAGCCCTGACGGGGGCACACTATGCTAGGTTGATGGTGTGAGAACAAAAGTAGATCCCCATATCTTGGTTTTTAATATTTGAATTTGTTTGCTTGTTTGCTTGCTTGTTTGTTTGTTTGTTTTGTTTTGTTTTGTTTGTTAATCTTAATTTTAATGTGTTTAATGTTTTTATATCTATGCTTCCACTCGGGACAGTGAAATTGGTTGCAGAATGAATGAATGAGATAAAATTAGAACTTCAGGAGGCAAGTCATTCCATTGATTAATTGTTCCCGCTGTCAGGAAATTTTTCCTTAGTTCCAGGTTAAATCTCTCTTTAATGAGCTTTTACCTATTACTTCTTGCCTGCCCTCAGGTGCTTTGGAGAATAAATCAATCCCTCTTTTCTGTGACAGTCCCTCAAGTACTGGAGGAAAGTTATGATGTCACCCCTAGTCCTTTTCTTCATTAGACTAGAGCCGTAATGGCGAACCTATGGCACGCGTGCCACAGGTGGCACGTGGAGCCATATTAGTGGGCATGCCAGCTCAGCTCTGGGGCGCATGCGCATGCTGGCCAGCTGATTTTTGGGCCTTCTGGGCCCACCAGAAGTAGGGAAACAGGCTATTTCCTGCCTCTGGAGGGCCTGGGGGGAGGGGAAGGCCCATTTTTCTTTCTTACCTGGCTCCAGATCCTCTCTATTTATTTGGGAAGGGCAAAAACAACCTTTCCCACTCCCTCCCTGAAAGGCCCCCATTTCCCAATTCCTGGTGGAACAGGAAGTGATTTTTTTGCTGTCCCCAGCCTCCAGAGACCCCTAGAGAGGCTCTGGAGGCTGGGGACAGCAAAAAATGTCACTTCCTGTCCCACCGGGAGTTGGGAAATGGGCCGTTTCAGGCCTTTGGAGGGCCTCCGACAGAGTAAGAAAGGCTGTTTTCACCCTTCCCAGATAAATAGAGAGGATCTGGAACCAGGTAAGAAAGAAAAACGGGCCTACCAGGCCATCATGTGTCAGGAGCGGGGGTGGGGGTTGCGCGCGCATGCGTGTGGGCACATTCACGTGCGACCCTCCCCGCCCCCCTCTCCTGGCACGCGATGGCAAAAAGGTTAGCCATCACTGGACTAGAGATACCTAGTTCCCCTAACCATATATGGTTTAATCTCCAGATCCCTTATCATCTTTGTTGCTCTTCTCTATACACTTTCTAGGGTCTCGGCATCTTTTTTGCACCATGGTGCCCAGAACTGGATTCAGTCTTCCAAATATGGCTTCACTAATGCAGTATAAAGCATTTTATACTACTAGAAGGATCCGTGGTCCCACAATATAAGAGGAAATCTAAATAAATAAGAAGCAAGTGCAGTTTACAGTGAATCTTCCTGCTGATAATATTGCAAACAGAAGAGGGCGCTAGAGATAACAGAACTGGAAAAAAATTACTAAATAGGTCATTCTGTTAGGAAACTTGTTCTATACAGAAGCTAGGCAAATCCTTTAAAAGAACTGCTTGGAAATAGAGAAGAGTCCACAAGGGACATCTCCTCTCAAATTTCTAAAGCAGGCACACCTTTATCCACATTAACGCAGCTGCTTCAGAAGCTCTCCCAATTGTCTCTGCATATGTGTACATGCCACGATCCTGGGAAAACAGGATAACATCGCCAGGTCTCACTGTTTCAGCAGAGTAAGGAAGATACTTAGGGATGATTCACACCCTGGCCAGTGTCTCTTTCCACTTCTACCATTGGGCAGAAGACATCGAAGCATAGCCAGCTGGATTTAAAGGTTTAAAAACAGCTTCTGCCCATGGGCTGTCAGACTCTTAAACACAATCACAATCACTTCATGCGCATATGGAAAAGGATGACTAGTCTTTTTTTTTCCCCCAATTACTTGTATAGGGGTTATTCTTTGTACTATTTATGTTGTTTTGTATTTTCTGTTATGGATTGCACCAGAGAGGCTAAACCAATTTCGTTGTATATACGATGCACAATGACAATAAAGGCTACTACTGTACTATACTAAAAGAAAAAATGAAGGGGCTTTGCATGCACAGAAGCAACCTCTGAAGTTGCCTTGCAAAACATGTGGCTGTTCTAGCTACTCAAAAAGAGGTGCTATAAAGGGCTCCTACTCCCTCTGAAACACCTATTTTGAAGGATTTCCACTGATTCCATGATGTCCACCAAACAGCCCTTTCAAATTTGTAATGGCCTCGTTGTGGAGAAGCAGAAGGGAAATGAACATGGATTTCTCTTGGATTATGTTAAAGTACAACACATTTATACTAGGCCAGACTATTTAGCTGAAAATAATCTCAATTGTGATTGGATCTCAAGATGTTTTTCCCTATTGCCTGGGCAGAAAAAAAAATCTCTGTAGGCTAAGCAAAGCACTGCAACAACAGAAAGCACCTCGTATTGCTTCATATCCAGAAAACCTGGCTAATTGATGGACATGTATTCTTCCAGAACACCTATAATTCAGAGAGTCCCCCCATGGAGCAGTTGACTGCTAATCCTGATAGTAATATTTCTCTCCAATCAGTGGTGGGTTTCAAAAATTTTTACTACCGGATCTGTGGGTGTGGCTTGGTGGGCGTGACAGGAGAAGGATACTGTAAAATCTCCATTCCCTCCCCAATCCAGGGGAAGGTTACTGCAAAATCCCAATTTCCTCCCAATCAGCTGGGACTTGGGAGGCAGAGAATAGATGGGGGCAGGGCCAGCCAGAATTTTTACTACCAGTTCTCCGAACTACTCAAAATTCTGCTACCGGTTCTCCAGAACTGGTCAGAACCTGCTGAAACCCACCTCTGTCTCCAATTCAGCACAATTCCTGCAATGCAGTTATTACCTCTCTAATGCACAGGGTTGGATGTCCCCACCCACCTACATCTTTTTATTTGTATGTTTTTTTCCCCCCTTCAAAAAGGCAGGAGGTAAGGAGTGCTCAGCACTGCAACAATGCACAAGGGAGGAAGGATTGTAACATTATCAAACTTGCTGTAAAGAATCTGGTTGCCACCTGTTCATTGAATGACAACTGCTATTTGTGTCTTCTTACAGAGTTCTGCCATTTTAGCTGAAGAAAAGAAGGGAAACATGAAAAACATAGACTGTACTCACACTCACTAAAGAGAAGAGAATAGGAAGTAATCAAACAATTTTTCTTTTGTTTCTGTTTTAGATGCATAGGATAATTAAGTATTCTGATAGTAACTTAATTGAGAAATCGTGTGCACAATTGTAACTTTCAGGAAGTCATCCGTTTATTGATTGCTTATCTTGAGATAAATTTCCTTGCATTTCCTAAATACACAAGAGTCACAATACTGTAGTAACATTGATAAATCAATGATAGGATGATAAATTTCCAACGCAAACCAAATTAGAAATTGTATCTATTTGGGACTTCATTCCACATGGTCAGGTATTCCGTTTTCCAAAACTGTTTGCTAGATTCTTCTGTTCTGTAAAGTTGTGAGGGATGGAGATGGTAAGGAAGAAAATTAGGGGCTTGAGACCATTTTGTAATCATAAGCAATACAACCAATGGACCAGCCTAAAAATGGATTGCAAACAATCTGTTACAAAAGACAGGTAAAGAAAGCTCAGGCTTTAACATGATATCTTTGAAGAAGTCACTGTTCCTTGTTACTAACTTTGCTTCTATCTGCAATAAAGTTTCATATCTACTTGAGTTGCTGCCTTCCCAAGTTCCAGAGAAACAATGCCATAATTCCAGAGGGTCTCAGAAAAGGGAAGGAAGAGCAACATCCATCTTGTGTTTGGAGATGTAAAATGCTTTTAAATATGGACATTCTATTCTGCTATTTTGGCTGGCACGTGCAGCATGGAACTGCAATGGAACTAGTAGGAAGAAACAATTGGGGTAGAAACAGCCTAGAAACTCTGGTGGGAAGATTCAGTCAGATGCCAGGTCTTGCAGATCCACTTTAATAGGTATCTCCTGCCATTTGTTTCATAAGACAGAAATCACACAAATACTCAGTATTTTCCCATACTGAGTTGCTAGGCAAAAAGTAATCCGATAAACAACAATAGCAATAAATGGAGGGTGTGCTGTGCCCCTATACTCATGACCATGTTTGAATATGGATATGCACTTGCTCATGTACAGCTGCAAAAATCCTCTGCTCTTTCCCACATTTGATCAGCCGGCTAAAATGAATGACATGGACTGCTGTGAGAAACTTCAACTCTTCACATTGTTTGCGTGCCTATAGCTCAGCCAGATCTATCAGCCCGCAGATTCCAAGCCAGCTACAAGCCCCATTTTTCTTTCCTGTGTGTGCACAAAATACATGTAATGTTTATTACTAAAGAGGCTTTGTCTTGTGGATCAGCCTATCAGCTTTCATAAACTCTCCAACCAGAATACTGTCAGCTTAATCTGGGTAGGTGCCAAACAGTGTAGAAGACTATTGAAGAAACAGATGCTTAACATACAGGAATGGACACATTCTGTACATTCATTTGTGTGCCATTCAGTATTGGAATTTTTCTATTTCACTGTGATGTGTTGAAGTTTTTTTTTTTTAATGCAACATAATATAATGACCTTGAGACTGGGTTGCTGGTATCCATTTCAGATGATGAGAGAGAATGGATCTGTCTACCAAACCATTTTGTATTTATTACTTATTATTATTTTTTCTTCCAGTTTTATTGGAATAACATCCAGTAAAAATGCATAGCACAAGTGTTATAAATAGGTGGGTTTTTTAACCTTAAGTAGCTTATTCTTTGGTCTAGACAGCACTAAAATAGTGTTGTGGGTCAAGAGAAGAAAAATTCAGGAATGGAATTTAATCTCAGGTAAATTTTATTCAGGTTCCATAGTTCCTTGTTAGTGTGACTGAATTACGGGGAATGCAATCCACCAAATATGTAGGAAGTCAAATTGTAGAAATCTGTTTTTCCTGTCCTAACCTGTTTCCTCAATTAGCTCCACAGATTAACCATACCCCACCTTATAAAAACAGAATAGCACCAGTCCTATTCATATTTAATCAGAAAAAGCATGGCTTCTTTTTCTTTAATAGGAGGGAATCTGAAACTGCAGTTTCCTCTTTTAATTTTTTTTAACAAAACCTGCTTGAATAAGAAATAATCTAAAGAGATGTTTTAAAAAAACTAATACATTGTATGTCGCTTTTCTGTTTGAAATGGGGAAATAAAAGCTTGTAACTCCAGAACCTGATATGATTCTGCCTAGGGATCCTTCAGAAGTTGCCATATTAGACAATTGAATATAACATAAGGTGGAAAGGTGAATAAATATGTGGAAAGCATTAACTGCATTTTAATTTAATTGAATCAATTCTTTAAAATTTAACTCAGGTTTAAGAACGCAGCCTTATATGTGGTTGAAAAAGATATAAATGATGAATCATTAATAAAATTTACAAGAAGAAAAATTGTTATTGCTGCTAAGGTGATATTTCTAACAAATAATGCAACTAAAACATGTTTTAAACCAAGTAAACCAGTTTGAATCAGTATATGTTTTATGAAAAGCAAAGGATTACAGTAGTAAGAATAGCAAAAGTCCTATTAATTTTTTTTAAAATGTATGTCTCTGTGATAATGCCAAAGGAAAAGCTAAGCTAAGCTAAACTGAGGCTCCTGGTGGTGTCTATATTGCAACAAAATATATACTCAGAAATATGTCAGGCAGATAAAAATGCAGATAATGGGTTTCCAATATGGGAAACATTGTTTAGAACCCAAGTATGGTTTGGAATGCCAGCAGCCAAGACCTAAAATTCTTTGTGTAGGAATTATAACAACAGGAAACTCAAACAATGGTTCTGAAACAAGAACATTTCCTAGCACTTTGGGGATGGTCGCTCCTGCTTCTTAAAGTGGAATCACGCTATGTGACAGCTAAAAGAGCTTTTCAGAACTCTGACAATTGGGCTGCTGTACTCTTGAGAAAAAGCTCCAAGTAAGTTCTATATTGTTGGCTTCGTAGTCATTAGGAGATTGACTGCATCCATATTTTCCGAGCATGTACAATTCTCTTGGAAACCAAGATTGGCTTCAGCTGCTTTGATCACCTTCTGACCTCTTCTCTCTGATGCTTCTGCCATCAGAGCTGAGGACATATGGCACGTCCCTGCTGGAAAGCTATCTACACTTCCTTTGTAAACTTTAAGCACTGGGCAATGTTTTTCTTCTATTCTAGTAAGAAACTTCTAAAGAGTTTGTTGGCATTTTTTGAGAATGTTGTTACATTTTGTGATTTGCCTGCTTCTTTTTAGGTTTCAGAACTATTTTTCTGGATAACCACAAAACAAATTTTGTTCCAACTATTGTGGGTTTTTTTCTCCTTAAACATATTAATCCAACCATTAGACTGAGGTAACTCTTCCAGAATATGAAGTGGTCCATAGGCTTTTATACTGATTCAAACTGAAATAACTAAATTAGTGCATTCTGGGAGAAAAATGGAACATTTCCAGGAAATGCCAGCACATCCTGTAGCTGGGAGCTAGAAGTACACTTCTCAATGTTTTTTTGTGTGAGACATTTATTCTGCATAAATTTTGATGTTTGTATTGTGAACTATTTTGTAATTATGATAATAGGTTGTATAGGAGTATTTTGAATAACCAACTAACCAAATAAACAAATAAAGAATTGAGGCTAATTTTAATATCCAGTGCAACTTCTTAAACAACAAAAGTGGTTTGTTCCACAGTTAAATAAATTTGCTCTTAGAATGGATTGAAGACAAGATGTTCCTGTGCTCCAAGATGTGTAATCTCCAGGTCTTTCCCTAGAACAAAATTATATTGCTATGCTATCCTTGAGTCCCCAGAAAATTATATCTGCATAAAGTTCTCTCCAAAATATTCAATGACCAATTTTACATATTTTTGAGGCCGTTCTTGGATAGTCTCTGAATAAAGGAGGGAATGGTACTTCAGTATAGGTACAGTTGAAAATGTCTTGCGAGTGTTCGACTCATGGATTGGGGACAACATGAAGGCAATGCTACGGGGCCACAGTAGATAAAAGATGTTTCAAGCCATGCTTTTGGCATGGTTAAGGCAAGTGAAGGAAATACATTGCGATTGCTTCTTATCATAGGGATAAGATGAGAGCAATGGGCTGAAACTGAACCCTGGCAAGACAGAATGGCTCTGGGTTTGGGGTTCTTTGGTCTATGGAGAATTGTCATCTTTGGTCTTAGATGGGGTGACATTGCCCTAGCCGGGCACAGTGTGTAATCTGTGGGTTCTCTTGTACTCATGACTTCTGCTCAAGGAGCAGGTGGCGGTCATAGCCATGAGGGCCTTTGTACAACTGCAGTTTATGTGCCAGTTATGCCCTTTCCTGGACCACCAATCCTTGCCCAAAAAGGCATTATTGGGTTTTTTTTAATCTTTGTAAGCCACCCAAAATCATTGAGAGTGAGAGTGAGATGGGCAGCTATATAGATTTTCTTAAATAAATAAATAAAAATATATAAAATCACCCTCATACTAAATAGAATTGTTTTTCAAACTGAGGGAAAAGATAAGCCATGACTTTCTCTAGTCATTGCTTGATGAATAAGTCAGATCCTGGATCCTTTATTCATAAGAAGCCAGAATGAATTAAGAGCCTTGGTGGCGCAGCAGACTAAAGTGCTGTTAAATAGCACCAGCTGCCTGCAATTACTGCAAGTTCAAATCTCACCAGGCTCAAGGTTGACTCAGCCTTCCATCCTTTCGAGGTAGGTAAAATGAGGACCTGGATTGTGGGGGCAATAAGCTGACTTTGTATAAAAAAGAACACCGCTTAGGGGGGCCCGAAAGCCCTACTAAGCAGGTATATACAAAAGTATGAAGGCTATTGCTTAACGCATTGTAAGCCGCCCTGAGTTTTCAGAGAAGGGCGGCATATAAATTGAACCAATAAATAAATAAATGAATGAAACAAATCACATTACTGTACACTTGGTTTGGTGGATTAGCTCAGTTTAAAGTACCTTTAACAAAATAAAACTGAAGAAGAACAGAGAGGAAAACAAGCATTGCTGCTTAAAGTTGCAAAATTGTTATTCTGATCATTCAGAGTGGCACAAGACAAGGCGAATGGGGTGGAACTGGAGTCCTCTTTCCAGTTATCATGTTGTAATAGGTGACTTTTGAGTGTGATTTGCTAAATCTTGTTGAGGTCTGTCTGGTCCACATGGCACTAGTGTTGTGACTTTCCTTCTCTGTACATAGTGCAATTTGTGTAACTAGCTTCAGAACGGTGTGAAGATGTATTATGCATGTTTTGAACTTCCTGAAAACCTTGATGCTGAGCAATATTAATAAGAAGCATGTGTTTACTGAAAAGAGTCTATCAGACTGATATGGGTATCAAAAATAATAATTTCTTCTGCACAATCAGGGGATCAAAGAGCAGTCAGAAAGAACATCTCATTTGGAACTGAATTCTCCTGATCAAGTCAGGTGACAAAATGATGGAAATAATGTAATGTGCAGATCTGAACTACCAGGTAGTTGTTCCCACGTTACTGTGAGACTATGGTTGCTGGCGTAGTCCTGAAGAAAGACTGAATGGACAAAAAGGCAGTACATCATGGCATGTAAAAAGAAAAGAAATGTTTGGAATTTTATTTTTCCTGCAGGAATGTTTTGCCATTGTGTGAGATAAGCTACGAAGGAGAAGCTGTTCTTTTCAGGGAGATCAGAAATCTACTTGAGTCTTCTCAGAACCACATCTGATGATCTGTAATACCTCTCCTATCCATCACTCTGAATAGAATGTGGCCCTGGCATGAGCAAAAAGGGGGTGATACGATAGGTCAGTGGTTAAGAAGCTGTCAGCTGGAAAGTCGACAGCCCAGATTGAGACCTGACATCGTGCGACAGGGTGAGCACTTATCTCTGCCTACCTCCTGCTCATCTAGCAGTTCAAAAGCATGCAAATCAGGGGTGGGTTCCACTTACCTTTACTACCGGTTCGCAGCGGGAGCGCAGATCACCCATGACATTGTGGTGGGTGGGCGGAGCCTCCCACCAGTTTTACTACCAGTCTATAGTACTATAGAACCGGACCGAACCAGGAGAAACCCATCACTGCAAATGTGAGTAGATAAATAAGTAGCACTTCTGCTGGCCACATGACCGCAGAAATGTCTTCAGACAGTGCTGGCCCAATGGCCTTGAAATGGAGAGGACCTCTACAGTCAGCCATGACTAGCAGAGAAAAATCTGCAGGGACTCCTTTCCCTTCCTGGCATGAGCAAAGAGAGGATCAGCCTTCTTAAACCAGAGCCACTCTGGTTGCTTTGAATTCCAACTTCCATTGTCTGAACTGCAGGCCTTGGGTTACATTGAATTCCCAGTTGTGTGAACCAGCCCTCGTTCTCTCTTTGCTAGCTTGAGAAAGCTCCACATTCTATACTCTCTCCCAGAGCCATATCAATTCAATCACAAATAGGAGCAAGGCTGAGGATGCTATTCATGAAATCATAATAGGTGGGCATTAACCTGATAAGCAGTATCAGCTTTCCCAGAAACCCAGCCTAACCTCATGAAACTGAAAAACAATAGATTTATTGAAGGCTTTCCTAAAATAGGAGGAAATTATTACTCATTTGAGTTCTGTTCGTGTTAAGGTCAATGGGCTTCCCTCCACCCCCCAACTCTAATTGTTAATATTAGATGAAAGAACATTTCCTTTTACATTGTATTTGGCCCAGTAATAGCTCTAAGAAACAGAACGGACACATATATTACACCCCAAAACATTTTTTGGACTTCACATTGTTTTCTGTTTAGGCTGTTAGTCATTTTCCTTTGACCTTTAAACTAATAATGCCAGACTCATGTAAATGCAGGCAACAAATGGAGGAACTGAGGCACAAAGCAATTGGGAATTGCTTCAAGATAATCACGTAGGAAACCTTAAATGGAGCAAGAAAATATGGTGCTAACCAGCAAAGTTACTGGTATGATTAATTTAGCCCTTTCAAATTAATTTTGAGCACAGTGAAGAATATTAGATCTTAAAATGAAGATAGGTATAATATTGGAAGAGTAATGTCCACTTTTGAAAGATAATTTGAATATATGAACTCTACTTTGAACACTTTCAACTGGTTGCTATCCTTACCTTCCTCAATCATATGGGACAATGAATTACCTTGTCTAATCTCTAATCTCCACATGAGTGCAAGTGTTTTAAAAAATTGGGAGGTGGAGTGGAGGAGACCTGCTAGCACCTAAGTAAATAAATACATGTGTCAATCTTCTCAGATAGATCAGACAGGAAATATAATCAGATTAGCTAATTCTACTTTATTGTAAGAATCTTACAAATCTGAAAGTACAAATCTCCCACTGTGTCCTTTACTAGTCCCTTCTGAGCCTTTTTCTCCACCCATTATACAACTGCAGACAATGCCTTCTCTTATCTGACCATTTCCCCAGGCAGCATTTCTTTGCCCCATTTCTCAAGGTATTTCTCACATAGTGTTGCAGTGTGTTAATGCTTTAAATGGATGGATAACCTATCCAAAGTCTGCAGGTTGAAAGAAAAGCCAGCATTTATTTACAAACACTGGATATCCATTACTATCTTCAGCGCCTGGTTCAAGCCTTCCATCAGCTATGGAAACTCAACAAGATGACTTGATGCCAGTGATTATATCTGGTCCAGCCTACATCAGAGGACTGTTACATTAAAAAAATGGAAGGAGCATGTATTCTCTATGTACAATATGTTGCCTTAGCTCCTGAAAGAAAATTGGAACCGTTGGTTGGTTGGTTGGTTGGTTAGTTGGTTGGTTGGTTGATTGGTTGGCTCATTGATTGATTAATTTATTGATTGATTATGTGACATCAAATCATTGTCAACTCTGACCACATAGATAGATTTTTCTCCATGACAATCTTTCCCTAACCTGGTCCTTTAGGTCTTCCAACACCCAAATCACCACTATTTTAATTGAATCCTTTTCCATTGCTGCTGCTAATCCTCTTCTTCACTTTTGTTCTACCTTTCCCAGAATTAATGTCTTGTCTAGAAAACTAAGTTTTTAAAAAAGTAAGATACAAAATCAATGTAGCAATTTAGAAAACAAAATTAGCCAATTGGGGGATTTTGTCTAGAAAAAATTAGGGTAAAATAGTAGAAAGCCTGAAAAACTAGCATAAAAGAGAAAATTATGTATAACTTTCTTAAACTACATAATGATTGCACTTATTTTCTTTATTTCAGTAACAATTATTTAAGCCTCCTTTAAAGCTCAAAAACACATTCAAGAAGTGATAAAATCACCTCTGATAACTTCCAAAGATTTGCATTAACATGTTTTAAATGTCTGCCTGAGGGACTTGTTCATCTGAATTAGCTATACTTTATTTCCTTGACTCATTTTCTGTAATGAAAAACTGCTCTGTTTTGTGTGCTTGCTCTAATAAAGGTGTCCATTAATCCTTTTATGAGAGCAGAGGGCCTTTTTAATTTTTATAAAAAAGAAAATCCCGGTACCTCTTTTGCATGCAGCCAATTTACCTCCTTAATTTTGATTCTAATGTAATATTGTTAAATTTCCAGGAAGTATTTGGCTTGTGGGAATTACTTCATCATTCTTTACCTTTTATGTTTTATTGATTTTATTGTGACTTTTTTGGTAGTGGTGAGCTGCGCAGAGGGATGAGTGATATACAAGTTTAATAAATAAATAATTTAATAAATTATTATTAGTAATCTCCAGTAAACTCACAACCTAAAATTATTAAATTAAGAATTCAAGTTCTAGCCAAGTGCCTGAGGTCAAAGGCAATTCCAAGGAAGGTGGTTATTATTTATATTATTGTTATAGTTCATCACATAGTCAGTCAGTTGTTTAGACTGGATTTGTCATCAATAAAATCTACCCTATGACATACATTTTTGCTTTGTTTCATTTTCTTTGTTTGTTTTACGGTTCTGTATTTTATTCTCTATGATTAAAAAAATAAATTTAAATTTTAAGAAAACCTATTCTATGTCAATGGATTTCTCTACTAAATGATGTAGCAGATTTTTAAAATGTAGCTGTAATATATTGATAGTGTCAAGGCTGAACCCAATGTGAAAGACTGGAGATTTCAAAACCACTCTGTGGTTATATACACAACACTGCTAGTTTGGAATTTGCTTCTGCCACCATCTATTTTCTAAGGAGATGCCTCTACTTGGCATCTGTCCTACAACTCCAGTGTTTGACAAAGAGAAATCCTAACCTTTATGTTCTTCCTTACTAATTGGGAAAAAAATGATAAAAAGAAATTCTATAGCATATTGCTTGAAGCAGAGGAGTCTATAATAACAATGCAATGGACTAATTTATTTATTTTATTTAGTGTATGGCTGGTCACACACAATATTAAAACATTTTTACAGGTTAAAACAATTAAAAAAAGAGCAGTAAGAAAACCTAAGAGGAAAACAGAAATAACATTTCAGAGTTTAATGTCGAGTTTGGAGATCCAATCAGTAGCTGTCGTTGTTACGCAGAGGAAGTCCCTAAAATCTCCTGGATACCTTCTGTTAGAGCATTCCCTCATTATATGTTGGATAGTCTCTCGGGGGGGCCCGCAATCGCATTGTGCTGAAGGTGTCTTTCCCCATTTATACAAGGAGTCGGCACACACCCCATAAGTCATTCTAATTCTATTGTATGTCACCCATATGTGTTCGGGTAGATTAAATCCTGGAAGTATACTATTAGGATTAATATGCTCAGAAATATCTTGGGGGGGGGGAATAGCTACTCCACGCTTCCATCCACTTTTGTGTGGTGTTCTGATGATCGGCCAGCAGCTTAAGCGCTGTCAAGAGTGGTGGGTTTCTTGACTTTAATCCGCATCTTAAGAGATCAGAAATGTAGCCATGAATGGGTAGAAAGGAATTTAACAGGATCTTACTATACTATACTATACTATACTATACTATACTATACTATACTATACTATACTATACTATACTATACTATACTACAATGGACTAATAATAATGCCCTGCCAATGGAACTCTTCTCACCTAGCAAAATCAAGCAACATATTTGTCAACAATTACTGTATTATTCTGCATTGTTGTTTTTGATTATACATTACATACGCATGGCTAAGGGTGGCATTAAATAAATACCTGAGGAGCACCAAGGACTCCACAGTTAACCCTGGGTGTTCTCTCTTGCTCTCTCTCCCCCCTCCCTCCCCCCTCTCTCCTATCGATCTTTTCCTCTATTGAAATGAATATTAGCTTTCTTGCTCAATCAAATTAATATTAATATTTGTAACAGACCAAAGTTCAAAAATAGGCAACTTAAAATAACATGGATTCATCACCTATTGTACCTAATTGAGAAGTACTCCAACTTCTGCATAGCAAAGTATGTTTTAAAAAAAAAAACAGAAGGAACTTCTAAAATAGGCATGTTGCTGCAAGCAGGCTTGTCTGGCTGGCCATATGCTTAACAACTACTTTCTTTTCAGCACATCACTCCCACTTCATCCTACCCAGTTCAAGTAGCAGGCACACGATGGTCTTAGCTACTGTATTGGCTAGGCTGTAAAAACTCGGGAGGTGGGAGAGAAGAAGAAAACAAGCCTCTCCATCACAAGCCCCAAAGCAGAAGTTTAACCAATATTCTGGATCTTGAGACTCGAAACTAGACATTCTTGTTTCTAGCCTACTTGTATTGGCCATGCATCTTAGGGAACCTATAATGGCCCTATGGAAATTCAGTTGGACACATTGATAGATTGTAAAATGAGAGGGGGAGCTATTTGAATCCCATATATCAGTTGTGCAATTGATTTGGTCCAAAAATGCTTAATTGCAGCCAGACAAAATTTATCTCATTGCATCATGTAGAATCTTAAGAAGGTCTTTTTTTTGTACTTTTGAAACAACATGGCTAGTTTACATAGCTGTAGTTTTCCATCTATCTATCTATCTATCTATCTATCTATCTATCTATCTATCTATCTATCTATCATTTATCTATCTATCTATCATCTATCTATCATTTGTCTATCTATCTATCTATCATTTATCTAGCTAGCTAGCTAGCTAGCTATCATTTATCTATCTATCTATCATCTATCTATCATTTGTCTGTCTATCTATCTATCTATCATCTATCTATCAAATTTATATATCACCCATCTCACTATTTAAGTAACTCTGGGCAGTTTTCAGATAAAAATGACAAAACTGTATTTAAAAAAGAGATTCTGTTTAGGTTGAGTTACAAACAGAGGTAAAAGCAAAATTAGAAAAGCAGAGGGAACACCTTCAAACCACAACCACCCCCAGAGTTTCATGCCACTCATAGATCCCCATGCTTCACACTCTTCTGGAAGGCCGATAGACTGTGGGCCTACCTGACCTCCGGAGGTCAGGTGTTCCATAGGCTCTTTTCTTAGCCTTTTCTTTTATTTTGAAAGACAACTCTTAAACATTTATATTGGTCAATTTGTTCAGTTGTGTTATTTTTAATCAATGATTTGTATTTCTATTTACTGTTTGAAAAAGTCAGATTTGGGTTTTGCCACAATAGACTTACTCATCTTTAGAATAGTTTGCCAGACTTTTCAGTGCATGCCAGCTTGCATTTGGGAGACTTTTATTGCCTCATCCTCATAAATCAAAATTGGGATTTTTTCTATCAGAGAGTTTAGGAGCGAGAATATCTATTGAATGAAGGAATATTTAAACTGAATAGTTGAAAACTTGAATAGCCAAATTGTATTTGGTGCTGAGACCAAAGCTCTTGAGAAGGCAACATTCAGTGAGAACATTTAAAAACTACTATTTTCAACTTGAAATATTTGCCTGTCATTATCACAAAACCTTAAAATTATTATTTTTGATTTTGCACCCTGCCCAAGTAGATTTCATATTTCATTAGAGCTTGAAGATTCCTTTTTGAAACTTGTTTAAAATATCCTGCCCTTTAGCCCCTCTGTCCTTCCTCTTGTATGGTGACAGGCATAAAGAATTCATCAGAGTGATTTTGCCTGGATCCAGTGAAGAGAATTGAAGGAGGGACAGCTGGATAAGTAGAGGGGAACACAGGGTCAGGTTGCATGTGTCTCATCAAAAAGAGCCACAGGTCTGACCTGCTGGAATGAAAGAGACAGCTGAATGGGGAGGGGGAGAGTTATTTAAAGGGTAGAGAAACCATCATCTTCTCCAAAACGTTAAAACTCCAAAACACAAGAAGACAAGAAGATTTATTTTTAATCTCTCAGACTTGGTTTTGATTTAGGTGATGGCCTAAAAAAGAAAGAAGGATCATAAAAAGAGCCATGCTGGATCAAAAGGAGGGACTCCCTAATCCAGTGTTCTTTTTTCATTGTCCCCCTTGAAGCACCACAGGCACCCAGGAGTGTTGGTTGTCTCTGTTCCTGGAAACAATGGAGCCATCTACCAATCATGAACTGTGGTGACTGAGACCTTTAGTCTCGGCAAGTTTTCCTACTTGTCTTGCACAGCCTTCTAAAATAGTATTCCCACATTACAAGGCATGCTATTACAAGGAAGAATGCTCAATCATTCCACTTGCACTATGATGCCTTTTGGCTGATTCCATCTTTCCCTTAATGGGGTGGGGCTAGCATCTCTGCAACTAGCTGCATGCTGAATGCTGATAGAGTCTCCCTATGTTCCAGAAACCTATATTAACAGAGTACATAAGAATTCAGGGAATATAATAACCTCTTTCTCTTTCTTTCTTTCCTTCTTTCCTTCCTTCCTTCCTTCCTTCCTTCCTTCCTTCCTTCCTTCCTTCCTTCTTTCCTTCCGTCCGTCTTTCTTTCTTTCTTTCTTTCTTTCTTTCTTTCTTTCTTTCTTTCTTTCTTTCTTTCTTTCTTAACATGTAAAAAGTTTCTGAACTCAGAAATTTGCATCTTTCTGATGCTAATTACAAACAGATGCTGGATAGGCAAGATGTTGTTGTTATTGTTGTTGTCCTTCAGAGAATCACTAATTCATTATTCATTTACTGCAACCCTTGTTTCTGATTAATTACTTATTTTTCCTCAATCCAGTTCTCTCCACAGACATTGGAGTAACATACATTTGAAGGAAACCAAGTTGGGAAAGGCTGGTCTATAGGCTGACCCTACAATTTAGGAGAGACTGAGTCAGTTCCTGCTTTTGCCACTGCGATTGTAATTTTTGTAAGCAAAAAAAAAAATGCATACAAATTTGTAGTTTGATGTATACTGTGACTTTTTGCTCAAATTAAAGTGTTTTAAGTGCATTTTTACAGGATTCCTTTCTTTCTTTCTTTCTTTCTTTCTTTCTTTCTTTCTTTCTTTCTTGATTGATTGATTGATTGATTGATTGATTGATTGATTGAATTTATATTGCCGCTTATTTGCACATGGTGACTCAAGGCAACTTACAGAATATAAACCCTCATTTAAAACAATAAAACTAATAAAAAAGAATCAAATAAATTAATATAAATAATAAAATCACCCCCAACCTCCTGCCCCTGCGACAGCAGATCACATGAGCCATTTAATGGGCTCCATCCCGCTCTGGGTTCCCCTGGCCCACTGGCAGAACCAGGTCTTCAGCGCCTTCCTGAGTGTTAGAGTGGGGGCCATTCTAATCTCTGGGAGAATGATGTTCCAGAGAGAGGGAGCTACCATGGAGAAGGCTCTTCTTCTGGTCTCACCAGGTGTATCTCCCTAGGGGATACAACCCGCAGCGTTCCCTGCCTCCCAGCTCTGATGAGTTGGGTAGATATTTATTTATTTATTTATTTATTTATTTATTTATTTATTTATTTATTAAATTTATATACCGCCCTATTCCTAAGGGACTCAGGGCGGTGAACAGCGAACGATAAAAATACATGTAATACAAACGTTAATAATAAAAAACCAATTAAAATATACTAAACATTCTGGTCCTAGATAATTCAAGACATCCCAGTTTAAAATAAAATCAAAAAGCAATATAAAGGGAAAGTTAGGCCAGGCCGGCCTGCTGAAACAGGAATATTTTGAGGGCACGGCGGAAAGTGCGCAGATCCGGAATCTTCTGTATCTCTGGGGGGAGCTCGTTCCAGATGGTGGGTGCCCCCACAGAAAAGGCTCTCCCCCTGGGGGCCGCCAGTCGACATTGTTTGGCTGACGGCACCCTGAGAAGCCCCTCTCTATGGGAGCGTACTGGGCGGTGAGAGGCTATTGGTGGCAGAAGGCGGTCTCGTAAGTACCCCGGTCCTAAGCCATGGAGTGCTCTAAAGGTGGTAACTAAGACCTTGAAGCGCACCCGGAAGACCACAGGGAGCCAGTGCAGCTCGCGCAGGAGGGGAGCCACATGGGAGCGCCATGCTGCTCCCATAACTACCCGCGCGGCCGCATTCTGGACCAGCTGGAGCCTCCGGGTGCTCTTCAAGGGGAGCCCCATGTAGAGAGCATTACAGTAGTCCAGGCGTGAAGTGACGAGGGCATGAGTGACCGTTTTTAACGAGTCCCGATCCAGAAAGGGACGCAACTGGCGAATCAGGCGAACCTGATAAAAAGACCTCCCGGCCACAGCTGTCAAGTGTTCTTCTAAAGACAGCCGTGAGTCCAAGAGGACGCCTAAGTTGCGAACCCTCTCCGTGGGGAGCAATGACTCATCCCCAATAGTCAGTGATGGCACCAATTGACTATATCGGGACGTCGGAAACCACAGCCTCCACTCGGTCTTGGATGGGTTGAGCCTGAGTCTGTTCCTCCCCATCCAGATCCGTACAGCCTCCAGGCACTGGGACATCACTTTAAGGGCATCATTGGGGTGGTATGATATGACCAGAAAGAGACTGTCCCTCAGATAACCTGGTCCCAAGCCATGAAGGGCTTTAAAGGTGACAACCAGCACCTTGAATTGCACCCGGAAGCAAATTGGCAGCCAACGTAGCTCCTACAGGAGAGGTGATACATGTGCACACCAGGTTCTGTACAAAACCATGTGGAATGCTGCATTTTGCATCAACTGGAGCTTCTGGATGCTCTTCAAGGGCAGCCCCATGTAGAGCACATTGCAATAGTCAAGACAGGAAGTGACTAGGGCATGAGTGACTGTTAATAGGGATTGTTGGTCCAGGAAAGGGCGTAACTGGCGCACAACCCTCAGTTGTGCAAAGGCCCTCCTGGCCATGACTGCCACCTGCTCTTTGAGCAGGTATCATGAGTCCAGGAGAACCCCCAGATTACGCACAGTGTCTGTTTGGGGTAGTACCACCCCATCCAAGACCAAAGGTGGTAATTCTCCCTGAGCCAACGAACGAATCCCAAGCCCAGAGCCACTCAGTCTTGCCAGGGTTTAATTTCAACCCGTTCCCCATCCAGCCCCTAAAAGCCTCCAGGCACTGCAAGAGGGAGGAAACGGCATCACTTAACTCTTTATGGGCCGAGACATACAGCTGAGTATCATCAGCTTATTGGTGATACTTCAGTCCATGGTGGCGGATGATCTCATCCAGCAGCTTCATATAAATGTTGAACAGGAATGGAGAGAGTACCGAGCCCTGCGGAACCCTGCCAAAAACTGTGTCAGAACTTTCAGAAGGAGTAAGCCTGGGAGAACCTGGGCCAATAAAATCAATATCAGGACAACCCATGAAGACCAGCTTATGTTACTCTAGTAGCTCTTCCCTGATAAGAAGAGTTCCCAAAGCTCTTTTCCATACATACACAAAAAATACTGGTAGGGGTTTTGAAAGACATTGACTGTTGACCTCAGATAACATTTTACCTGGCCCACCATGGAGAACAGTTTCAAACCTCTCATTTCTGTAATAATGGTTATACAAAAGGAAAGACAAGCAAAGACAAGCTTTGGAGATAGCTAAGGGCAGGTTTCTTTCCATGCTGCCTTGAGATTCATCTTCCTGTTTTGAAGACATGTCATTAGAGTCTGTATTGCTGCAGGTAAAACAAAGAATATATGTTGTGGATAAATTCATGGTAAATTGCTTTACTCATGCAAAATAAATCCAAGATAGGGAATAGCTTGTGAGGTCTGTGCCAGTATTGTATAAGCAGCTTCAGGCAAGACTGAAGTTTGATCCACCTCTGATAAGAATCTGCTCCAATCGGGCATCACACACTAAGATCCACTCCCTCTACACCCTTTTAATCCTGCCCTTCTCTTGGTTTAGTACAGAATTTAAAGCATGGGAGTCAAGCTATGGACTCTCCTAACTCTGAATTGTTAATTGAACCCCATCTTCAATGAACAAGCTCTCCCAATGCACAGGACAAACATACCTAGGCTACCACAGATAAGCTACTTTAATAATCATGTCTTCTTTCCAAGGAACTTCAGAAATATAGCACTGTGAGGAGAGACAGTGCCACAAAATACCCAATAAAGAATGCTCAGCAATTTCAGTGAACAATCAATCACAAATTCCTTTGTGAGAAGCCATAAGCATGTGGGGATACACATTGACATTGATTATATGGTGGAAGAGCGGAATATAAGCACAATAAATCAACTTTTTAGTTTTACCCTAGGCCTTGAAAAACCTCTGGGCGGTTCTGACAAAAGGATGTTTACAAAGGATTTCACTACTTCATTCAGTCAGTGTGAATCATCTTGTCCCAACTCATGAGTAATAAATTTCTTCCATATATCAACTCAGAAGAAAGGAAGAAAACATAAAAAGATCAGCCAGATGTCCAGCTCTCGTTTTATGTAACTAAAGCAGCATGTAACTCCCTCAGTGTAACTGAAACTTCCTAATCAAATATACAAAACACCTCTCATGTCCCATTCAGCAGCTGTGCCTTAGTGGTGTTTGCAGGCTATAAAATTCCAACTGGGTGGACAATGCCAGATAACCTCAACCCTAGTTTCCATATTATAAGACAAGGTTTGAACCTAAGAACTTTCAAAGGTGCTGCTGACCTAAAAAGTTGCTTCTGGAAGCCCTGCCTCCTACTCTTTTTTTTTTTTTGCCAGCAGCTGGCATTCAGCTCTATACTGATCTGAACATGGAGTTTTATATAGTCATGCAATATATTCGTTGATGGTCCGGCCTTCAAGAATTTGTCTAGCCCTCCCACAAGCCATCTGAACTAAACTTGTGGTAGTGGCACTGAGTTATATAAGTTAATTATGCTTTGTGTCAATAAATGCATTGTTTTGTTACTTCTTACACTTTTTATGGGAGAAAAGCATACCCTTTTTGTTGAAATTAATTGACAACTAAGCTTCAATTACAGCATTAAAGGAATTTACTGGCATCACATTTTTGTGGGTTTTAAACTGTACTTAGCACAAATGTTCTGGGAATGATGTCCATAGCAAATTGCATCCGCTATTATTGGGATAGAGGATATACGTAGTGCACCAAAAAAGGACAGTTATACTGAGTAAAAAGGGAGGGGTGGAGGGAAGGAGAAAGAAAGGAAGGAAGGAAGGAAGGAAGGAAGGAAGGAAGGAAGGAAGGAAGGAAGGAAGGAAGGAAGGAATCGTGTATGTCCATTTAACCACGGGCTTAATGTAGTTTTAGACTTGTAGTTTAACACAACTTGTTATTTAGGTACAGTAAAATTTAAAATCAAATAGGTTTCAGTTCTTTTCCTTTTTTTTCTTTTCAGTTGCTTCATCAAACCATTGTTAATACAAATCATGATTTACAAACTCACTTCAAACCATGTTTTCATATTCTAAGGCAGCAACTGGTCACGACTCTCAGTGCGACCATTAGGCAAGGTCCTGTTATGTTTCCACAATTAGATATGGTGGCTGACCAGCCTTCGCAGCTGTCCTGGGTTTCAGAACAAGCTTTCTTCCCAGCAAGTAATGCCAATTTTCAAAACAGGATCTTCTACAAAATAATTTTAAAAAGTATATTCTATCACTATTATCCAGATGATCTTTTGTCTCATTTTAATTGTATGTTCTTAAGCATTATGGCAATGTTTTTCAAACTTGGCAACTTGAAGAGGTGTGGACTTCAATTCCCAGAATTCCATAGCCACATGCTGGCTGGGAAATTCTGGGAGTCGATATAGGTACAGAGAAACCTTCCACACTTCCAGTTCTGAGCAAATAGAACTCAAACATATAGATTATGTATAGAGCCTCTAATAATGGAAGTAATATTTACATATTATTTAGTAATAGAAGTAACAGGCATCGCTAGTCTTTGCTCAACAAAATCAAAGTTGAGGAAAATCAATGGAAACTCAGCAATATGTGTTGGGAATTTTAAAAGGTAGCAGTAAAAAGTCCTTAACATGTAAAAGTTATTTGGCTTGTAAAAGTTACCAACGAATAGATAAGATAAAAGGATATAAACTTCCACACCTATTTTTTTATATTTGCTGTGAAACTTTTAAAAAGTTTCTGGCATATCTGTTTCCACTGTGTGCTGTAGAATTGTGGGTACTTAATTAGAAAATAAATGAATCCAGGATATTAGTGTCTTCTGTGTAACATAAATACATCCAAAGATGCGGAAATGTAGAAGAAATAGTTCAACATTTAACTCAGCACAATCTCACAATAGAGATTACCATGATCTTGCTCTTCTATCATTGTCTCCTTGAACTTCTGCCATTAACTTATTAAATTAAACTGAATCATTTTATCTTTTACACTCTTATTTGACTGATAAGATTTTTTTCCATAATATTACAGAAGTTCTCAAATGTCTCATCCTGCAACCATTTGATTTGTTTTGTCTTGAATTTATCTAGAATGAAGCTTTTTAGAATGATGTAACCCTAGACATGTCACAATCTTATGCAGAATGGAAAAACCTGCATGCAATGAATGTAAAGAATAGATTTAATTGATTAGATTTGAATTGACAGAAGAACTTTAACATTTGTGACATTTTTAAAGAAGAAACAAAATATCCTTAAATGTAAAAAAAAATAAAATGGCTCTCATGAGGCACTAAAATAACTGACCACTAACTCAATGAAGTAAAACCAGACAGAAGTACTAATAATGAATCTAAACATTAAATATTGTGAATACACAATGCAAAAGCAAGAATCATCTGATTCTTGGAAAAATGAAAGCAATTGAAAAAGAGGAATTGGAAAACAACATGACAAGATAGTTTATTGATGATGCAGGTGAGAGCTTACAAGAACTCAAAGAATCAGTTAGCAACAGACATTCCGAGATATGAGGCGTCTGAGGTGATAAAATCATTGAATATGATAATAAAATATCCCAGAAGGCAAATAATGTTATGACGAGAGTTTCTTTATCTTTAACCCAACAAGATCTTTTAAGGCTTCTTGTTTTCACCTGATATTTGACTCTTAGTTGGTCACCAGCCATTTTTGAGCCTTTGTTTGCACACAGGTAAATTCCAAAATTATTTTCTTTTACAATGATAAAATATATACATTTTTCTTTTTCTTCTGGTCTCCATTCATCATGATCCTAAAGACAGAATCACTCGGTTAAAGGCCTCCGTAAATATTGTCAGAAAATCTTTAGTTTTCTATTAAGGCAACCATCTTTAGATAGACTGTGCATTTAGTCCTGCTCAGTTTAATGACAGCCTTGTATCAAGTCAGAACATAACCAACACTTCAGTATGCTTAGATTCCATAACAACTGCAGATCTTGGAAAGGGAAGAGCTGATATGGAGATAATTTCTGAAAGACAGAAAGTTCATGTCCTAGATTCAAGCCCTGTCTGATGCAATCAATCAACAAGACTGCATACAGGTAAATACTTTTATTTGGCTCGGCATGAGTTCCCTTCTATTCTTATCCATTCTGCAAGCATTTTTTTTCTTCTTGTCAGGCAGATCATTTTCCCTTTCCCTTTTGTCAGACTACAAATTTACAAAGCTTGTTTGCATGCGCCATGCTGGATTTTAATCAAGTTTACAGTGAAAGGAGATAATTGTTGAAGAAGGGGGAAAAAAAACTCCGCACAATTACTTTGCAGCTGACTTCATAAAAAAAAAAAGAACTTTCCCCAATGACAGATGGTTGGTAGCACTTCTCTGCCCACAGCCCTCAGTGAGGCTAAATTAATCACAAGAAAGTGTGTATACACTACCATCTTTGATTTGGGACATGTCTTGTCAATAGCTATGTTTTATTCATCAGAGAAATCGGACCCTGCATTATTTTTTATTCAGTAGAAGGGTAGGAGAAAGGTGCACTTCAATATGGAAGTTTTCTAGATACTCTTCCAAGTTTACAGCTTAAAAAGATAAAAGCAAAAAGTGGTTTGAGAAATAGTATTTAATAGTTTTTTTTTTAAATTTGATTTATATGCCGCCCTTCTCCGGAGACTCAGGGCGGCTTACAATGCGTTAAGCAATAAGTTGAAAGTTATGGATTAATGTTTAAGAGAGCTCTGACTCAGAAGAGGTTTACCAACTGAACTGATCAGAACAGCTGAATTTTTGTATAGCTGCAGCCACAGCTAACTGCAGCAGAATGATCAAGACCGCCTCGGATGGAGGCTATTTATAACTTGGAAAAATTCAGAAAAGGTTTTTCTTGTAACTAGATATAGGCAAATCTATCCAGTTTCATTCAGTTCTTAAAATTAAGTGTGCTTCGTCCTATTTTTGCATCTGTTTGCAACTGTTCTTAAAACTGAGTGAAAATTTGTATAAATTATCTTCCATATTTTTGAATGTATTTGAATGCACATTTCCTAATATATATATGTTTATTACAACTTTATATATACTTTCCCCTCATATACATTGAAGCACAGTTGTTGAGTTACTGCATTGTAACGTTACATTGCAGAACATGATTTTTAACTATGTTCTGGCTTGCTGTACTCATGGTTTTAATAGTATGGATTAGGAATGCTCACATTGTATATAAATGTAATTAATATCTTTCTCTTTTTTAATTGTAATATTATTTGAAGGTCTTTCACCAAAAGATGGCCAGAATTGTCATGCTAAGTAGGGATTGCTGATTGCCTTATCTATTGGATTTTGAAGGAGGAAGTTGTTAGGTAAGTCTAGAGTAGCATTCACCCAATCTTAGTACTTAGTACAGGTAAGTCCTCGACTGACGACCGCAATTTAGCCCAAAATTTCTATTGCTAAGTGAAACATTTGTTAAGTGAGTTTTGCCCCATTTTACGACCTTTCTTGACACACTTAAGTGAATTACTGCATTTGTTAAGTTAGTAACATGGTTGTTAAGGGAATCTGGTTTCCCCATTGACCTTGCTTGTCAGAAGCTGAAGCAGAAGTTGATCACATGACCCCAAGGCACTGCAACCATCATTTGCCAAGGATCTGAATTTTGATCACATGACTATGGGGATGCTGAAATGACCATAAGTATGAAAAATGGTCATAAGTCACTTTTTTTCAGTGCTATTGTAACTTTGAATAGTCACTAAATGAACTGCTGTATGTTGAGGACTATCTGTACTCATACAACCACCATCAACAGTTCCAGCAGATGATTTGATTGTGCATTCAGATACAGACAACCAGCAGAGCTTTCAAACTGCCTCCTCTAAGCCTTTGGGAGGATGCAACTGCTTCAGTGCTTCAAGGAGGATATTATTAATGCCACTGCACTTGGTGAGATGCCTCTCTGGATCTTTATAAAATCACAGTCTGATTTTATAGCAGATGAAGTTTCTGAGTTGTCTGTTAAGACAGCCTCAAGCACCTCTCATTGCCTTAGTCTGGTGTATATGCAATATGTTCTTACTGGACAAAAGGGAGAATGTCTACGACGTGAAAGCCTACTGCTCTTCATTTGTTTGTTTAATTTATATCTCACCTTTATTATTTTTATAAAGAACTCAGGACAGAGAACATGCTTAATACTTCTTCCTTCTACTTTCCCCACAACTACAACAATCCTGTGAGGAGGCTGGGTTGAGAGAGAGTGTGATTAGCCCAAGGTTATCCAGCTGGCTTTCATGCCTAAGGAGAACTAAAACTCACAGTCCCCTAGTTTCTAGTCTGGTGCCTTAATCACTAGACCAAACTGGCTCTGTTTCCCGGTACATGCTGATATGTACCTTATACAATATAAGATATATATTTCTTTTCTAGTATACCCTGATGCAATGGGTGTACCTATTTAAGCTGATCATATTGACCAAGGTCACCATTTCCATTCCTACTGAAAGCTTGGGCATTTAAGATAAATATTTCTTTGCTAAAGAAATATTGTTTACCCTTCCCACCTTTCTTTTACAGACCATCTTCTGTTGTAAGATGTTTGCAGTGAGGAAGTATTGGGTGGACGAAAGAACTAAACCAGCTGATTACCCCGACCCTCCATCATTCCACTTTCCCTAATCACTTGCAAACATATCCTTCTATTGGGGGGGAAAAACAGTTGCAGGATTTGGATATGGTTAGTCTGGAGAAAAGAAGGTGTCAGCGTTCCAAGTAATGCACCCATAGAAAACAAACTCCAAGGCACTCAAGTTCCTCAAAGAACAGTTTATTGAATACACCATTTTGGCACAGACTGGTGAAAGCCGACTCTGGGGTTTCCTGCAGCTTTCACCTAATTAAAAATAAAAGTATTCCCCTTCCCCCCCAAGTCACTGGTCACGCTGTACAATCCAGGTGCTGGCTGGTTACCGGCTCCTCCTCTGGCCAGGCACCTGTGAGAATGTCCTTGGTTCCCAGGGGAAAATTTTATTGTTTTGGCTACAAAACCCCATTTAACTATTTCCGCCCTCCCACTGCTGTGTGGCAACCCTGAAGCTTCCAAGATGGCTTTGGCCAGGCTCACTTCAGGTTGACAGATAGCAGTGTTCCAATAGTTGAGGCATTTCCCAAAGCATCAGAAGGCAAGATAAGAAACAATGGATGGAAATTAATCAAGGAGAGAAGCAGCCTGGAATTAAGGAGAAATTCCCTAACAGTGAGTACAATTAACCAGTGGAACAGCTTGCCTTCAGAAATCGTGGGTGCTTTATCACTGGAGGTTTTTAAGAAACCTCTTGTCTGAAGTGATATAGGATCTCCTGCTTGAGCAGGGGGTTGGACTAGAAGACCTCCAAGGTCCCTTCCAGCTCTATTCTGGTTGGTTGGTTGGTTGGTTGGTTGGTTGGTTGGTTGGTTGGTTGGTTGAAAATGATACATATTTGCTGCTAAATACTTAGTTCTTCCCATTTTCCTCAAAGACTTTATAAACAGAGGGGGACATTGCTCACGTTATAAAGCATTCAATAACTTGGGCACTTGAAAAGTATTGTATGTCTTTATTTATTTGAAGTGACAAGTGTTCTCTAGTGCATAATTGATGTCCAACCAGGTACCTGCAAGATCATCAAGCACAAAAAAAAAATGTGTGCTGCCACTGGAAGCACAAAACAAACTGTTTCCCACACAACACAACAGCTTTGCTATTTGCCATTCATTAAATAAATGAAAAGAGTCAAACAGGTTCAGCAACTGTAGCTAGGAAATATATAGCTTTACTTTCCATTTACTTACATTTTGTAACCTCTTTTATTAAAATGTAAACTTTAAAAGCAGCATTTATCCAGACTCTTCCAAGGGTTTCACACCTGCTCTTGTAGTCAAATAAGCATGGCTTCATTGCTTAGAAGTATATTATTTCTAGAAATGTGATTACCTTCTTTCTTCTGTGTTGTTGATCTAATTGTTATTATGTTTTTGTTTTCTGCCCCACATAAAGCTGTATTTCAGAAAACTATAAAGCTACAGGAAACATGCAAGGTATCCATTGAAGCAGGCTACAGTAAAATTAAATTTGTTATTTTTTTTATTGTTCATTTAAAACTTTCTATAAAGCAAGCTTGTTTTGGAGAACACAGAGTTGGTTGCCAGGACAACTACTTGCATGGCAGGACAGATATTTTAGGACAATTTTGTCCAAATGGTGCCCTGCCGATGTATTAAGCTGCAACATGGCATGGGCCCGGGATACTTGCAGAACCACCTCCTACCGGCCTCCCACCGCCCAGGGCGTTCGCATAGAGCCGCCTTCCTTTGGGTGCCGTCGGCCAGACAATGTTGGCTGGCGACCCCTAGGATGAGGGCGTTCTCTGTGGCCTCTGGAATGCGTTACCCACCGAGCTCCGGACAGCTCCCGATCTCCGCACTTTCCGCGCTGGCCTGAAGACATGGCTGTTCCAGCAAACTCCCTGATCAACTACGAGGTTTTAATTTTAGGGATTTTAATTTTCATATTGGTTTTAGGTGTTATGGTTGTTGTTTTATTTGTGTGAGCCGCCCTGAGTCCTTCGGGAGAAGGGTGGCATATAAATTTTAATAATAAATAAATAAATAAATAAAAACTTCAAAATTACCAAATAATATGATTTGGTGAAATTGTAGAATAAAGTAAATGAATTAAGAGGTATGGAGAAGTAAAATTTGATTCACAATAATACTTCTATAAAATCAGCAGGGTTGGGTTTCAAAATAACAGAATGTCTAATCAGTTTGAATGTTCATATTAATTTTTCAGAATTGAATTAAATGTAGGATTGACTTCCTTAAAATTTAAATATTTTCATTTTAAGAATAATACGATCAATATGTAGAAAGTGTAAAGAATCAGAGCCTGTATACAGATATAGAAATATAGGAAACTCTTCCATTTAACAGACTAATTGGGTATAAGGTTTTATAAAGCAGAAATGTCCATTAAATCCAAATGAGCTTTACACATTTTACATACGCACAAAATAGCAAATGGGATTTTGTATCTGCACAGGAGTATACAATATAAGGACTATTTTGATTATTGCATCCAAATACTGCTAAACTGAAGTATGTTTGGGTCAAGGATTTGTTGTACAATAATTATTCAAATTCAGGACTATAAAACAAGATGACATAAAGCTAAAATTAATGGTCATTAATTAATTTTACAAATAATTGTACATATATTTATATCAGTGCAAAATTAAATGATATCCCCACACTCATAGATATGTTACTCAGGATACTGTATTTGATAATGATATGAAAAGTGTTTTTTTTTTTTGTTTGCTTCTTTTTCCACAAAGAACACCTCACATGGTGAAGCTATTTCTATCTTTAGACCTTGTGTGTTATATTTCAACAAATGGTTTACCTTTCTTAGAACTGAATATTTAGAGAGCATTGCTAACTCCTGATTCCAGAATTTCAGCTGATTCCTGATTTCAGCTGCAGAATACAGATTATTCATATAGAAAGTAGAATCAGTCTGAGTTAATTACAACACAGATTTCTCTCTTGTGCTCATAATATCCTTGTTGTTTCCTCTTTCTTATGCTCTTTCAAAGATTTTTGACCGTTATGCTCAAGTTCTTGGATCTCTGCACATGTGTGTATTTCATCACATATAATGCCACTCCTGTTTCCTTTATGCCCGTGTTTTCTAGTTTTGAGTTTCATCCCATCAGTGTCAATAATGCCTATTGAATCTAGATCTATACTCCATATTCTATGTATTTGTATAGTCACTGGAACCGTAAGGTCATAAATGTGATCTATTACTTCCTGCATCTATATACTCATTATTCAATGCCCCCACATGCTGGGTATCACCCATGGTCCTGTATCCAATGCCTCACTCACTCCATCTGGGGAGGGTGTTCTCCTCCTCCATAAGATTCAGTGTAAAGCCATTTGAATTGGATTCTCAGAGCAGGGGTGCTATTCAGCAGGTTCTGACAGGTTCTGGAGAACTGGTAGCGGAGTAGTTGAGTAGTTCAGAGAACCAGCAAATACCATCTCTGGCTGGCCCCAGAGTGGGGTGGGAATGGAGATTTTGCAGTATCCTTCCCCTGCCACGCCCACCAAGCCACGCCCACAGAACCGGTAGTAAAAAAAAATTGAATTCCACCATTGTCTCAGGGTATCTTGCACAGACATTCTTCCCAACTCTTTAAGGTACGATCTATCTAGAAGACCGTACCAGTGACCACTGGCACTGTCAGCATATTCAGTTGTTCACTTTTGTTTTTTCTCTTTTCCTGGGCCACATCCTTGACTAGAAGCAGTGAGGAAAAAAACTCTTTGTGCCCCCTTCCCCCAGCATCTTCATTCTTCTACCCAGCACTTATAGTCCCTTGCAGCATCTCCAAGAATATGCTGTATTATTTGGCTTCACTGATCCTTTAATACCTCTTTTCCCCATCAAAGCTGGATAGCAATTCCTAGTTGCTTCAAGTAACCAGTTCACTATGGTAATATTCATTAATCAATGGAAGCCCGAGTGTTGCTTAATACAGAATAAGTGACTGCAAGTATGGATAGAATTGTTAGCACTCATTTCTCTGAACCAAGAGGAAGCCTTTTGTGCTTTAAGAGCACAGCCCATCTACAGGCAAGGCACAAGTAAACAAGCCTTTGTAATACATAGACAAGGCCAACCATAAAGCAAAATGGAAGTGATTTATGGGGATCAAAAAAGAAAAGAAAAGTCAGTATAAAGGCAAGTTCCAACAGCTAAGGTTTCTGCTGGGAATTTGAATAGGCACCACTACTCTCTTAATGGTAATAAACTAGTCTGGATTGTAAATTCTTGGCCAGATTTTCAACTGATATAAATTGGCATCATAACTTTCTTTTAAATGAAGGTGTCCTCTTAAGCAATTATAGTTCTTGTTTTTTACATTCAGGACTACCACGTGGTAGATCCTTCTGGAGAACAGAGAATTTCAGAATGAGGAAAGTGGGGTTGTATTAAGAATTAGAAAATCAGGAAGCCAGGCCTACTTCTACATCTATTCGTCTAGCTCTCCTCATGATGAGCAGTACATGAATATAGCCTGCCATTTCCAATTGTCCATATTCCTCTTTCTTCTACTGAAAAGTGTCATTTGACAACATTAAAGGAATTCAAAATGGTTGTTGCTAAACAGCTTTCCGTAGCACCCAGTAGGCCTACAGCTGTGAGAGAAGAGAGACTATTGATATGGAAGGAAGCATTTTGCTGTTTCCACCTCCTAACCTTGAATTATATTGAGGAGCTTCTGCTTGGGCAATACTTCTAAAAGAAATTCTGAGGCTCTTGATATGAAGAGTATAAAATTTCTTGAAGTTATTTTCTCAATTACTTCACAGTTGTTTGCACAATGGCTCCGATAAGCATGCATGTAAGAAGATGAAATTCCAGTTCATTCTTTCTTGTATGGTTCCATTGGGATCATTCTTTCTTCTAATCCTAAAGTCCTTGAAATCTGATTGCAAGAAAATAAATCCTTGGCCTATAACATTTGAATAACCTTGCATATTATGGTTGTGTTTGCAAACTCCACGACATTGGAAAAATCACCAGTCTGAGCATCTGGGATCACATATATCACCTACTTCAAGGAGCACTCGACTAGACTTAAATGTTAGCTGTAAAGTATTATCTTTCATTTCGCTACCTCAGCTTAATACCTGATAATTTCATGCATGTTTGCTCAAAAGTAAATTTTACTGCATTTAATGGAACTAACTCAATTTAATTACAAGAATAGATACATATTCATACAGATCTATTGAAAGTATTATTGGATTGCTTTGCTGAAAATTGATGGCAAATTTTATTTTTAATAAAAGTTAGAGTAGAAAGGGATATATTGAGACTGTACAATCCAAAGCTCATCTTCTCTAACTTAAAGTTCTCTGAAATAGCACCAAAATAAGGCAATGTTTTTGGACCTGCCCACCTGGTGGAATCATAGCATCATCAGCTTTACTTCTGGAAGGAAGGAAGGAAGGAAGGAAGGAAGGAAGGAAGGAAGGAAGGAAGGAAGGAAGGAAGGAGGAAGGAAGGAAGGTAGGTAGGTGTTGGCCACAAACACCTTTGCCCACTCCTGAACTACAGCCTTAATCCACATTTCTTTAGCAGCAAATGCAGGAATACTTCAAACCAATGTTTTCATATGCACATACTTACACATAGAAACAGCCTACAAGTAGGTGCAACTCCCACATTTTTCTAAACATCTAAACATTCCAAGTACATTCCTGGTGGTTGGCAGCAGAACTGATAAGAAATTCCACCAAGGTTTCTTTAATGCCACAATGCCTGTAATGCTACCTTCATCTATCACCCAGTAGAGGTCACTACAGAATGAGCAATGAAAGTGAAATTCCTTGAATGAAACATTTAGAATGCAATAGAGCAGGTCTTACTTATAGTTTTGTTGTAACCTCCTTCAGAAGCTCATTAATTAAACATCAGTTCCAATGATGCTGGTAACACAGTGTCCATTACAAGTAATGAATCATTTGATCTTGTGTGATTAAAAATAAAAATAGATTAAATTTATGTTAACCACTTTAAAATTTTCCCCAGAAGGTATGTATTTTGTGGAATGCGAAATAGGTATTAACTGTTATCAAAGAAATTATTCAGTGTGTATAATATATATTGTGTGAGCTCATATCAGGGTAGAAATCAAGACACTGTGAGATTTAGCCCTGCTTTAGGCATAAAGCCAACTAGGTAATTTTGGGCAGGCTCTCTCTTTCAGCTCTAAGAAGAAGAAGGCAATGGCAAACCACTTCTGAAAAATGTTGCCAAGGAGCTGCATCAACTTGTCCATGTAGTTGCCAGAAGTCAAGACTGACTTGAAGGCACAAAGTATGCTACATATAACATAATGTAATGTAATAACATATTTATGTATGTTAATATAATACATAATATGTATTATAATATAAATAATAATATAAAACAATCTCCAGTGTCTCTTCTGTTCCAAATAATAGATATGAGCCAAGTTCAACACAATCTGAGCCAAGATTAGTTTAGAGACAGGAAGGTGTGTGCGTGGAACGATAGAATACCTGGCAAATGAAACAAGATTATATCTACTTTCAGCAGGAACTAACCAGCGAAGTGCCATCTGATGGGTCACCCAATGTCTTTTCTCCCCAGCATCAGCAGTGTGTATGTCCTTCATTTAACATCCTTCATGAAGTTCCAACATACTGCTGCTCATAGGCATTGTAGGAAATTAAAAGCTGGTGGAGGGCTTGCAACCATGTGCCCCAAGAGTAACAAAAGCACTGAAAATGTCCAAAATGCCGGAAACAGTGTCAGCCATGGCCTATAATTAGTTATATCTAGTGATACTTAGTTGCCTCTACCTTTTCATTCTTCTCTTTACCTAAGGTGACTTCAACTGAGTCAACTTAGAACTCAACTTTTATTTTAATTCTTAAAATATAGGCTGTGATCTTTTCTTAATGTTTTGATTACTGTTTAATTGAATCCAAGGGGGCTTAATCTCAAGGCCACACTTGGTTTTACATGCAAACACTAGTATTTAAGTACCAACAACTACTATTTCTTGGCTGAAACAACCATATTCAGACAATATTCTCACTATTGCCTTTTTGAGGCAGGGAGAATTCCTATGCTTTTGGAGTCCATCATGTACTTGGGAAGAATTATCTTGATTCCATGCTTGCTCTATGATTTAACAAACAAACAAACAAAAAGCTTACAAGCAAAGAATAGTTTTTAATATCACTTTTGTTTGGAAGCATGCTTACCTGGCCAGAAAAAGGGAAAGGGAAAGATTCTGCAGGGGAGTAAATTAAAAAAAAAAAAGGCAACTGCTTTTGAATTGGCAACCCTGGCAACCATTTTCAAGTGTGCCTTCATCATGTTTTTAAAATTGGCAGGTTATCTGCAAGGTCCAAAAGGTTAAGATTCACACTACAGAGGGTGAGGAAGAAGTATTGCAATACTTCTATTGCAACTAGGTTGCAATAGAAACATTGCTCGTCATGTCAACTTAAATTCTGTTTTCGATATAGTACATATTAAAGTATACCACTATATGCCATTTCGTCTAAATGTTTGGGCTCATTTACAAGTTTTGGGATCTAAGAAGTGGACAGATTATTGTATCTGTTTGGTCTACCACATACTTTAACTTAGATTTAACATGGAATAACAGGGTTAGAACAGACCTTGGAGGTCTTCTAGTCCAACCCTCTGCTTGAGTAGAGACCTTATCATTCCAGACAAAGGTTGTTCAAGCCAGGTTCAAGGTTTGCATTTAATATATAACACCTTAAACAACTTGAGGTTATGTTGCAGACTATGTTCCTTATGTCACATAACTATGTTTATCTAGAGGGATCTAATTTTTCTTGAGAGACTTCACATTCTAGAAGTTTTTGTCAGCCTCTATGATGCTTGCTTGCTGTCGGCTGCCATAGTAATGGGAGGGGGGAGGTATAGGTATTTGGGAGGGGAGAAGTGAACTGGTAGAGATGTCTCGTGAAAGAGAGGAATATTCTCACCGTCTTTGGCGCAGCTGAAGAGAGTGCTGATAGCCAGACAAGGTCAACCGTTCTGGCGTACCAGATAGATGGCACCATCTGAAGTTGAACCTCACATGACACCTCGTGGTGCTGGAGATTGGACATTCAGCTAGGGTCCTTGGGGGCAGGGATTTGGGAATGATTTCAATATGTAATTTTCGTGCCTTTTGCCTCAGACCTTGCTTTCTTTTCATTGCATTCAGTTCATGCTCAGTAAAAGTACCTTTCTCTACAAACATGGAGTTGGGGTTGTCCTTTCTTGAGTTTTGAATGGAGGTGCAAATCACAGTTTTATTCCAATACTACAACAAAACAGTCACGAATATCTAGTTTTCCCATCACCTCCTTTCAGAATCTGTCCTATACTTTAATCTCTTTTGGCAGAATCATATTTGCTGAATAGAAATGTTGAATGCAGAACACTTCTCTGAGGGAATATTAATTATATTATAGTAGAAACAAATAATGCAGCTTTTAAAGTAAGGGTATTAACACGAGCTTCTCTCACTCTATACATATCCTGTCTGTGGTTATAAAATATTTTATCAAACACCTTTAAAAGCAAACTTTAGCCATTAGACTAATTCAGGACTATGGGGTTGGATCATTGTTTGACCTTTGTAACAAATAGTGTGATATAGATGAGGGAAAGGGTCTTCCCATCATGTTCCATTCCATGTTTGGCACTTGGCTTGCAGTTGGTTAAAGTAATCTCTGTATTTAAGAGACAAATGTATTTTTCTCCCCTTATGTTTTAGGCTTCATCAGAGGCTTCTTCAAGAGGTAATTTGGAAGCAACCTTTTCTAGTTGTATTTTTAAATAAATTGAGTTATTTCAAATGCAATGAATGTCTGTTACCATTTCCTGCAGTAGTGGGTTCCACTTACCTTCGCTACAGTGGTAGCAAGTCCTCCCTGATTTGTCACCTGTTTGCTGCCCGCTCATGCACAGTGCGCGCCAAATGCATTTTGTGTGCACGCGCATGCGCAGTACACGCCAAACATGTGCTGCGTGTGGAAAAAGGAGGCTTGGGAAGGTAAGTAGAACAGCAAGTAGGGAACAGCTGTGCCGCACAATTTAGATTCACTAGAAAGCAGGATTTCCTGCTTTCTAGCAATTTTAAATCACGCGGCACAACTGATATTCGGAATTACCGGTTCAGACCAACCGGTAGCTTTTTTTTTACTACCGGTTCGCTGAACTGGTAGCTTTTATCACTACCAGTTCACCCGAACCGGTGCGAACTGGTAGGATTTCACCACTGCTTCACTACCGGTTTGGAATTGTGAGCGCACGCAGCGTTTCTGTGCATGCGCAGAGCGTCTGTGATGATGTCCGGGTGGGTGGGCGTAGTCTCCCACACCACCACTACTGGTTTGCATGAATCAGGGTGAACCAGTAGAAATCCACCACTGATTTACTGGTAGATGAACTAAGACCATATTCTATATTTAAGACTATTATTTTGGTTCTGAGCATTTTATTCTTAAATAAAAGAATATGCCATTTAATTATTCATTATTCTTTTAGCATTTTGCTTAGGTCAAGAGCATATCCTCCAACAAGGACTACTATTAATTCAAATCTCCAACAATATCCATAGAGGCCTAGGGCTGACTTTGGCCCTGCTTACTGCTGCTGGTATTCCCTGCCATTCTCAATAGAGCTCTTTCAGGCCACTTGACCTGCATGACCAAGACTTCAACCTTGAGTACAGATTGAGCTATAACACTTGATAGTTCAAAATTATCCACCACAGAGAAACTCTTACCAAATCTATTACAAAATACCGTAGGTATGTGTCCTAATCCAGTTTACTGCCTTCCATTTTGAAACAACAAATGATGATCAACCTTTCTCAATCTGCTTGATAGAGATTTCTACAAAGTTGTATTCTTGGTTTTGCAACTAGGTTTCTAATCCTAATTGCAGCAAAAATATAAGGCAGCCTCCTTGCAGCTCTCAAGCCTCTCAGTTAAAATGAATATCGCCTTGGTGACAAAACAATGAACTAATTCTGTGTCTATGCAGACTGATTCCAAGCACTTGCCATTCCTACCTTCCTTCCTCTTTTTTGAGGTATTTGATGTTAAAATAGCTGATTGGTACTGAAATAAATTTTTTGGGGACATATGCTTTGAAAATATATAAGTAATGTTAAATAACTTTAACAGACAGAGATAAAACAAAACAAAAAAGCATGCTATCGCTATGAGCCACATTAACAAACCATAAAATTAGAATGCCATTTTGGTGACAGTAGTCAGTGGTAGAAAAAAAGAGAAAAGTTCAGGAGTCTAAATTGGGCAAGAGTGCATTTTTTAAAAAATCATTGCCTGTCTACTGCAAATATGCCTCATCATCTGCTTTGTGCTCCTCCCAATGAAGCAAAATGCCATGCACATTGTGGAGTAAAAAGTGATCAGTGAAGATAATCAATCTTTTTTCTAAACAGTGCCACTGGAATGATGCCATACCATGTGAGCACTGTGGAAAAACAAATGGCAGCCAACTACACTATTTCTCTCACATTCTCCCCTCACCTATATCTGTTGATGCTTTCAAATCAGTCTTGGCGCCGGACAACTTCATGGACAACTTCATGGTGTTTTCTTGGCACCTTTTTCAGAAGTGGTTGACCATTGCCTTCTTCCTAGGGGATGAAATTAGTGACAGATCATTGTGGAGGAAATCTGTCTCATGGTCACTAAGAGTTGGCAGTGATTTGACAGCACATAATCAATCTGTCATTGAATCTTTCTAGGGAAGAGAAAAAATGATCAGATCAAAGTTACCCAGCTAGCTTCATCCCTAAGACAGTTCTCAAACACATGGTCTCTCTGCTTCTAGCCCAGCACCTTTAATCATAACAGCAAATAAGCTTTCTATTTCTATCTCTATACCTAAATACCTGTCTATATGCCTGCAATTTTACTCTTTCAAAATAAAATAAAAATCTGTCCACAATTCTTTACTTGTAACTGGAATAGCAATTTTCTTCGTTCAAGCTATCTCTTTTTGATTTAACCTGATTTGTTAAGGAGACATCTGCTATATGCCATTTATGTTAAGTTTGACTGGAGATTTCTGATGAAATTCCAAGTCAACTGTATGATCACTATATACTTGTAAGATGATTGACTGATTGATTTTACAGAATGTACAGGCCACTTCAATCAGAACCAACTCTGAGTAGCATACAATTTTTCCTGAATAAGTCCAAATAAAAACAACACAAAAGAAAATATAAAACTACAACATAATTAATAAAATCATCTATATAAGACCCAAGGATGAAATATAACCAGCACATTCCAGTTTCTCAACTGACAAAATTAACACCTTGCAAATGCTCAAGGGAAAACCAAATCATTCAGTCCCCAGGGCCTGTTTAAATAACCAGATCTTAATGGCCTTCCTAAAAGCCAGAAAGGGAAGGAGTTCGTGAAATGTCTTGGGGAGCAGGGAATTTCCATGAAGTAACACAATATTCTCAAAGGTCTGTTTCCTACGTGACAAGGACAGAGTTGTTATGACCTTAGTAGAGCTTCAAATTCATGCACTTTAGAATTCAGTTCTCAAACCACAATGAAGCTATTGGAATTTCCAGGCTGCCATTTCACCTCAATGATGCCTTGCCTACCACCAATAAACAATTATGTAAGGCAACAGGAGGGCATAATTTCATGATGAACAGGCTTTTCTAAAATGGCCAAATTTCTTCTCCCCATGTCTGCAATTTTTCCTATATTGAGAATTACTCCCTTAAGACTCATCAGTTTCAACGCTGAGTTGGGAATGCAGCGTAGTCAATGTCTTCAGCATTGTCAAGGGGGAAGCAGTAGGTTCACATATTCCAGCAGGCAGTTCTTTATTTACTAAGCGATGACTCACAAGCTGGGAATATATTGAAGCAGTTTTCCATATTCCTATAATTGGGTTTTCATGCCATTTATACCAGTGATACTGGCAGAGGGGTGAGAATGAATCACATGATCAGGAAGATTTCTGTGATTGCAGTCATGCAGCGGGATACTTAAGTTCAACTACTGATGTGTAACTATATTTCCAGCACGCCAATCACAATATTTGGCTTTTGAGCCTTTGTGTGTGTGTGTGTGTTGTACATGTATACAAGCTTTCCTGGCTTATACTGCAGATGACATCCAAGTTGTGAGTTGATTTGCTGTATCTTAAAGACATTCTGTAGACATTATTCAGGTAAATGGTACTTTTTCTACTTGAATTGCTATGATAACAAGCTCTACTAAGAGGCAGGTTAATTATTGATTAAATTAACAACTGTGGAAACATGTAGTCCATGAGAACAAGTAACTGCCTTTTCCAAATGCATGTGTATGTCACTAACCACTTAGAGCTTTTGATTCAACTTCTACCCCACACAAAGAGGTTGCTAACAACATCTTATTTCCAATAACAGTGTATTCCAACGGCATCAGAGGCTTGTCTGCTGACTGCAGGCAAGTTATTTAGGAAGCCAAGTCTGGTTCATTAACCTTTAAAAAACATGGTTTTATGGCTGGATTGAGAGGGAGCTACATGTGGTAAAGATGTAGATGTAAATTTACTACACTGTTTGGTGGCAGAGATATTCTGAAAGTATGCAAGGATGAAACAATTGTGTGTTCTTTCTTTCCTCAGTAAAATGTCTCAAATACTTCAAAACATGCCAGGATCTCCTCAGATGCAAACTTTCCTTTGCAGAACCTGCTGAACTGCTTGTGTAACCAGACATGGCCCCATGGTCATTCCAATAATTGTGCTCAAGGAGCATCTTTCTGTAAAGAGCTCCACACTGCTGTTACACAGAGGATTTTGCTTTGAAAAGAATTTAAAAAGGGGGGGGGAGGAAACCTCTTGAGCTGTATAGATATAGATACACAGATATATATTTATGGGAATGAATGAACATTAACCAGACTTAATTCTTGCAAGTGCTTGTCTTGCCATGGATCTGCTGGGAATGAAAATCCAAAATGTGTTTTTAGTGAGATGTATTGCCAACATTCTTTTACATATAAAGTGAAGTAGTTGCCTCATGATTTCATGATCAAAATTCTAGATTAAAGTTTTAAAATTTATTAATTAATGAAAAAAGATCTTTAATGTAATTCAAAACAAAACATATTTAGGACAAACAAATCTGAATTTTTTTCCTTCCCAGGAACAAAATTAGAATAAGAAATGTGAACCAAGTTGTAAATAAACTGTTGTTCCAAAAATGCTTGCCAATGTTGCATTTTTTAAAAAAATCTTGTTCATACCACAGGTTGTTGTGATTATATTTGTATTGTGAGCAATTCTGAAAATTTTTGAAAAATGACCTTATTTAGGAGAAGGAAAACCAATGACAGCATTCCATGTAATAAAAGAGCTTCATAAAAATCAAGATTTCCTGTTACAAAAAACTACTATGGATGAAAAGGGGAAATGGTGTAAGTCAGAAAACAAAGGCTCTGACATCCGGTTGCCTGTATTTCGAGATTTAATGTGAATTCTGAGATGATTCAGATTCCATGTAATAGACATTTACCCACCTGGTATTTTTAACATGTGTAAGTCTGTTTAACTGTTTAATTTATATTCTTTCAGTTAAAATACTATTAAAGTTTGGAACAGATACTTAGATAATTAGATTTGATTCTGACATTCCATTCAGGACCATCCTTAATATTTGAGTACAATGAAGCAGATACTTCAAATAGTGGAATAATTGGAATTGTTCCACTGCCAGGAACAATTACTGAAGTGTGTCTATTCCACCTTGCTTTCCTAGATGCGTTGCTGCCTCTGGTACCACTATATAAGATTTCTCAGAATCAGTGCTCAGGTGAGCTCTGGTGCTGTTTCTACTAAGGCAGGTGAGTCCAGGAAGGACCATGCAAGAGGAGAGAATAAGTAGCAAGGGACAGCAGTAGCAGGAAGGGCAGAGGGGAGTTGGCAGATCCTCTTCCTGTCTCAGGGGGAAGTATTCCTAGACTGACCATACTCAAACTAAGTCCAGCACTATAAAAAGGGAAAAGTGTGAAGGGGGGAAGGGGAGGAAGGAGGCTGAAATAGAAGACATGGAGGAAGATCAGAGTGTACATGTTACACTACAAATGATAGAAAGAAAAAGTGGAACTGAACAAGATTGGGAGGCTGTGCTTGAGCAAAAGGTTTATAAAGCTCTTTCTGGATCAGACTAAAGTTCGGAAATATGTATACTCCACTGCTTCAATAGATCCGAGGTAATATTCAAGACAAGGAAAGTAAAGTGGCCAATGTGAATCAGTTTGGAAGTTGTGGGTGCTCCATCACTGGAGGTTTTGAAGAAGAGATTGGACAGCCATTTGTCTCGAATGGCAAAAAGTCTCCTGCTTGAGCAGGGAGGCGGACTAGAAGACCTCCAAGGTCCCTTCCAACTCTGTTATTGTTATTCTGGTGTAGCGATTAAGGCATCAGACTAGAACCTTTGAGTTCTAGTCCTGTCTTAGGCACAAAACTATCTTGGTGCCCTTGGGTTAGTCACTTTCTCTCATTTCTAGGAAGGAGGGAATGGCCAACCACTTCTGAAAAAACCTTGCCAAGAAAACTGTAGGGACTTGTTCAGACAGTCTCAAAGAATCAGATACAATAGGGTGGGGAGATGGGCAATATCTTGATACAAGAAAACTTCATCTGTATCCTCTTCCTGCCCAAAAAGACCCCTTAAACTCTCACATTTTAATGGTCCCTGTCTTTGCCTTCATATTTGGGTCTGTGCTTTTGCCATCCTCTACCTTTTATTCTAGTTTAATATCCTCTAAAGAAGACTAGTGAGGTACCTATTAAATGCTTCCTTTCCAGTGTTTGTAAGAACATCTCATCTCATCCCAAGTGCCTTTTATAAAAGTAATATAGACCAGAACCCAAACCCTTCTTGAAGACACCATTTTCATAGCTAGTTTTTGAATTCCAGGATCCTGATTTGTTTTGTGTCTTGAACTTTTATTCTAGGAATTGATTTTAAAAGTATCTGTTCCCATTTCCTTCATCTTCCTCAAGGCCTTACAGTTTCCTTTCAAGGTTATTTTTGCTATGTGATTCATTCACATAGGATCAATTAGAAAAGACAATTGGTCGGCTTTAGAACATCCTATATGCAGGTACTTGGAAGACAATTAAACTTTCCTCATGTCGTACCAAATTCCACACACAGCTGTTCAGTTCCCCTTAGAAAGGAATCAACCCACCTCTTCTTCCTCAGCAGGGCTCTTAAATTTCCTTAAACCATGGGAAATCAAATGTCTTCTACAATATTTCATGGCATAGTTTGTTCAGGTGGCTGTGAGGAAGATCCTTGTACCTGATTTTATTGACACTGAGTGGTTCCTGATCTTCCTCCTTTGGGTCACATGCTATCTATGTAATTAGCCCTCTGCCAAAAGAAGGTTTTCTTGTTCCTTGGTGTTTGCTTATTTCTCTGCCTCTCCTGGAGAGCTTCAACTGTTCTGTATAGGAATGTCTATCTGTTTCCATTTTTTCTGCTCAAGCGAGCATGCTTCCAAACAATGGTGATATTAAAACCTAATCTTTTCTTTTGTAGCAACTTTCAGTCTTCTCACTTCTCCTCCAATAAGGAAACAAGCTTGCCCTTGCAGCAGATGTAGTTTTGGCCCTGTTCAGGAAGGAAGACAAATATTGCACATAATTTGCAGATCATAATGATGCTTCCTTTGCTGTCCATGTTACTGGATTCTTGCCTGACATCTCCTCTACCTAATTCATTCTGTTTGCTCCCTGGATGATCGTTCTGCTTAAAACTCACAGAAGATTGCTCACAGGATGAGGACTAGCCTGGACTAAAAGGAGGAGGTGGGGAAAAAATGGAAAAGAAGGAAAAAAACACTCCTTACAGAACTCCCTTGTCAAATCGTTTGTTCTTCCATATTGACAATCAGCAGCAGTTATCAATCAGTCAACCAATCCAATCAGCAAAAAAAGGAACCCTGGTGGCACAGTGGTTAGAGTACAGTACTGTAGGCAAACTCTATCACAACTTGGAGTTCAATCCTGATGGGGCTCAAGGTTGACTCAACCTTCTTCATTTGGAGATTGATAAAATGAGGATCCAGATTGTTGGAGGCAATTTGCTGACATTGTAAACCACCCAGAGAGTGCTGTAAAGTACTATGGGATGGTATATAAGTAGAAGTGCTATTGCTGCCTCTCTTCCTAATTGGGTCTTACTCTCTCTTTGGTTCTCTTTTCTGTACTATTTTTCCCAACCCCCTTGCCAAATTTGGTTTTGTTCTCTCTGATCATTCAATCATATAGTTGTCCTCTCCTCCATCTTCCCTGAGTCTCCACACCACCCAATGTCAAGTTGGCGCTCGGGGCTCAGGACCCCAGACAGCACCCCAGTGATCAGAGACCTGGTTGAAGTTTTAATGCAGATTCAGGTTAATGTCAGGGTTCCAAGTAACACCCCCAATGAAAGACGACTCTGAAGCTAGAAGTTCCTCAAAGTTCCATTTTATTAGAGATGCCATATTGGCACATCTGGGAAAACCCGAATCTGAAAGCTTCCGAGTTTTCCCCACCCAAAAGAAAGTCCAAGTCCCTTCCCCTGCACCCACATGTCCATCACATGGTCCAATGAATGATTGTCCCAACTGGAGATGCCTCCCCGTCATGCCACTCCAGGTGCAGGCCCGGATGTCCTTGACTCTCAGAGAAAGGAATGTTATTATGACTAAATATCTCCACCACTCTATGAAATCCCCCCTCCCAGTTTCCCACAGTAGTAAGTGTGGCAGCCCTTATCTCTTTGCCCTTAAGTTTTTCCTAAACATAGAGTTATAACTTTTCTGCAAAACCAGCATTCCATGTAAAAGTATTAAAGGTTCAGCTGGAACAAAATGCAGCAGCATTTATGGATGCTTGTTGTTCAGCACATGTAACACCATTGCTGCACAAGCTGCACTGGTTACCAGTATGCTTCTGGATTCAAATCAAGGTGCTGGTGGCTACTTTCAATGCCCTTTGTGGCTTGGGGCCAGGTTACATACAGGACCATCTCTCCTAGTGGTACCTATTCATCTGGTTGGATCCAGCAGGAAAGGCATGTTCCAGATCTAGTTTGTCACAGAGTGCATCTGGCAGGACCCAGGAAGAGAGCCTCTTCTGTCATGGCACTGGCATCCTGGAACATCACTCTCTCAAATGCAACAAATAAATAAATTCCCATGTCAAGAAAATATATCTACTTAATCTGACAGGACAGTGGAGCGTAAGCAGGACACAGGATGAATTGGGAGGGGACACTGTCAATGTGCCCCCAAGCACCCTGAAGATCAATACTAAATTAAATTTTAAATGTCTAAAAATATCCCAGTTGATGGGATGGGATGGGATGGAGAATCCACCAAACATTGTCTGTCCTACATTAAAGCAGTAAGTATAGCCCCATCTGCATGCCTTCTTGATCCTTTCTGCTCATCAAAGAAGTACAGCAATGTTTCTCAATCTTGGCAACTTTAAGATGTGTGGATTTCAACTCCCAGAAGATCCAGATGCTCATGAGATTGCAACAAAGCATTAGTTTTATTGTATCTCCTTTTTTTTTTTTAAATTTGATTTTATATGCCGCCCTTCTCCGGAGACTCAGGGCGGCTTACAATGCGCTAAGCAATAGCCTTCATTCTTTTGTATATTTATATAAAGTCAGCTTATTGCCCCCACAACTGGGTCCTCATTTTACCTACCTTAGAAAGGATGGAAGGCTGAGTCAACCTTGAGCCTGGGGAGATTCGAACATGCAGTAATTGCAGGCAGCTGTTCTTAATAACAGGGTGCTTTAGACCACTGTACTACCAAGGCCCTTTTATCTCCACTCACCTGGATTGTTGCAGCCCAGACCTGATAAAACTACATTTTACTGTTCTCATTAAATTGTTTGTAATTGTAAACAATGATAGAATTATCAGAAGACAACTTGGATTTAATTTACAGATATAAACATTGTATATCTCTATTTTATAATTGTTATAAGGAGAAGCTGATCAGAATTTCAGTAAAATATAGGAAAATTCAAGATTTTAAAAATAAACTTAATTTATTTTTATTTCAAAGTTTACAACTGCCCACAACTGCCCACAAATGAACATTTTTATGAGGAGAGCATTTTAATAATAATAATTCAATCTGATGGATTATTTTACTGTTTGGAGGGGAGAGATATTATGCTGTTTGAACTTTTATGAGTGGGGATAAACACACGGTATATTTCTTCAAGTCAGCTTTCTCTACTGAGGCTGTTTGGGGGCAAACAATTCCTTCATGCTAATATCTATTGCAATTCACAAGGGGTTCTTGTGCCATCTGATAACAGACTTCAATAGCCATTTAGCTGCCACAGCTGGCCCTTATTTTTAAAGTTCAAAACTTTCAAATACCAAGTCTACAATTTGAGGGCAGAATTACCTCTGATTATTCTTTATCTTGTATCTTTCTCTGCTGCTCTTAAATAGCATTGTTCTTTGTGCAAACTAGTTTAGACTTGGTGGGGAAGGGAAGGTCTACCCACCAGGCTCCTTGATGCCTGCTTCTCCCACCCCCGTCCTTGGTGAAACTACATTTCAAAAGGAAATCTTGATATAACCTCCACAACAACTGTGGCCAATAAAGTTCCCACCCAATGAACTAACGCTGCAACTAGGAAAATATATTGTTTTAAAGAGGTCAATATATAAAACTCCATAGGGCTTTCTTTTATTTCCCCCTCCCTCATCTACAAGATGCAACTAGATTTTATTGAAACAATCGGCAAACAATTCAGTCAACAATATTCTTATCCTAAACGGTAGTTATCAGCAGAGGCAGCTGTTACAATCTTTCATTGGAGTACTTTAAAAAGCTCACAGTCCAATTCAATAACGTATTGTTTGGGTAGCCGTGTTTGTTTAGAAGTAAATCACTCATAAATGTGTAATTTCCTGCTGATACCTAATAGCGTTTGGTGACAGGAAGCCATTTAGAACAGGCTGAAATGCCAAGATACGCCATTCTCAAAATTCACTCCAAAGTTTGACTTCAGCCTGAGTAGGACAGCCACACTTTCTCCAACCTAAAATTGACATGTAAAGGTAGCCCTTATTATAATGACTGTTTCTGATTCTCAGCTCAGTATGAAATTAGAAATGTGTCACATTCACTGTTTTTTTGGTTGCATATAGACTTGTTATCAATAACAAACTGATTTTTATTCAAGGTGCAAGCAGTAATAGGCTCGTCCATCTTCCTGGATATACTGCGGATTAAAATGTTGATTAAAATTTGAGCCATGTTGCTGGCGTGGCAGAGTTGCTGCTGTGGACAAGGTTGACAAAGACAGGAAGGCACCAGATTGTCTTTGTCAAACCTGTGACTTAGAAGATAATATGGCCTTAACAGGTAAGATGGGAGAGAGCTCTTTGCATGGAGTTATGAGCCATTGTGGCATCAACAGCTGGCAGGTCAGACTTTGGCATCTTATGTGCATGCAGTTTTTGAAGATTATTTTGTGAGCGCCAAGAAGCCAAAATATAAGAAGATAAGGGGAATGGAGAAGAAAGCAGGGAAAGCAGAATTTTGCACACTTAGATTAAAAAGACTAGTCTTGTTATGAACTTTGTTCTGAAGTCCTGCACTGCTTTTTCCAAAACATCTGCACGTAACTTCCAAAAATAAATACAGCCAAACACACAAATAACATTCTGAACATTCAGCTAAGCATCCTGAGTATCCAATTGAATAGAAAAGCAGGACATGGACTGACTAAATTCATAAACTATTTCATCATGATCTATTTCATATGTTATTTATTTATGCATTACACTGCCGTCCTGCCTGTTTCCCCAGAAGCTCAAGGTGCAAACATAGTATTTCCTTCCCCCATCTCCATAATAACAATATGAGAGATGGGCAAAGAGGTAATGCAAGAGCCAAAGCCTCACAGAGACTTTCCATCATTAAATACAGACCTGAACCCAAGTCTTTCAGTCTTGATCCAACTATTACATCACACTGGTTACAGCAGATTCTATAAACTGAATTGCTTTCTCCTGGTAACTAGGAGGGCCACATGTAGTGGTTGGCAGAGAACAAACTGACCATTCATCTGGTTTCAAGAAAAGGAACATAATAGAAGGAGCAGGAGCAGGTTCAAAGTTCCCATTAAGAGAGCACAGTTTACATGGAGAAGAAGGTGTCACATGGTCAGAATCAGATAGATCCTCTTAACTAAGATAAATGGTCCTGCATTTCTTTGGAAATTAATGCAATAATTTTAAATTTTTTATTTTATATATACATATATATCAATTGGCATATGCACATTTATGCAAATCTGTATCTTTTTTTTTTTTTTAGGGGAAGTTATGATACCTCAATGGTCCCCCTACTGATAACCTGACCAATACGATAAAAAATAATAATAATCACAGTATGTATGTTTTTGGTTGTCTTTATTCTGTTCGACAATCATGATATGAAATCCAAGGAAATGTGCAACGTGAATACCTGCTTTTTCCATGCCAGCTTTTAGAACTGTTTCCTTTTCATATTTCCTGAGTGGTTTAAATAAAAGACAGCCTGGCTATGGCTGTTTTTCAGATTTATTTTTTTTTCAGGAAACTCCTGACAGTTAAAAGAAGAATAAAACATTCAAGGAATGTGCTTTAGAGCTACTTTAAGATCTTTAAAAACAAAGATGTAGCTATTTAAAATGTGCTGTTTGACTAAACAATATCAAGGTTTTTCATAAAATTTGGAAAATATTCTTCCTTATCACTCCTCTTGCTTGCTGGGTGAAACCAACAGTTTCACAGTCTGCCTTTTGCACAGCTTGGTGCCAAGTTGTGTTGCGTTTCAACTTACAGAATCCCTAGCCAGTTAATATAACCAAAAACTATTGGGGCTCTCTTATGGAAAGCAAAGCACAATACATTTAATATATTAGAGAAATCTAAAGGTGAGCAGTTATTGAAGTCCAAACGGAAGAAATATAGCAAATGCCCCTATTGCTGATCCCAAATTTGGGAAATGAGGGGTTTGTGATAGTGCCCTGTAACTGACTTGGCATTTTTTCAATAAACCCCTGACAGGGACAGCCTACTAAAATAGGCTCCTCCTCCTATTTACTCTCAAGAGCTACGAAATAACAAACTTCCAATTCTAATCCCAAACAGAGAATTATTTTCCTCTTTTGTTTTAGCAAGCACCTAAGACCTGCTAGAGACTTAATCTTCATCATGTAACCCTCCTTTGCTGGTGCCTAAGCGAAGGGGTAAAGGGGGAGAGTGGCTACAACAGTTGTCTAATGAATCAGTGGTGGGATTCAAGTAATTTAACAACCGGTTCTCTGCCCTAATGATTTCTTCCAACAACCAGTTTTCCAAACTGCTCAGAAAGATAACAACCGGTTCTCCCGAAGTGGTGCGAACTGGCTGAATCCCACCACTGTAATGAATGCAACCTCTTCGTGAGTCTTATCTATTGATTACCCCTTCAATGTAATCCAGTGTGGTGCACTGAGGGTAGTAAATCTCTGATGCTGTAAGTACAGAGACTATTTGAATAAATCTTTATTAATTGTAAGCATCCTGGACCCCTTCAGTAATGTTCATTTTTTTATATATTGCTTATATAAAATATATATTGCTTATATGAAATATATATTCATTTTTTTATATATAGACTTGCAGTTATGCTAACCAAAACCAGATAGTGTCCCAAAGTGTGCTCTTCAGCTTCAAAAACATATATAGTACATTCAGAAACATAATATACTAGGAAGATCAATCTTAACTTCGCAGAAATAACAGAGGACAAGGTGAACATAGGTCACTATCCTCTGGGTGAATCTCGCCCAGAAGATCTCAGGTCCCAGGGAGCAGGGAGTGCTGGGGAGTTGTGAGAAGACAATGTGTGTCAAAGGATTTGCCCAGCATCCTAACCACCAGTGTTAAAGAAACAGAAGTGAAAATCAGGTTGGTTCTTAAAGATAGTCTTTTACCACAAATAGCACAATCTCTTGAGCTAGCTTTGGGAAATGGCAAGATACCAAATTTTATTAATTTTACCTTGGGGAGGGTGTGTGTGTGTGTATGTTGAGTGTGTTGGGATGGATTGGATGGAAGGAGAAATATAAGGTGTAAAATGATCTTATTTGTAAGTAAAATTGAAAATAATAAAGAATTATGGAAAGAGAACAACATGGCAGAAGTTGAAATAATAAGATATGGTGAAAAATGACTAATTTTTGATAAAGTATTATATAAAAGAGATGAATATTGGAAAAAATGGGAAGATTAAAATACATTATAATTATGATTTATATATAAGATGTATAAGTATGTATGTATCTGTTCATAAAATATGTATGATGAAAGAAAAAAATTAATAAAACTTGTATTAAAAAAATAATATATTAGAAAGTGTGGACTTTTAAAGAGATGACATATAACATAAATTAATGGAAAGTTCTTCAGGGCGCAAGTCTAACATGACAGACATCTGCCTTACTAATATAACCGTGTTTCCCCAAAAATAAGACAGGGTCTTATTTTCTTTTGACCCCTGAAAAACCAGCTAGGGCTTCTTTTCAGGGGGATCTTATTTTTCCCCCCAATGTACCGGTATGACGGGGGCTGGGTGAGTGGCCCCTTGTGCCAGCTTCCCAAAGGGCCATCCCACCATTCACGAAACAGCTGATTGGTGGGTGCTGCTCAGGCTGCCACCTCCAACAAGCATGGCCACTTTTGCAGCCGATTGAGGCCGCAAAAGAAGCTGAAGGCCAAGCGACGCACCGCACATGCCTCACGCCCTCCTTACCTAACAGTGATGGTCACAGCAGGCAATTCCATCCAAGAACAGCTGCCTTGTGGTTGCCTCTCCAGCTGCTGCCTCCAGCAAGCTTTTGCCATTGATTGCAGCCGCAAAAGCAGCAGGAGGCCAAGCAATGCACCCCATGCACCTCACCCCAGCTTCCGAAGGGTACTGTTGCAGCACCTATCCACAATTTTTTTATCGTTATTTCATCCCAATCCATGTGACCCAGTACAGTGTTAAAAGTTAACATTCAGGAATATTACCATAGCTGAGGAGGTCTCCTTATGCAACACTCTGCCGCCACAGCTTTGGAGCAAACCTCTGCCTTCCTTGCACAGGATTGCAAGACTGGAGGCTCCAAAGCCATGAAGGGAGCGTTTTTGGATGTGCGTCTATGCAGGGCTCCTCTTTGAAAGAACAATCTGGGGGGAGGGAGGAATTTTCCTGCATATCGTCCTTTCCTCCATACCTACAGTAACGGTAGACTTCGGGACAACGGTCCAGCCGAGGACAGCACCCTTCTAGTGCCTGCTGCCCTGGCAAAGGCAAAGTAGAAGCGGGTGTGGGCTGCGCGGGGCTCCTCCAATGGCCTCCCCACCCGCCATTGTGCAAGTCCCGGAATAGCACTAGGAAACTGAGGGTATCCCAAGATTGCAATGCTGAAGGCTCAGGATGGAGCCTTTTTTGCAACTTGAGTGAGCCGCATAGCTGTCTGCCCCAAACCAAGTGGCGGGGAGGCTTCGAGAGTACAGGCAGGAAAAGAAGTACAGGCAGGAAAATCCCCCTCACAATTTTCCTGCCAAGCCTTCAGCGTTGCAGTCCTGGGATATGCTGAAGGCTTGGGAGGGGGAGCCTGTTCCATGGATGGAATTGCCTGCTGTGACTGTCACCGTTAGGTAAGGAAGGTGTGTGGGGTGTATCACTTGGTCTCCAGCTTCTTTTGCGGTTGCAATTGGCTGCAAAAGTGGCCACACTTATTGGAGGCAGCGGCCAGAGCAGTTCAGCTGATCCATGGGCCCTGATTAAGGGGCCGAGCAGCCCTGAGGTGACCGGGGAAGGGAAGGGCTGCCTCCTGTGCTGGCCGCGCCCACCCACTTCAATAGGGCTTATTTGGGGGGTAGGGCTTACATTAGGCCTAAGTCCAAGTCACAGGAACTAATTTTTCTACATTTGTCTGCATTGGTGTGATTGCACCTTATATATTGCATCCAGCCCATGGTAGCACACCCCAGAAAGATTCAGAAAAACTGGAACAAATCCAAAGAGAGCCAACAAGGATGAACAATGGACTAGGAACTGTGTTCCATGAAGAGGTGTTGAAGGAAGAGACTATGTTTAGATTTCATAAAGGATGCTGAGAGGGGAATACGATCATACATATCCAATGCCTCAAGGAATGTCACATAGGAGGTAAAGACCTCTCATCTCTTTTTCCAGAGGACTTTAAATTACATGAAGGCAGATTCCAGGTGGGAAATCCTTTATAACACTGACCACATCATTCCCCAAATGCCTTCCCGTTATTTCTCACTCTATGGAGCTTTTCAAAGGGCAACTGGACTTCCTTTATTTTTTCCTTGAAGATGCTTCATTTCATATTCAAGAAACGTCTTCAGTTCTGACTGATTGGTGGGGTATGGAAAGATTTATATTCCTTGCAGTCACTTCTTCATGGAAAAAAACAAAGAAAGTCCAATTGCCTCTTGAAAAGCAGCTTTGGGGCATCTCAAATGGGGAATTTCTACCAGTTCAGCAGTGATCATGCTTCCCAGGGAGGCCATCCACAGTCTGGGAGATTCAACAGAGAAACAAGTGCCTTTGAACTCCCATTCTCTTACCTCTTGTGCATGGGAAGGCACCAACAGGCCATAAGAGAGGTTACATAATGGGTGGGTTACTTCTATGGGCAGAAAGGCAGATTTAGACATATTCAGCATCATGTTCAGTGATAGTAATAGCACATAGACTTATATATTGCTTTACAGTGCTTTACAGCCCTCCCTAAGAGCTTTACAGAATCAGCATATTGCTGCCAATAAATGCAGCAGCAGTCAATTCGTACATTCGATTGCCAATCTTTAAATTACAGGAAAACAAAATTATGTATATTTATGCAAGAACTGGCCAGTTAAATGAATGGATCTGTCCTCTATTAATTCAAGCATCTTCTCTTTAAAAACAACATATCAGTCATAATAATCTATGATAATAAATTTTATATGCAAATAATAAGGGATGTGAACATGTTACTTCCTCTTCCTTGTCAATCAAATATTTATCTTTATGTTAAAATGGGTAAACAAGGGATGAAACCATTGACAAAATGAAAAAGGCCAAGGGTGTCTTCAGAGGGGATTTTATTAAAAGTCAAGATGGCTGTCACAACCTTGAAATCGTGACTGCCATCATCACTTTTTTGATCCCTTGTCGGATGCCCCTTGAAGACAAATGGCACACACAGCATGCAAAACACTCTACACTACCCCGCATGCTGAGTTTGCTGGTCAAAATAAGTTAGCAGTTGGCAGTTGAATAAGTGCTAAGCAAAAGTGTTAAAGCAGAGCTAGTCTCTAAAAAGACAGGAGGATGAGAGCTTGGAAGTAGACATCTGTTGCTGGCAGTAGGATAGTGTAAAATGGAGGTCACAGATTGCTAGATCAAAACTAATAACTGGATCTTCCTTCCCAGCAAGGCCAGTAAAGCAGCAAATCCACTACGTGCTCATTCCTCTCTGAATCTGCCCAAACCTATCATCTCTAGAAAATTAAATGTAGTTATTGTGCTATATATAGTGCTTCAGTATAGTTTTCATGCTATGTAATTTTGCCCTGCAGTATTTGTTTCCCTCTGATCAAGAGTGTGGCATCCATAAGATGGAAGTCCAAACAGACAAGAAGGTTGTAGGATCACAGTCCAAGCCTCGCTTCTGCATATGACATTGATGGACATATAACAAGGACAGGGCTTGGATTATGATTCCCAAACCACATCGCACCAATTTTGACTTCCATCAGCCTACCAAATTATACTGAATCCAATTTATATTATTGACTGCAATCTGAAGGATCAAATCAGCTACGAATGTTCAGGCAAGGATGTTTCTACTAAATTTTCAGTTTGGAGAGTTACTGCCTGTTTCCAGTCCAATGTGCCAGTTCGATGAGCAATCAGTACCACCCCATACATCTTGCTAGGGGCATATTGGTCAAGTATCTCCAGAATTATGTCAGCTGCCTCTCAAACTGGATGTTTGAGATGCGTGTTATTCTGTATTTTTACATCCTGCTGAATTTTCCTCCAGGTAGCAGCTTATCAGTATTCCTTATGTCTTGCTTCATACTTTCCTCCCCTTTCATGTCCACTTTCTGGCTTATTTATTTATCAAATTTATATAGTTGCCTACCTTACCAAAGGTTCTAATTTCCCCACCAAACAGGCCCCAACCTTTAAGTACAACATTTTCCCCCATATGTTACCAGTAGACTCCCCTAATAAAATTTCTATTTGCAGAAAACCTCACACAAGTTATATAAATAGTTGCAAATTTCATTCACAGAATTTAATGGGGAATTGTGGTGGAAGAAATAACACCTCCTCCACTCCCTACCAGAAAATCCAGATCCTTCCCTGTTATATTGCATATGGTATAATCATCCAATCTTCTCGATGACCTAATTTTTAAAAGTTGCCCAATATATCTATTCATCTATCTATTGGAGGAAGAGGAGACAGTTTATAGGTTTCCGTTTTAATTATGCTACTGCTAAAATTAAAAGAAAAAAATTTGTTTCATTATCCAGTGCTTTCAGTTGCACTCAGGTGCAACTCCTGTTCAAACAAAAGAATAATAATAAAAAAGGACATGACTAGTAGTCAGCCTTGTCACTCAGGAGCAAATGAATAACTACAAAGCAATCTCACATTTCCTCTATTTCCTCAAGGACAAAAAGAAACATCTGTCATTCTGAAAGTAGAAAGATCTTTCTTGTGTTTTTTTTTAAAAAATCTTTTTCTTTTTAAAGAGAAGATAAACTGTAGAAGATACCGGTACATAAAAACTAAAATGATGAGTTCACATAAAAGTTACAGTAACTGGGACACAATATTTATGTATTTATTTTGTGTTCATATGCTATCAAAAAACTCTCAGCAGTATGGAAATATGTTTAATAAATGCATAAACAAAAGCTATGGTTCGGTGAATTGCAGACAGAAAAAATATCAAGGATGTAATATACAGTTCAAGATCTAACTTTCTGAAGATATCAGAAGGATCTTAATCAGGATTTGGGGGCAAGAAGGCCAACAAGGGTGGGCAGCTGAAAGTCCCAAGGTTATTAATGATTTTCCCTTTGGAAAATATTGCAGAAGGTGAGTAGTGTTTTTTGTTTTTGCCATTCAGAGGTTTGGGAAAAATTAATGTAAGCCCTAAAAGAGGATGTCTTAAAAACCTTCCCCTCATCAAAACAGGAAAAAGTAAAAAAAAAAAAAAAAAACCCAACCACACTGTACTAAATAAGGGGTTGAGGTGACAAAAAGTTTTACTTTTGCAAAGCCTCAATTTTGTTCCCAGGTCTCAGCACCAGAACTGGCCTAGACACTGTCCAAGGTGATAACTCTCTCTTGATATGCCAGACTAGCATCAGCTCTGAGAAGGTTTGGGACAAAATATCCTATGAGTCATTTAAATCTTCTAGCAATAAATACTGATCAGTAGGAGCAGAATTTCTGGGTGAGGGTACCATTCGTTTTGTTCACTATGCCTTCCTATATTGGGGCATTGTAGGGAAATGGAAATGGTGAGCCCCAAGTCCAACATCTTAAGAAAACAGGGATAAAAGAACATGATATATACCCTTTTTAACCCTTCATTTATTCATTTATTCAAAAGTTTTATATCCTGAAGATTCCCGAGTTGGTGCATATAGAATTCCCTTTGCAGATTTTTATCACTTAATCTGATGGCTAAATGGTTTCAGGATTTATACATTATTTCATTAAACTATACTTGCTGTTGAACTGGATTGAAGCAAGATGCTGCTGGACAGATCCAGGAAAATTACTGTTATCATTATTAAGGAAGAAGAGCAAAATGTATAAGATAATTAATTGCAAGCACTGCTAATTTCAGCAGGGCGTGTTTCCTGCTAAGATGTTTTTAAGAATACAGAATACAGATCAGTCTGATTCACACATTGGTTTCTGGCTTTGGGTTTTTGAGTGCTGTATTAATCAGGCCTTGTAGTTTGCCAAGCATGATTTATGGTTTAGTTAGTATATAAATGAACCCAATCACTATTTCCTGTTTGTAGTACTTTGGGACTCACCAGAAAGCCCAGAGCTGAAGGCTAGGATATCATTGTAAGGAAATTGAGAAAAAAATAGTGCTTTTGCATTACTTTTAAATGACAGAACACATTTTTTGTTTGTCTTTAACAGAAAATTATTGCCCTTGTAACTCCAGGCAATATCTTCTGTGTCTTTTGGTCAAGCATGATCTGGGTCAAAACGAAGCACAGCAAAGTAGCAAAATGTGCTTATTCTGAAATTATTTTTTCCTGCTTACATGTCTTTTTCTGTATCTTCCACTGGGATTTATTCCAATGTTTTTTAAATTGTGAGAGATTTGCAAGGCCTATCTAGAGGATATTTTCTTGTATTAAATGCAACAATTAGATTTGAGCACTGTTTACTTAGGAATTCTTTGAAAAGAGTTCAGTTTCTGGGCATTTACATTTAAATAGTCTTCCAGATTGCCTTGCAGTGATTCTCCGGCACCCTTTTGAAAATCTGTACATGTGCCAGTGACTGAAGTCTAACATGTAATTCAATACTTTTATTATTTTGTAAGTACAAGATCAAAGCAAATTTTATTACTGATATTCCAATGTATAAGTAAACTATTTAACATCATTTTTTATATATATATAATTTGATTTATATGCCGCCCTTCTCCGGAGACTCAGGGAGGCTTACAATGCGTTAAGCAATAGCCTTCATACTTTTGTATATTTATACAAAGTCAGCTTATTGCCCCCACAAACTGGGTCCTCATTTCACCTACCTTAGAAAGGATGGAAGGCTGAGTCAACCTTGAGCCTTGGAGAGATTCGAACCAGCAGTAAATTGCAGGCAGCTGTGTTAATAACAGGGTGCTTAGACCACTGTACCAGCAAGGCTTTCTTGACAAACTGTTTAACATCATTACTATAAGCATTGGAGTCATTTTTGGAAATGTAAATTAAAAGATAAAATGTTGCATCTAGTTAGATTGATGTTGTTTCTAACGATATTTATAATGGATACAATAAAAAAGCTAGTCCAACACCAACTCTTTCAAAGCCTGATAATTTTGGAGGAAACATTGACAAAATCACTTTTGAAGAAATCCATACAGAACAGATAGCTTTGAAAAAGTACACCTAGCCTCTGGCCATTCTTGGGTCAAGTTTTGCAGGCAGGATAGTCTTTACATCCAATCCACTCTGATTTCTGGGCTGAACAAATATTGTCTTCATGGATGCATTACATTAAAAAAAATAAATAGGAGGAGTGAGTAATATAATCAGAGTAAATTTTATTATGCCCTGGATCATCTTTCTTGAATGCATAGTAGTGGGGGCCTGGCACTGCATTGGGAAGGCATTGAGATGCTTGTGTTCACTTTTTTTAAATCACACATGCTATGCTGCTCTATATCCACATGAAAAGCTGGACTTACTCAAGCAGATGGCACAGAGTTCTACCTTTCTTTTCCATCTTCTAATCTTGAAAAAGTGTTGAAAAATGTAACAAGCTATCTGCAGATAATTATAGGCTGAATAAATCAAAATTCTCCAGGCAATGCAGTTTGTATTTCTGCGTAGAATTGGTGTGTGATTTGGCTGGACCTCTCTTACAGGTCCAGGCCTGAGTTTGGGAATTACTCCTTGACAGACTTTTATCTGTGGAGATGCAGGTGTTACTAATAGCCAGACAAAGTGTGCTTTTTGCCATATTCCCTTTGGTCTGACAAATGAACCTTAAACTGATCTTGCTCCAGTGAAACATGGTTTAGTCATATCATGATTAAATTCTTGCAATATGTGCTATGCTGAGTTCCCCATAAGGTCTGGAAACATCAACTTCTGGAGAAAATATTAATAATAAAGTTTATAGAGGATAAACCAGGAAAACCTGTAAATATTAATATGTTATTCATATCTCCAAATAATCTGGCTATGTAGCTTAATGGTAGGACACTGCCTTTGATGCGGGAGCCCGGGGTTCAAAGCTTGCTGGTATCCACCTTACCAGTAGGGGTTCTTAGAGAAAGACTCCCTAATGTTTCACCTGCCTACCTCAAAAATATGAGAATGACATGAAGTAGAAGAGTCATGCCAGTTCAGACAGTGCCCAGATTAAGAAGGTCCACGTCAGCTGTTGAGGAATCAGGACAATCTGATAAGTGGGCTCAGCAGCATCAGCTGGTATGCTAGAAGATGCCGGTTGAGCCCTCATAACAGTCACTACTACCATGATAACTCAAACCAACGAACTGGTACACATTACAGCCACTATAATCTGGGATATGCTTGGCTACATGATCAAGAAGAGCAGCAATACATAACCCCCACCCCCAGGGAAAATGAGATTAGATCAAGGCAACTCAAAGGAAGGTTAATCAACTGGTGGAATTACAGAAAGGTGTGATGATTAGGGATAAGACTTGGCTACTGAAAAAATACAAGTATCTGAGTCCATCTTTAGCTCTTGAAACTGCTGAACAAAGGTTCACAGCACTGGTTACTAGGATAAGGAGATAAACTAGAGAGGCAGAAGCCAAGAAGATAAATTCCCTGTCCTCCAAAGAACCATCCAAGGTATATTCCCAGCAGTAACAACAGAGCCGCCATAGTAGAAAGTGAACAGTATTGGAAGAACATATGGGAGAAAGAGAAGACGCAGAACACCAGTGCAAAGTGGCATCAGGACTTAACATCAGAACACAGCAATCTCCCAGAACAGGAATCAGTAACTATCACAGCAGCATACATCCAGCAGCAAGTCAAGAACAGGAAGAGCTGGACAACACCTGGCCTGGACATGACTCATACCTACTGGCTAAAGAAACTAACAATAGTGCATGAAAATCTAGCAGTGCAGATGAATCAGCTGCTAGCAGCAGGTTCCTGCCTAGACTGGATAACACAAGGAAGGACAATGTTGCTCATGAAAGATCCCCACAAGGGAACAGCATCATCCAACTACCAGCCAATAAGTTGCTCCATAACATGGAAAGTCCTATCAGGCATTATAGCCACCAAATTGCAGGACTATATGGGCCAGTATATGATCACAGCTCAGAAGGGCATTGGGAACAGCATCAGAGGCTCAAAACACCAGTTGCATAGATAGAGCAGTTGCCCAAGATCCAAGGTCTAAACAGATATGAGCACAGCCTAGATTGACTACAGGAAAGCCTATGACACATGGCTCTGTGAATGCCTGGGGCTATACAAAGTCAACAGGACACTAAGAATCTTCGTCAAATGCATGGAATGTACCACTGACAGATAGTTGAGATGGCAAACATTGCAAAATACTATCAGTGATTGGGAAGAGCTGGACTAAAAGACAGCACTGAGGTACTGATTATATTTTATTTATTTATTTTACTCAATTTATATACCGCCCTATTCCCGAAGGACTCAGGGCGGTGAACAGGCACAAGATAAAAATACATCATACAAAGGTTAAAAAAAATTAAAAGTATATTAAATAATTTTGGCCCAAAAAACAAATTTAAAAACACCCAATTTGTATAAAACTAAAAGCAAATTAAAAGGGAGAGTCAAGCCAGTCCAGCCTGCTGGAATAAAAATGTTTTGAGAGCACAGCGGAAGATGCGTAAATCTGGGATCCTCCGTATCTCCGGGGGGGAGCTCATTCCAGATGGCAGGCACCCCCACAGAGAAGGCTCTCCCCCTGGGGGCCGCCAGTCGACACTGTTTGGCTGACGGCACCCTGAGGAGCCCCTCTCTATGGGAGCGTACTGGTCGGTGAGAGGCTACTGGTGGCAGAAGGCGGTCTTGTAAGTATCCTGGTCCTAAGTCATGGAGTGCTCTAAAGGTGGTGACCAAAACCTTGAAGCACACCTGGAAGACCATCGGGAGCCAGTGCAGCTCGTGCAGGAGGGGAGTCACATGGGAGTGCCACGTCGCTCCCATAACCACCTGCATGGCTGCATTCTGGACCAGCTGGAGCTTCCGGGTGCTCCTCAAGGGGAGCCCCATGTAGAGAGCATTACAGTAGTCCAGGCGTGAGGTGATGAGGGCATGAATGACCGTATGTAATGAGTCCCAATCCAGAAAGGGACGCAACTGACGAATCAGGCGGATCTGATAAAAAGTCCTCCTGGCCACAGCTGTCAAATACTCTTCTAAAGACAGCCGTGAGTCCAGGAGGACACCCAAGTTGCGAGCCCTCTCCGTGGGGGCCAACAACTCGCCCCCAATAGTCAGTAATGGCACCAACTGACTATATCGGGACATCGGAAACCACAGTCACTCGGTCTTGGATGGGTTGAGTCTGAGTCTGTTTCTCCCCATCCAGATCCGCACGGCCTCCAGGCACCGGGACATCACTTCAAGGGCATCATTGGGGTGATCCGGGGTGGATGTACAGCTAAGTGTCATCAGCGTACTGGTGGTACTTCACCACAAAACCACGGATGATCTCGCCCAGCGGCTTCACATAAATGTTGAACATAAGGGGCGAGAGGACCGATCCTTGTGGCACCCCACGTACAAGGGGCCTCGGGGTCGACCTCTGCCCCCCCCATCAACACAGACTGCGATCGGTCGGAGAGAAAGGAGGAGAACCACCGCAACACGGTGCCTCCCACCCCCAACCCTTCCAACCAGTGCAGCATGATACCATGGTTGATGGTATCAAAAGCCGCTGAGAGGTCTAACAGGACCAGGACCGAGGAGCAACCCCTGTCCGAGCCCTCCAGAGATCATCAACCAATGAGACCAATGCCATTTCCGTGCTGTACCCAGGCCTGAAGCCCGACTGGAATGGATCTAGATAAGCCGATTCATCCAGGTACTGAGGCAGCTGTCGCACAACCACACTCTCAACAACCTTCGCAACAAAGCGAAGATTGGAGACTGGACGATAATTAGCCAACATTGCTGGGTCCAGGGAAGGCTTCTTGAGGAGAGGCCTCACCACTGTCTCTTTCAAGGCAGCGGGGAAAACACCTTCACTCAAAGAAGCATTTATAATCCCCTGGAGCCAGCCTCGTGTAACCTCCCGAGAGGCCAGCACCAACCAGGAGGGACACGGGTCCAATAAACATGTGGCCACACTCAGTCTGCCCAGTATCCTGTCCACGCCTTTGGGAGTCACAGGATCATTATAGCAGCACAAGAACAGACACTAAGCACCAAATCTATACAAGCAGAGGCCTACCACACTAGACAGGATCCAAGAAGCCTACTATGCACAGAGGCCTCAGAGAAAGTCCAACATGTAGTGGAAGGGTGTAAGATGCAGGCAGGAACAGCATACACTTAATGGCACAACCAAGTAGGGGGCATTGTATTCAGGAACAACTGCACAGAATATGGGTGAGATCAGAAGTGGGTTTCAGCAGGTTCTGACCAGTTCTGGAGAACCGATAGCAGAAATTTTGAGTAATTCAGAGAACCATAGTAAAAATTGTGACTGGCCCTGCCCACATCTATTCTCTGCCTCCCAAGTCCCAGCTGATCAGGAAGAAATGGGGATTTTGCAGTATCCTTTCCCTGGATTGGGGAGGGAATGGAGATTTTACAGTATCCTTCCCCTGCCATGCCCACCAAGCCACGCCCACCAAGCCATGCCACACCCACCAAGCCACACCGACAGAACTGGTAGTAAAAATTTTTGAAACCCACCACTGGGTGAGACCATCCTAAATCCTGATGGGAAATCCCACAAAAGGTATGGAGAATAAGAAAGCTAACATTTTGTGGAACTTTCAGATCCAGAAAGACAGGCAGATACTAGTCAATCAATCAGATGCTGTGGTAGTAGTCAAGGACCAAAAGACAGGAGTAGTGATATGTGTACCAGTGCCAAGTGACAGTAACATCAAGAAGGAGGAGGAATATGACAAGCTAGAGTACCAGGGTCTGAAAAAGGAACTGGAGAGAATGTAGAAAGAAATATCAAGGTACTATCAGTGGTGGTAGGAGCACTTGGGGCTGTGACTCCTACACTAGGAGAGTGAATCTAACTGATCCCAGCAACAACATCAGAGCTCTCTATCCAAAAGAGTGCAGTGCTAGGAACAGCTCAGATCCTGTGCAGATTTCAACTGTCCGACTGTCTACCTGTCTATCAATCTATCTCTATCTCATTCTGAAGTATTAGTTGAAGAAATAGCCATTTAATTCTTTAAAGTCCAGTCTTCCCCATCCCAATATTTTCCAGAAATATGGGATTATAATTGTTTTGGTACTCAGTCATGTTATAGTCTAGCCCATCTGGAGAATGACAAGGTGGGAAAGACTGTTATAGGTAATAAGTTAAAAAATAGCCTGCATAAATGATAAGTAGATATTACCTGAACCTGATAGAAGTTACCTGAACTTGCTTAATTAATGACCTTTGACAGCTGGAACAACTCCCCTGCCAATATCTTGGCACCTCATCTATTGGATAGAAAAAGCAAGACAGTCATTTCAATTTTCCAGAATGTTTAGCATTTTTTAAAGAATTTTTTTAAAGAAATATTTCAAGTGTCCTAGATGTTATCTATACTGAGGTGGCTGAGTTGACACCAATGAACAATTGCCAATCTCTCTTATGGATGACAGCTGTCAGTTTCAACCTGACATATGCAAAATTGGGAAGTTACCAGAATGATCAGTCTTTCATAAATAATTAGCTTGTAGTCTTTTGATAAAATGGAATAGAACACACAAAGAAACTGTTACTATAAGTTTTTTTTAATAATTATGCAAGTGGGGTTATTTGTAACCAATGAGTTTATATGTAAGAATTTTATTAAAACTGTAATCTAAGCAAGTAGTGGAAGCTTCACTTATTCACAGTATTTCTTTTTCCTGAAACTACTTCCCTATAAGCTGTACATTTGCAACATGTTTCCTATTTGTTTGCTCAGTCATCTTACTCTCAATTATTGAATTTCAACATTAAACAGACATCTAACAAGAGTGCCAATTTTTTCACAGAGTTTGTGTCTCAAACCCTAGGACTACTACTATTATTACTACTGAAATTGACTGAAAAGACAAAGCTCTGTATGAATTTGGCAACGAGCAGGAATCCTATATCCTGACTGCTGATCTGAACAAACAACATAGAGGTATAGACGAGGTCTTGCTCTGCAAAGCACAGCTATAGTTTATTCTGACCCTCTGTGACTTCTGGTTAAACAATAAGTAATAAGAGAACTTTTTTAAAAAAAAACCAACTTAACTATTAACTAGAAATGAATCAGCCAACTCAGATGCTCCAGTTAAAAGCTGCAACAAGAAGGGTGCCGCGCTGCAAGGGACATTCCTCTATGTCCAAGGTAAACACTAGTCTGCTGCCTGAGCAGTTAGGCGGGGCTGGGCCGGAACAGGCAGCAAAGGATGATCTGACTCACTTGCTCCACATGCTCACACAGGTGCAGGTTGGGTGGGTGTGCTCAGCTTTCAGCAGCTGCCAGAGGCAAGAACAGGGCACAGGAATGCAGCATCAGGCATGCGCAGGAAAGCCCTATCAAACAGCAACCCACAAAATCAACAGAAACTAAAACTAATATGGTAACAGAACAACAGCAATAATAATAATAATGCAAGCTGATTTTGCTTGAACAGGAAACAGCAACACACAGCCAAAGAAAAAGAAGGAACATAGGTTAGAAAAGGGGGTCCCTAATGTATTTTCTTGTTTTTCATGCCGCTCTTAAAGATTCAAGAGGTCATCTTCAAGGAAAAATGGTGAGCCATCTAGCATCAGTAGAAACGAGGAAATGACCCCACAAGGGGAACTAGTATCCAATACAGTGGTAATAATATCCTCCAGGTTCATATACAAAAAAAAAAAAAAAGTGTCTTGTATTAAGGTGAGTCTGAAACCCAGCATTCCAAATGCAGCCTCACCCACTGGTCCATCATGGGTGCTAAATGTTTCCATTTCTTGCAACTGCAAAAGTAGAATTTTCAGTCTGAAATGGCTGATAGAACAGAACAGAATAGAATTTTTTATTGGCCAAGTGTGATTGGACACACAAGGAATTTGTCTTGGTGCATATGCTCTCAGTGTACATAAAAGAAAATATATGTTCATCAAGAATCATAAGGTACAACACTTAATGATAGTCATAGGGTACAAATAAGCAATCAGGAAACAATATCAATGAGGATATATCGTAAGGATCCAAGCAATAAAGTTACAGTCATACAGTCATAAGTGGAAGGAGATGGGTGGTGGGAAGGATGAGAAGATTAATAGTAGTACAGACTTAGTTTAGTGAAGAGAAGATATACAGATCTACAAACCTTAAGGGGGTTTCTGTATTTGTGAGATTGCCTTTCTCTAATTGTTTCTGGCTGACCTATAAAATCGAACAGGGTTGCCATGCCAAGATCCCATCAATAAAGCAATGTCATTCTATGGGACCAGGAGGTGTGCCTTCTTTGTATCTGCAGCTGACAATTGGAACAGCATCTCCTCTGAAATCTATATAGCTCTGAACATGCTGACCTTGGGGAGTTTATTAAACAGTTAGCTCTTCCTACAGGAATTGAGTTAGTGATGTTCTGTGAATCTCTGTGATATTGTGAAAGTTGCTGATCCTTTTTGGTGTGATTGCTTTTTACTGTAAGAGACCAGATAACTATGAGATATAGAGGCCTATTTTATACACCAGTAGAACTTGAGAAATGGGTACAGTATATACTGTATCCTTAGCCAGCAGCAAGCAAAATATTAACCCCTCATTCAACTTTGCTGGGAGAAAAGTTTGCCATTTGCATTAGATTTAAAATCCATTCTAACATGGATTTACATTAGGATTTCCATCCTAACTTTGTATGATCAAGCAAAAAGACACTTGATGCCTGCAAATATATATGACTGCCCATCTTAATCAAATAACTCTGGGTGATCTGGTGGGTGACAATACATAAAAAGAAAAACATGCATATAAAAAAGTCATGTGGTGAAAATAACTCTTCCATCAACATGAAACAAAACATACAAACTAGGTTCCAATAATTCCTGGCCTTGAAGCCACGAATCAAACCACTCTGCTTATTTTAAGTGTGATTAAAAACAAACCATGGGTGAATCTAGCCTTCCTTTAAATGTTATCATCGGGTTTATCTATTTATTAAATGTATATGCCACCTATTTCACTGTGCAAATCAATTTGAAAAAATTTAAGTTACTCTGCAGTTGATTAGAGGCATTGTTTCTTAGAAATTGCATTTGAAGCACAGTTTATGATGTTGGTTTTAGGGATAAGCTAGGGTTCATCCCAGTGGGGAAATCTGAACCAGTTTTTTACTGGTTTGCTGGCTGTGCATGCGTGCTGCGCGCCAAGCGCACATGCATGCACACCAAACGTGCACTGTATGCACATGTTCAGTGCACACCAAATGCACGCTGTGTGTTTAAAAAAGTCAAACTGGTAGTTAAAAAAAGCTATGATCCGACAATCAGCTGTGCCGCACGGTTTAGTTTTGCTAGAAAGCAGGAAATCCTGCTTTCTAGCGAAGCTAAACCGCGCGGCACAGCTGATCCCCCCCTTTGTTCTACTTACCTTCCCAAGCCTCCTTTTGGCACGTACTATGCATGAGCGCATGCGCAGTATTGAAAGCAGGATTTCCTGCTTTGTAGCAAAACTAAATTGCATGGCACAGCTGATCGTCGGATTGTAGCTTTTAAACTACCGGTTCGACTGAACCGGTAGCTTTTTTTTTTTACTATAGTTGTGCTAAATGCTTGGCTGACCTGTGCCGTTTCTAGAACATCATCAGAAGTGAAAGTCACCACATATGGGAAAGGAATATACCAGCTACCCTTGAAGACTATGTAGAGGCTTCGGCTGATCCAACAGTGTGTGTAATGTTGGGTACACTTAGGTCAGTGATGGCTAACCTTTTTGCCATTGCGTGCCAAAAGTTGGGGGAGTGCGGGGTAGTCACATGCGTGAGTGCCCACACTCATAATTCTAGGCGCCCTGCCCCCCATGCATGCGCGCGCAATCCCATGCCCCCCCCCATATTGGCTTGTGAAAGCATGGTGGGCTCGGTAGGCTCATTTTTTTGCCCTCCCCAGACTCCAGAGGCTTTCTAGGAGCCTGGGGAGGGCGAAAACAGCCTTCCCCACCCCACCGGAGGCCCTCCAGAGGCTGGAAACAGCCCATTTGCCAACTTCCAGTGGCCCAGAAAGCCCAAAAATCAGCTGGCCAGTGCGTGCATGCATGCTGGAGCTGAGCTTGGGCAAGGCTCGCGTGCCCAACAATATGGCTCCATGTGCCACCTGTGGCACGCATGCCATAGGTTCACCATCACGGACCTAGGTTAACCTATTTAACTTTACTACTGCAGGAGCTGCACTATCTACCAGTAGCTTTTAGGTGCTAGTTATAAAACCCTGTCTAGTTCAGGGCCTAGCTATTTCTGAAATTTCCTTCTCCTCTAACTGATGTCTTCTAATTGGGGAGACTTGCTAAGGATACTAGATTTTGGAGGACCCCATCCTCAAGTTTTCTCAGTTATGATTTTTGGAATAAACTACCTCCAGATAACTGGCCAGCTACCTCTTTATTACTGAGCCAAGGAAATCTAACTTTTCAAAAAGGTATTTTGGAGCATTTGAATGTTCTGTCTGATTGACAAAACATCAGGTGCTTGTTTAGATTATTGATTTCTTACATTATTCCTGATTGTAATCTGAGAAGGGGCTCTTAATTCCAAGATGCAAACGTTTCAAATAAATAATTTAATAATTTAATTACTTTGTCATTCCTTGTGACTTGCTTGGCCTATTCAGAAATCGAGTGGCACATAATGAATAAAAATGAAATTCTATTTCAAGGCTTAAATGTTACATTTTTCTACTATCCTGTGATTTATTCTTGGTGAAGGATGCTCTGAGATTCTCCAGTTTATTCATGCTACAACTCACAGGATTGGAAAAATCCCAAAATCATTATCAGTGTTGAGAAAAGCCCATCCCATCCCTGAATGTAAAACTCTCCATACATCCCTGAAAAATATACGGGTAATCCTTGATTTACAACAATTTATTTAGTGACCAAAGTTACAATGGAATTGAAAAAAGTGTCTTATGACTGTTTTTCACACTTATGACCACTGTAGCATCCGAGGGCCATATGATCAAAATTCAGATGCTTGGCAAATGATTCATATTTATGACAGTTGCTGGGTCCCAGGGTCATGTGATCACCTTTGCAACCTTCTGACAAGCAAAGTCAATAGGGAAGGCAGATTTACTTAACAACCATGTTACTGATTTAACAACTGCAGTGATTCACTTAACATCTGTGACAGGAAAGGTAGTAAAATGGGGCAAAATTCACTTAATAGCTGTCTCGCTCAGCAACAGAAATTTGGGGCTCAATGGTTGATATGTCGAGGACTTACTGTACCCGTATGTATATTAAACATATACTGTTACATTTTCATAAGAAAGTGGGACATAGGAGTCTATTCTTTATAGAAACAGAGCACAGAGCTATATAGCACAGAGGAGAGCAATATTTGTTTCTCCTTTCCTCTCAAAGTTACATAGCTTTAAAATGTAAAGTTAAAGTTTCTCCTTAACCATAATATAAGGTGACCAGACGTCCCGCTTTTGGCGGGACAGTCCCGATTTTTAGCAATTTGTCCCGCGTCCCGCGGCGTTTTAAAAAAGTCCCAATTTGGTTAATTTGTAACAACTTCAAAACCAAGTCATTTTGGGTGCATTAATTTTTAGAAGTTGATTATATGTGCAAAATTATTTCCTCTGAAGACACAAAATAGAATAAAAAGGAACTGGACAATTATCCTTATCAATATCCAGTAAAGAATTTATGGCAGCTTTATGGTGACTTCTCTGCCTGTCTCTTTTTAACCCTTTCTTCATAATTTGGAAATAATACTCGTCAATTTTGCAAGGATGAAGTAAAGATGATGTTGAATTATCATGGCCTGATAAGACATAGTTTCTTAAGTGTAACATACTGAACCAACCACAACTGCCTGGATGGCACATATCAAATCATAAAACACGATATAAATAATCATGGCCATGCTTGCTGTGTCAAAAATAAAGGAAATTTAGCTTAATGTAATTGGGGTGGACTTGGAACAGCTTGCCTTCAGAAATTGTGGGTGCTCCACCACTGGAGATTTTAAAGAAGAGACTGGACAACCACTTGTCTGAAATAGTATAGAGTCTCCTGCTTGAGCAGGGAGTTAGGCTAGAAGACGTCCAAGGTCCTTTCCAACTCTGTTCTTCTGTTGTTATCTAGTCCAAAAAAGGCACTAAGAACCTCTCTTTGGCTATGATCATTTGATCATTCAATCTCTCTGAGTGCTCTGAAACTAGCACTGATGTTGTTACTTAGTGTGGGTCATGAAACGTTTGCAAGAAAACAGCCAAGCTCAGAGAGCATCAAGGACCCTCCCCTCCCTGAAATTGATATTTTGCCATCACACCGTTATTTATTCACAATCGCTATTGATCACATAGATAAACCTGCTAAGAACTGCTATATATGTGCCATTTACAGCCCTATCTCTCTTGCAATGAAAAGTGGGGGTGCAGTGCAAAGTACTTCATAAGGTCCCCCTCGAGCTTTTATCTCTTAAAGAAGGATTTTAATGACATCCTTGTCCTCCACCTTGAATTCAAAGTTTTTCCATAGGAAGAGAGCATAGTCCTGCATCCACTGTCCTCCGACTCCACTCATCCACACGGGGAAAAGATGAGGGAAAAGGGAAGCCGCTGGAAAAGCCCTCGGGCAGTGCGCGCTCTTCTCTATAGTTTTCGCATGCATTTCCCCGCCGACTGACTCTCTTGCCCGCGCTCCCCTTCTTTCTTTCCGCTCCTTCCATCTCGGCTTCCCTGCAAGGTTAACCCCGCGCCGTCACCCGAGGCTGAAGTCGCGGCATCCGGCATGGAATCGATCGAGGAACTGGCTCTCGGACCTTGCGTCGCCTCCCAATATTTGCGGCCTTTTCGCCTCCGATACCGCCAGGTAGGCAGGCTGGGTGAGAAGGCCGCGGGAGGAGCCGCTGCCTTCTCTTCAGGAACGCCGAGTTTAGCCCACTTTCGCCGAAGCGCTCTTTTACGCAAAGCCGCTGCTGTGAAAGGCCTACTCCCGGCTCTCCCGCAGGCGCTGCTAGGGAGGCGGCGGGAGGGTTAGGGTGGATTTCCTATCCTCGTGAAGAGTCGCTGCTACTGGATGGCGGAAAGGGTCGGCGGGAATTTAGGGCCCAGGAATGGACTCGGCAGGCCGGCAGAGTAGCCTGTGGATACCGAGTCCGAAGCATCTTTTTCTTCATGGGGTTGCCCGTTTTTTTCCCCTTAGGAAAAAGGGATCGAGCGTTTCCGAATGCAGGCAGAATTTTTAGCCCTTCCCACAACAAGAAGAGCGTATTATTACCTTTACTTAGTTACTTACTCACATTTAACTACTTAGCTAAATGGTTTTTGCAATGATTGCCCTTGAACACAGGCACAGGGAGCCTGCCACCCACCCCCCACCCCCTTTCTGTGGGATTAGCTAGTTTGCTGTGTGTCCTTTCGCTTGAGCGTGCTTCAGTATTTTTATGTTTAAAATGGGCAAATTCGGGAATAAGGGAATAACTTCTGGTTCTCTAGATGTTTGAGGGATGGTTTGAGATCAGAAAGTGAGTAGGGACTTCTCTACTGCACCACTCTACAAATTTAACTATTTCAGCACTTTATCTACTGCAGAATTTATATCCACATGCTCTGCATTGGGCAACACAACTAGCATATATGTGTGTATGGGGAGTATCAACCAGAATTTATTTCCCTATCTTCTGATATACTTTTCCAACAATTGTTCCCAAAAATACAATGCTGATTGGGACAATTTTATTTTTATTTATTTATTTTATATCAAATTTATATACCGCCCTTCTCCCTGAGGACTCAGGGCGGTGTACAGCCAAATAAAAACATAAACTACAAACATTAAAATACTATTAAAAAGATACATATAAATTTGGCCCCGTAATTAAAAAACAATGACAAACCAGTTAAAAACATTTAAAAGTGTTAAGCCAGCCTGGCTTGCTGAAAAAAGAAAGTTTTAAGGGCTCGGTGGAAGGCACCAAGGTCTTGGATTTGCCTTATCTCTGGGGGCAGTTGGTTCTAGAGGGTGGGTGCCCCCACAGAGAAGGCCCTCTCAATAGAATTCTGACTGGAATTATCTGCTTTAGTGAAGATTAATTTCAAGGTCATATTAAAATTGTTAAAATTCACCTATTCCCCCTTTTTCATACTGTCCTGAATAATCCTGCTAGGTTAATAATACGGTACATATAAAACAGCTTGGTATGATTATAATGACAGCAGAGTTTTTCCAAAGATGGAAAAAACAAGGTCCCAGAAGAATCAGGAATACACAGCTATTCAGTTTTCATTTTAAGTTTACTCTTCCCTGACCAAATGTACCTGAGAAAGGACCTTGATACCATCACTTTCTTGATCCGGAGTTGAGGTAGAAAACAAGAATGTATGTGTGTATGTATATGCCTTCAAGTCAGTTTTAATTCCTTATGACTGTCTGGACTAATTCCTGCAATTTTGGCAAGATTTTTGGAGGTGATTTCCCATTGTCGGCTTCTTATGTCTGAGAGAAGATGACTGGTCTGAAGTCGCCTAGTTGGCTCCATGCCTAAGCATGCCTGGAAGTCACAGTCTCTTAATTTCTAGCCTATTGCCTAACCATGACACCAAATTGGCTCTCATATAGTAGGATATCATCAGCATATTGATAATACTTGATGAACAGATTACCTCACCCAGCAGCTTCATGTAAATGTTGATCAGGAAGGCTGAGACAGTTGAGCCTTGAGGCATCATGTAAGCCAAGAGCCTTTGGCTTCATACACAAACCAACTGGAACCAGTCACAGAGAAAAGAGGAGAATCACAGAGAAAAGAGGAGAACCACTGTAACATTGTGTCTCCAATCCCAATCCCTGTAGTCTGGCCAGAAGGTTACCATGATTGATTATAAAGTTCCTGAAAAATGAAGAATGAGAACAGTGGGACCATCTGGTTGTACCAATACCATTCCAGCTTCATCAAAGATAATTGACAATCATGATCAATGATGTTGCCAATGTTGGGTCTAGAAATAGCTGTTTGGGGAGAAGGTGAGATAGGCAAAAATGTTCCCTCACTCAAAGATCCACTTACCCCCTCATGGGCCAAACCAGTCCTAACTAACCAAGTGAGGGATGGATTTAATAAGCAGGTAGCTAAGTCAATAGTCCCAAGGATCCTGTCTACTTCCTTGGGAAGTATAGGGTCAACCATTTGGCAGATACAGGACAAAATTCATATAAATGTATCCTGTCTAAATCTAATTTTGAGTGGATCTGAAGAACTTTATCCAATAAATGTCTTATGATACTTCTCACAGCAGGCCTGAATATGTGAACCCTTCCTTCCCGCTAAATACCAGGTTACCTTGAACACAGGCATTGGCCATTATCTGGGGACCATCTGTTTGTCATAGTGCTGCTAGGATACAAAAGATCAATAAATGTTACCTCTAAATCACAGAGCAAAGATCCACTGTCTGCCCTCCTGTCTTTCTGATATATAGTTATAGTAAAATAACTTAGCTGCCTATTTATGTTTATTATTCTCACCTTATGCTTTCTTGAAGAAGCTTGCTAATAAACTTCATTTTAAAACTGCATATAAGAAAGAACATTCTATGTATAAGCAGATTTGCATGTGAACATAGTTTTCTTTGCCTTTTTTTAGTTCAAAAGGTTTCCTCTCTCTTTTCTCATGAATTTACTTTCTTTAATCGTGTCCCTTTACACATTGACCAGAATTTCATTAATGTATTAACAGCCAAGTTTAAACAAACTTTAAAAGGTTAGTTTTCTTCAGTCTCTACTTAATAGCACACTAAAGTCATAAGCTCTGATCGAATCAACATTAATTATTTGCTTCAAGTTTTTCTTGCTGGATCAGAATCCTCTGAACATTTTGTATGAAGCCTGGGAGAGAGCAGCTGGCCTGGACATGGGTTGATGCCCCAGTTGACAGATTGTTGGATTAGAAAGAATATCAAAGGCAGCAGGCAAGATTAGGGATAAGTGAACTTCTAACAGCAGTTTCCAGGAGAAGAGAACAGATGATAAACAATGGGAATGGGGTACTTAGGGGTTAGATGAGAGGTGAGAAGGCCATGGGAAAAGTGTGGCGGTAATCACTAAAGCTCCAGGTTGCTGCACCTCATGAATAGAATAGGAAATGGGATTTGCAGGGACAGATGTGATGAGCGATGATGAATACATTAAAGGCAAAACTTTTCAAGGTGAGTGTTCTTTCATTAATCTGCTCAATATAATTATGGGAATGTCTTTGCCTTACAGAAGGTACTGTTTGTGATTCACATATTAAAGTAAGAAATACACACTGAGTTGAGGGATTATGTTCTTAAACATGTTAAAGAGTATTTTATTGGATAAGAGAATAAAAAATAGGGCAATTTGTTTTTTTATTGTAAGCAGTGCTTACATAAAGATTTCTTATCAAATGTCATGCCTTCAGTTCTATTCTCATTGCTCATTTTTCTGAGAGTTAGCTCTGAAACCAAAATTGCAAAAGTGCCACCTTTACAGAGATCTTTTTTTGTCAGATTGGGTATATGGATTGTTTTTTATTTACAAAATAAGCATGGAATGGGCATTGCAAGTATACAAAAGTTGTCAAAAGGAAAGGTGAGTGAAAGCATTTTACCTCACCTCAGTATAATAAGCTGTCTTGTCAATCCTCTGCTTTTAGCTATTGCATGTATTATTTAATTCATTAAGATACAGAATTTCAAAACATAGCTGTGTTTTGCAGGCAGAATGCTTATGGGTAGTAGTAAAATAGAGCCAATTTGATTGAGTGGTTAAGGCACCAGGCTAGAAAGCAGCAGACCATGAGCCTTAACCATACTGCCTTAACCATGAAAGCCAGCTTGGTGACTTTGGGCCAGTTACTCTCTCTCAACCCAATCCACTTCACAAGGTGGTTGTTATGGGGAAAAAGAAGAATAAGATGGATTGGATATGCTCACTATCTTGAATTATAATAAAATTATAAAGATGAACAAATAAATAAACCCTCTGGATTCTCCAGCTTTTACTTAAATTCAAACAAACAAATTTTGTCATATTCATATTGGAAGCATTTTTAAAAATATGCCAGGAGGATTTTTTATTCTTAAAAAAAATCTGAGTTAAAATGCTTTGTTGCTATTTTATTAATATAGTTCCTATTATAAACATTTTGGAAAGTATGGTCATGTAATAAATTAAATAAATACCAGTCTCTTGAATGTTAGTGAAATTGGCACTGTTTCCTACAAAGAGGTGGCCTTTGCCCGTTTTCTGAAATGGGCATTTTAAATGTATGGTATTGCCATTCATAATATCGGACTTCAGGATAACATAAAGCATAAGGCAATTTCAGAAATTGTATCACTGAAATGTAGTGATACATTCAGAAAGGATTCTGGGGCCTGCAAAAATGGGTTTGGCAATTAAAATTTCCCTGATTTTATCTTAAAAATACACATTAGGTTTGTGATCTCTTGGGAGTACACAAACCTAATATCAGTACCTCTAAATGCTTCTATAAATAAATTATAGATTTCCATAGTACTCACCTCAATTACTTAAATTACTTTTTTTAAAAAGAGAGAACCCCAAGTTTCTTTATTAGAGTTCACTTCTAACTCAAAAGTTTTTAAATCCTTCATTAAGTATCATTAAAGTATTCAGTAAGGTGTTTTTAAAAATATATGATTATTCATATAGTCATACAGTCTCTGAGGTTAAAAAGTTTATGATGCTGAAGCTAGGCAGAATAGTGCAAGAAGGAGAGACTGAATTTTTATATGCTGGATTGTGTTCGATAAAATGAACAAGCATAGCATCCAAATAACTTCTCAATTTAGGTTGCTGTTTTAAGTACTCTGCAGAATTTATAAGGACATTACATTTGAGATCATCATTTCCATCCCATAAGGGTTTTTTGCTCTCCAATTAGGTTATTCATCAGATCTTTTGCTTTATTTGCCATCATTGTGGGAGGTAATGACAGTCTCAGTTCTCTGCCATAGCCCTACAGTTATGGAATAGTCTACCAGGAAAGTCTGCCACAGCACGCTGTTGGCCTGCATTCAGGAAGATTTGCAAAGCTCAGCTTTAGAGGAAGTTGTTAAATAATATTACTAAATAATGTTTCCATCATTTTGTGTTTTGCTCTGTTTATTTGTTTGTTTTAAAAAGCAGCTTTAGGAATGTGTTTATCCTATGACATCTGCAACACAGAATTATATTTGCAATTCTCCCTGATAATTATCTCTGCAATTAAACATTTTGAAGTAGTTTCTGTCTCCCAGAATCCAAGTACCATCATTCGTTTACTGTATATACAGTTGTGTGAAAAAGTAGATACACCCCATTAAATTATTTAATTTCTTCATCATGTTCCAACATACAACTAATATGATTTGATTGCTTATTTGTACCCTATGACTATCATTAAGCGTTGTACCTTATGATTCTTGACGAATGTATCTTTTCTTTTATGTACACTGAGAGCATATGCACCAAGACAAATTCCTTGTGTGTCCAATCACACTTGGCCAATAAAGAATTCTATGCTATTCTATACAATATTCTGCAGGGAGGAGTGGTAAAGATTCCTCCTAGTCAATGTTGAGACTGGTAGATAGTTATAAGAAATCCCTATTTGAGGTTGTTTCTGATAATGAAGGCAATTCTATTATTAGAAATATTAGAGCCAAGGCAATGTACTTACTTTTTCCGTAGAAGTAAGTAGAAGAACTAAAAGTTGAAAGAAAGAAAGCTTAAAATCTGAAAGTTTCAAATTATATTCTCGCAGAGTCTGATTTTATAAACATGTGACAAGCCTCAAATAATACAGATCATTAAGTGGTATTTTAGGTACATTTCAAATAAAAATTGAAATAGGCTCTGATGGCTTTGTTGGACTAAAACCCTTAATATTAAACAGTTCAAAATTTCAAAACAACTTACGACCAAGTATGAATTTCCTTCCCTTTTTTAATTAATTGAAATAAAATGTGCAGTTTTAATCCTTTGTCCAAGATCATTACAAATGGGATGATGTCCTCACTGATCAAAAATATTTTATGGAAATTTTTAAAAATGTATTTACCTTTTCTTTTATGTAATTTATTGCTTCATCAAAAAACTAGACAAATTCTGCTGGATATATTTTTAAAATTAAACTGAAATAATGGAGGAAACAGGGATGCATATGATATAGATATTTTCTTTTTTTTTAATCTTCTATATTTCTTCAAAAAGCATATTTTTAAAAATCTGAAGGTGTTAGTATTTATTCTGTTTTCCATTGATTTTGGTAGATGGGTAAGAATTGTGAAGATCTTTGTCATTTTTGTGGGAAGGACCTGTGAGAAACTTTTTTTCTAATTAGAAAAAAATCTAATGATTGTTTCTAAGCCTTGCCTTCCATTAACCCCCTACAGCTGTCCTTCAACAAGTTGTTTTAATGGCTTTTGAAATAAGTGAGCGGAAAATGGCTTCTGTGGTACTTTGGAGGCTGAGATGCAAACTGCCTTTGCTTTTTATCAGTGGGAGGATGGCTTGTTAAAAGGCTTTTGTGATTCTAATTTTAAAGATGGAAAGGACATTAGATGAAACTACCAAAGTTAAAATAATTATTTCAGTTCTTCTTCAATTATTTTTTTCCATATGCTCCTTTTAAAAAAGAGAGGTAAAAGGTGTACTTAGGCTGAATAATGTTCTCTTATCAGGTTATGGAACACTTTATATACCGTGTTTTCCCAAAAATAAGACCCTGTCTTATATTTTTTTTGAACCCTGAAATAAGTGTTTGGCCTTATTACCATGCGCTCAAAAGCCTGATTGGGCTTATTATCAGGGGATGTCTTATTTTGGGGGAAACAGGATAGTTACTTCTGTCCAATGTCACATATCTGATTTCTCTTCCCTTGGGCACTATTTGTTTTTCAACACTTTTCAGGTGTTTTAGAGTAAAAACAGAGGACTAGGAAAATAATGAAAGGAAGGAGTATTAGGTATGTTCACCACCTTGAATTATTTATAAAAAATAATAAAGGGATAAGGGATAAAAAAAATCTAATAAAAGTGCCATTCTTCTAGGGTCTTTCAAAAGCCGCTTAAAAGTTACTAAGTTGCTTTCATATAGAGTTCAACATCTTGTGACTTTTATAAACATCCATTTTCTTCTCATAATATAGGCGTGGATTGCCACTGTCTTCTTGCATAATGTTTTTTCCCCAAGCTAGCCTGCAGTCCTGAACTTGCCAAATAGTGCCAACCATGTACTAATCAGGACTAAGCTTACTTAGCAACCTAAAAGAGTCAGAGTTAATTAGGCATCACAACCTAGCTGCCTGAAAACATTTGCTTGTTTACCTGATATCTTCTTGGGGAAAGCAAAGATGGCAAAAATCTCTTGGTCAACTGGTCCTGTTTGGCTTTTTGCCTCTAAGAAATGTGGCTTATATTCTATTATGTGCCTTCATTAGGGCACTTAAACCTTATTTGGTTCTTCTAAATGGCCATTATCTTAGCCATTATCTCCCATGTAAACAATACAGAATGCTTTGGCAAGAAAGCATTGCAAAAATATTTTTTCATGATTATATTTCTATAATGTTTACTCAGTAGATGCAATATATTCCATTGTTACATGAATGTACATTAATTTATCTTAATTTGACCTACATCAGACACCAGACTGGTGTCAAACTAAGTATGAGTAATTCTAAACATTATTTAGAAATTGTTCATCATGCTAAGTAATGTAATGTCTACTTTTAATATTTTCATATTTAAATCCAGACATTAAAATTTTACTTTCTTTTTCTGAAATCACTTTGCACTGGTGTCAGTTGTTGCATCCCAGTTATAACCATAATTAACTGCTGGCCTCATAATAAACTAGTTAGCAAAGAAAATATTTTAGTAATCTCCTATTTGTATAGTGGTACGAGAGGTGGTATTTAGCCGATTCGGACCGGTTTGGGCAAACTGGTAGCAGAAATTTTGAGTAGTTCGGAGAACCGGCAAATACTACCTCTGGCTGGCCCCACCCGTTGGCCTCGCCTACCCCACTGCCCGCCCGCTTGTACCATCCAGCCCCACCCCACCCGCCCTATATATCTTGCCTTTGCCACGCGGCCCAGCTAATCTCCATCTCTACACCTCATCTCTACACCTCATCCGTTCTGCTCACCAAAGGTAAGCATGCCGCCTGCTCGTCCTTTGCCTTGGGTGGGGCCCAGGGACGCGCCATTCCATGGCTCTGGCCTTGCCCCGGAGCCTCTGCCCACTTGCCGTTCACCTCAGCCAGATCAGGGAACATGCCATTCCCCAGCTCTAGCCTTGTGCCAGAGCCTACACCTGCTTGCCGTTTGCCTCGGCTGGGTCAGGGAATGCACCATACCCCCGCTCCAGCCTTATGCCAGAGCCTCCGCCTGCATGCCACTGTCCCCCTCTGACCTCAAACTATGCCCCCCCCCCAGGCCAAAGCAATTTATTCAGCCTGTGGCCTGCTGTGCTAGGCCAAAGGGCCACGCCGGGGGGGGGGGCACAGGAGGGTCAATGTGGTTTGGGAATGGACAGACAGGTCTTCCTATCTGTAAGAAGTCCCATCCGGAAAGTGCTGCAGCGGAGATCTTGCAGCTGCTTCTTCCATCCCTTGCCGAGCCTCAGTCGCTCACAGAAACGCTGTGCTCTCCGGGTCGGCACCTGCTTCTCTCCACTGCTGCTCTTGCTGGGAGAGCATCTTGTGCAATTTAGCAGCTGTGAACCACCTCTTTCCTCTAAGTCCCACTGTGCACTGCGGCACAGAGAAGCAGCAGCATGTTCAATGCTGTTTCTCTCAGCCACAGCACTTTCCGGATGGGATTTAGATGGAAGTGTCAGCTCATCGCTCCTAAAGTGCACAAGACGCTCTCCCAGCAGTGCAGAGAGAAGCAGCCGCTGCCACGGAGAGCAGAGATGGAGGGGAGCAGGCCCCGAAAGGCTGCTCAGTCGAACCTCACTGTGTGGCAGAAGTGCACGCATGCACGCACTCACATTTTCGGCAAACCAGTGGTGGAATTATTTGAATCCCAATAATTTAAGTACCACTGAGTGGTACTTAAATGTTTCTGAAGCTTCAAATTTTCAATATTTTTTCATATATATATGACCGAAAACATGTTCTCTTCTCCGTTCAGGTTGTAACAATAGATAAAAAGAACACAATTAAACAAATGAGTTGAGAAAATTATATTTGTTTGTTTGTTGAGGAAAATTAATCAAAGTTACATATTTTTGTGTGGCAAAAGTGTGTGAACCTCTAGGATTGTCAGTTCATTTGAAGGAAATTGGTCACGTGTTTTGATCAATAGGGTGATAATCAGATGTGAGTGGGAAAGTTCTTGCCTATTTAAATAACAGTATTCACTATCAAACTCTGATCTTCACAACATAGATATGTGAAATGTATCGTGGCTTGAACAAAAATTTCTAAGGACCTCTGAAAACAGTTGTTCATACTCACCAGCCTGGAAAATGTTACAAAACTATTTCCAAAGAGTCTAGATTTCACTGGTCCACTGTCATGCAAGATATGTACAAATTGAGACAATTCAGCACCATTGTTATCCTTCATAGGAATGGTTGACCAACTAAGATCACATCAAGAACAAGGTGTGCAATATTCACAGACAATCCCAAAATAAATCTAAGGAATTAAAGGCCTCTCTTGCATTGGCAAATATCAGCATTCATGTGACTACCATTTAGGAAACACTGAACAACAGTGGCATACATGGCAAGGTTGAAAGGAGAAAGCTGCTATACTCCAAAAAGAACATTGATGCCCCTCTACATTTGCAAAGGCTGCATGGACAAGCCAGAAGGATATCAGAAGAATGTTCAGTAGATGGAGGAGATCAAGGTATAACTTTTTAGCTTGAATGAAAAGTGTTATGTTTAGTGAAGGACAAACATTGCATTCCAAATAAGAATTTTATCTGTGAAACATAGTGAGGGCAGTATCATGATTGGGCCTGCTTTGCTTCATCTGGAACAGTACAGCTAGATATAATTAATGGAACTATGAATTCTGATTTGTACCAGCAAATTCAGAAAATGACAGGATATTTGTCTATGAAGTAAAGCTCAAGAGAAAGTAGATCATGTAGCAAGACAGTTACCCAAAAGAAAAATCGTATGACTAAAGAATGGTTAAAGCATATGAAAGTTAATCTTTTGGAATGACCAAGTTCTGACCTTAAGCCTATATAAATGGTGTGGAAGCAGAGGTGGTATTCAGCAGGTTCTGACCAGTTCTGGAGAACCAGTAGCGGAAATTTTGAGTAGTTTGGAGAACCAGTAAATACCACCTCTGACCACCCCCATCTATTCTCTGCCTCCCGAGTCCCAGCTGATCAGGAGGAAATAGGGATTTTGCAGTAACCTTCCCCTGGAGTGAGAAGGAATGGAGATTTTACAGTATCCTTCACCTGCCACGCCCTCTATGCCACGCCCATCATGCCATGCCATGCCCACCATGTCACACCCACAGAACCGGTAGTAAAAAAATTTGAATCCCATGACTGTGTGGAAGGGCCTGAAGTGGGCAGTTGATGTGAGCCCTGAGTTGAAGCTGTTCTATAAGGAGGAATGTGCTCAAATTCCTCCAAGCTGCTGATGTGCAGAACTGATCAACAGTTATTGGAAACGTTTAGTTGTAATTACTGATACCCAAGGGGGTGCTGCAGTTACTGAAAGCGAAAGTTTACTTTTGCCACACAAATATGTAGCTTTGGATCATATTCCCCAATAAATATATAAATTATCTTTTAGTTAATTTTTATGCAGAAATACTGGCAATTAAAAAGAATTCACTGTATGTTTTCCTATGTCAGCAACATGTCTACTGATCCTCTTTCTTTTAGATAACAGTACTTGCTGGAAGATAAAATATGCCTTAGGAACTCAATTTTCAGTTGCCTCAGAACTGATTGCATAGCATCCTGAACTACATTTGGGGTTGGAGAAGCTTGTAATGTTACAGTGGGGTGTGTGTGTGTGTGAGAGAGAGTTTTTGTCATTTTTTTTATTGTCTGTAGAGCTGTCTGTTTGTGGTATTTATTGGTTTCAGTTTTGGGATGGCACATAGGATCTGTGTGCTAAGGACTGAATGCATTTGGAGCACTCTTCTGCAGACACCAGCTGCAAAAGACTCACTTTTGAAGCTATGGGGTTCTCGCTGTTGAGAGGATCTACAAACAGTATAAGGACAACACTGAGAATAACCAGCTGGATGTTGCAGCAGAGGCAGAAACTGTAGTCTCAGGGGCCTTGCTTTCCACCATAATGCTTGTTTACAGTAATATGTTTATTAAAATACAGTACTTTCTTTTTATGTCCCTCATTTCCTTGCTCAGTGCATTCTTGATGGAGCTATTCTTTTTGCATGTTGAATACTATAAGAGAGAATTAGACTAAGAGTTACTGACTGGTCCAAACTCATTTAGTAAGTTTCATAGCTGAATTAACACAGTGGCCTTAGCTGTGATATTGTGGTATCACATTAATAGATGAATGAGCAAAGAAAACATGTTCAGAAATGTTTGTTTTACCTCCTAATGGTGGACAAAAAAATACCTTATAATAAGAATAAACTATAAAACCATAACCTTAAATGATGTGTTTTCTTTATAATTGCTTGTCAAAATATAAAACTTACAAAAGTTTATATAAAGAGTGAAAGGATATTGTCAGTTAAAATTAAATGGCTTGGAAGTGTACACCTATCAGATGATTGCATGAGAAGAAATTGTTATTCTCAAGTTTATGGTTTATTATATTTTGTTTAGATTGGTCAGTTGAAATTTGGATGCAGATTGAAGTCTGAGTCCATTGTTATACTTATTTATAGCTGGCTTTGAATGTGGAAACTAGGTAACTGCTGAGATACTGAGATTATTTTTATGGAACTTTCTAGAAAAGGGTTCAATAGTAGTGTTTTGGTTTGGTTTCACAATTTTTACCATTATAAAGATAGGGTTTTATTTCCATTTCTGACATGGGGTCTGAATCAGAAATTTAAGTAAACCACATTAGAGTAGTAAAAATGATACTAAATCATTAATAGAAACTCTAAAAAACTAAATAACTAATGTTAGCCCTGGATCCATCTTTGGTCAGACTTTACAGGGCTGTCATAGTGGGAATGGGAGGGAGTAGTCATAACATAACAGTGAAGGGAGTAAACAGTGAACATTTTTTCACATGAGATCAAGGTTGGGCTGCTGGCACCTGGAAGGGAGTGACCGAAGTTTGACGGCAGCGGAGACGGGAATGATTGGGCCATGTAATGTGAATGTCACTGGACAGGGCAGGGTGAGAGTTTTAGTGTGGGTGGAGGAAAACACGGGATTTCAGATTCGGGTTTTCTCCAGATGTGCCAATATGACTTCCTCTAATAAAATCTTACTTTGATGGACTTTGTCTCAGAATTCTGAATTACTATGAGGAGTTTGTTGGAACGCTGATATTAACCCGAATCTGGAAAAAAAAAACCAGCAACTTACCGCAAAGCGGTGCCACTGTCCAGGATCATGAGCTCCGGCCGTACCCTGATCTACCAGGGAGTGCAAAGACTCAGCAAAGATAGAACAAAGGACAGCAACCCCTGAGGGGGCCACTGGGTCCGTTTCCGAGGATGTTTGTGGGGCCATCTGCTACCCATCAGCAACTGTGGAAGCTGAAGCAGCTGAGAGCAAACTCTGGAGGTGCTCCGGTGCCCAGCCAAGGAGCCATCACTGGGACAATCCCAACAGACCTGCCTGGTCCTGACAGGTGGGGAACTTGGATCAGCAGCCACACTAGGACTGGAATCTGCGGTGATGACCCAATTGCCACCCAGAATATTAAGCCATCCTGAGCACATAGCAGCCTTTGAGTAGAGGACAATGAAGCCCCTGGAGCTCAGCGAGTCCAGGGAGTGGGGGCTTCCTCCACCTTCACAAAGCCAATCTCTTGCTGGGCTACCTGAAAGATTTGGCCAGCTAAGTGTGGGACCCACCGCCCAGGTTTCCCCACACTCCATCCTGCTGGGTTGGAATTTAGCCCAGCCGACGTTCAACTTCCCAGGCCCAGGGAGCATGGCGGTTCAAAGTGGGACCTCGGCTTCATTCCACTTGCACTGAGTGGACAAAGATTCAGCCTTTCCCTTCGAGTTTATATTACTCTTTAAATAACAATGTTTTAAGTGGTAGCAGTGAAGGTGAAACTTTGGAGGTTTTTTTCTTTCTCATTATTTTATTTACAAGAAGACAGCTGAAAGATCTGAAAATTCTTCCCAAGCTTATGTAATTAAACAATACAGAAGGGAAAGCATGCAGGGAAAAATGTGCACAAATGAACTCCATCAAGTTCACATTGACCTAGAGGTACAAAGCGTTCAGGGGCATTGCCATAGTCACTTGTTGTGTTAGCTATTGATGGTACATGACAGAAACTGGCATCAACAGTGCAGCTGGCAAAAAAAGAAAAAGCCTCAATCAAATTAGAACATCCAAGTTAGTTCTGCTTTGCAAACTACACTGGATCTGAAATTAGTTTTCATTAGCTAAAATAGAAAACAGTTAAACAAAATAATGTTTTAGCTAATAAAACCAGGATAGTGTAAGATTTAAGAAACTATTAAGCATTTCATTCTGCCCTTAGGCACATAATCTATTCGTCAATGTGTTTTTGTTGTTTATGCTCAACAATTCAATTATTATGCGGGATAGTATAGAGAGGGAGGATAATTTCATTATAACATTTGAAAGTGCCTTGCATGGAGTCATATCGTTAGTATATTTGGCTAACTAAAGGCAGCTTTTCATCATATCAGTTCCTTCCTAACTATATTACCTGAGATGCAAATGTTGTCCATAACTAATAGGAAAGTGATTTCCCCATCCTGCCCCAAATAATTGCTCTATGTTTGGAATATAGCTTGTCAGAGGTTCGCAAAGGGTATTCACATGACCCCGGGATACTGCTACTGTAAATACATACCAGTTGCCAAGCATCCACGTTTTGATCACGTAACCATGGGAACACTGCAAGGGTCAAGAGAAAAATGTCATAAGTCACTTTTTTCAGTGCCATTGTAATTTCAAATGGTCACTAAATGAATGTTTGTAAGTCAAGGATTATCTGTATTGAGAACACAGACTTCCATGTCCTTGTCAGGAATGCCTAGATCTGTTTGGTGACTGAATATTTAAAAATACATAAATAGGTTTCTTCTGTGAGAATTCTTTCTTTTACTTGACAAATGTCAGCATTCAAGCAGTTTCTAATGGGACATTTTTGTGTAGAGCTAGCACTGCAGAGTTAATAGTGTTTGCTTTTGCTACTAACTTTATCTGTATATATGAGACACTAGAAAAACATTCCTCAGTCTTTTGACAAGAATAGCAATAGGAGCGGTAGCGGAGCCCCCACCTTACTATTGCGAATGTCTGCATGGTAAACATTTTGATGGTTACTGATCTGGGGCAATGAAGAGAAGCCTTGAAAGACCAAGTTGATTCCCCATTTGTTATGTCTTCGTTATTTTATAAACATATGGGTTTGTTGAATAGAAGATAAATCATTGTCATTTTGTGTATTACCTGATAAAATCACCATAAGTACGTTAGATTTAATGTGCTGTAAAGTACACAGAGCCATATAACCATTGGTAACTGTTTGCTTGCTATTAATAATTAGCAGCCTTCATACTGGACTATCAGCGTGAAGTCGGTATTTGGCACAATAGAAACTTAACTGCACAAAGCTGATCTGAATTTCATTACATTAGTAGCAAAGACAAAAAGAATATTTTTCATTTCAATCCACAACAACATAACGTAAAATAGAGAAAGCTATTAAACTGGACAACATTATACCAATTAATCATTTTTTAAAAGGAGGTACTCCACAACTTTTTACTAACTATAAAAAAATCCCTGAAATATGGGCAGTTATAGATCCCTTTCTAATTTGAAGATTATCTGTACCCCTCTCAGTCAAGTTTCATGTCTAGATACCCTGTTTCCCAAAAATAAGACATCCCCTGATAATAAGCCCAATCGGGCTTTTGAGTGCATGCACTTAAATAAGCCTCCCTCCGAAAATAAGCCCTCCCCAAAAATATTTAAACGCAGAGCTGGAAATCAGGTAAGATGGCAAGAGGAGCCCCATCTTGCTCCACGCGTCCCAAAATAAGAAGACCTCCCTGAAAATAAGGCCAAATGCTTATTTGGGGTTCAAAAAAATATAAGACAGGGTCTTATTTTTGGGGAAACACGGGTATGAGACTGAGATAGCAATTGATCATTCTTGTGGATAATCTAGGGCAGGAATAGGATGGGTGCTATGCTTGATCTGTTGATGGCTTTCAGTATGGTTCATTGTGATATTTTTCTGGATCAGTTCAAAAAATTATAAGTGGGGGAGCCAAAATAATTCAATGGTTTTCTTCCTTCTCCCAGGGTCAGTTTCACTTGGTGTTGATGGGGACCAGTGTAGAGTTTCTCAGAACTCAATGCTCTCCCCACTCCTGTTTCACATCTACATGAAACCAATGGGTCAGTAAGGGGTGGCGCATTCTCAATACTGTATGCTGATATTAGTTATAGATCTCTTTCCAAACCAAATGATATTGTTGAGATTTTTTTCTTGGTGTCTGGAAACAGTAGGGGGCTGGATGAGGAGAAACAGATTTGAACTTAACATTAGCACGAGTGGTTGGAAAGAGTTGGCTTTGACCTTTAAGTTCTTCCTTATCAATATGTTACTGTCTTGAGGTCCACCTGTGTAATTGTTTTCTTGTTTCAAGCCTAATAACAGTGTTAAGATGAACTGCCAAAGATCCTATCTGTCCACTGACATGGAAAGAACTATAAATTATCTTAGCCAATGTGAATTATTTGACTATTAGAAGGCCAGAGTCAGTTGTATGTCAAAGCATACGTCCTGTGCCCACTTTCTAGGAAAGACTTTAAACAGTTATCTAATATAACAGCAATTGCTACCATATTTAGACTTAACTCAGTAGCAATGCATAGTTGGTCATGGCTAAAGTAGAGAAAGGTTTGATATCGTATAATGATGGGAAATCTCAGGAGTGCACTCCAGATTGAACTGTTGAAAAAAAATATTCCAAGAAGACAATGGGAAAACCACTTCCACATTACTGCCAAGAAAAATGCATAGATGCACCCATAAAACCTGGCTTTTTTCATCAGCTAATTAGCATATACTGGTATGCAACGTTTTCATCAGAAGTAGGAAATTTAGAGAGGCTTCCAAAATAACTGTGTCATTTATAACTAAAAATGTACTTGAAAGTTGACAGTTTGATTTGCATGGGAACAGATTGAACATTAATATAACATATTACTTATTTATTATGCCTTTTTTTCAGAATGGTATTTCAAAACTTTGGGATTTCATGAGGACACATGACAGGTAAATTTCAAAGAATGCAACTGGTAGGCAACATGCTCCTGTATACTTTTTTAAATAATTCATTCTCTCATTCTCATTCTCTCTGTTTCACATAATCATATTTATCATTTTGAGACTTCATACATATTTGTGTTGCCAACTCTATGAAGTGAACCTATATTACTGTGTTTATGTAAAATAATTAAAGTTAGGAGCGGATTATGAAAAAGTATGCCATGTTTTTACACCCTGGCTATAAATTGTGGAATGTACTGCTTTAGTCCCAATGTTACTTACATATAAAATCATTGGGGAAGGTCTTCAGGAACTTTAAAGTTAAGTGTACTTTTTCATATCATTTAATCAAAATACGCATATCTTGGATCATTGTCTTTATACTGTACAGTGATATGGTGGCTAAGGGCCCATAAACTGCAACTGAATCTTGAGAAGCAAAGCTGATAAATGGAATTATGTGCACTAAATGGGATTATACCGCCTCAATGACTTCCATGAGTAGTCCCTATAGTATTACCAGCTTCAGGTGGGTTATTATGCTTTCATGGTTGGAAACAAACTAGAGGGGTTCATGTACTCATAATCTCAAATTTAAATAACTACAGTACTACCTATGAGAGACTGTTTATGAAGGACTATCTTTATGTTTAGTCCTGAAGCTGCATCTTGCTCAACATTTTTATGATGTTTGTTTTAAGTATATGCTAGCTAATATAACAGCAGTGATGTCCATACTGCTGTTGCTTTAGATCCAATGGAGTGAGTATATAATATTATCTATTGAGACTCCAGAAGTGTTCTCTGGAGCAGCACCTGTCCTCTGGAATGAGGTTCCCCCTGAGATTGATTGATTGATTGATTGATTGATTGATGTATTTATAAAATAAATTATTTATTGGCCACCCATCTTACCTCAGAGTAACTCTGGTCAGCTTACAATCGTACAAAAATAAAAACTATACAAAGATAAAAATATAAGCTCTCACGCTGCTGGCATTTCAGAGGGCCTTGAAGACCTGGCTTTTCTCCCAGGCCTTTGGCTAGGATGGGAATAGCCCCTAATTACACACTGCTAACAGGTTGCAAACGGTTTAGTATTGTTATTTAAATACATGTTTTGTTCATTGGTGGAACAGTGTTACATTTTTACTGATTTATGTTGATTTGTTTATATAGTATGGGCCTTTTAGTCTATAGGTTCTGTCATTTTACAATTTTTATAGTATACCGTTTTAATTTCTATTTTTATGATATGACTATACTTTGCCCAGTTATATACAGTATGTGTGATAAATGCATTTATTACTGCAGCTGCAAATATATATATTTAGGTTTTATAAAAGGTTTTATAAAACAAGAATTAAGAAGGAGTTTTGTTTTTGCAAAAACATAAATAGGCATACACATCTAGCAAAGAACTTTTTGTTCAGCTTATTTCTATAAGGCAGATGGATTGGAAAACGCTTGTTGCTTGAATGAGATAAGGTGATAGTCTATATTAACTGCTATCTGGGAAATAATCTATGTAAAAAATGGGCATATTTTTTAAAAAATTAAAATCCCTATTGGAAATAGCAGAAGCAATGTTTTTAAATTATTCATTTAGCCATGGGTTTGTGGGGAAAAGTGAGCATATTTGTCCCAAGCTCCCCAAAATTTTTATGCCTGATATATTCAAAACATTTCAAATTTTCTCTTATCAGAACGCAGAAAATGTGAGGCATTCAAATTTTATTGGAACACAGATAATTTAGAATGCTCTGGCAGAATGTTTTGAGTAGAGTTAAAAACAGAAAAATACTTCTTAGGGTACATAGAGCAAAAGCTAGATTCAAACTTGAATAGTAGCTTAGCTTTTGGCACTTAATTCATTTGCTTCATTCTTCTGTCCAGCCATTCAGAAAAAAAAAGAATCAGAATAGCAGCCTAGTTATTCCCTACTAAACCAGCTTGTCAAAGGCATTATGTCAAGATAAATGTAATTGGCTCTTAATTATGCTACTCTCATTGCCTCCATGGGAAGAGCGCTCTGAAGCAAGGAAAGCCAGTTCAAAAACATCACTTAAGAAAGAAAAGGACATTTTCTAGGGGTTATCTCTGGAGGATTATAACAAATCATTGAGTTGCTGAAAATGCAGTACCTCACAATGCTTTACTATTTTGGGATATAACCATTTTGTAGATTGTTTCTTCAATAAATAATATTTCTGTGCTACTATAATGTTTTATGGGCAAGTTTGATGGTTTTGGTACCATTATAATCAAAGAAACTTTTCCACAGAATATTTTTAAGATAGCTGTGAACATGATTGCATAAGATGCACATGTCATGCCAGTCATCTCTGGTCACATAGCATTTGTTGCCTTCCCATGTACAACAGCTGTCATGCTGTAACTTTTTTAGTGCTACAGAGCACAGTATTTCAATGAACCATTTTACTCCATGCTGCAGAATTCCTATTATTCTAGAAATAGGAAGTGCTTCTTTATCTCCAGTGCCATCAGCAATTGTTCCTACTAGATTATAATTTTATTTATAACCCGCTATAATATTTCCTGTTTTGTAAGCCTCTTATATTATTTTCTTTCATTATACTGGACTTTTTCTTTCCCTCAGAGATTCAGCTAATTGGGCTCATTCATCTTAGCCTTAAAATACAAAGCTAAGAAATTAGATTTAAGCCAAGAATCACCCAATTATACATAAACAAACTGAATATAGTGACAGTTCAACTTTCATTTCAGGAATCTCTCCTCTTTGTCCTACTACCATTCAGTTAATATTTTATTATAAGATAATGGCTGTATAGTTAGAACTCTTGCTTCATCCATACAGGTCATTTCTTGAAAATGTTTCCCTTCTCTCTGCTATTGTGATAATGTGACATGCAGTCATTTTCTCTGTTCTTGCTGCAGCAGAACATTCATTTTGTGAGACACACTCCCAAATTCAAGATTAAAGATTCAGTATATCCTTTGTTCCCAGAATATTACCTATGTTCAGCATGGTATTATACCATAGGCATAAGGTTGGGGAAGAAGCATTTTTGAATGCTACAGTAGGTGATGGAACATAACCTCTATTAGAATAATGCTCCATTAAAAGAAGACATGGCTAGGTATTGAAGGAGTTTGCTAAGGAAAGGGAGTATATTATTCTGGCATATAGGACAACTTCCCTATACTCTGTGGAACCATGACTCAGATCTCTTAGCAAGTGAAAGCTACACACTAGTGGCAACTCTGGTTCATTCAAAAGACACTAATGATAAATTAGGTTATGTCAGCTCAGTTACATCAATTCTGGTCAGTAATATATTAGATTTTAGTACTTATAGCACTTGCACTATATGTTTGCAGTGTGTGTTATTTAGGACATAATCACTCTATCAACATTATAGATAGTTTGTTGAAAAGGATTTATTTAGTGGCTGTTTCTGTTTTTGTGGTCTCAGTTGTGACGTAGTGTATGTTAAATTCTGGGTATATGTTAAAAGAAAGCTTCCTGTTTTAGAAATGATACATTAAGATTACATTATTTTGAATAAAACCATACCATTCTAAATTTCAGTAACCGATAAAAAAATTGAAATTGTACTTACTGTCAACTGCAGATCAGTGGTGGGTTCCTCCCGGTTCCACCCGCTTCCGCAGAGCTGGTAGCGGTGACGATATGATATCACCGAACCAGTTCTGCTCCCCCCGCGCCCCCCCCTGCATTATTCTTACCTTTTATTTGGCCCCACCCCCAATCTATTGCTGCCTCCTGAGTCCCAGCTGATCGGCTAGAAGGAAAAAAACTGTTTAAACTCTTGCCATGGGGCTTCAAAGGGCCGCCCTACAGCTGATCAGTGTTAAAAGGCAGTGTGGTGGTAGACCTGTGCCTGCAAAAATAAATGGGTAGACCAGTGCCTCCAAAAACAAATGAGTAGACCGGTGCCTCCAAAAACAAATGAGTAGACCGGTGCCTCCAAAAACAAATGGGTAGACCAGTGCCTGCACAAACAAATGGGTAGACCGGTGCCTGCACAAATAAATGGGTAGACCAATGCCTCCAAAAACAAATGAGTAGACCGGTGCCTCCAAAAACAAATGAGTAGACCGGTGCCTGCAAAAATAAATGGGTAGATCAGTGCCTCCAAAAACAAATGGGTAGACTGGTGCCTCCAAAAACAAATGAGTAGACCGGTACAGCTCTGCAAGCAATTAAAAGCCTGGTAGACCAGTACCTCTGCTAAATCCTAAAGAATTGTCACATGATCATCAAGCTACACCCACAAAATAAGCCACACCCACAGAACTGGTAGTAAAAAATTTTAGAACCCACCCCTGCTGCAGATCCATATAACTATACAAGCTACTAAACATTATTTAGAATAAGGCACAAGGCAACATTATGCAGCTAATTTTGCATAAATACAATTGTCTTAAAGAGGACTAAAGAAGCCTATTACAGTTTTTTAAGTATTCTGTTCAAGGCATGAATGAAAATTGTAGTGTTTGTTAGCCACACATGCTGGTTATCCTGTTTCCATTCCCTTCACTTTTCCCAGTATTATAGACTTCTCAAGAGAGCAAGGTCTTCTCATGTGTCCAAAGGCATTCGATTTACTCTTCTGGAAAACCAAATATATCCCCATAATCAAAAGCAAATCTGGATTGATTTATTTTATTAGTAATCCATTTGTTTAGGAGGGGTTTTTTTGGGGGGGGGGTTTCTCCATGATATTCTCAAGGCCCTTCTTTAATGCCAAAGGCAAAAGTGTTAATACTCTTTGTTATCTTACTTTCACTTTCATAAAGTATCATGGGGGAAAAACATTGCCTATGTGATTGTAAAATTTGTGGGAATAAACATGTCACAAAATCTGAGTATCTTTTCCAAAATCTTTATTACTGCTGTACCATGTCCTAGTTTGCAATCCTGAAAGGCAGAAGCCATCCATCACTTCAGTATCTTCATTGTGAATTCCAAGACTGATTGCTGTTGGCGCTTGGTCTTCTTACTATTTACTTGCATTCTCATTTTTTACTCTGCTCCTTCACTTTCATTATTAGAACTTTACCACCCCTTCAAGGTAGGAAGGTCAGGAAATAGACAATGCACAAATTACAGGTGTGGCATTTCATTTCTGCAGGGTATAATAACAGAATCTTGAAAGGTTGCTAGAATGTCTCACTGCCCCATCATACAAAGAGAATCAAGGAAGGGTTATTTGGGCTTCCTTCTGATGCCTTTTTCTTTCCCAGGACTGTGTTTCACTGGGTTCAACAGAAGTTAGATTTGAAATCATATTATAGAACAGGGGTGTCAAACTCAAAGCCTGGGGGCTGGATCCAGTCCGCAGGGTAGTTAGATCTGGCCCATGGGGCCGCCCTGGAAACAGCGAAGAACCGGCTCACGGTGCCTCTGCTAGCGAAAACGAAGCTAGGGAGGGCTGTGTACAGCTCTCCTGAGCATTGTTTTTGCTGGCAGATAGTTGCAGGGGGCCGTCGCAGCTGAAAACGGAGTTCGGGAGAGCCGCACGCAGCCCTTCCTAGCTTTGTTTTTGCTAGCAGAGGGTTGCAGGAGGCTGTTACAGCCGAAACAGAGCTTGGGAGCCCATTTTCGCAGGCAGAGCACTTGGGGCACAGGCGTCCCCGGCACGAGTGACGTCGAGCTGGCCATGCCCACCATAGCCACGCCCCCCGGCTCCCAAGATCAAACACAACTCTGATAGGACCCTCAATGAAATTGAGTTTGACACTCCTGTTGTAGAATATGCTTATTTAGAAAAAATACACCTTGATATGCAACCTTCTCTATTTGCTTTTTGTCTGTTTATTTAAATTAATAGCTTACTTAAATATGTGATATTATATTACAAATTGTGTGTCTCTCTATGTGTTTTAAATCATGAAGCACATTGCTCCATACTAAGATTGTTTAGTTTGAATGGACATATAAAATTCTTCATATCTTATACATTGAATGATCCAGCAGACCTAATCAGCTGCATGCTAACCCTGTAACAACTGAATGGAAGAAAGCAGAATTCTTATTTACTTGTTTAACTGGGTAAGCCAGTTAACGAATATGAGATCTTCTGCATGCAAAAGATGCATTGTGCCATTAAGCCATAGTTCCCTTTCATTATGTATTCAATTTACAGTGTAAGAGATCAAAGGTCTGCTGATTGAAATGATCCTTTTTTTGTCTGACATGTTGAATGCCTTCTGTAATTCCAGTCAGAGTATAAAATATAGGACCACATAAATAAACAATTTGATCTAGTGCAAGAAAGTTTAGAACTTCTTTAATTTTCATTGTATACAAAATACACTGTAATTTAGATGCACTCTCTATGAGGAAAGTTGATAATACAGCCAATTTCCTATTCTTGTTGTTGATGATTGTTTACAGTCTATATTTTATCCTTTAATATAGCTTTTGGAAAACTTTTCTTTTAATTTTTTTCCCAGTATCTCATTTTTATATGTTGATTAAATAACTCTGCAAACAATATAAGTTATTGTGATAATATATAGTTGTAATTTATATCCACGTATAATGGATGTATGCAATAGTTAATGGTAATATTTCTTATTATTTTATGAGCTGGATTACAAAAACAGCAGGTCTTACTGCTGGTAGCATTTCAAAAAAAAATTGCTGCAAGCTCTTGTTTTAAAAAGAGGATTGATAAAAAAAAATCTTGCATAGTTGGAGTTTTAACTGACCCTAAAGGAGTATAAATATTCAACATATTTCCTCTAACCAGTGTTCATATGTATCCTCCTATGGAAAAGGACATTACTTTATCATGCTTTAGCAAAGGTACATAGTGGCATGCGCACAGACACATATGTGCACACACCAAAAAGTGTTGAAGCATATTTAGGCTTCAGTTCAAACAAACAGAGGCAAGACAATATGGTATGTTCAAGGTATAGGTAGTTTAAATTAAAAATAGTGATAATGAAATTATGAGGAAAAGATAACCGTCATGAGTTCTTGAATTTATATTAAATCAAAATCATAGGAAATTGGTGTGCAACAACACCGTAACCTCCAACAATAACATATTTTTAATCACTCACACACACATATACACGCACATGAGTTAAAATATATTCATCTTCGTATTTTCAGTGCCAATACCGAATCACACTTTTGAATTTTCTTTTTACTGGGAGCAGTGCAAAGAAGCAGTCATAAGATCAGTGTAATTACTTCCCTGTTTTTTGTCATCCCCCCCCCTTTTTTTCCCTTTTTTTTTTCTAAATAAAGTGGATTTATAAAAGGCTAAATGTTTTTTTGTGGGTTTTCTTTTGAAATGCACAGCAGCTTAAATAGCCCCTTAGAAAGATGTTGGTGGGAAATGTATGATGCTTTGAAGGACTGCTAGTAAATATTATGCAAGTATGCACACATTTAACCTTCAGTGTTCTTTTATTACTGTATGGTCAAAATTAGGAGAAAGTAAAAAAGTGTGCTAATTAAAAGATGTAGTGTTAAGATATTGCCCCGGGAATTGTTCTCTCCAGCAGAAATTATTCTTTATCTAATTGCATAATTTGATTTGATTTGATTTTGGCATCACATGATTCCAGAGCAACTACAGTATAAAACAAACTTTAAATATAATGACATAAATTAAAAAATACAAAAAGATAAATGAAAGAATGGCAGTCTGGAGAAAATATCAACTCAAAACAAAAAATATCAATCATCTCTAAAAAGGGAAGATCCATCCATCCTACCACAATGCCATGTTTAGGCCAAGTTTAAGGCCTTCCTGAAGACCATCAGGGTGGGAACCATTCATAGTTTGAGACTAACCTTGTTCCAAGGGCATGCATCATAACAAAGAAGGCATTGTTCCTGGCTCCCAAAAGGTGACATTGTGTTACCAAGGGGACCCAGAGCATGTCCTCTGTCATCTGCTGCTGCCCAGGTAAAAACCTCAGAAGATAGGTGATCTCTCAAATGAGTGGCCCCTATATCATGTAGAAGTTTATAGTGACCAACACCTTAAATTATACCTGGAAGCATAACCAGTGCAATTCGCAAAGCTGGGGCGTCACAAGGGCATTCTGAGGCACTCTGGATAAGATCTTCATCAATATATTAAGAGTTAGCACTCCTAGTAACTGACCTCAAAAATTCAACATTGATTTGAGGAAGGGAATGTGTTTCTCCTGTGCCTTACCTGCTCTCATTAAAAGTCTCTTATTCAAGTGCTATTAGTTTTAATATTCAAAAATTATTTATAGGATTGAATTTTTAAAAAAGAAATTACAGCCACTTGAAAGAACAATCTGTGTCATTCTTTTCCAGCAGTTGAATAATTTCTGATATATTATGGATCAAAGCAAAATTTGGGTTTTCCCATTTTTTTCTTAATGACATCCTATAAATGAGATAAATATCTAAGGAAACCTTTCAAAAGAATATATTTGATTTGAGACCCAAATCAAACTAGGAGATAATGGCTTTGTTAGCCATTAGATCACATAAGCATTGCTTAAACAACTGTGCTGGAAAAAAAAATGAAATAAATTCTGGCTCCATAAAAATCTGAATAAGACGTAATAGCAAAGATTTGTTGAGATTAGGCATCAAGGAGTTTTATTAAATTGGCAAAAGTGAGGATTGAGCAAAGAAACTAACTTTGAACAGCATTGCTTGGAAACAGGCACACCAATAAAGAATAACATGCTTGAGAAGGCTTTGTATTTTGTTGATTAAGAGAAATGCAAACTGCATGCTAATTCAGAAGTATAAATTGTTAGCATCTACCAGTAGAACGATAGATACATTTTCTTGCTGAATAAACTAGAACCTGAAATTGTGACAGAGGTATAGCATCCCTGATGTAACTTAAGTATTAAACACCTCTGGGGATGGTTCAGTGCATACACAGATCTTCTGAGTTTACAGGATGCAGTGGGGCAACTCTAAGCTAAATATCCCTTTAATTTGAGGAATATATATGGAAATGAGAGCCGCCATCCCAAGATTTTTCTGATACCCTTGTCTACCCTAGACACCATACAATGATTCATGCATCTCTCATCATCCCGCTGCACCTGAAACAAAGTTTTGTTGATTGTATTCTCCAGGGAGGGAATAAGAATAAAAACAAATTGTATGCATTTCTGGCATGTTTGCACATGAGACGTATTGTTCAGGAGCTTTTGATGTCAATTTCAGATTAAATTCTTGTATAGGCCTCATGACTTTTCAAGGAAAGCCTACTCTTTTCCTGCTCTTGTGTTCTGTTTTGGCATTCTGATAACATAATACTTGATCAGATATAATCTTTTGTGTATTATGTTGCCAGATTCATTCCCGGTACAATATGGGGAAAGCAGCAAGTTCAATCTTTCTGTACAAAAAAGAAAGAGAACAAGAAAAAATTGATGATGGAATCCCTTCCCCAGCTTTTTTTTTTAAAAAAAACTCCCTCTTGCACCCCAAAATTGGTTATCCTGATTTAAATAAGGATTATGGAAAAGTTGATATATATAAGGTTTGTTTGAAATTCCAAAAATCCTTCTCACTCAATTTATGTATGGGGGGGGGGTGGGATAAAAATACATGAATCATGGTGCAAATAACACAGCTTACAAATTTCTGGCAGACATTATCACACTCATACTGTCTTTAATTCAACATCAACAGAGCTGTGTAACTTTGTGGCTCTTGCTTATTGCAAGAGTTTGCAAACAAACTGAGAAAAAATGTTTTACATATCAAAGGAGCCACCCCAGACCTTGTACTTGCCTTGCAAGTTCTATTTTAGGTGATAAAAACTCATTCTTGCCCAATGTGTTCTACTGAAATAAAACTACTTTTTCATTGAAAAAAAAATGGACTTGAATTTTCCTGGTGTCTGGTTTCCTTGAATTGTATTTGTTACTGGAAATACTTGCGAAATTCCTAATGATTGTTCAAATGGTTAAAAGAAATAACAACTAAAATAACTTTCAGAGCAATCAGATGGAGATGTATGTGTGCCTGTTATGAGATTCAACTTTTCATTTAAGATGTCTTCCCTGATCTTTACATCTGCATTTATATTAGCTTCTAGACACTTCCAGTCTAATGAAATTTAATGTATATAATGGGAAATAATTATCTGCAAAGTGTTCTCATCAAATCAAAGCTAAAGGGGCTATTTAGGCCATCCAATTTGTCTAAAAAAGTAAAAATATTTGAAGAACAATTACTTTTATTCTATTATTTAATATTAATTTAACATTATTTTTGTTAACATTAATAAGTAAATATTGTTTAATAATGTTATTAAATAATATTGAATATAAAGTAAGTAAATATCTATTTCTCAACCAGATCAAGAAAAATCAGTTTCACAAAGATTTAATCATTAGTAAAATTAACAATTGATTCTTTTGTTAAAAATACATTTATAAATCTTTAATGCTTGAATATTCCCTGTTGTCTCAAGATGGCAAAGAAACAAGACAGTTGTGATGAAAGCACAATTTCATTCAAGTTTAATTTGATCTTGTTCTTTAACTTTGACAGCTTGGTTCTGATTGTTCCATCTGTTATGTACATGTCTTTAAGTGACTAAATCTCAAGGGGAAAAATAACCCATTCTTCAGTGAGTTGGCACATGTTACCTCATTTTCAAGAAATCATTATCCAGTCTCCCTCTGTTTCTTTGTTGAAATATTAACTCTAATTTCACGAGGCTTTTAAAAATTAGGTGAAAATTTCTTTTTCTTCATTTGTAAAGAATAATTTTACAAAATTCTCAAATGTCTATAAAAGTTGAACAGGAGTAACTTAATTAAAAGAAAAGATCACCAAGCTTTGAAAGTTTAGCTTTATAAAATCTGCCTTTGAGTTCTTAGAAATTCAAGCCTATCTGTATAGGTTGAATTGAAGTTGCTGTCTTTTTCTTCAAACCATTTTTACTAATTAAATTTTTAAAAATTAACTCATGTTTAATAATTACATGGCAGAAAGATATAGAATATTCTTTTCATTTTAAGAATAGCTTTTCTAGTCAATTTAACTGATATAATTGGATGAGAGTTGGATGAGAATTTCTTTCACCTCAATTTCTAGAAACGTGTTTCCTTCCATAATATTGACAGAACCCCTTCTAGATGAAAATATTTTTAATTTTGTGATAGTTTGAAGAAGAAATTACAGTATCAAATTATGTTACTTATGTTGTTTATCTTCAAAAGTAGGGAAAAAACCAAAAACAATATTTAATCATTAATAACATTGAACCAATATCTTTTAAGACCTTTAGTTAAATGTACCTGATTCAGTTGAACTCAGATTATCAGCAAAAAACTTATAATTTGAAGCAGATCTTCATTTCCCCATATTGAAATAGATAAGACTGAATTCATTTCACTCTGATTCTGGATGTCTGCATATCTTAGATCTAAGTTTATTTCTTCTTATCTCTTGTCTATTGTAAAGGGTAGAAACAGAATAAAACAAATTATTAAAAAAATTTAAATAAACATCACAGAGAGTAGATTGGATGGAATTTTCAGACTAACTTAACTCTTCTCAAAGAATTAATCCTGCCAAATTTAATATCAATAGGCTTGGGGCAGGATTATACAGTACAGGTTTGAGAGTTCAAAACAGAATGAGCTAATGTTGCTTTTTTGGACAGTTATTATGGTTATATTATGCATCTTAGAGATATCTTTAACTACCTAACCTGAAAAATTTCAGAATAATTTATGCATTGCATTTAAGGAAGCAGAGCCCTCCAGAGGAGACAAGTAGGTCAAATGACAAAAGCATTTGCAACACAAGATCTGCCCTTTTTTGTATGTGCATTGTAACTCCACATAGATATAAGAAAAGGGTAGAATATGTGTGCAAGGTCCTGAAGATGCATATTGAGTTTTCTAGTTTAGAGTGCAGGAGAAAATGAATAAAATACCTTTTTCCTGTTAATTGTCATTTACAGTTTTTTATGAAAATGGATACATCAGTAAAAATGAATAGGCAAAAAGTCTTCAGTTTTGTAAGGATAGGTATGGATACTGTAGAGTTAAAGCATCATAATGGATTAAAGTTTTTAGTTTGTGTTTGTGTGTTCTGTTCAACTGACAGAATATTCATAAAAAATAAAGATGTAGACAGATATATATAAAACAAACTTCAGTGTAGTAGAATCAAATGGATAAACTTTTTCCAAGCAAACATCCAATATAATATTTAATACCGTCTCAGCCCCAGTGCTAGGAGAGAAATCCACCAAAGATCACTGAAGAGTAGAACAGTCCTTCAAACATCCCTCCCTCAAAATTTTGTATTTTAGTAGGTAGACAGTTCCAGTAAATCCATTAAGTATGTTTACCAGTTATACATTTTGCAACTAGTTTGTGTTAGAATACCCAGCAAATCAATGATTAAATGTCACTTTCCATTTTTATGTTTTCTATCCACACTGATTTTCAAATATACCTCTTCAGCCATCTGTACAGATTCCAGAACTTTTGGAATAGGGCAAGTTATCAATCAAAATTAATATTAGATAGTTAACAAGCTATCATGGAAACCTAGCCTGTACATCAATTAAAAATGTTTTTGTCAAGAAGTTGGCAATAAAGCTGCCTGTAAAGTAATACAAAAATTGTTTTTCTATAAAAATGTGGGAAATATATTTTGTTTTCTTGTGTTTCATATATCTAATTTACCAAACAATTTAGAAAATAATTTATTGTATCAAGGCAATATGCATGAGTGGAGAGTTTCCAGAATCAATAATTTTGTTCCATCTGTGCTCTGGCTTCTGTTGTTCAGACCACTGGCCACTAATCTAGTATTTTTAGAAAAAGAAGTAGCATTTGTCCCCCTTTTCCACTTCGGTATTATTAGGTTTGTTTGTTTTTTATCTATTACAGGGATAGGCAGCATTGGAGAGATTAGAATGTAAAATTCAGCTTTCCAACTTATACTATGCTGTTGAAAGCCATCCAATGATGTGATAATGTTCCTGGATGTCTATTTTTAAACAATTTTTTAATGGTGAAAATGGGAATGAGAGGTCTCTGAAAGCCAAGCTACTCCAGTCCACCATTAAAATATCCCCAATAACTGAAAATAGCCCCAATCACAATCATTAGGCATGATCTTTAATTAGATTTAAGGATGGGGATGAGGAAAACCTGCCTAGGAGAGGCAACTACTTCCATTCCTTCTCTTAACTATTCTCCCCTCCCCCCAGTAAAACAGAGCCCAAATCATTATTGCTATCCTTAATTTCTAGTTCAAATTATAGTCCAATTAGATTTGGTTATTTAACTATTTTGATTATTTAAGATTACAATTTCAATATACTCATTTATTTATTTGGCAAATATTTAGCCTCCCATCTCACATGATGTGATTCTGGGTGGGAGACAACAAAACAGCATAACCAATCTTAAAACACTGACCATTAATCAAAATGAAAACATGAAGAAGTCAGAATAACAGGAGAATAACAGTCACCTAATATCATAAAACCACCATGGGATTCCCAAGGTTGCTGAAAAAAAAAACACATTTTAAATGCTTTCTGGAAAACTAACAGGGATATACCAATCTCATTTCAAGGGCAATAATCAATGTTCCAGACCACAACAGAAGCCACAACAGAAAAGGCACATCTTCTGTGTTCTGCAAGATGGCTAGGGAATTCTGGGAGTTGAAGTCCATCCTGCTTAAAGTTGCTCAGATTGAGAAACACTGCTCTAGCAGACAGGGCCTGCAGCATACCCTTACTGCAAAATGTGATAGAATTGGCAGATGTAATCATGATGAAGCAGTCTTTAATCTGGTCCCATGCTGCGTAGAGGTTTAAAGTCAAAACCAGCACCTGCACCTTGAATTGCACACAGAAGTAGACTGGAAGCCAGTGCAACTCATGAAGCACATCCTAGGGGCACACATAAATGTCTGCACAGCTGCATTCTCTATCAGTTGAAGCTGCCAGATGCTCTTGAAGGGCAGCCCATATAGAGTATGTTGCAGTAATCTACTTTGGAAGTGACCAAGACGTGAGTAACTGAGGAAGTCTCATGGTCCAGGAAAAGGCACAATTGGTGCACAACAGAAAGCTATGCAAAGGCCCTCCTGAATGATTGGAAAAGAGCCAAATAATGCACTTCATCTAGGGCTTGCTAAAATTGTTTCACAACCACCTTCCCTAAAACAGCAAAGTTAGACTCTGAATGAGAATAGTCCAGTATGGTGGCATCTAGCAATGACTTCTTGAGGAAGGGGCAACCAATTTCTCCTTAAGGAGCAGCAGAATGACCCCTCTCTCAGAAAGGAATAAACCACTGCTAAAACCCAACCACACAACACCCCCCACCCCATTCAGCCTTAGTTAGGAGGGCATGGATCTAAGGAGCAGGTGTCTGAGTTCACTGTCATAAGGACTCTGTCCACTTCTTCAGCCCCAACAGGTTAAAACCATTCCCAGATAACCAGGCAAGATCCCAGGGATCCCAGGGATCTCCATTGGACCTATATTAAAGTTGGTGTTCAACTGTGAATGAATTTGAGTGATTTTGTCCAATAAATGCTCTGAAAATTCCTCCACATGACCCTGTAGGTAAACTTCAGAGTCCTCCTTCCCCAGGAGGGCTTGTGTCACCTTAAACAAGGTGATGGAGTGGATATCCACAGATACAGTAAAGGGCAGAAATATCATTTCTCTGCCCTTATTGCCACAAAATGGATCTTAATAACAACTGAATAATCTCACCCACTATTTAGGAGTAAATTTCATCAATCTCAGTAGAACATTTTCTAAAAGCTATTTAATAGTGGGCTAAAGAGACTGTCTAAATGATGACACAGTATAAAATAATTAGCATTTTATATATGTTTAACAGATATATAGCAAAAATGTAAGTAAAATAGGCTGCAGATCTTAACGAGTGTATGTCTACAATGATATTGAGAGTTGGCTAGCAGCAGTTAGCCAACCAGGAAGGTATCTATGAGGAAACCCCAAACTTTTGGCAAATATAGATGAAATCTTAAGGATATCGAATTCAATATACTTAAGGGGCACAGCAACAGAAAGAATGAAGTATCTTAATAACCTGAAAAACACCCTGGCTTGATGGCTCCAAAATGCTCTATCCTGCTTGTTGCAAGTCTCTATGTGATCACCCTAAGTACTGAGTAGATCTCTCATTGCTACTATAAGTAAACAAGATATTCCAGCACAAGCTTAAACTGAGCAGTGCCTCTTTAGGACCCTGAATGTGTAATCATACAGAAAAGCATTTTTCATTGCACAAGGGACAAGGATTCCAATGGAGCCGACTCGTTATATTATCCCAGAGATACTCTCTCCAAAATCAGGTGCTCTTAGACATCTCCCTTAATCAAAAATACTGTAGCTTCTTCACTTTTGCAACTATCATTTAAAAGTGATGCCTGTTAACTCATATGCTTACCTTTTAAAATCTAGCTCTGAACCAATTAAATTTCATGACTTCCGGTATGGCACATTATATCATTAACTTGTGATCTTGTGGTTTTTTTCTTTCCTATTGTTAGTGTGTCCATTCTTATCTTCAATATTTCTCGGCAATGCTTTGTTGTGGTGAAGCAGTTCCGTCCAGGTAATTCTCTATTATTTTCTAGCAAAGCAAAGTTGTTATGGATTTAATGGTAAAAAGCAGGTGGGCCTCTATAGTTGCAGCATAATAATTTGTTTTGTAGCGAGAGGAAGCTGCAGTCGACCTTCTGGTAAATTACTGTACTCTGAGCTTCCTGATAGGATGTTACCTTCCTGAGATCTTTCAATTTCACTGTAAGTTTATACCTCTCAATTAAGGTGAAAGATGTTTTCCGCTAAAGGGAAAATCTATCACTTTTATCTCCTGCTGTTTCTCCAAGGCAAGGGAGACAGTCATGACAATTGACTATAACTCACTAACCCGGCATCATTTAATGGATAGCCAATTGTTGTTACAGATATCTATCTGAAGGATTGTCTATGCAAACCTAGTTTAAAGATTTCTAAAACAGGTGAGCCTCAAACTAAATTTCAGGAGTGAACATCTGTCCATTTGTGACACTCCTGATCACAGCATTCTCCATTATAATGAGATAATTTCTGTTACTATTGGAGCAATTATTTATACATCAATACCTATATATACAAATGAGTAAGTACACGTGCCCTATCTTGTACTCTTTTTCTGACAACAGAAGAGTGGTCACTTTACCATCCTTCCTAATATCTATAAATAGCTATAGGTTTCATAAAAATTAACTTATGTAGTTGTAGAAGAGGTAAGTAAACAAAAATAAACAAAATGATAAAGCAAAATGAATTGATTTAAAAACATGAAATTTCAGAAAAATAGGATTTACAGTAGTTTCAAACTAATTTCCATTGAAAAGAATAAAAATCTCATTTGTCCAGCACCCACTGATCTAACTTCTGATGGTGAGAAACCTAGAAATAAGTCTCATCTGCTTCATTCAATTGGTAATCAGAGTTGTATGAGAGAAACAGACTTTTGTGTACTGACTTACCAGTTGTTTAGCCTTTATGACCAAATAGTCTAGCCCAATGATATGTTAAACTGAATACAGCTCACCATTAGCCAGGGGGCATGATAACAAATCCCCCAAGAATTTCTATTGCCGAGTGCTTTCTCCCCATGTTTGGATGCCACCTTTTTCATTAAGCCCAGTTCTATGCCTTAAACCAGGGGTCACCAACCTTTCGGACCTGAGGGACCACTAAATTCATAATTTTAAATCCCACAGACCACTAATATGAATTTTTTAAAAAGATAAATAGTATTTAGTGCAATATAAAAATGCAAATAATGTTTCTGCGGACCACCAAAATTTTCTCACGGACCACCAGTGGTCCACGGACCACTAATTGGTGGCTACTGCCTTAAACAGTTCTAGTCAATCTTAGACAATTAGCAGGGTAGCCTTTCTTTGTCACTTGATATGATCTTACTGTGGCTTACAGGCTTACTGTGCTCACAAGCTAGGAAAACAGGGGGGGGGGGAAGGCTACAGGACTGAGAAAAAAGACAATGGTAAATCACTTCTATATTTTTACCCAAAAATTGAATGCGTGTGTCTTACGTAGTCACCAGGAATTAAGTAATTTGGGGAATCTTTACCTTTTTACCTACATGAAAATTAAAGCCTTTTACTAAATTTTAGTGTCAAACTGCAGTACAAATAATCCCATTTCATAAAGACTGCACCCTGCATAACCAATGTTCCCTGTACCCTATAACAGCAATCAACACAGTAGTATAAATTGAATCAGGTAGATAAAACTTTGCTTTTTTTAATTGTCTTTGACAGAATTATATTTCTCTTAATGTTTCCTTTACATGCATTGTATCACAACAGTTGTTTCTAGATTAATGCAAAAACTCTGTTGCAAATTCTACTTGGCAATCTCTGCAAAGGGCTAGTATGCATTCAGAAGAGACTTTTCAAACAAGCATACATGTTATAACTCTAGTTATACAGCAACTGATTTGGCCAGCCGAAAGAGTCAATGCTGTGCATATGGTACATCATGTACACACCAGTGTCCAGAAAGTATCAGTGAGTGCTGGGAAAATACTGTAAGCATGTTAGCTGATAAATAGAAATTGGTCCTGAAGTAACAATAATTCTGGAAGAAAAAAAAATCAGACTCTAAGCCATTCAAATATGTCTTCTCCTCTGCTCAATGCAATTAATTGATTTCCATTCAACCTGCAAAATACTCAGAATAATAGATAATCCAGTGTACATCTCATTAAGACTTTTACAGCTTGAATATATATATACAAGAGATTAATTGCTATTAAAGCAGATTTGTTTTAATTCTGCCCTTCAAGTCTGCTGTGGCAATCCAGAAAAGGGAGGCGAGAAATGTTTTAGTTAATACGGTATTATTAACCTAATAGTCATATTTTCCATTTTCTATCTTCTCCCTGATTTGAAGGAAATGAGCCAAAGCCATAACCGGAATAAAGCCTAATTATGTAATTAAAAGAATTGCTCTTCCTATATTTGTTTTAAGGGTAATAAAGCCATGAAATTGAGCTCACAGTATCTATATTACTGGCAACATTTTGAGGGAAATGGCTGTTTCAAAGTAGTACTAAAGCTACCTCCCCTGTGATGAGAATTGGGATGCTCTTCCATTTTTTTTAATGCATGGAAGGATGGGTTGGCATCTACCTGAGTCATCCTATTTCTCTTTTCAGAGAAATGCAACCTGATCCTGCATGCTCAAAAAAGTGACAAGTGATTGATTTTACTTTTTCCAATTTTTTTTCCAGCTGTCTATATGTGTGAAATGGAACAACAACGTCCTCAGTACTTTGAAAATAAAACTGAAGAGAGCTGGTGCCCTCTGTCTGATTTTTTGCCTGCTTCAAAAGGAATAACATATGAACTCTGTGCTGGTATTGTAGACCAGCCAGACCTCTCTTTGGAAGAAATTGCTTGCAAGGAAGTTTTAGAAGAATGTGGCTATGAAGTTCCTGTAACCAGCCTAAAAAGAATCACTTCATACAGGTTGGTAGATCAATGATTTTCAAAGACTAATCAAAGTTTTGAAACATATGTTGCAATCTGCTAGATATTTTTGACAGATTTTTTTTCCATTAGGTTTGTGAGTTTTCTTTCTTTCTTTGTTTTTTCCCCCAGTCCCAAGTTCCCAGTAAAAGTAACAGATTCTTCAGGCCTTAGTAGATCATTGGAACTAGGCTGCAGTCACAAATAGTTAGGATGACTGGCCTTTATCTTTGAGCATCTGGGAATTGGTGGTAGTGACATCTGCTATAAGATCTCGAAAGACGAAGGCAAGAAGAAAGAGAATTGTTCCTCTTTGAACTTCATATCTAAGGCTTCAGGGTAATAAATCCCTTGTAAAGCATTTATCAATTAATTATAATATTACTATATTGCCATATTCGAGAATGATTTGTGATATAAAAACAAAAGACACAGTGACCCCCAAAAAAGTTCAAATAATATCAATTGAACTGTCATAATATTGAAATATATTATTCTGATCTCATTCTGGCAATCCCAAATAAAAAGCTCTCTGCAACACTATCATTTTTACAATCTTTCTAAGAACATCAAGGTGAAAGAGCAGTACTTCCCTCTAAGGACCCCTACTACCTTCTCAAAAGCAGGGCAGGGAGCCCTTAAGCATCCTTTCACTGAATGAGCATAAGGAACAGGAGGAGTCTATTTACAGAAAGTGGTCCTGAAGATACATGGGAACTAAATCATTTAAGCTTTCAAGAATAAAATCAGTATGTCAAATTATAAGTGAAAACCTATTGGTAACTAGTACAAAACCTGCAGATCTGATATATTGCTGTAACAATTCTGATCCACCAACCATCGGGCCATGTATATTACATTATAATAGTTTAAACTCTAACATAGAGAAGGACAGGATTTACCATTACCAAGTGTTTTATGGCCTGAGTGGCTAGAATAAATCAAATGAATAAGCAAATAAATAAATGTTCTTCTGCTACTAATAGAGTAAGTAAAGACTGACTGACCACGGTTGAGCAGTAGCTTTGAGTTACGGACTTGTTTCTTTAGGTGGAATGTGCAATCCTTCCAGAGTAAAATATTGTCAGCTGGTTTTCAGACAAAAATGGTAAGGAAGACAGAATGCAATAAAGACAATATCTTGTCTACCATTTGGTTTTATGTAATATAGAGAATTCCTTAAAACATACAATATTTATATAATCTAAGGACACATTATTACTATGCTGTATGCATACATACACAGTTTTAAAGTATTTTTTAATATACAGTAATTCATTTTTTCAAAGCCACATAGTAATAGAGATAGGAAAACAGAATCCTATATATATGAGTCTATACTAATTTGCATATAATGCTCATCTATTGGCTGTCAAAGGATTCAGTAGTTTCCCAGTTGTGCTATTTAATTAAAATATACAAAAAAGAAAGAAAGAAAGATGTCAAGGACTGAGCTCAAAATGTTCTACATGCTAGGTTTTGTTTTATTAGTGATCTACTGACTTTCTGGTCAGTAAATAACACCATAAATCTAATCCAATCTGCTATCATTATAACACGAACAAAAAGGCAAGGGAGACAATGACATTTTTATCATAGTCTACACAGAAGCTCGAAAAGAAAAATCTTTATCTGTTGTGTCATATAATTGATAAGCAGTTTGCTTTGTTTTCTTCTTTGCAGAGTTGATATCTTTTGCTCAGGAGTGAAATCTAAAATTTGTTACTACCGGTTCTGTGGGCGTGGCTTGGGGGGTAATGTGACTGGGTGGGCGTGGCCTTTTTTTTTTTTTTTTACTTTTAAAACTATTTTTTCTACAACCTCTTTGGCGAAGAGGTTGTTAAAAAATGCTTTCAAAAGGCTCTGACGATCCCAGCTGAGTTGTCTGATCGGCAGAGACTTTTTTTCTTTTAAATGCCTCTGACGATCAGGCAACTCAGCCTGGATCGTCAGAGGCATTTAAAAGAAAAAAAGGGTTTTTTTCTTTTAAAAGCCTTTGATGATCCCAGCTGAGCAGCGCGATCATCAGAGGCTTTTTTTTTTACTTTTAAAAGCATTTTTTTCGGCCGAAGAGGTTGTAGAAAAAATGCTTTTAAAAGTAAAAAAAAAAGCCTCTGATGATTGTACGGCTCAGCTGGTCATGGGGTGGGGTGGGGGCAGAGATTTTTGCTACCGGTTCTCCGAACCACCCGCCTCCATCACTACCAAACCGGGAGCATTTCACCCCTGCTTTTGCTACATTTAATTTTCATAGAACTCCATTAATGTCCTCTTACATTGCAGGTCTGCCACCATAACTTTCTGCTACCAAGGGACTTATGATTTTATCACCAAAAATGGTAGCTCTATATGTCTCGCCTTCTTACTTTTTTTACCCAAGTTGGGATCTCATCACATTGCACATTTTTCTTGCCAGAAAACAGCCTTTGAATTGAGCCAGAGGTAGGGAAACACATAACTGGATGAAATTGTATAACAAGCAACTAGTGAAACTTGAGTTGGGGCTGCTGTTATCACCAGCATCACCTTGAAAAAGTCCCTTTCTATTTACTTTTGTTTGCTGATTCTTAAAAGTAAAAGCCCAAGACCACTCCAGTCACAGTCAGTCTAGACACATGGCTAGATTACCTATTTACTGCCAAAACTGATTAAAGAAGGCAATGCCAGAACAGTAAACAGTATTAGCCCTTGACTTCCTGCAGATGTAGGTATTTAGAGCTCTCAGATGTTCTGCCTTTTTAAATGCATTTGTTGCCTACAGCAAACACTTGTGTCCAAACACACTGTTTCAAGATTGTTGAGATGGAGTTGACCATTTTCTGGTCCTGGGGTAATTGAAGGATTATTTCAGTTATTAATTACATTATGGGATCTGTTTTTTGTTTTTGTTTTTGTATTCCAAAGTTACTGTTGTAAGGACAACAACATTTTTATAAGGGATTTAATACTGTTGCTGTTTCATTGAAATTCAGTCAGAAATGAGAGGAGAAGCCCTCTCTCTCTCTCTCTCTCTCTCTCTCTCTCTCTCTCTCTCTCTCTCTCTCTCTCTCTCTGTGTGTGTGTGTGTGTGTGTGTGTGTGTGTGTGTGTGTGTGTGTGTGTAGTATTTGGAATTAAAGAAATGTCAGGAATTAAATACTCTGAAATGAAAATGTGCTCATAGCCTTCTGCCTCCCCAGATTGCAGTCTTCTGAAAAAAGCATCTGTTCTTATACTGGGAAATGCACGTCAAAATGTATGGAAAAGTGGTGACTTTAAAAGGAAGCAAAACTTTGCTTTTCTCTTGACAACTGTGTTAAAGTGGACACTAACAGTTAAACAAATGAAGAAGGTAGAGGAAGGGGGGAAAGGGGGAATTAAGTATAAATCCTCAGCTGCCAATCCTGGCAAATGTTGTTTCCTGTTGGATTAACAAACTGTTTGCTTAAAGAGAGAGGACACTGAACAGAGGAGAAGACTTTTGCTACTCCTTGGAGCCACATTAGAGGACTAATTTTATAGATGAAAAGGTGCTTTCTTTAATATGGAATACTGTAAAGCCTGCAGTCCTAGCCATGCTTTGTTGGGAATCAACCTCATTATACTCAGTACAATACTTTTGAGGAAAAATAGATAATCATACCTTAAAAGTTGCATCTTGGAATTCTGTTGTATACAATATATCATTACCATTTTGATCTGTAATTTAGAAGTCAATCCTCCCAAAAAGCTTTGATGAAGTAAATTCTTCCTTACCACCATTGTAATCCACAATGTGGTAATAGATTATATCTGTATGTTGCAAAATAGTATTAGCCAAATAATTGGAAAGAAAGATAGAGATAAGAAAGACTGAGATAAGAGTTATTAGAAAGGTTATATACATGGGATGCTTTGTGTTCTGTATGTATTTGAGTGGAGAGCCATGATAATAGAATGGCTTCATAGCCCTCTTGTAAGATTTAATTTAATTTAATTTAATTAATTAAATTTATATGCTGCCCCTCTCCAAAGACTCAGGGCGGCTCACAATACATTTAAAAAATCATTATAAAAAGACATTGAAAAATTAAAAAACATTAAAAACATTAAAAACTCATTCATACCATTCATGGCCGGCTCTCACCAGATCACAAGAGCGAGATCAACGGCCCCAGGCCTGCCGGAAAAGTCAGGTCTTCACCGCTTTTCGGAAGGCCAATAGGGTGGGGATGGTCCGGACCTCAGGAGGTAACTGGTTCCAGAGAGCTGGGACAGTCGCGCGGGTGATTATGGGGGCGACTCGTCGCACCCATGTGACACCTCTCCTGCGTGAGCTGCACTGGCTCCCAGTGGTCTTCCGGGTGCGATTCAAGGTGTTGGTCACCACCTTTAAAGCGCTCCATGGCTTAGGACCGGGATATATACAAGACCGACTTCTGCCATCGACAGCCTCCCACTGGCCAATACGCTCCCACAGAGAGGGGCTCCTCAGGGTGCCGTCGGCCAAACAATGTCGACTGGCGACGCCCAGGGGGAGAGCCTTCTCTGTGGGGACACCAGCACTCTGGAATGAGCTGCCCCTAATTGTGCGTATGATCCCCGACCTGCACACCTTTCGCCGCACCCAGAAGACCCTCTTGTTTCGACAAGTCGGGCTGGGCTAACACGAATATGAATTTTAATGGGTGTATGTTAGTTTTTAATTTGTGGGCCAAATTTTTGTAGATTTGATTTTAATGGTTTTTAAATTTTGTAAATTTTATGTGTTTTAATATGGCTGTACACCGTCCTGAATCCTTCGGGAGAAGGGTGGTATAGAAATATAATAAAAGTAAAAGTAAAAGTAAAGCCACAGAGAAGGCCCTCCCCCACGGGCCCACCAGCCGACATTGTTTAGCTGACGGGACCCGGAGGAGACCAACTCTGTGGGATCTTACAGGTCGCTGGGAGCTATGCGGCAGAAGGCAGTCTCGAAGATAACCTGGCCTTGAGCCATGTAGGGCTTTAAAGGTAATAACCAACACCTTGAATTGTGACCGAAGACCAATAGGGAGCCAGTGCAGCTCGCAGAGAATTGGTGTAATGTGGATGTACCTAGGTGCACCCACGACAGCTCGTGCGGCTGCGTTCTGGACCAACTATAGTCTCCGAACACTTTTCAAGGGTAGCCCCATGTAGAGCACATTGCAATAATCTAACCGTGAGGTGACAAGGGCATGAGTGACTGTGAGGAGAACCTCCCGATCCAAGTAGGTTCGCAATTGGTGCACCAGGCGAACCTGTGCAAAGGTCCCCCTAGCCACAGCTGACAGATGTTGCACTAATCTTAGCTGTGAGTCTAGGAGGACACCCAAATTGCGAGGCCGTTCTGAGGGGGACAATTTCTCCCCCCCCCGAACCAAGATACTTTACATCTCAGCATTTCCTCTTTTATAGTTCTTATGTTCCAGTTTCCCTACAAATGAATCCACGCCTGGGTTAGTTGGAAAGATGTATGTATTGTTCTCAGCTGAGAATTATTTTATGTCACACAAGATCAGAAAAAGCAAAAATATCCATTTTAAAATTATTCTGGCTAATCATTGGTCCATCTAACACCAGTTTTGTCTGCTCTAGTGATAAGTCTAGAATGCCAGGTTCTTTCAGCCTTTTGGAACTTTGTAATGAGAAATGTCAGGACTGATTCATGTCTACACTTTCTCAATTATGTGAGCATTCCTCTTATAAACCATCTTTTTTGCCTGTATGCCAGTGACTCACCTAGTCTGCTTGATCTTTGCTGTATTGTAATATCTGCTGATCAATTGAGCACTGTTGATAAGCCAACATGTAAGGACTATACATACATTACATATTTGCATTGTCAACCTATCTGGGAATGAATACCTCCTTCTATGACCTTCTGTCATAGAAGAAACAGAATTGGTAAGAAAAAGGGCATCTGCAGATAAGATGAGTAGATACCCTGCTAATGCTGACATGAGGGAAGGGGGAGAATTACATGATGTAATTTGATATTAACTTATGGGATTTATTTTTTATAATAAATTGGCTAGAATCCGGAGAGTAAATGGCATAAAAAATAAATTGCAATCATCAGCTCAGGTTGTAAGCTAGATGTTGCTAGATCTCAACAGTTCAGCAATGGTTGCAGCTAGCACATTAGATATTACTATGCAAACAGATTCCTTATTACCCCATGCCACCTAGAAATCTGGAGAAGTTGTATTTAAAATTCTCTTCCAGTCTATAGACCTGCTTTCTCAGAGGGAACGCAACCCCAAGAGCCTGGCTTCTTACTGACAAACAGTACTTTTTATTTTCTAGATTTAATTTGTTTCCCCTCATATAGTCCCATTATTGAAGTTAGGTAACTTTTTCTTGTTCAGTTAGATGGCAAGGAAAAGTACATGTCCCCCATCTTCAAACTGTGGTTGCATTTCAAAAGTATATTGGATACAATACCAGAGCCTCATTTCATTTTTAGCTTTCTAAATTAATTTTCTTTGATGTTTTACAAAAATAAAATATAGTAAATGGAGTATAATCATATATAATGTAGTTATTTTTGTGCAGGGCTACATGCTGTATTGTAATCTATATGTGAATGCAATTTTAACTTCACTATACTGTGGTTAATGACCATAGTATAATTTAGTGGAATCACCTGCTAGTACACCTGCCTCTACAGATTATTAGAGTATATCATTTTGTGTCAATTGCTGCTATTCTGTGGGTACTGTTTTCCTGCACCTGCTACTTATAGCCTCAGAATTGTGTGAAGGTCTAAGAAATTACCTAGGGAAATTACCTTTATTGCTCACTGATTGTCTGTTCCTGGATTTGGAATATAATACAAAGAACATTATGCGTCTACATAAATGTTGTATAAAATGTTTTTTATAATCTAGATTATAGATTCTCTTAAATTACATTCTGTTAAGGAATGAAAGTTAAATTTTTACTTAAGCATGGTACTTTATAGTACGATTAATGAGAATCCAATTTTAAGTATGAATATGAACATTCAGTAGAATTCAATAGAAGATTATCTGCCTTGTTCTGTTGTTATGCTTGGAGCTGCTTATAAGAGATTGGAGGAAAAAGGAAAAGGTCTTATATGAAAAAGTGTTAGAACATTGATTCTCACCTTAGAAGTAATAGAAAGACATAAGGAAAAAGGGTAAGGAAGTTACTTGAGAAGGAATAAATTAAATTATGTTACAAAATGTCACACATAAATGAGTAGACTTTACTAATGAAAAATATGAAAAAAAGATGTTTTGTAGAATGATCAAGTGAAAGAAGTTGGGGCTGAGAAAAAGAAATGAAATTGATTAAAAGTATATGAGAAAGATTTGCTGCAAAAACTGAAGGCAAGAAAAAGATATGTCATTTCATTAGAGAAATGAAAAAGTCATTGTAAAGAATGTAATTAAAGAGCAAAGAACGATTAAGATTGAAAAGGCAGAATACAGAATGATTTTAGGGAGTTGTTAAAACTGATTTGAAAGTGGGTAAAACAAACTTTCAAGGTAGTAAATAGAATTAAGAATGAAAGTTTTTATTTTTATTTTTATTTTTATTTTGAATTTGTATACCGCCCTTCTCCCTGAGGACTCAGGGCGATGAACAGCCAAATAAAAACATCAAATACAAATATTAAAATACAGTTAATATATATATATAAATTTGGCCCCATTGATTAAAACGATAAACAAAACAATTAAAAACACTTAAAAAGAATTAGGCCAGCCCGGCTTGTTGGAAAAAGAAGGTTTTAAGGGCACGGCGGAAGGCACTGAGGTCATGGATTCTCCTTATCTCTGGGGGCAACTGATTCCAGAGGGTGGGTGCCCCCACAGAGAAGGCCCTCTGTGATTAAGTTATTTGGGTTTGTAGTTAATCTTGGAAGGAGGATTTGTATGGGAATGATTAAAAAATGGAATTAAAAGAAATGATAATGTTAGTGTGCAAAGAAAAATGATAGGGAATAGTACGTGAATAATATGTGACATGATGTCCCAGTGTCTGGAGGCTGTGCGGATCTGGATGGGGAGGAACAGGCTCAAGCTCAACCCTTCCAAGACCGAGTGGCTGTGCCTCCCGGTGTCCCAATATAGTCAGCTGGCGCCGTCTCTGACTATTGGGGGCGAGTCGTTGGCCCCCATGGAGAGGGCTCGCAACTTGGGTGTCCTCCTGGATGCATGGCTGTCCTTAGAAGAACATGTGAAGGCCGTGGCCGGGGGGCCTTCTATCAGGTTCGCCTGAATCGCCAGTTGCGTCCCTTTCTGGATCGGGACTCCTTGCGCACGGTCACTCATGCCCGCATCACTTCCCACCTGGACTACTGTAATGCTCTCTACATGGGGCTCCCCTTGAAGAGCACCTGGAGGCTCCTACTGGTCCAGAATGCGGCCGCGCGGGTGATTGTGGGAGCGTCATGGCGCTCCCATGTAACACCTCTTCTGCGCGAGCTGCATTGACTTCCGGTGGTCCTCTAGGTGCGATTCAAGGTGTTGGTGACCACCTTTAGAGCGCTCCATGCTTTAGGACCTGGATACCTACGAGACCGCCTTCTGCCACCGAGAGCCTCCCATCGGCCAGTACGCTCCCACAGAGAGGGGCTCCTCAGGGTGCCGTTGGTCAAACAATGTCGACTGGCGGCCCCCAGGGGGAGAGCTTTCTCTGTGGGAGCACCTGCCCTCTGGAACAAGCTCCCCCCGGAAATACGGAGGATTCCGGATTTACGTACTTTCCGCCGGGCCCTCAAGACTTTTTTATTTCAACAAGCCGGGCTGGCCTAACTCCTCCAATTGCTTAATTTTAATTTGAATTTTAAAAGGGGTATTTTAATTGTTGGGCCAAAATTGTTTAATATGTTTTTTAAACTGTTCTTAAATTTTTGCATTCTATGTGTTTACCTTTGGCTGTTCACCGCCCTGAGTCCTTCGGGAGAAGGGTGGTATATAAATTTAAATAAATAAGTAAGTAAGTAAGTAAGTAAGTAAGTAAGTAAGTAAGTAAGTAAGTAAGTAAATAAATACATACATACATACATACATACATACATACATACATACATACATACATTTTGAAATGTGTTTTAAAGCCCCCAATAAGGTTGCAGGTGTAGCCAGTATAACGGAAGAAATATTAATGGGGATGAGTTTGCTTTGGAATTACCATGTGTTAAGATTGCATCTGTGCCTGATGTTTGGAAGAGTAGCATTTTTCCTTTCATGAAAAGTGAAGTAGAAGGTTTTGCACAACTTGGAAAGGAATGATGTGCAGCCTTCCCCTTTGTTCATCATTTTTAAATAGCTCCATTTATCTATACTGATGGCTCTGAAAAAGATTATAAAAGCTTGTTTTAAGATGCCTACACGATATAATTATGTAGGCATCTTAAAGCAAGCTTTTAACCACCCTAATAGTTCACAAAGGGGCTAGACACAAAGGGTGTCAGACTCGCGTTGTCATAGCGTTGTCACGTGATGTATCATGACTTTTTTTTCCCCTTTGCTAAATCGGGCGTGGTAGCATGTGATGCATCCAGCCTGCAGGCCATGAGTTTGACAGCCCTGAACTAAAGGAAGCACTGCAGGTAACCAGGACAAGAGATGAAAATAACATTCTCATTCCTTGGAAGAACCAAACTCCCAAGTGGCCAACTAATTAGGGTCAGTTGTCACCTGTGCTTGTAACCATCCTGAGTGAAATGAACTAGAAAAGTTAATGCAAAAGGTACAGGGATATTAATCTGTTAAATTAATGAGGTTAATGTGTTTATTGATGTATTTATGGACCCCCTGTTATATGATTTATTGGGTTTTTTTAGGTCAGGCTGCCTATTTATGTATGTTTAAAATTGTTTTTATTGTTTTCTGGATTTTATAAGCTGTCCAGAGTCTAATGGTGTGGGCAGCTATGACATATTTAATAAATTAAATGTCCTGGCAATTATTTGGCTGAATTCTGATTGAAAAAGTAAACATAAGTAATTCAAAAATATAGTCTGGTTTTATACCAAACAAAGGATGTGAAAGATAGATGTTTGCTCTTCAAAAAGTCCTTGAAAAATATTTTAATATGAAAGATTACTACTAGATACAAGTAAATAATGAAAGATCATGATTATATATAAGTAAACAATTTATTATTATTATCTCTTTTATTCATTAAACATGAAACTCAGTTAACTGAACATTTAAAAATTATTATGATTATTATTATTATTATTATTATTATTATTATTATCATCATCATCATATTAGTATTAGTGTTATTATTAACAATGGACTATAAGTAAAATAATATTTATGTTGATTAAAATAAAAAATAAATTAAAAATGCTCTAATATGAGAAGTGATAAATTGTATTGCTTTAGAAAAAGCATATAATCAACTGAATATGTTTGACTTAGAGAATATTTTGTACAAACTTGGACTTCAAGACTAGTTGTTGAATGTAGTAAGAGCACACTATGAAGTAAATAGAAGTATGTGTCAGAATAAAGGGGTTGTTTACCAAGTGGTTTATAACTGTGCAAGGAGTAAGGCAAAGATATGTGATATCCATTTGTTTAAGGTGTTTAATTAATAAATGTATAAAGGATACTTGCAGTGACAACAGATGTATTGGTTGAGAACATTAATGTAGATGTACTTTTGTATGGAATCAAAACAACGTTGTTGGCTGAGACCCCAGATTGTTTGTAGTGAAATTGGATGGTATGATGTAATGAGGTAAGAACCTGAAAATAAATGTATCACAGATCAGGATCTGTGAGAAAATGAAATGTAGGATTGCAAAGATGAATTTGTGTAACACAGAATAATATTTACTAACCATGGAAAATGAATGGGAAAAATTAAAACATGCACATGCTGGTAGAAAAATAGTAGATAGTAGTGTATGTGATCTATTGCAAGGATTGAATACTTGCCCCCAAAAAATGAAATGTAGTATATATCTACCCACTTCGTTAAACGGAAGTGAAACTTGCAATGTCAAAGTAATTTGAATGCAGGAAAAACGGGGTACTTAGAGTGTTAGTAGTAAAACAAGCATGAATACTTGATGAATGAATGTAGATAGAATACAAAAGTGAGTGGCAGTATGTTACAACAGCAATATGTTAAAGTGGTTTGCTCATGTAGAGAGAATGAACAAGGATCAAATTGCAAAACAAATATATGAAAGAAGAGTTACGGCATCAAGAGGATTTGTGATTGCATGCTGTTTATCAGATCTTCCAAAGTGAGAGTTGAGAAGTTTAAAGAACAAAGGGCAACATATATATATATATATATAGCAGAGCATTGTCTTCTATTCTGCCACAGTCAAAAGAATCTTGGTGGTACATAACACAATTCTGGACAGAATGTTTACAATAAAAGTATTAAAACATCCATGATATAAAATATGTATTGTTTGTGTATGACATATTTGTTAATGAAATGGATATACTGTAGTTACAATGTTTTCCTTTGCTTTTATTTTCTTGTTCTAACTCCGTGATGGCGAACCTATGATGCAACCTATGGCCCCAACTCAGCTTCACCGCACATGCACGCGTGCCTCCCACTAGGCAGCTGATTTTTGGGTCTCTGCCACGGGGGATGGAGCGCATGCGGGAGACGTACACGCATGCATGGAAGTGTGGGAGCACGGGGGTTGCATATGCATGTGCGGGGGGTGCATGCGCATTGCATTATGGGTTATAAGTGCAGGGAGGCCTATTAGGCCCAAAACGGCCCCTCCCTCCGACGGCCTGTTTTTGCTCCCAGGAGGCTGCAGGGAGGCCTACTAGGCCCAAAATGGGGCACGGGCAGAGTGCAGGAATCACTTGCGCATGTGGAGGTGAGTGGGGGGAGCATGGGGGGTCATGCGCACATGCACAGGGGGGCGAGAGCATTGCATTATGGGTGCGGGCACGCAGGCGCTTTCAGCACACAACAACAAAAAGGTTAGCCATCACTGTACTAACTTATTCATCACAATTTCTGGAAAGCAAATATTATGTATATGTGTAAATCGAAGGTTTACTTAATCTTACATTCTTTGTTATTTCTTTTTCATCCGACAAGATCTGGAGTTGGTGTGACAGGATCAAAGCAGACATTATTTTATGCACAGGTAACTGATGACATGAAATCTAGTGAAGGAGGCGGCCAGCCAGAGGAAGGCGAACTGATTGAAGTTGTGGAAATACCTGTGCAAGATTCCATGAAATTTGCATTTGATGAGACTTTCCCTAAAACTATGGGAGTTATCTTCAGTTTCATGTGGTTTCAGTCCAACATAGCACCAAAACTGCTAGAAAAATAATGCACTGGAGAAATGAAGCAGAAACATGGGACCATATTGGAAGCAATCTTTCGGGACTGTCTAGTTCTTAAGTTTGCTATTGTAAAGGTTCATAAAATTCATATGCTAACAGTGGCAGGTCATTAACTCAAATTTAAATATGTTTTTCATCCCATATTTTATCTTCCATAGAAAGAGTTTGAGGAAAAGACATTTGCAATACATGAACGTTGCCCAGTCAGAAACACAATTTTCTGACAAGAACTAGAATAGGCAAACACAAATGGATAATTTATCATGAGATAATAGAATTTTGTCAAGGAAAATGTAAAATCAAGAGAAGAATTGGCAAAGGATTACATTTGTTAGTGGTTACTTTATTTTCAATTATTAAAAGGGTTTAAAGTAGACAAAAGAATGTGTGGTTTTGAACATTGTAAGATTGAGTTTGAAATAGAATTGTGTACAATGATGACCATGCAATTGCTAAAATGTATAATAGAATTTCTGTAGCTCCAGGTTGACCTGTGGAGTTCTTGGTGCTCTCTGACCTTGGTGATTTGCTTGCAGATGTTTTATTACCCAAGTAGGTAACATCAACAGTGTTTGTGAGTGTGGGCTTTGCTCTGTTTATATACAGTAGCTTATTCTGCCAGTGTACATATAAAAGGTATAAACTTTTACTGAAATTTGAAAAAAGAAAAACGTGAAAAAATATATGAGTAAACTAAAATTTGTGGAAAGTGTTGGCATTATCCACAATGAAAGAATATTGGTAAAGTTGATGGAACTTGCTGAGATGGCTAAATTGACTTTTTCATCACAGAAAAGATAATGTCTATGTTTATTGCCGATTGGACACCCTTTATGGACTTTTTGCATGAAACAGAGCTGCAGCGCACCAAGAAGCCCCTGAGCTGCAGCATATCTTTTTCCTGACCTTCCTGCACTTGTGCTGAACTATAGCATCCCCCTAACTCACACGTGGTCTACACTGGGCCTCCCAGGGCCTGCCCACCCTTCTGTGGCACGCCAACTTCCTTAGCCTAATTAACTACACACACCCCTGGAGTTACAACAGTAAACAGGAGTGCTGGGATTACAGTCGTCAAGCAATACAGTCACATGGCATTTTGCTTGATGATCATGTTGCTTAGCAATAGAAATTCTGATCCCAATTATGGTCATAAGTTGAGGACTACCACCTTCTTTAAAGTATATAAAGAAGAAATTATGCTGTAACCATAAAATAACTGGTAAATTTATGTTTGTAAATAAGATTGGAAGCTGCTGCTTTGTATCTTCTTTCTTTTCTATTTTATTTTTTTCCCTTTCTTGCACTTTTAGCTTTCTCTTTGATTTTTTCTTACTTTATATTAGTTTATATTAGCTATTATCTTTTTAAAATATTTTTAAAAATTATGTGGATTTTTAAATACTTTTAAAATGAAACCAAATATATGCACATTAGTGGTGGGTTGCCCCCGGTTCGCACCGGTTCTATAGAACCGGTAGTAAAACTGGTGGGAGGCTCTGCCCACCGACCCCGATGTCATCAAAATGCTTCTGCACATGCGCTTTTCTGCTTCACTCGTACACGCACGTGGCCCCACTACAAACCGGTAGTAAAGGTAAGTAGAACCCGCCCCTGATGCGCATGTATGTACAAAAACCATAACTTAGGGCCGTGATGGCACGCGGAGCCATATTAGTGGGCATGCCAGCTCAGCTCTGGGGCGCATGCACACGCCGGCCAGCTGATTTTCGGGCCTTCTGGGCCCACCAGAAGTAGGGAAACAGGCTGTTTCCTGCCTCTGGAGGGCCTGGGGGGGTGGGGAAGGCCCGTTTTTCTTTCTTACCTGGCTCCAGATCCTCTCTGTGTATCTGGGAACGGCGAAAACAGCCTTTCCCACGCCCTTGGAGGCCCTACAGAGGCTCAAAGGGCTCATTTCCCCACTCCCGGTGGGACAGGAAGTGACTTTTTTCCTGTCCCCAGCCTCCAGAATCTCCTACAGAGGCTCCTACAGACTTCTAGAGAGGCTCCTGGAGACTCTTAGAGAGGTTCTGGAGGCTGGGGACAGCAAAAAATGTCACTTCCTCTCCCACCGGGAGTTGGGAAATGGGCCTTTTCAGCCTCCGTAGGCCTCCAAGGGAGTGGGAAAGGCTGTTTTCGCCGTTCCCAGATACACAGAGAGGATCTGGAACCAGGTAAGAAAGAAAAACGGGCCTACCAGGCCATCATGTGCCAGGAGCGGGGGGGAGGGGGGAGGGGGTGCGCATGCATGCACATGGGCATGTGCGCGCGACCCTCCCCTGCCCCCCCTCTCCTGGCACGCGATGGCAAAAAGGTTAGCCATCACTGGCTTAGGGAATTTAGAATGGACAAATGAGAAAAGGGGGAGAATGCTTAATGTTTCCCTTTTCTGCACTTTGTTTGCTTCAAAGGTACTTTGGGACAGCCACTGGACTCAGCCCATTATTTATTTATTTATTTATTTGTTCAATTTGTATGCCGCCTTTCTCTGAAGACTCATTTAAAAACCAGATATAAAAACATTAAAAATTAAAACATTAAAACCCATTCACACCATTCATGGCTAGATCTCGCCAGATCGCAACAGCGAGATCAACGGCCCAGGCCTGCTGGAAGGCCAATAGGATGGGGATGGTCCGGATCTCAGGAGGTAACTGGTTCCAGAGAGCTGGGGCAGTCACAGTCCCTCCCCCGCAGGCCCGCCAGCCGGCATTGTTTAGCTGGCAGGACCCGGGTCGCTGGGAGCTATGCGGTAGAAGGCGGTCTCGAAGATAACCTGGCCCTGAGCCATGTAGGGCTTTAAAAGTAATAACCAATACCTTGAATTGTGACTGGAGACCAATAGGGAGCCAGTGCAGCTCGCGGAGAATTGGTGTAATGTGGGTGTACCTAGGTGCACCCACAACAGCTCGCGCGGCTATGTTCTGGACCAACTATAGTCTCCGAACATTTTTCAAGGGTAGCCCCATGTAGAGCACGTTGCAATAATCTAACTGTGAGGTGACAAGGGCATGAGTGACTGTGAGGAGAGCCTCCTGATCCAAGTAGGGTCGCAATTGGTGCACCAGGCGAACCTGTGCAAAGGTCCCCCTAGCCACAGCTGACAGATGTTGCTCTAATCTTAGCTGTGAATCTAGAAAGACACCCAAATTGCAAGCCTGTTCTGAGGGGGACAATTTCTCCCCCTCCCCAGAACCAAGGATGGACAATCAACATAGTCTTTAGGAGACAATACCCACAGCCACTCGGTCTTGTCTGGGTTAAGTCTGAGCCTGTTGACTCCCATCCAGACCCTCACAGCCTCCAGGCACTGGCACAGTTCATCCACCACCTCACTGAATTGACACGGGGTAGAGATATACAGCTGGGTATCATCAACATATTGCTGATACCTCACCCCGTATCGTTGGATGATCTCACCCAGCGGCTTCATGTAGATGTTAAATAGGGGAGAGAGGACCGAGCCCTAAGGCACCCGGCAAACGAGGGCCTAGGGGTCGACCTCTGTCCTCCTACCAACACCGATTGTGACCGACCAGAGAGATAGGAGGAGAACCACCGCAACATGGTGCCTCCCACTCCCAACTCCCTTAGTTGTCCCAGAAGGATACCATGGTCAATGGTATCGAAAGCCACTGAGAGATCAAGTAGCACCAAGATGGAGGAATGACCCTCATCTCGGGCTCGCCAGAGATCATCCATCAGCGTGACCAAGGCAGTTTCCGTGCTGAAGCCAGACTGAAAAGGGTCTAGATAATCCGTTTCCTCCAATAACCACAGGAGCTGAAGTGCCACCACTTTCTCTACAACCTTTCCCACAAAGGGTTAGGTTGGAGACTAGATGAAAGTTCTTTAATTCTGCTGGATCCAGGGAAGGCTTCTTGAGGAGGGGCCTTACAACCGCTTCCTTTAATGGTTGCGGGAAGGCCCCTTCCCTCAAGGACGCATTAACTAAAGCCTGGAGCCAGCCTCATGTCGCCACCCTGCTGGCCAAAACCAGCCAGGAGGGGCACGGGTCCAACAAACAGGTGGAGGAACTCATCGCTCCTACAGCCTTGTCCACTTCCTCAGGAGTCACAGGCTCAAATTCATCCCACACAATAGGACTAAGACCTGCCCCCGTCATCTCGGTCATAATTGCCCAATCAGAGTCCAGGTCCATCCGAATCTGAGTGACTTTATCCAACAGAAACTGCACAAACTCCTCAGCTCTACCCTGCAAGGGCTCCTCCACTCCCCCTGCATTAAGGAGGGAGCAAGTCACCCTAAATAGGGCAGCTGGGCGCGAATCAGCGGATGCAATAAGTACGGAAAAATGTGAACATTTTGCCGCCCGTATTGCCACTAAATAAGTCCTAATAAAGGCTCTTAAGAGTGTTCGGTCAGATTTGGAGTTACTGGTCCTCCAGCGTCGCTCTAGACGTCTCTTCTGGCGCTTCATCTCCCGGAGCTCCTCGGTAAACCAGGGAGCTTTCCTGAATCCACCGCCATTGAGAGGTCACAAAGGCGCAATCCAGTTCAGTGCCCCAGATGCCGCTTTATTCCAGGCAGCCACCAGGGACTCAGCCAGACTGTGGACAAGGGAGTCAGGTATCTCCCCAAGCTCCTTCTGGAACCCTTCAGGGTCCATTAGACGCCTGGGGTGGAACCACTTAATCAGCTCCGCCTCCCTGCAATGGAGGAGTAGCATCCTGAAGTCTAACCTCAGCAGGAAATGATCTGACCATGACAATGGAGAAGCATCTATACCCCTTAATTCCAGATCATATCTCCACTGCCCCGAGAGAAATACCACATCAAGTGTGTGTCCCCACCCCCTATGAGTCGGACTCTGAACTACTTGGGTCAGGTCCATGGTTGTCATGAAGCCATGAACTCCTGAGCTGCATCTGAGGATTCGCCAAGTGACGGCAAATTTAAGTCCCTCAGTATCATAAGCCTGGGGAACTCCACCGCCAGACCAGCTACCACCTCTAGCAGCACAGGCAGGGCTGTTGTAACGCAGCTGGGAGGCAGGTACGTCAGCAACAAGCCCAACTGAACCCCTGAGTCCAACCTCAAGAGGAGAGACTCACACCCAACAATCTCAGGGGCCGGGTCCTGCGAGGGCAAAGACTCTTCCGGACAATAGCTGCCACTCCTCCACCCCTTCCCTGGAGTCACGGCTGATGCAATATCTGAAACCTGTCTGGGCACATCTCTGAGAGGGGCACACACCCCTCCTGGCCCAGCCAGATCTCAGTTATGCATGCCAGATCAGCCCCCTCCTCCAGGATTAAGTCCCGAACAAGGGGGGGCCTTATTGACAACATACCTGGCATTAAACAGCAGCAGCCTGAGGCCAGGGCCCTGACATCCCAAGTCACCAGGTATACGAGGCGAGCCCGGTGAACCGGAACAAGTAATCGCTTTGAGACAGCAAGTCCTAGTTCCCCGAGAGTGGCCTACCCCTCAGCTCCCGCCATAACTACTTCTCCCAGTCATAACCGCAATGCTCCGGCTCTCTAATACCCCAGAGATCCCCTCCCCCACCTCAATGCCCCCCCTCCTCTCTGGCAGGCAAGGCACGCCACTCACACTGAGCCAGGGATCATATCTGAGTCCCCATCTGCTTCTGTTTGCACACTCAGCAGAGGGGGCTCCATTTCTTGCCCCCGGCTCGATTATTCACTGCAGCAACTTCACTATAGTGGGTACTGACCTCCTTGTCAACCAGTGCTCCTTTCAGCTTGCCAGTGGGAGAGCAGAAAACTAGGGCAGCTCCAATTGCCAACCTCAATCTTCCTTTACAAGTGTTTCTCTTTACAGTGTGGCACCCAGAATCCAACTGGCCAATATATAATATATATATATAGTCCCTTCATCAGATTATATCGAGGATTAGGGAAGGTTACAGCAGATTCTCTGTAGGGGAAGAGGGGAATCTCAAGAGTTGGGGAAAAGATGAGAATTCCCATCAGATGGCAAATGCTGCCCAGCTCCAGAGAAAACTGTAGTAGTAGTTTATCAAATGTCCCAGGCTTGGGTTCCTAAGCCCCACAAATGGCACCCAACACCATGAGGTGATCCTTATATCAAAGAAAAAGGGATATGGGCTTGGTACCGGTACCTGTACTTGAGATCTGCTCAAGCTTTTTTCTGGCATAAAATCAGTTATTGTAATTATTGTAATTGTCTAGGGTTCTTGTTGATCCTAGAGCCTATTTTAGGATGAGGGGTCCAGGCTCCTGGGGTGATTGCCTTCAGAGCAATGAGCTTATTCTAATGGTTTATTCATTGAGGATACTAGTTGAGAAAGCAATAGGTACCCTTGTCAGTGATGTATGACCTCCTACCTGCTCTATTCTAAATTATACTGATGACCCTATATGTTAGTCTAAAGTCCACTGGATTTTCTTCCTCTGTTATTTGATGGAAGGCTCCCCTTAATATATAATCTCATTCACTAACTAGGATTGACATTGTTTAGCACTTTTGAGATTAAACAAGGTTGACTACAGGCTGTTTGGGTGACTGTTACAAGAGAGGAAAATGATAGAAGTGCTTTCTCAAGGTAAATCTTTGAGGGACATGGGCAGTCTAGAAATCTGGGGGGTGGGAATTAAAATAAAACAATACATCTCCTGTATCAGCTAGTTTTATTCTGTTCAGAGCTTAACAACAGCACAATAGTGATAATAATCTAGTATAGCTCTATTCCATGTCAGAAATTTCAGTACAAGAAATTCAGTACCAGAAGCAAGGGTAACATTTCTGTTTTTTGTTGTTTTTTTTAATTTGATTTATATGCCACGCTTCTCCGAAGACTCAGGGCGGCTTACAATGTGTTAAGCAATAGCCTTCATACTTTTGTATATTTATACAAAGTCAGCTTATTGCCCCCACAAACTGGGTCCTCAATTTACCTACTTTAGAAAGGATGGAAGGCTGAGTCAACCTTGAGCCTGGGGAGATTCGAACTGGTGTAATTGCAGAGAGCTGGATGTTAATTACGGTGCTTTAGTCTGCAAAGCTAAACCAGGCTCTGTTTAACGTATGTACATTAATGGTCTCAAGCATTGCCTTCTTCTGAATGTATGACATCTTCTAATAGTTTCTCTTGGTCCTCCCAATTTTGAAAAGAAGATTGGTGAGTGGGTATTATGCATAGTACTGTAGGAAGTTAGCACCCACCCCTCTCTTGGAAAGATGAAATATTTTAGGAAATATTAAAAGGGCAGAATATTTCCCCTAAAAGAGAGGCAGAAACTTACACCTCCTCCCCTTGTCAATGGGCCATTAAGGCCTGGGCCAGTTCATCTGCAACACAAAAGACATGGCTTCCAGGACATAAGAAGATCCATCTAGCAACAGAAACTCACCACATGGCACCTGGAAAGATTACATCACCTAGAAACCTACAAAGTTTTTTTTTTTTTTTTTAATTTAATTTATATGCCGCCCTTCTCCGGAGACTCAGGGCGGCTTACAGTGCGTTAAGCAATAGCCTTCATACTTTGGTATATTTATACAAAGTCAGCTTATTGCCCCCACAAACTGGGTCCTCATTTAACCTACCTTAGAAAGGATGGAAGGCTGAGTCAACCTTGAGCCTTGGAGAGATTCGAACCAGCAGTAAATTGCAGGCAGCTGTGTTAATAACAGGGTGTTTTAAACCACTGTAGTACCAAGGCACTGTAGTACCAAGTTAGCTAAAAACCCCGCCCCCTGGGAGTCTGACAGCCAATGGGATACATTTCTTGTACAGAAACAGGAAACTCTAAGATGGGGCCCAACAGGGGGCATAAAACCAAGGCACTCTCAGCATCTCTGCCCTTTTTTCACCCAGGAGCTCCAAGGCATGTGAATCTCCCTTTTTCCCCAGGACCTCAAACCATGTGGTCTTGTCCACCATTAAAATCGTCTTTCCAAGCAGCCACCATGTTTCCAGTCTCTTTCTCCCCACTTGGAACTGTACCCAGAAGGACCTTTCTTCCAGCAGTATCTTCTATTATTGGTATTTGCCTCATGTATCTAAAGTTTATTTTGTGTTTAGAATTAATGTTTATCATTTTAATTAAGCTTGATCATGCTTTTTAATTTAATGCCTTGATTTGATGTTTTAGTTATTCCACCATTTTAATTTTAAATCACTTTAAAAACTTGATCAAATTGAAACATAGGATATTATAAGCATTCAAAATAAGGATAAATGGTGTGGCATGTTCATTATTCTCATAAATAAAATGTTTTTTTTTCTCATTTCCAAATTAAGACACAGGGATCATTCAGCTGACAGCTAAAATTATGCTTTAACTTTAGAACGGCAACCTTCAGTAATGCTGTGAAATGTGCCATAACTGTAGGCCCTGAATAGAACAGCCATCCTTCAAAGCAGAAAAAATCTAAATTATCTGCAAATGAAAGGAAAGCAAAGCTTCTCCTGATTTCAAATGTGCTGTTCACTCACTGCATTAGCATTAATTACCATAGCAATGCTATCTGTGTCAGGAGGGTGATTTAAAATGCATGTTCTAAAGCAACTTATCTCCAGAGATGTGCTGTACAAGAGACAGACATTCTTCAGTAATGCTGTCAGCTGAGGCCTTCCGTGCTCCACTGGTATACTGTGGCTGATAGCGATAGATGATTGGCTTTACTCAGTACTGAATTAAAGCCCACAGTAATGTGCAAGATCATATTCCTATCACCAAATATAGGCAGCATCTACAGGATCTATATTGTGTGTGTGGGGGGGGGGGTTATTTCTGAGGCATCAATATGTAGGTTTCTCAGGCACGCATTAACATCCACTGAATTTATAATAGAATCAGGTATTGCAATTCATTGTGGTACTTTCAGGAATTATAATTTCTGAATTTAAAAGTAAATGTGATTTATCACTTGCTTTAACATGAACACATGCCATAGTCACATTATGATGCCCTGGACTGCGTGACGCATGGCTTCTTTGCTTCACAATGCCTTGATGCTGCCCCTTCTGTTTCAGCTTGGAGGCGAGCAAAATGCCACTTCAGCATGGGGTGTTGCTCTAATTCCCTCCTGAAAGTGTGGCGTTGCTTTCCAGAGCTTCACCAACAAGCCCCTTTGTCAAAATCTTGATAGAAAGGCTCCCCTCCCATAGTGCTTTGCTTGTTATATGTTTTTCAATGACAATAACAGTCCATGCATTGGCAGAGTTTGCAAAACGTTATGCCCTATTTATATGGTTCAGTCAGGAGTGAAACATAACCCTCTTCCCAATAAAGCATGCCCAGTCATAAATTTCCCATAGATTTCTTCTTCCCACTTGAAGTCAGAGGAAGTTTAAAAAATATTCCCAAATAGATTCTATAATTTAAAAGAAACCCCACAATAAGGGTTGCAATGATTCTAGTTTGGCACAGGTATAGAAATTTCAGTCACTAGGGGGAAAGTCATAAAAATTGAATGGGAACAGTTGAAATATTGAGAGATGCATAATATCAAGAGAATGGGTAAGAGAATGCATTTTGTGCCAATCAGCAAAGGTCCATGCAAACAGGATTTTATATACATCTATTGTTGCTAATATCCCGTCTCTGGAACCAATACAAATAGTATCCTGTTATGCAGACTGATTAAGTTTACATTACTCTGGGTATGTTGTTATTGGCCTTCCATTAATTTTGGCCCTATTCCAAATCATCACATTCATTATTAGAAAAGGGCCCAGCAGCACATAGGCAGCTAGTTTTAAGCATATTGGAGACCAATTCTTAGTCCTGTTTTCTGAATGCTGCTTAGTAAGTCAAACCTCAGGGAATGGGTGTGGGGAGAGACAAGTACAATTTAATTGGCTTAAGGTGGTAAAATCCTTGGCTCATGCCTGGACAAGACCACAATATAGTTTTGTTCTTATGCATGACTCTAAGGGACATTGAATTAGATATATCAGAGTGAGGTCACACAACTTTGCACTATGATTTCCTATTTCTGTAACCCATATTTCATATTTCCCAGATTTCAAAAAAGGATTGTTTACATTATCATCAGTTACTATGATTGTGGGGGGGAAATATCCATGTGTCATCACCTGTCCAGAGTTGTTGCCCAAGTTTGTTGTCATGGGCCAAGAGAGAGAGAGAGAGAGAGACTGGCCTAAAATTACCCTTCCATAGCTAAGGTAGGACTAGAACTCATAGTCTGCTGGTTTCTAGCCTGATGCCTTAACGGCTATTGTTATAACAACCAAATTGTTTTTCTCTTCAGGTTATAAAGGGAAACATACCTCTCCACTGCTATGTTTTCAATCATGAAAAAGGGAATTCGTGAACAATAGTACTGGTGGGATACCAGAAAACTTAATTTGCTAATGAAATGGCTAACTAATGGAAATTGAAGGAGGATTTTATACACTTTACCACAAGCATAAGTAGCATCACCAGGTCACAGTCACACCCATTGCAGAACTCATAAAAGAATCATGGTTCCCAACTGCCAAAAGATTAGAACTTATAACAGGTCCAGCTAAGTGATTGTTCAATGCCTGGAGTCTTTGCAGGCCTGGATTAACAAAATAGCAAGATGAAGTAGCTACCAAGATGAAGTAGCTATGGATATTAAGGCTTCCTGGACCCAAGGATTGTCCAGCTATTCTCAATGGAGTAGCAATTGTCAGTAAAGACTAGCATACAAGCTGAGTCTTCTTGGACTCACAGCTGCTGTTTGAAAAACAGATGGCAGCTTTGGCAGAGGAAGTCTTTCTGGAGCGCCATCTGGAGCACCATTTGTATTTCTTCCTGGATCTGGAGGTTCTTCATTCAGTCACTCATGCCATAATCACCTACTACAATGTGCTGTGCAGGAGCTGCCCTTGAAATCCAGTCAGAAGCTTCAGTTAGCCCAGAAAGCTAT